>NC_066325.1:2625817-3250167 GCF_022539315.1 Serinus canaria
GCTGTCCCTCCTTGCTGGCAGCAGTATTTCCTGGAAGGTTGGCCAGCCTTGGCTGCAGGGACATGCTGCTGGAATACACAGTTGGCAGAAAAGCCTACTGGGAAAAGCAGGAACAGCTACTGATTTGGATGGAGCTACACTTGTTTACACTTGAGCTGAGCTCCATCCCCAGCTCTGCAGTAGTATTTAGATTCCTGGTGCTTTGCTGTGTCTGCCATTTGCTCAGGCCACCTACACACAGAGGCAGTGCTGCAGCTCCTCAGGGCTCACAGCAATCTTGTTAGTTAGGGTTTTGCACAGGGCTTGAGTTTCTCCCCCAAAATATATTTAAACAAGTAGTACCCCTATGTTCTGCTTTTTTACTGAGCCACCAGCAAAAGAACCAAACACAACAAGAACAGCAGGAGAAATACAGCAAAGATGTGGGGGATTAAACAACAGGCATCTTCTCATCTTACCAGCAAAGCTTTTATTGAAATATCTTTACAGAAAGAATTTGACTGGTTCTGATTTTACACAGAGTGACATTAAAAATAAATGCAATTTTTTAAGCATTTTAAAATTTCTCTTACTGGACTACTTCAGGCTCTGGCAATAGGCAAGACTACACACTTTCTCTTGTTTGCAGGACTGTGGCAGTGGTTTGGGTACTCCTAGGGTAAAAGGGGAATGGTCCTGATGGATGGAGGCAGGGTTGCCACTGGTGTGTTGTAAGTCCTCTCGTAGCTGCTAATGAAGAGGTGCTTGCTGCTGTTGTTTGTAACCAAGAAGGATGAGGGCTCCCTGAGGCTCTGATTCTCGTGCTCCTGGCCATCCATAACTCTCAGTGTAGCAGCATGACATGAGCAAGAAAATGAAAAGGAAAACACATTGGTTGTCTATCAGCAACTTTGAAAAATCGATCCAATAAAATGTTCAATGAATATATTCCCAAGTAATCTATGCAGCTCTATGAGTGGAAAATAAATATGGGAAGAGGAAGGTCAATCATTATATACCTTGTTCCAAATAAATCAAATAAGCTGTCTGATCAATTATTTGTCAAATATGAATGGAGCAATTCTTGGTCTCCTCTAGTAGTATGTCAAAGAACCACATAATTAGCATTAGCCTGGCTCCCCAGTGATGTTGACTTGGCCTTGAAATTCTGTAGGCCACGTAATTAAGCTGCTCAGACCCTTCATGAATTTGTTTGTTTGGTTTGGCTGTGCATTGCCAGATGTCCAAAGAGATGTATGTCATTGCTGGTTTGCTCTTCAAGAGTTCCATTTCACCTTCTGCCCTTGGCAGATCCTTCACAGCAAACTGCTGTGAACACCTTCTCATTTGCTTCCAGTTGCTGTGGCTGATGCCTTGAGGATTTCTGTTCCTTGGTCTCCTTGTTACCCTTTTTGATTCATTCATTAGCCTGTAAATGTCCCTGGGAACTTAGAACTCTTGCCTAGATGGACCAGTGACTCATGAATAACAGAAATGCCTTCTGAGAACTCATTTGTATGTTTTGTTGGTGAGTTCTCCTCTATTCTTAAGAGTTCATGTCTGCTCTAATTTGAGAAAAGACTTTGATTCTTAATTTTGTGCTCAATACTGGGATGCTAACTGACAGCATCTCTTTGCTTTTCTTCCCATTTTAATATACACAACATTTAAAGCCAAATCAGGAAAAATCACTGACTGTTTAACCAATGACTTCAGCATAAGCTTTGCCTAAAGAAGATGAAAGGTTTGGGCCAGTTACCAGTTTCAGTGCTACAGAAATACTGGAAGGCCTCACACTGTATGTCTCATGCCTTAGACAAACACAATGGGGGGCAAAAGAGTGCCCAAAGGACAAGATACCAGGGAGTTTCATGAGCAGGGGTGGCAAAGAGGCTGCAGGATATGGGAAGGGAGGACACACAGACTTGGGAAGGAAATCTGAGTACAGAAGTAGAAAGGAGACTTTGAACAAATGGAAAATCTCTCTAATTCCCAACGCCCACAGTGGCAGCTTCTCATTTCAGTTGACTTTCTCAGAACTTAGACTCATGTACATGTAATATTTGATGACTTAGGCAGAAATAGGTCTATTTTCAAAGCTGATCTTTGCATTACATATTGAATCCATTATAGATTCTCTTCTACTTTAATGAAAAAAGAATGAATGGCTTAAAAAATGAAAAGAACTTGCATCATAAATCGGACTGAGGCATTGCTTGAGAATCAGCATGAATATGTAAAATCTTCCCCAATCAAATAAATGGTAATAGTAGAACTATTCCAATATCTCAGCATAAATAAAAGAGATGTAAGTGCACTCTGCATTCTGTGGCATTTTGTGCATCTTTGTCAGAGGTAATATTTCCATAGTATTTAAAGGACACATTCTGTCTTTTTATGTAGGGATGAGACATGAGAGCAAGTTCTGATTAAGCTGACTATTTGGATCAAGAATTTATGGCTTGTGTTCAAAAACATTTTAAAAAGTACTCCTGTGGAGGAGATCTGGATGTCCATGGAGCTCTCCATGACTCGTGAGCAAATGCATGGCAGCACATGCTGCAGTGTACTGTGTCCTCACAAGGAATTGTCCAAAGGATGCCTCACAGCAGCAGAGGGGATGAAAAAGTGGCATAATCTGCTCTTGGGCGGTTTTTTCACTCCAGACTGTGGCTCTGTATTGTAGTTTTCAGCCATTGAAGGGAAAGATCACCGAGCAGAATGAAATAATTGGGTCAGAACTGTGATTACAGTGTAGTTCTGTTTTGCTAGTTAAGCTAGTATTTTACCCAAAAGATTTAAGAATTTTGGATTGGTAACAGAAATGAACAGACAGAATGAGAACAGCAAACAAATTAAACTTGGAGCCACTCAATTTTTCTGTTTTATTTTCTTTCCTGGGTCTTGCTGGGCAGTACAAATGTTGTCTTGTTGACACTCCTATAGCCAATAGCAACTTTTCTGTGCTTGATAAGGGAACAAGTCTTTTCCACTTACCTGGGAGAACAGCCCACTCAAAGTAAAACTATTATTTATTTATAGTACAAATGGGAAGGTACTTAGAGAAGATCAAGTATGTAGAATGAAATGCCAAGGTTTTCTTTTACATCACAAATGGAAGTGATTTGCTGTCATCCCTCATTTGGAAGATCCTCATCATTGTGGATGTTCTAACCCATCCATCCCCATGCAGAATATCCAGGCCTCTGTGTGCTGGGTTGTCATGGGTACCTGTGTGTGTCCGTGAACTCTCTTCAGATGGAGCCTAAACAATCACATTCCTACACAAAGAAAAATTCTCTTTTCATCAAAAGAGCTGAATTTGGGCTCATGCTTCTCTCTGTCTCTCCACAGAAGCTTGTTTTTTACTCAAAAGCAGCAAAATAGAAAACATTAACAAAAACGTCAGCATAGCTGCAGCTTTGGAGTGGGGCTGGGGGAGAGGAGGGCTTTTTCCCCAGAGGAGGGGTAGAATGACTGCTTTGATCTCATGACCTTGGAGAAATGAAGGACCTTCAGGAAATTTTGGAGTTAGGTCCTTCCTGTAGACTACTCCAGCATTTCTGGTTGTAGCCAAAGGCCTGACTGAGTGCCTACCCCAGCTGCCATCTCCTCTCCTAGGAGCAGGGGAAGCAGCAGATTGGAAGTAAATCACCACAAAATGCAGTAGCAAGTAAGGATTCAAGCTTTCTGCCCCCTGTTCCTCCTACTCTAGAGATATTTCCCAGCCTGTGGCCCATGGGTTCCCAATTTTGATGGAAAACACAGGCTGATTTTGAAATGTGACAGCGATTCAGAGGGAGGGAGGAGAGACTGCCAGATGGCTCTGCTTTGCACCTTCTTCAGTTTGCAGGATAACACTTTGTGATTTGCCATAAATTTATCATTTTCTTCTGTGCTGTGGAATGAAGCTAAACTTTTGGCCTCTTGGCTCCATCTTTCCACCTCAGACCAGAATGATGCAGTGTGGTGGAGGGAGGAGGAAGAATGTCTGCTCTGTGTGTGCAAAGGGAATAAAGGGGGGGTGTGCTATGGAAGGAAAGAGAAGCAGCTCATGAAGAATGGAACCAGCAGAGCTGGAAACACCCCCTCAGTGCCCACAGGGAGTGCCCACATCTCATTCCTCTGAGAGTCTGGCTGGAGCTGTCTTGGATCCATGAAACCAGAAGGAACTGCTCACTGATATGATCATAATCTGGGATGGAATTATAGCCTGAACTGATGAACTTTTGAAGGTATACTTGTTACTGTACAAATCCAAATGATACTTTCTTTGCTAATTTTTTTTGCTCTCCTCCTGCTGGTGCAGCAGAAAATGGTGAAGAATTCCAGAGGGGCATGGTGGCCACTAATCTTCTCACCAAGTGACAGAGGGATGTGCTGTGCTTTCAGATCTGTGCTTCAGTGTCCTCCTTTGTCCTTCTGGCCTCTCTTCAGAGCTTCCATGGAGAACATTTTAACCATTTTCTAATTCACTTTCACACTGTAACTAGTAGGAGTGTGATCATATCACATTACATGATTATTTTTGGTAGTTTCTACCAAGAACTAAAGAGTAATAAGACTATAAATACTCATTGCATGACCTTAATACAAACCTTCTAGTTTATGAAAATGTCGATTTTCTTTTATGATAATTTTAACAAATATAGCACATAGAGCAGAAACTTGCAGTAGGGAGCCCAGATTTTTTTTTTAAGTTCAAGAGAGAATTCAGTACAGAAAACTTGTCAATAGGAGGGGTTTGGAGCATGTCTCAACATTTGCAGAGAAACTAAGTTTATGCACATAATTTCCATATTCTGATTGAATTCTCAACCAGACTTTTAAAATTACAGTCCTAAAATTTGCAGTGAGGTTTAGTCTCCTCCAGGTTCAAATCAAATCATGTGCATGCACTGGGTTGTTTGGCAGGACAGTGTGGCTCTATCATCACAGAATGAAGAGCTTCCTACAGCTTGCCCCCCTCCCTTTTGTGTCTGTTGCCAACAGGAGTTTCTTGTGTAAGAAGAAACTTTCTTCTTCCTCACCTCCTTGGTGGAAGGAGGAGCTCAGCCCAGGAGACAGCCCTGGCCATCAGCTCCATCAGTGCCCTGCTGCAGCTGAGGAAGGATGCATGGTCCTGCATACCCCATACACAGCATCCACCCCCATACCCCCACGACTTCAGAGCAGTCACCCCCAAAATCCTACAGGTCCTTGTGTCTCCCCTGTCTGTGCCTTTCCCATATTTTTGCTGCCTCTGCAGCAGCACAGCATGAAGTGTTCTGTCCCCAAGGAGGAGGAGCTTTAGTAGGGCCCAGTTTTCTGTCCATCTCCCAAGCTCAGGGGTGAGCTGCTCTGTGTGCACATCTCCTTCAGCCACCCCAGTCAGGCAGGCTGGAGCAGAGGCTGCATACTGGCAATGGTACGAGCACTGAGCTACACTTAATAGTTTGCATGTGATCTAGATGCATTGTATAATTAAGTAAAAGTGTAAATATCTGCTCTCTGGTATCTGTGCACCTTTCCAGGACATTGTTACCTAAGTGGCTCCTTCAGAGAAGATGCCTGCAGCCACTTGCCCTGTGATAGGGCATTAAGTCACAGAACCTAATGGCTGCTGTCATTTCTGCCTTGTTCAGGCACAGCCCAACTTAGGTTTAGCTATCAATTTACTGTAAATGTGCAAGCAATTTAACTTCTACTCAGAAATGTATCTAAAGCATTAGCTTGCAAACAACTGTATGTGCAGAAGTTTGGTTTTCTCAAGAGAGCAATGTGCAAATGCTCTGAGATAAGATTAACTAAATCCTTTCTATCTGCTCCTGTTTTAAAAGTTCTTCAATGCTGCTGCAATGGCTAGAATCACAAATCTGCTTTTTCTGTGGAACACATCTAAATGGAAATAAAGATAGCTACAAGTAAGTATATGTGCTGTGCTGCACATATGAGCTCTGGTCAGAATAATGTCTTTAATGTAAGAATTCATACTTTTTTGATAGCACCTGCTGTATTTTTGGTACTCCAATAGGGAATTCCAGACTTTGAGAATAAATCCTTTCTCGTTTCAAATCCTATTCAAATGAAATTTGTAATTTAGACACAATGATATGATTTAAAATAATCTGAGTAGGTTGTAGCAAGAGTCTGTCCTTAATAAAACATTGATCTCAGACTTATTTGTCACATTTAACAAGGTTTTTCTTGCAAAGGAAGAACTGTCTCCAGAAGGTCTCGTTTAAACAATAAAGCAGGATGAAAAGGCTCCCTGTTTTCCAGACTGAGTTTGTTTTATGGGAGCAAATTCTATAAAGTCTGAATTTAAACAGAAACTCATCAGGAAAACAAGTATCAGTTTCAATCATCTAAGATTTTGGTTTGCTTGGGGGTTTTTGGAGGTTTGTTTTATTATGAGACTTGGTGGCAAATCCGCTAGGACTAAACATTGGCAGGTTTTGTAAAACAAGCTCAAGTTCTTTGAACTCTGTCTCAAAAGTGTTTTCAGGTCTTGGAGTGAATTAAGATGGGTCATTTAAAGCAGGAGGTCTTCTGATTGCTCTTTTCATAGTTCTGAGCAGTCTGTCATGAGAATCATCCCAAGTGTGCTTGGCACTGGGCAAGTCAGGAGTTTCCCAGGAGTCTCCTGCCGTGCTGGCCACGTGTGGCTGACAAATCCCTGGCAGGGATGGTCCTGATCCCTTCTGGCAAGGGCCCCATGGAGCCTCAGCCCCTGGGCCTTGAACACAGACAAGCAAGGCACACACTGGTGCCACTCCCCTTGGGCGGGTGGGCAGAGCTCTGTGGTGCCAGGGTGTGATCTGGCAGTCTCCACACATGACTTTGGAGAGCTTCTCCTGATGAACACCTGGGGCTGGAGCCCTTCCTCAGGCTTGGAAAGCTACACAAGAATTCACTTCCAACTGAGATGCTGCTAAAACATTTGTAGCAGAATGGACTGGTTTCAGGAGAGATGGGCACTTAGGCAGGATTTTCAGGCAGGTTGTCTCAACATGGGCCCTGGTTTCTTACTACCAAGATAGACAAGGCAGAGAGAAGAGGATTGCACAGGTCTCCCCTGCTGCCATGAGTTGTCCTACAATAGATCCATTCAAATTATTTTTTTTTTTGAACTGGTGATGGTTAGAAGGCAAGGGACTTCTTCACCCCAGAAAGGCTTTGAACTCACATATCCCACCTCAAGAGGTTCAGCTGAGGCCTGTAAGATTTGGATCATAGTCTGAGCTGCTGTTCTCCAGTTAGCTTTCTCTCAGTAGGTTCCATGTTTGTCCACAAGTGACCAAATAAATGTTGTGTTTTGATCCAAACCCCCAAAGAAAGAAGCAGCTCTTACTGCTACACAAGCCCTTGGCTACTGCACTGCTGTGCCACCAGTTTGTCAGGATATATGATCATTTATATAATATAAATAGGAAGAAGCTTTCCTGTTTTGCAAACGCCAGGAGTAGGGGGAGGTTTGGAAATCACACAGCATTTTTGTGACAAAGAGATCAAGATTTAATACTTCTTAACCATTGCTGCATGTGAACAAAAGGACTTTATTTTGTAGATTAAACATATTCTGGTGAGTGGCATCTGTTTCCTGTTGGCCCTCAGGGCTGATCCAACACTGCTTTTCCTTAAGCTTTCACAGCACTGCTCTGTTGCAGTAATGCTGGATAATACTACAACCAATATTGATTGTTCCAGGACTACAAAAGGTAGTAGCTGTTGCAAATACTTTGATCATCTCAGTTCTTCATTGAATATATGCTACTTTCATGAAGGCTTTAAAAAATCCCAAATAAATAGTTCTAATCAAAGGAGCACAGGTGAGAGTCAACCGTGGTTATGTATGAGTAGGCAAGAGCAGAAATCTTGCACCTGGTATGGGCAGGCTTGTGCATTCATAGCACTCAGCCTGTCTGTTTAGCAATATTATGATCACTTCAGAAAAACTGCATTTCTAAACTCTTAGTTTTGATTTTCATTGTTTTGTCAGCAATTTCCATATGATTGGCAGAACTTTGGATATAAAAGCCTACTTTAAGCACAGAAACATTAGATCAATCATGAGATTTTATAGCTATTGCAGTTGTATCCTTTTCACTTGCCACTGAATGCTGAAACACTGGGGATTCCCATTTTCAACTTGGCTAGAAAACGTAGCAGAAGACTTGCACAGATTTGTGTTATTGCTGTACATTTTGTGATAAACTGGTACACACAGTCGAGGCCTACCTGAACCCTTGAATTAAAGAGTCCATGAATATTTTCAGCCAGCTGAGTTCCCCAGCTCAGCTGGTGTGTTGTGCTGGCAGTACCTGGAGAGTTGTGTAGCTCAGCCTTGACTCCCTGGGTGGAACAGCCTTTTTTACTGTTGATTTTTCCAAGTGATAGCAGAGATTTTACACTGTGTGTCTGAGCACATCCTTAATTATATTACTCTTTCTCTGCTTGCTACTGGTATAGTGAAAATATATTTTCATTTCAGTGATTGAAGCCTCTGTGACATCTAACCAGTGCCTCACAAAATAAAACTGTCGCTCTCTTTATCTCTCCATTATTCCTTTAGCAATCTGATTGTCTATTTTTTCATTTCATATGTACATTGGCTGAAAACCTTAACAATATTGCACTATAAGTTTTATCTTTTTTATGTGGTAGATTGCTCCAGTGCCTTTCCAAATAATAGTTATTTCTTCTGCAAGTCCTTTGCTTGAAGACTTAAAAGTCTTTGTGTATCTACAATTACCATCTATTAATCCAAGAGTATAATCAATCTAACGCATCCATGGTATTAGAAATGGTTTGGATGTTTTCTCTAATTTAATCTCAGCTGCAAAATTTGAAATGTGAATTTCAAGCCCATCAATCATACCATTTTTATACATGATAGTACAGTGGGAAGATTGAGTTCAAAAGTTCAGGTGTGGAACTTGTTTCTAAGGTTTTTTTGGGTTACATTATTAATGCTTCTACTTGGAGCCCCTGTTAGTTATGTTTGACACCTTGGAATTCCATTCTGCTGGAATTTTAGCTCTTCTGGTATTGTTTTTAATAAAAGAAAATAATTCTTTTCCATCATAGTAATAGAAGAAATTAGGGCAGAAGGGTCAACCAAAGCCCTGGAGCAGATGAAGTCTTTTAATGAACTTCACTGAGTTTGAGATCTGTCCTTCAGAAAGGGGGATAAAACAGGTGCAGCTCACTGTTTTCAGCAGCCAGGACTGAAGAAGGCTGAAAAAAACCTGGCTACCTGCTCTCTCTTCAGTGTGGTGTGGGTAGGTATGGACAGGTATAGCCAAGTGGGTGAATAGTACATGACTAGAAGTACTTCTGGAGTGTGTGGAGCACTTGATATTTGCATATCCTACCATTCTACCACCAATACATTCACCTTCAGAAGAGTAAGGATAACAGTGTTCACTTGGAGATTTTGATAACTGGATTTTCTGGAAGTATTTGCTGCAATAAAATAGCTCAAATCATCTATCTTTTATTTATTTTTCTAATCTGAATTTCAGTTTCTCTTTTTTGTATTTTTTTTTAAAGGTCAAATGCTGCTGCCCATGTAATGTGAATATGTTTGAGAGGAAACATCTGTTCTTATGTTTGGATTAATAGAACCTCTTCCACCTGCAGGTGAGGCAGCCCTGTTACCCCAGGTACCTGCCTGTGGGCACCCACACATTGCTTGCTACTTCTTGCCTGGCTTTTTAAGGAAAGACCTATTGGTCAGATTGGTTTGGCTTAGATCACACAGCTTCAGCCAGAAAAGCAATGATATTCATGTTCTGTTCCCCAGGAGCAGCTGGAAATGCCTGTTTGAACAGAGAATACTGTCTGTACAAAAGCTGCCTCCAGCACAGGGGTGGCTGGGAGCAATTGCTGCTCTCAAATGCTCACAAGGAGATGGGAAGGAAAGGGGCACTGCTGCCTGTTTGCTGTCTGTGCTGCTGGGCTGAGGGAGAGACCTGGGGAAGAGGGGAAAAGAGATCCTTAAACTGATGAGGAGTTGAGCCTGCATTTGATAGTGTAGAGATTAAAGGTTATGTCTCTACATTCCCACTGATTTTACTGAGGTCACTGGAACCTCTCAGGGACTCAGCTGTCTGCCCAGGCACAACTAATTGCAGGATTGAACCCAGCTGATTATATTTGAAATTGTCTTTATAAGGGATCCTCCATTTTCTGAAGCTCTGTCATGTTAGTAGAAATCTAGCATTTTTACTAAATCTATATTTTGTGTGATCTTGGATTCAGAAGAGAGCTTGTTAAACTTCTATTTGTACTGTTCATCCCATTGAGGTTGCTTACCATTGTTGCACAAGAAAAGGAAACATATCAAATAAAAAAAATCCGTTTTATAGTTGGCAAATGCCTGTATTTTGTCTTTGTATGATGTGTTGTCATTCATCATCTAACCTTGGGGAAATCATGGGCACTCTAACAATGTAAGAGGCCAATAAAAAAGAAAATGATTTCAGTAAAATTTGAGCTAGGGATATGTAAAAGAGAAATGCCCCTGGGTAATAAAAATTACCCATGCATAATGGCAGTGGCTGTCTCAAGCAGGCATGCTGTGTATACCCAGAGCAGCTTAGCTGCAGCTGTCCCTGCTCACCAGGCTCAGGTGTACAGAGATGATGGGAGAGCTGGGAGAACAGGAGGTCAGGCAGGAAGCAAAGGACTGGGCAGCCAAGTGCTGGGTGAGTGCTTGTGTGTCTTTGCCCATCTCTGCTGCCTCTTTGTTAGAGCTGTCTCCTTTGATCTTGCCTTGCTCATTATTACTCTGCTACAGGATTTGGGCTCAGTTCCAAGGTTGAGGCCTGCTCTGCTGAATGTCTCCCATGTCCTTTGCCTGTTAGTCAGCCTGTCTCATTAGAGCCTGCAAGGCCTGTGCTGTGCTGCAGCAATGACATTGCTCTCTCTTGCTTTGGTGCACTGTAGGGGCTGTGCTTCTCTCCACTCAACAGCTGGGAACATTTTCTACTGTCATCCCCTTTGGACTTGCCTGGCATAGCTTTAGGAGGCTTCTTAATGTGCAGCTCCTTGGAGTTCACTTTTAGTTTTGTGAGGACCTAGCCACAGTCTGTGCCTTAGCCAGGCCCTTAATGTTCTGAACAAGAAGGGAGTTTTTGCCAAGAAACTGCTTTGCCAGCAAGTCCTCTTCTGACAGATTGCAATCCCAGCAAATAGTGTGGCTCCTGCTGGAGATCTGAAGTTTACTGAATATTTCCATTTTAAATTTTGCATTTTTTTAATTGCACTTTTTATTCTCACTGTTGCTCAAGCTGGCAAGGGGCATAAATCTCAGGTTAGGGCTAGGTCAATAGGTTATTGGGTGATGGGGCCATGTCCTTCCTCTTGGCCAGAGGTTACCACACATTTGACTGCCTTGGGCTATTTCTTGCCTGTCTGACCAGCTCCTAACAGGTAAGAGTCACATGCATAAAACAAGTCACTGTTACAAGGAAATTATTGCAAAGGGGTGGTTCTGCCAGCTAGCACTGGGAATGTACCAAAGGCCCCTGAACTTTGACACTGGAGTTAGAAAAGTCTTCCAGAAGCAGTAAATCAGAGCTCTTGTAGCACATAAAGCTCCTTGCAGATAAGTCTAGACACAATCCTCTTCTAGTGCACATTACCCCAATGACTCCTTATTAATAGGAGTCTCCTTCATTTCCATGTGGCATTTTCCATTTGCAGTGACACAGAGGATTCACAGTGAAGGCCAGACCCTTTTCCACAGCAGGTTCTGTATTTACTGGCCCATGCCCCACCTCGTTGTTCACTATTAGCAAATTCAATTTTTTATCTTCTTGTCTTCACCAATGTAGCCTGTCATAGCTCCTAGTGTGAGCAACTGTATGTTTTCTCTTTGAATCAGACTGTTGCTGAATCAAGTCTTTTATCTCCTTTTTCTCATTTTAAAAGGGTTTAGTTAGTCCTGCTGGCACCAATATTTGAGCCAAAAAGCTGGGTAAATGAATCTATGATGAACTCTGTGCTACTGTAACTGCTTTCCTCCAGTACCAAGCTAGGTGCTTTAAAAATAGCTGGGGTACCAGTGTGCTCCAGCACATTCATTTCTGTGCCTGGAGCAGAGACATGCCTGAAGAATCTAAATCAGTAACAACTTGGCTGACTTGATTCCAGCTGCACCAGCTGTTTGTTTAGGTAGATAGCCAAACAGCAAACACCCACAAAGCTGTTAACTCTGCAAATCTTCAGCAAGTATTTCTTAAACTACTGCTGACAAATTTCTGATGGGACCCTAATCTCCATAAAATCCACTGAATGATGTCAAAGCACCATTAGTCAGCATGTCATTGGGCCTGCTTTTCAGTGTGGCTCAGTGATTTATTTTCCCATTCTTACTGCAGAAAAGTCCAACTGGGAAGACTTTACCCAGCAAGGGAGATGGGCACAGCTTGCAGCAGTGATGAGCTGGTGGATGGTGCCCCAAGGTGTGCTTTCAGAAAGAAGCCTGACCCTGAAGAGGTTTTTCCTTCTCTGTTTTTTATATCTTTGGAAACAAGAGAAAATTACCTCTATACAGTCTTGGGAAAGCAACATTATTCCTTTTCTGCCCTTACTCATTCAAGAGCAAGGGTGGTATCACCAAAGGGATGCTGCACAGCTAAATGTGCAGTCAGCAGGAAGTAAATGCACAAAGCCATGTCCTAAATGAGCACTGTTAGATTAAATATAATATTGGAACTGTTCTGGTTTATACCTGCTTTAGTCCTCGTGATACTCAGCATAAAGCCCTGACAGTTATCACTGAGAAGAAGCTGGGGCCGGAGGGGAGCAGGCTGCCTGCCACAACAGCATCCCAGGGTGAAGCCTGTGCTTTATTGCTGCTTGGCATCTCCCCAGTTCTGGGATTCAGTGAGAACCCACACAATTTTCTGAAGCTGAATCCTTTTTCTCTGGCTGTCATATAACACCAGCCTGGACTAGAGAAGTTATTGCTGTCAACAGTAACAGACAGAAAAAGTTACCACTTTTTCTGAAAATGAAAACAAAACCAAACCAAAATAACCCGACACCTCTAATGCCAGCCTGCAAAGCAAGGACACCAGGCAACAGTTCAAACAGGGCCCTTGCATACAAACAAAGATGCCTGACAGGGCTTGAAGCAGAAAAATGGCACAGCTGTACCACCACATCAGTGAAATTGTATGAGCCTTTTTATTCTCAAGGATGCAGACAGATGCCACCTGAAACACAGTTAAACCACGCACATTCTTTGAGCTTCCCTTCTGAATCTCCTCTGCACAAATGGCATTAACTCTGCTAGTGCTGACAGGAGCCAAGAGAAGCTGTCCTCACAAAAGCTTAAACTTGTACAGAACCAGAGAGTGGCTTAGCGAAAAGTTTTTTTGAGATGGCAAATAATAATTTCTTAGAAATCCCCTTATATTTATGACTGCAAAATTAAAAACAGACAATGAGATTTAAATTTAGAGGCTAGGCAGCAGATGTGACTTTAGATATTATTTTTGTTGCCCAAGTTGATTCTCATTGAGCCTAATTTTCATGCATGCATCCAAATCACCTTGTAGATACCTGTGCCCAGTGTAACGTGTGCAAGGAGGTGCCAGCTTCTACCCCTGAAGAAACACTCTGCAAATAAGGGCTGTCTCTGCAATAAACTGAGTCACACTCTCATCAAACTGATAGTCTTTGAAAAATGCCTGGAAATGTGGCCTGTTTTTAAAATAAATGTTAGTCAGTTGATTCATTCAAAGGCAAAGAGGCAGATAACATCCTTAGTGAACTTTGTGTTTTTGGCACAGTTTCCACTGCCTGGAGAGAGGCTGTGTAATGTCTTTAGGGGAGAGAGTGGTTGTGTAAAACAGGCATTTTTTCCAGTTCAGAAGATAATTGAACTCTCTGATTCACAAGCTCTAGTTTTTTATCCTCTCTGTCCTCTCATATGTTATTGCACAGTCCCCCTGGTCCTTCCTAAGCTCCCAGGTTAAAGCTGGCTCATGAGAGGGACCTTTGGACACTGGGTAGTGCAAGTGGTCTGACCAAACTGAAAAAGTGCTGAAGTCCCAGGACACAGACAATGATGAGATAATCTGCTGGCCAGTTTCTTATCACTTGGGGTTTTTTAGGTTTAAATTGAAGGCAGGAGCCAGCTGGGTTAAATTTCCAGTCAGATGCAGAGGAGATTAGATGAGTGGTTTGCAGGAAAAGGAAGTAATTTATCTCATCATCTGCAGTTGGCACGGAGGGCCAGCGCTGGGAGGTGCTTTGGGGCAGCAGCACTGATGACTTTTGGCCGGGAAGGGCTGAGTTCACGCCGTGGCAGCCGTGGCTCCATGGCAACCTTGCTGACATTGCTGGACTGACTGTTGCCACTCCGCAGAGCAGCCCAAGAAAGGAAAAGCTACAGGAGAGGTGGTTCCTGGCATTAGAGGGCAGCACCATGAGATGCCTTTCTTCCCTAGCAAGGAGGGTAGGACTGCTTCAAGCAGAAAAAGAAATGCTGCCCATGCAAAGCCTGAAAGAGCTCATTTCAGACAATTCTAATATGGCTGTGTAAGAAACAGCAATTTCTTCATCATCAACAAATACAGATCTTGCTAAACCAGTGGCTTACAATTTTATTGTAAGATTTCAGAGTGGAAAATACCTTCCAGATAAACAATAATTAAAGAGGATTTTCCTACAAAAAAAAGTGAGAAATCTGACTTTAAATTGGTGTGAAGATATAGATCTTAATCTGCAAAAACCTGAAGGCAATAATCTTTTGAGAAAATATTTACATACACATATTATAAGCTTGTTTGGGGATTTGTTATGCACTGGGTGGAGAGTGTATTATGCAGACACTAATGAAAGAAAAAGTAAGCTTTGTAAACATGTTCTGTATTAAAACTGTTCAATATATTGCAAGGGTGCAGGTAAGTTCAAGGTACCACAGGGAACTTGCGAGAGAAGTGGTGCTTTCCCATTGTACAAATGGCACATGTTCCTATCTGCAGGCCAGACAAATTCTCTGCAACACAGGACACAAGCTTCAGCAGCCTCTTCCAATGCTTCTGCTGGAGAAGGTGGTGCAAAGCCCCTTTGGTTGTGCCCTTCAAAACATAGCCAGCCTCCTTCCTCACTGTAGAAAGAGGCTGTGCTTTTCAAAGTCAGAAATGCTGCAGGAACAGACCATGAGTAATGTGAAGGGATTTTGTTCTCAGATGTGGTGTCTGCTGTAACTCTGGTGATGATGTTGGGGTAATGGCTTCAGTGATACTGACTACATTCATGTCCCAAACCCACTGTTACAAAATTTCACTTTAACAATCACAGGATGATTGTTAAAGCTTACTTAGAATAAACAAAAATGTTCATCTATCATGCTAACTAGTATCAGTTATAAAAAAGGAGATACAGGTTAGTGGCTCATCTCTTATACCTGGCAATTAGCCATGACTGAAATGCACATACATCACATTTTTAATGCAGTATAAGTACACCTGACTCTTTAAAAACTAGAAAGGAGCCATGGTGCTGGGCACTAGGCAGAGGACACCTGACAAACATAAACTGTGCCTTCCTGGCCTGTGGGTTAGCAAAAAACATAATATATGAGCAATCAGACTGAAAAATCATTGGGAAGTCTCCTTTTATTGAAACAAAGCAATATGTTGCAATATACAAAAATTGATTCTTTCAAGCTTCCAGAGATATTAGAGAAGCATTACAGAGAACAACACATTTGCTACTAATTCTTAAAAAATCTTGACAACTCAAACCTCTAAAAAAGAAAGCCTTTGAAGCAGTTTTCATAATGCTGTTTTAATACATTTTGATGAGATAGGACTTTCTGTGGCAGCGATTTATAAATAGTGGTGGGCAGATTGATTGAAATGAAACAATTACAGTCTATACTAATGGACCTAAGAAAAAAAAAATCATACATTTTTCTGAAGATCAAACAATAGATGGAGAAGCTACTTTAGACTGTCATCCTTGATGAGCACATTTTGAATATACTAAATTTTCTTACTCTTAACTGAAAGTCAGTGGTGAGAGTAATGAGGTAATGTAATGATTTACCTTTCTTGTCTCTATAATAATTTAGTTCAAGCAAGCTTTAGGAAAATCACACTTTTATTTCAAGTTCCAAAAGATCAATACAGCAGTATACATTTAGTGCTTGAGGGAAATTTACTAAAAATCATTTCATGATGAAAATGCCAAAGGCAGATGCTTTTGTTCAATCTGTTGCTTTGAAGGGACCTTGTAATCTTAATTCCACATTAAAGACTCATGGCCATTATATCAAATAAAGGCCGTAGGGGTCCCTGTAGAATGATTCTATTTAAAAAAACCCACAGTATTAAGACATTTTAGCCTAGCAGTCTGCATAATTACTTTGGACTAACAGCTGATCCTATAATATATGAAAGACTTTGACTCAAATACATACAAAGTCTATCTGTTGTTCTTTGCCTAGCCAGTGCTCCCCCATGCAAGTGAAGAGGGTCACAGAGTGTTTCAGCCAGCAATGTTCTACCTCCCAGAGTTTTGGAGGAATAATCAGCAGAAAAACAGATCAAGCTGAACTCAAAAAAACAAATCAAGCTGAACTTAGAACAATTCCTGTGCTGAAAAATCAGCATTTCCCATTTCTGTTTTTGTGGTGGCATGTATGATATGGAAGCTTTCTGGATATTTAGAAAATTGGTTGAAACTTGTGTTGAAATCATATATCAAGTAAGGGTTTACTAGGGAGGGTGACTTTAGTCACTGGGCCTTGTGACTGTTCCCCACTTCGTGTCATGGTACTGGCAGCTCAATACTTCCTACTGTGGTACCACATTCTCAGTGTGGCTCTGTGATCCTTCACAGCAGCCCCAGATGATCTGGTCTCTCAACAACTGCATTTTCCCAGAGCACAAAGGAAGTTCAGGCACTGCAGCAGACAGAGTATTTAGCTCCAGGATTTGACACCACTCTAGGCTGGAGGGCAGAAGGAGAATTGATGCTCCCCAAGCACATGCTGAGCCTACAGCTGCAGCATCCTTCCTTTTCCACTGGTGCATATTTGGACTGCATCTGCCCTCGTTAACTTTGGATTTTCATCTATTGTACTCTAAAACCAGGAGAAAATGCTTTGACCTGTATTCACAACAGTTGTGTAATTTTCATGTCATAAAAGGAAGTCTATTAACCTAACATTTCTTTTCAGCTGAGATAACAGAAGCAATCAGCACTGATGGGTGCTGAACTCTAAGATCCTGCCTGGACAGCAGTATGAACAGTTAAAATAGAGAGGGCTAGTGCAGAATCCCATCACATGTTGCAGTTTTGCATCTCTTGTACAGCCAAACTGCTACAGTGGGAATTCTGAAGCTGTCTGGATTGCAAGATCAGGACTTCAGCGTGAGAGAGGATGTTCTTGCTCACAGAGAGAGTCCAACTGGGAGATAAGTGACAGTGATGGTCAGTCAAACCTTGGTGTGGAGGGAAGTGTTCTCAACTCAGCCTCTCAGCTATTAATGTTTACTTCTCTCAGTTGCTGAGTCAATTGCAGCGTGGAGAGAATCAGAATTGTCTATGTGTGCAATAAAGCTGGGCTTGCTCCCAGTCTGGCAGCCAGTGCCATTCCTGTGGCTGCCATTTCAAGTACAGCCACCTTGCACATGAGTTTTAGCTGTGCACAGTGTAGCTGTTTCATTCTTTCAAATCCTGAGACAGAAGAACAGGATATTTATTTTTCCCTTAATGAATGTAGTCTTATTTCCTGCTGAGATTTAATATACTGCAGGTAACTTATAGATGTGGTGATTGTTTTTGGAATTCAGGTAAAATGACCAAGAAGGAAATTAAAATAAACAGGGTAGAGACCCAGAAAACTCATTTCAGAGAGCAGATAGTTAAATGCAGGAGACCTTTACTCTACAGAGGGCATGTGTAGGGGTAGGAAAGGGGAGCAGGGAAGGATGAATGCCCAAAGCCACTATTGACACTATCTGGAAGAGTGGTTCTGCTGGAACCAAGCAGAAGGAAGCCTCTCTAGGGGACTGAAAACAGTAAAATATTTCACTACAGTTGACTTTTTTTTTTTTCCCAGTCTGCAAAAACTGAGGGAAGTTTCTTGAAATTCAAGAACTTATCAATTATTTCTAAAATGGGGCTTTATCCCTGAATCTGGATAAAGATTCAAAATAAGTAGTTACTTGTCGAATATGCAGTTCATGAAAGAGACTTTTCATTATATATTTTGTACTAAAGGTGTCTGATTCTTGGATGTAAAAACATAAAGAGCTAGAGAATGACTCCTTGACTTTTCTAGTTTTATCAATTTACATGCACCTATCCAGACTTTCTGAAATCAGTTTTTGCCTGTCGTTGCCCTGCAGCTCTCACACACCACTCCAGAGCCAGCTCTGCATGAGTAGCTGCATTTTTTTCTCAACTTCTAGAGGACAATATGACCAAATGAGAAAAAAGGACTTAATTGTGCATGTGTCTCAGTAAAAATGCACTGATTTTCATAACACACATGAACTTTAGGCTCCATGTATTTTATGATCATACTCTGCCTTTGCACTGTCCTGCATTCCTCTCTTTCCCCAAGTGTTTGTGGTGGAAGCAGCCAAATATTTCAGGTATCACAGTATTTATTTGGAGATCAGTGCCAGGCCAGCAGAGCAGTGGCATTAGTGAGCCGCCCTAGAGCAAGGACTCACACTTTGTTTCCAGGGAGGGAGGGAGAGTTCCTGCCCACCAGAGCTGCATCTATCTCTGCACAGCAGCAGACCCTGCGTTCAGGTCACTGAGCAGAGCTCCAATCTCTCATTCTTATCCGGTGTTTCATGCTCCTCGTTATTTGCTTCTGCAACTGCATGAGCCACTTGACATGTGAGTCCTGGACTATGATAGTTCCTTCAGGTATCTTGTAATCTTGAAACAAGAGCAAGTAATTTTGAGGCAAGAACGAGTAATTTCGGGTTCTGACAAAATCTGTGTGAGTAGGAAAAAAACAGCAGAGTAGAGCGAGCCCAAGGGCTGGCGATGGCTCCAGCACACCATGCCCCAAGGCTACTGTGAAACACATTCATCACCTCAAAATGCAGGTGGAAAACAGCTCTTCTAGGGATTACAGTAGAACTGCACATGAAGTGGATTTTTCAGCAACCGTTAATTGAGGAGAGGTCAGAGGGCAGCCATCCCTGTAAAAAGTTGTATATACATTATGTTATATTGGCTTCGAGGCCTGGATTGTTCCTTAGAAGCCAGCACGAGCGGAGAGGGCCGGAGATGGTCCCTCAGGACTAAACTTCCCGGGGTCGGGGGGTCCCGGTGCGGTGCCAGCCGGGCCTGTGGCGGGGCCGTGAGGAGAGCGTGGAGCTGCCGTGAGGAAAGCGCGGCAGGGTCGTGAGGAGAGCGTGGAACTGCCGTGAGGGCAGCACGGCAGGGCCGTGAGGACAGCGTGGAATTGCCATGAGGGCAGCACGGCAGGGCCTTGACGAGAGCAGCGGGACCGTGAGGACAGCGCCGGGGCCGTGAGGACAGCGCCGGGGCCGCTCCGCCCGCCCCGCGCTGTGGCGCAGCCGCCACGTGACGGCGCAGGGCCGGCGAGCGAACATGGCTGCGGCGGCGGGGTGAGTGCGCGCCGGACCGGCACCGGGACCCCCGGACCCGCCGGTCCCCGGGACCGCCGGCAGCCCGCTCCCTGCGAGGGCCACGGCGCGGCCGGTGGGGGCTCGCGGGGGGCCCGATGCGCCAGCCGTGTCCCCGGCCGGCGGCGGGGCCGGGAAGGCAGGGCACAGGCTGGTGCCAGGCTGCGTGCTCCGGACCCGGGCTGCGTGCTCAGGACCCGCGGTTCTCCGAAGGGATTTCGGGTTTTGTGCGGGGCGGGAAGAGAGCTGCGAAGGGTCCCACGGGCTGGTTGGCTCGCAGTGCCTTGTCCCCAGCCGTGCGTTATCCTTGAAGTTGTCTCAGGTTTGGAAGTGATGCCTAAAGGTGGCTTGGATTGCTAAGGGTTTCCCCACATTTTATAGTAAAATTCAGCCATTTCTTGGTGCTGTAAGAAGGTGCCATTATATAACTGTATCAGAACGAAGGGGGAAGTTTCCGAAGTTGCCGGACACGGGTCAGGCTGTGCCCCGGCTTGGGGAGGTCGCTGCCCCCCTCAGCTCTGCTGTCCCCAGCGCTGTGCGGGCGCTCCCTGCCCGGCACCTCCTGCCTGGCCCCGGGGCCACCCCGGGCTGGGCTGGGTGGAAGGACATGCAGCGGCGCCGGGACTTCAGGCTGTCAGCTTCACAAGAAACACTGAGTTGGCCGTGAAGAAAATTCCCATTTTATACCCTGAACAGTAGTTGCTATTACTGTTTGGTTGTATCTCCCCTTTCCTTGTGCTAGGCCTCTTGAGCTTCACATATGGGATGTGGAGACAGCATTGGAAAGTGTTTACGCTTCAGGCTGGTGTTGATGAATCTGTTGCTCAAAACAAAAAATAAATAAGGCCTGGTCAACAAACAAGTGGTAATTTACTGAAAGGTAGTTTCAGTGGTTTCTCATCTTCATTGAAATCTGGATCCTCTCTGTGGGATCTCAGTAGAAGAGAAATGGCAGTCCATGAATTTTCTGCTCAAAAAAACCCAGAAGCACAGAAAGTTAACTGACAAATGGTAGGAAAATCAGAAATAAAATAGGAGTTTTAGTTACCAGTATGTTCTGGTGGTTGCTTTACAACAGATCCAAAATGTTAGATGCATCATATAGTACCAGAATGTATGCTCTTTAAAATATAAAACTTCTGAAATAAGCATTGAAAATCAGGAGCTCCAGGCAAAGGAAAAATATCCTTTAAAGAAACAGATGTTGTTTAATGTTCCTAGCTATATTTCACTTGCAGTATAATAAAATAAAAGAGTTTGTCTGTGAGCTTGGGCCTAAGTGATCATAAAAATTGTATGTGACAGCCAGCAGGAAACTGTCAACTACTGTGGGAGGCCTTTACCAGACTGAGCAGTGGTTGAATGCTGGTACCAGACTGGAGAAAACAAGCGAGCTGAGCTTCTCTTGCCTTGTTTTGTTCTTGCAAGTGTCCACTTTTGACTGCAGCTAAGGTTTATTTGCAGAAGCTTGCGTAGCTTCTAAGAGGCGGAGGTGTGCATCACAAAGCAGTGCTTGTATCAAATAACCTTCTTTATCAAATGTGTAATTTCACATGAGAGTTTTGGGTTGAGTTTGTGGCTGGATGTGCTGGAGTCCTTGTGCTAACAGAAGAAGCCGACCTTGAAGGACCAGCCAATGTGTTGTATTAATTAAATTCTGATAACTCTGCTGAAGCAAGTCCAGAGGAGGCCACAAAGTTTATCAGAGGACTAAAGTGTCTCTCATAAGAAGACAAGCTGGGAAAATTTGGGCTGTTCAGGAAAGGAGAAGGCTGTGTGGAGACTCTCAGCACCTCCCAGTATCTGAGGGGGCTACAGGGAAGCTGGAGAGGGACTGTTCATCAGCAGCTGCAGTGATCGGGCAAGCAGTAATGGGTAGAAACTGAAAGAGAGGAAGTTTAGGCTGGATATTAGGAAGAAATTCTTAGCTGTAAGAGTGGTAAGATACTGGAACAGGTTGCCCAGGGAGGTTGTGGATGCCCCAGCACTGGCAGTGTTCAAAGCCTGTCATTTAGCAGCCTGGTCTAGTGGGAGGTGTCCTTGCCCATGACAGGGATGTGGGACAAGATGATCTTTGAGGTCTGTTCCAGCCCAACCCATTCTATGATTCTGCGATTTGTGTGTCTTGTGAGATATAACTGAGTGGTTAGAGATCATGGACCAAAATGAAAAGCTTGTAGCTTCTTCCCTAGAGAGAATTTTGTGGCAGTTTTTTTCCAAGGCCAAGACCATAGTTTTACACTGCTTACACTGTAATTACAGGTGTATTTGTAGGGTTGATCCACATGTGAGGCAGTTACATATGTGTGCCCACTCAATTTACTGCAAGTCATTGAACAGCCAGTCCTATGTGTGACATTTTTTTCTTGTGCTGTTGACTATTATGAGAGTTCAGTTTCCCAATTTTTATTTGCCATGGAAAGCTGGTTGTACAGCCATACACCTTTTCATAAGACTTAAATGTCCCTGTCTGTCACTGACATGTTCTATGAAAAATCTTTTCCTTAGGATTTTTTCCTCCTGAGTTGCTGAGAGGCCTCAGGAACAAACTGTAAACAGTTCTTATCTGCTGCTGTAAAATACAACAGGTGGATCTGTGATTGGTCTCATCTGGTTGTTTCTAATCAATGGCCAATCACATTCCATGTGTCCAGACTGTCTCGGTCAGAGACAAACCTTTGTTATTCATTCCTTTTCTAATCTTAGCCAGCCTTCTGATGAAATCCTTTCTTCTATTTACTATAGTTTTAACATAATATATATAATAAAATAATAAACCAAACCTTCTGAACAAGAGTCTTGTCTCTTCCCTTATCCTGAGACCCCTGTGAACAATGCATCACCTGTCGGTATTGTCTGAAAAGAGCTCTCTGTATTAGCTGTGGAAAGCTTGTGCATGGCTCATGTGTGCCAAGTGAGTGGATCTCTGCAGACAAAGCAGCACCTGTGGGTGTTCTGCCATGTTGTCAGTCCATCCAGGAGGTGCCATCAGTTTGGTGTCTGAGTGCTTGCAGGAGGAAAAAGAGAACAAGAGCTGTGGAGGAAGCAAACTCCTCTAGGCTGAATATTCTCCCTAAAACCTAGCTGGTTTTCTCTGCAGAATTCCAGTTGTGAAAGTCGGTGTATTTCCTGGCAAGCTCACTCTGTCTGAGGTGTGAATTAACATGAGTGCTCAGCAGGAACCTGAGAACAGAGCAGGATTTGCAGCAGCACTCAGCCCAGCCCATGCTGCAGGGTCCAGCATGCTCAGCTCTTGTGATTTCTACAGCAGCCTTAAAACAGAGACCAAGGCCATGCCTGTGGTATTCACATGCCCTCTGAACAGAGAGAAGCAGTGAGACAAGCAGAGAAGATAAACACAATTCTTATCTCGCTTGCTGTGCCTGTGTTGTGCAAAGTAGAATGCAATATGGAGATTGTTTACCCAGAGTGAGGATGTTTTCTTCCCTTGGCTTGCCAGGGCCAGGTGTGTGTGTGGGACTGTCGCGGGACAGTCAGGAGAGAAGGAGAGATGGTTGTAGTTCTGTGCAGTTGTGAGCAGGAGTGAGTGCCTGACACATTCAGTTTAGGTGAAATGTACATAGTGTAGTATAATAAAGTAATTCATTCACCTTCTGATGATGGAGTCAGATGCACCATTCTCTCTCCCCTTTGTTGGAGTCGCCTTTGATTTACAATACCATGCCCCTGAAGAAACTGTGCCACTCTAAAACAACTGCAGAGGCCATGCTCTACTGTGAGTTAATATTGTGGCATCATATTCAGCCAGGGAAAGTGCGACCTGTTTTGTCCAAGAAATAATATGCATTCACTTAGAGAAAACGTGCATAAGAACTATCATTTTGCACTAGAATGCAGTTTAGCTTCAGCATTAAGATCCCAGTAAAAGGCACACTTTAGTGGCTTATTAAAACTACTGGTATGAATTGCTGCCTGGTGTCATTATTTCTCCTTAAGTGTCATTTGGATTGTCAAAGGTTTTAAGTGTAATAAAAGCATTAATATTAAACTTAAGGGAGATGAAAATGTGCCTTTGTAGCAGCTGCCTCTGAACTCCAGGATGTAGGAATAGGTCTGGAGGAGAGAGGTCAGAGTTCTCTCTTTTTTCTTTTTTTTTTTTTTTAATCACAGAAAAAGATCTCCAAACTTGTGAAGTGAGTAAAATTGCAATGAAGGTGACTTTTTTCCTTCCTTTGAAGCAAAACATGAGACAGGCTGTGCTACAACCTCTGCCTGTTAGTTTTTTGTTGTTGTTTTTTTTTTTAATCAGCACATACAAAGATCTGAGAGAAACATGTGATATAAGGGTATCTGATGATGTTCTCTCCTGTCTTTTATAAATGCCCCATAAGGTGAGCATATGATTTCCAGGCTGTTGCATGTACTTACTCCAAGGGATGACCATGCTTGGATAACAGCGTTTTCAGCCTCCTGTGCATTGCTGAATTACTGAGCCACAGCTTTGTACCTGCAAAGCCTTGCCTGTTTTTAGTTTGAGGTTCACTATCTGACTAAACTTTCAGTAGCTTTTGCTAGGAGTGTATGAACTTGCTTCCTTTTTCCCACAGGCATGGGTACCCCAAAACAAAAGCTTGTGCTGTGCTTCCAGGCTGTGCTGATATGCTGCAGCCCTTGTGATGATTACCTGCCTTGGTGAGGGATTGTCAGGTGTGTGTTGGAAGGAATAAAAATAAACACATTTGGGTTTTGTGCACCATCAGCTGAACTTGTAAGCAGATATTTTGAAAATTGGATTAGCAAGAGCAGTCCTTTACCTTCTAAAATTACTTACACTGTTACATCAAGTGGTTATAAGCAAGTAAAATAAAGTATTTTATTAGGTCTTTTATACTGTAGCTGCAGTAGGAAATTACAGGGTTTACATTTCTGAGGTTGATAGAGTCTTTTAGGAGGTTATGCAGCTATAAATCAAAGGTTACCTTTCAGATTGCCTATGAAAGCTATATAATAATTAAGATGTGGAGCTTTGCTCCTCTAAGGTTAAGTACTTTGGTGGCTGGTTCATTTCTTGTCATCTTAACATAGTAACAAGGTAACTTCACCTTTCTGGCATCTCCTGGCATAGCTGGTAGAAAGTGACTATCCAGTCAGGCTTGGAAAAGCTTAGGTGGAGGGACAAACTGGACTTAAATTAGAGGATTTTATGGATAATTTTTATTGATCATCTCTAATACTGAAGCTCCAAAGCACAGCTTTGCTATTTAAGCATAAAAAACCACCCCCAAAACAAACTGCTTTTAGATTCTTCTCATAGCATCTGCTTACACTCCTCCCTCTGCTCCATATCCTAGAAAAGCTATAGGGTTTCTACTTGGAAATCTCCAAAAGGTGCACTTATGGAGCTGAAACAGACGTGAATGAATCAGCCACATATTCTTGAGGTACTTTCAGCATCTAAAATTACTTAGTAATAGCAAGCTCTCTGCTTTTAAACTGTGTCCTCGCAGTTGCAGCTCTGTTGAGTACAATCTTTCAGAAGCTTTCTGGGCTGTTTCAGCACGTTTGTGTGGGACAAGTGGAGGTGCCCAATCCATGCTCCTGTGGCCACGTGTATAGGTTCAGTCACTGTGTGTTCTAGAATAAACATACATGCATAGAAAAGAGATTTGCCCATCCTGTGTATGGGAAATGCTGTTGGCCTTGTCTGCTGTCCATCATCTTTTCTCTCCACTCCCTATTTCCCAGAAGGACTTGCTGAAGTTTGCTAGACTTACTGTAAACTTCCACTTCTGTTTACAGCACTAATTTTCTTCCCTCCTGCTTTGCCTCTCCTCAGCTGACATGGGCTGTGGTCACTTTGTGTTGCATTACCCAAAGGGATGTGCTGAGGGACGTGCTGTGGGCTGTAGCTGCAGCCACCCTTGTCTGCTGTTTCCAGCTTTTCCTTTGGTACTTGTGTGAGCAGTGCTTGGTGGTTGCTTGAGAGCAATGTGTGTACAACATCTCTTCCCTAGGAGTGCTGAGCCTCTTGTTAGTAGAGTTGAATTAAACTAATGAGCACTGTGCATCTAAATTGTGCTGACCACTGTCTTTGCCATTAATTGTCAATTGAAAAAATCTCTTCTAGACCCTCCTTTTGGCTGGGGAATGAGACTTTGAAAGTGCCTGTGGCGCTCTTTGCCTTGAACAGAAGACGGCTGTGTGAACGCCTGAGGCAGAATAAGGATGTCCAGAAGAATTCAATTGTTCTGCTGCAGGGTGGAGAAGAAACCCAAAGATACTGTACTGATACTGGTATTGTGTTTCGCCAGGTAAGAGCTGAATCCAAACTTCAAATTAAGAAACTCTCTTCCACTGCATGGATTTTTAAATGATTTTAAATTATTTTCTCTGTCTCTTCGATGTGCATTCTCTTGCTTCACTTAAATAAATTGGCTACTTTATAACATTGCTTCTTCAGCTTTGAGTTGCTCTTACTTTCAGTGCTTTAGTGCAGGCTCATTATCTGGTTTAAAGGCCTAAACCTGCTCAAGGCCTTATGGCTCATCAGTGTTTGAATTTAATCTTGAAGACAGCAGTGGAATATTTCTTCATTTTTTCAGTCTTGTCCGTGACCCAAAAACCAACCTTCTTTGTGTAATAAAACATGTTACAGTGGACCTCATTAATAGAAAAGTGTATTTCAGGGTTTTATAAAACAGCAGCCTATTTGGAATTTACAACATGTGTCTTCTTAAATTAGACTCTTCCTTAAGCTTCCATGTGTTATTCTGTCACAAATAGGACTTAACATGTTCTGGGGATGTTGGTGTAAAAGAACTCAAATTATGTATATCCCATACCCTGCATGGTTTCTGCAGCACTTTGTTTTGTGAACTTGATTGAACTGTTGTATGTTATGAAGAAACAAACCCAGTAAATTCTAATTTAGATAGCACATATCTTAATGTAGTTATTAGTCTGGTTTTAGAGGATATGCACCTTTCAGGGTACTAGAGCATATGCCTGTCCTTACCAAAATGAAATCCTGTATTGTTAGGTGTTTTGGTGCTTGCTTGCTTTTCTCTAAAAATAACTCTTGGCTGAGGGCTGTTCCTAGTGCAGCTTCCTCTTCTCTGGGGAAGGTTGGGGTTTCACTTCAGCACTCTGCCTTTGCAAGCCAATGAAGCTGCACTCTGCTTTTGCCTTGTCTCTTGTAAGGTGGTTGTTTCTCCCTGATCATGCATTCCCTAATTCTAGATTGGAAGAATGTTTTTTAATGTGTAATGTATGTTTATTGTGCTGAGTTAGCCTCTTTATGGTAGTTTATTAATCTCTGATCCTTTCCAGTTGCCATCAAAGGGATTTGCATTATTCTAACCTAAAGCTAACCAGTCTGAAAAGGTTTAGACATAAACCACTTCTCCTGCTCCAAAAGCAAGAGTTCTCTTCCAGATATGTGGAAATAGGAATTAATGTGTACTCTAGTGTATTTTTAGACCTGGGCAGAAGTGAGGTCTTTCTTCTAAGAATATATTTTGTTTTAATCTAGGAATCTTACTTTCACTGGACTTTTGGAGTAACTGAAGCAGGCTGCTTTGGAGCAGTAGATGTTGATACTGGAAGATCTATGCTTTTTGTTCCACAACTCCCTGAAAGCTATGCTGTTTGGATGGGAAAGTAAGACCTATCTCTTAACTGCATTCTAGTGTATCCAAGTACTTTATTCAATGTAACTGCCTGTAGAGCTCCAGTGTTGTGTCATTTAATCAGATTCCACCAAATCCTGCCCTAGGAATGATAGATACATAGAGTGATAAATACAAACAGGGATACAAAACATGATCAGCTGGTATTGATCATGTGATATGAAATGATCCACCACCATTTGGCCACCATTTGGGCTCCTTGGAATTGGAGCCCATGAATCTCTTGGTAGCTCTGAGAGGAAGGTGAACCATAAAGAAAAGTCAGCATCTCGTGTTAAGCCCAAGCAAGTCAAATAATAAAGCAGGTTTTTTCAAGCTGCTTTGCCAGTTTGCAGCGGCCTTAGCTAATGAAGCTTTCTGAATTGGTAGTTTAGCCTCTGATAGGCTTTTTTAAAATGAACTCACAGACAGGAAAATGTGCTTTTAATGCTATTCTATGAGTATGCCATAAACATCTCTCCATCCACCTTGGTAGTAAATACTGCACAGTGCCACAGTAGTGGAGGAATTGATTTATTTATATGTTCATTTATTTTCTCAGTCTTAATTGTATTTATACCCTCTACCAATTTTTTTAAATTTTTGTATCATCGACATTGTCTCAGATTGGAGATTGGATTGCTTCTAATTTAATCTTTTGACAAGCTGCTTCACTTCTAATTGAAGCTATCACTTATATTTTAATGCTAATTTTGGAAAAAGGAAAACAGTTGTAACTGATCCCATGTGCTGAATTGTGTCAGACCATATGGCAGGGCATGGCTGCTGTCTTCTCAGAGAGTTTATATGAATTTATCTGTCTTAGACCTGTCTGGGGACTGAAATTGTGATGGCATAAAAATCTGCCTACTGCTGTCTGAAATATTTAGGCTGTGAGCCACACCTGTCTGGGAGGGCAGGTTCTGTAATCACCCCATGTGTACTCTCTGAAATCTGTTCCCACTTATAGACAAAGTTTTTTCCTATCCTTTGGTTCTCTTCTGCTAGTTCAAAACAGCTGTTTCATACCCACACTGATTGTGCCTAATCTAAAAAAGCTTAAAAATACTATTGAAATTCCAGCATCTCATTTTGCATTCTCAAACAAAATATTGTGTTGCTTATAACTCGTGGCCTTTTGGATGTGTTGGTGCAGCATTTGTTATCTGTCCATTTACAGAATTAATTAAGTCCAGTTAAAAGTGGTTTATTGTGATTGTTTGTGTCTTCTTGTGGAGTATAACAAATGGTCTTTGTTGTTTTCTAAATTCTTCTCCTTACCCTTCTTGAGTGCCTCTGAATCTTGTTTTCTCTTCTGTCAGCCGTGGTCATGTACTTTTTCTGCTTGTCAGAAGTAGGATGGGTGAATAACTCATTTGTGAGTCAGTAGCAGTTCTGCTTCATAAGTTGGTTGACAGTGGGTACTGCTCACAGCTGGGGATTGTGTTCCTTCTCAGAAGATTCAATTTTAACTCAAAATTAGCCCTGAAAGAAAAACATAAGTAAACATGCCTTCCATGCACTGCAGTTTATTACCATAGTTTGCCTTGGAAGTGCTTATTTCTGGGCCCGTGGAAGGCACTATCTGCCCACTGGAGAAGCAGTCATTTAACATTAGTGAGGCACAAATCAGTGTAATGCTTTGTGTGGTATTTGAGGGGTTGGTATCTTACAGAGGTCTGCAGCTGGTCTGCTAGTTCATAGCACAGGGTGGAGTTGCTTTGCCTGGTGTTTATTCTGCTTTCTATTTCAGACAGATGTGAATTAGGGCAGAAATACATAGATTCTCTTAAAATTAATGCAAAAAGCTCTTTACTACAGTTATACTACTGCTGTATTACTAAATGCATCATTTGATGTGTTGTGCCTTCACTTCACTGAAGAATATATATTTGAGTTGCTTTTGAAGCATAGTGTGGGTAAAGTGTCATTCAGAAGGGTTAATCTTTTTGCCTTGAAGTAATACAAACATGGGGCTCCTTGACTCCATTCAGACTGCAGGGTGACTGTGGCCAAAGCCAGTGCAGTACCTGAGAGTGTTTGCTTGGAGAGCAGCAGGCTGTACATTTGCAAAGGAGACCACGAACCCTGAGATTTTCCCTGCCTCACCACTGTACTTGTTTCCATGAGTGCTGCTGTGTGCTGAGGTGGTGCCTGGGCACTCTGCTGGACAGATGGACATAGAATGGGGGATGCACCACTCTGGGTTGGGGTCAGCCACAGCTCAGCAGTAAGCAGTACAGGTGATGAGAGTGACTGCTGCTTTGGAGGTGTTCTGGCTGTGGTGGGACTTCATGCTGAACGTGTGTGCTCTGATAATGTGTAAAAATAGTTGTAAGGCTACCTTTCAGAAGTCCTTCTGTAAAACTGCCAAAATAGTTTTGGCAGTTTTAAAAGGAAGGAGAGATTTATGTACCTTCTCCAAAAAACCCCCAAAGCCTCCTAAGGTGGCAGTTGCAGAATTGTTATGAGGGTAATTGTAGGACTGGTGGTCCTGTGTTCATGGAAGTGATCACAGCAACACTGCTCTGGTTTTGAATTATGGGTGTGGGCATTTCTCCAGATGTTGGGCCAGCCAATTTCTTAGTTATTGGCTGGAAAAACCTTTTCAAGTAAGAGAACCACTTTGCCTGTCTCTTGACCTGTACCTCTGCCCCTGTCTCTCTGTCATTTGTAAAGCAGAAGCACAGACTTTGAGCTTAGTGGGTGGCTTTTCTGCTCCTGAATATTCTTCTGTTTTTAGCTTTAGAAGGAAGAGGTTTAGAAATTAATATGGTAATATAGGATAGTAAAGGCTTCAGAAGTGTAAATGTTTTGTAAATGTCCCTCTTTCTTGGCACAGTCTTACCTAATCAAGTTTCTGGTGCAACAAAGCTGTTAGCCATCATTTCTATTCCTAGAAAGCACTGAGTTGGTATGACTGCATGCCTTCACAAAGACTTCAGTTTTGCTAATTAATGCTGCACCTGCCATTTACCTCCTTAATTATAAATGACAGAACTAGTCAGCGTGCTGAATAAAGATATTTTATAAAGTAAAACATACTGTACAGCAGCTGCTTTATGTGGAGAGCATGCCAGAATGACTTAATAGCCTTGCCACATAGAGTGCTTTTAATGGAAGACAAAAAGTATTTAACCCTTTCACGCTCTAACTTTAGAAATACATATTAAATATATCAATGCTTCAGAAAAAATAAAATGGTGCTGTGGTGCCCAATTAATGGTGCAATTTCCTGTTTTCTCTGAAGCTCTGCTGGGTCACTGGTAAGCATTGCAGCTTTAATCTGACTTTAGTTGCACTCACTAAGTTGCAGCTTTAAATTCACTCACTATAAGTAATGTTTTTCCATGAATTTGATTGAAAGCTATCTGTGTGGTCAAAGTTGAATCTTGGATTAGCACTTGGAGCTGTAATAAAGCACACAGTGAAATGCTTTGCAAATGTTAGTTGCTTCTCAGTGACCTAATGAGGAAGCTCTTTAAATCATTGTCATAAATTTCAAGTAGGTTACAACCAAAATCAACCTTTGGTTTTGGTGATTATACTTGACTGACATCAGCAAAACTGAATAGTTTTACTGCCTTTTGAAAAACTGCAGAAATATATGGTTGTGGTTATTTTGTTTGTTTGCATTTTTTCCCCTTAACACTTTTGAAAGGATTAGATACAAGAAAGGAAGGGATCTCACTTTTGAAAGGATCAGATCAGTATAAGAAAGTAGCCTCTCAGTCTGTGTGGGCTTTTACCTTTTGTTTCTTATAGACTTTTTGGGGCTATGAAAATTAGAAGCTAAGAAATTGATTTCTTGATCTCTTCTTCTCAATGGAGATTGGTCAGATTTTGTGACACTTGTATTTTGAATGATTGTGAGTATTAAACTGTGCACAGCATGGTATGTTTGACGTATGGTGGTGATGGAGACTGGTGCATTAATTACCCTTGTTCTGGCAAGCAGAGGGCAAGGTCTGTAGAAGGGAAGCTGACAGGGGGGCAGCTCTTTGGAAAGGGAGTGAAGTGTGTGTGCAGGCTATAGGGAATGAACTCCAGATTACCTTAATTGCCCTTCTTAATGTACATTTTGCAGGAATGAAGGAAGTCTTCTACAGGAGTTTTATTAATGTAGAGCATACAGGTCTTCTTCTCCATAGCCTGCTCCAGAGCTGCGTTTTTTGGTTTTACCTTCAGAACTGATCTGCCATCTCCTAGTATTTTTTATTGTAATTTTTTCTCTAAAATGAAATATGCTCTTCTTTTTCTGTGTCTCTCAGTTTGATCCTTTTCTGCAGTTTGTCACTTCCCAGTACCCTCTGAATCTTTATTTTGCTGTTTAAATAAACCCCCAGGTTTTAATCACTTTAGGTCATCTTATTACTGTGTTGTACCAATTGGCATTGCAACTTATCTGCAAAGTTTGTTACCATCTGGAAAGGTTCTCTGTGGATCTCAAACATCTCAGTTCTGCTTCTGTTTCTGAGTAGTGTCAGAACTAATTTCAATCTTTGCAGTATCCCACTAATCAAGACTTGCAGTCCATTTCTGTTTATTGCTTTAACTTCTGGGAACATTAGTCTAAATTGACACAGCACTTTTCAGTGTGGCAGTTGGAGGGTTTCCCAGCCCGGGGAATGCTCATCTTTTTATCTATTTATTTGTTTTTATTTTCTGCTTTAGGCTTTTCTGTTTTCTTATTATGACTAGTCATTGTGTTTCAGGTTACATTGTAGTGTTTCTGTCCAAGCCAATTTGAGTTGATTTTGGAGAGTAGCAGTCTTGAGAGAGTTTTTTTGTCAAATATTTTACTATTATTCATGTAGTACATCTGTTGCTTTGCCCTTGATCTGATCCTTTCAAAACTGCACGATAAAGCTGGTTGCTTTTGACTGACAACACTTACTAGTGCAATCCCCCAGGGTGCTTATTTTCCACGATTGCAGTTCTCTCCCTGGATTGTGATTTCAATTCCTTGTCCCCCATTCACTTATTATTGTATTTCATAGAATCATAGAATGGCCTGGGTTGGAAGGGACTTTAGAGATCATCAAGTTCCAACCTCCCACCATGGGCAGGAACACCTTCCGCTATCCCTGGTTGCTCAGAGCCCCATCCAGCCTGGCCTTGGACACTTCCAGGGATCCAGGGGCAGCCACAGCTTCTCTGGGCACCCTTTGCCAGGAACTCAGCACCCTGACAGGGAAAAAATTATTTCTAATCTATAATCTAAACCTGCTCTAGTTTAGTTTGAAGCTATTCCCCCTTGTCCTGTCACTCCAGGCTCTTAAAAATAGACTTTCTTTTTTGCTCCTTTAGGCAGTGGAAGGCTGCAGTTAGGTCACCCTAAAACTTCTCTTTTCCAGGCTGAAAAATCCAAGTTCTCCCATTCCTCTGCTCACCCTGGTGCCTCCTCTGGGCTCTCTGAGCAGCCCCAGGTCCCTGCTGTGCTGGCCCAGGCTGGGGTTGCAGGTGGCTCTCCCTGAGGGCAGAGGGGCAGAATCCCCTCCCTGCTGCCCCCCCGGGCTTGGGGCCGGCGGCTCTCGGGCCGGGCAGGGCCGGCTCTGCCCCGCAGCTCCCCCGGGGCTCTCCCGGGCTGCTCTTCACTTCTTCATTCCCAGCCTGGATCGGTCCTGAGGGTTGCCCCAAAGCAGATGCAGCTCTAGCACTTGGTCTTGTTAAACCTCATGATAGTCCCATGTGCCAGCTTCCTGATTTCTCTGTGGATAAAAATTACTTTTTCAGAGTAATCAATGTCTGGGTTGCTCTTGCCACTTTACTGGCGATTGTTTTCTCTAAAAGCACTGCTCAAATACCCAGACTTCTCAAATGTTCAGTTTAGTCATTGTCCCAGTATTCTCATTGTCCACAACCTTGCTTGGTCTGGGATGAATGTGTATGGTTTTTATGACTTTTACTTCAGTACTTATTTTTATAAATTTTTGCTTTCTTACAGTTTTCTTAAAAAGCTAGTTTCTTGTTGAGAAGGCTTGAAACCATAATAGCAATTCGTATCAGTCCCTTGATTGGCCATCTCTACCATCATACACCTTTAAGTGAATGCTCCAGTTGGTGGTTTTGTAAGCATTAAAGTGCTTCTTTCCCCTCTCCTCTTTTTGCTTCAGTTGTTTCTGAGAAAAAAAAACAGTACTAAGCAAATCTGTTGGATGATGCTGCGCCAGAGTTTTTTAATATCCGGGTGTGGCTTCAAACCACAGATTGAGATAGTATGTCTCATTTCAGTGGTGTGGCAGGGAGTGCTGATAACCCCCACCAGGCATTTCTTTTTTTATACTTTATGTAATGTGCTGCCAGGAGTACTGAGTTCAGTGATATAAACTCCTGATAACATTTTGAAATATCAGAGAAGCCAAGTTTTTCTTATTCTATCAGGTGTGCCATGTGTTTTTTCCACAAGGATTTGGCTGCTGCTGGTAGGAAGGTGAGCTGCAGCAAAAGAAGTGTCCGTGGGGGTTTGCCAGCAGTGCTCCAGCAAGGCTCTGCACCTCCACACTGCCTTCTGCTGTGCCACTGCCCAGCCTGAGGGCAGAACTCTGCTCCTTGTTGCCCTGCATTTGGGAAGGCACTTCAGTGAGAAAAACCTCAAGTGAAATACCTACAGTAGTTCCTGTGTTCTTGCACTTCTGAAATTCCACATTCTTAGCTCTTGATGTTATTTGTTTTCCTTAGATTTTTTATTCCCTGTGACCTGTCTGTATGCTCAGGAAGGACTCTCTGAAAGAGTGTGGTCTCTCTTGAGAAACAAAAAAAGGAAAAACAAACCCAACTGATCTGCTAAAATATGCTAGGGAAGTGTATCATTAATATTAATGCTTGTTAAAAGTTAAATGTGAGTGTAAAGCAGGCAGGATGTGTTTTGCTGCTGTGTGCCCCTTGCTGGAGCTCTGGCAGTCAGAGCAGGTGGTCACAGCCCCAGTCCTGGGGGACACCAGATGCTTCTTTGTCTGGCAGGGGCAATATGATGTCCTGGATACAGCACTGTGTGCGAGGGTAGGTTCTGTCTTTTCTTTGTGCCCGTTGAGGAGTTGTGTCAAGTTTATTTAATTTCCTTGTGGTTTGGCTTTCCTTACAAGTGGTGACATGGGAATGTTACACATCATCCCTTTCCTTCAGAGCTGTTCAGGTCATCTAATGCTGCTGTAAAAATCATTGCTGCTTTGTCTTGTTCTGTTACTGATTAATATGGGAGCTGTGAGACATGCTACTCACATTCCAGAGCTTGCTATGGTGTTTTTATGTGTGGGATATTAAATGTTGCTTGTGTCCCCCTCCCCTTCCCCCCAGTACTGATGTTTTTCCAAAGTACAAGCAGAACATCAGCTATTGGCAGATTTGCTCTGTAACTTCCTTTGTTAAGAAGCATGAAGCACTGACACCAGTGTTGGAGTGAAACACTTACTGTATATAGTGACCTAGAAATTACACTTAATATCTTAACCACTATAATTCTTATGCTCTTTTTTTGAGAAGAGAGCTTTCTAATGCTGTCTCATCAGTTTAATGCTAGAAGAAATCTTTTGGGGATTTCGGTGTGTAAACATTTCCTAAGTCAAAGTTCTTTCTGTACAGAGCCCTTGACTCCAAGGAAAAAATTTATTTGCAGAGAGGAATAAAGCAAAGGTTATCAATTGCAGGTTTCCTGTGTTTTTGATGGGTAGCTCTTGATAGTATCTCTTAAATGTCTAATTGAGACACTGCTGCTTGAGGTAGAATTTTTAGAAAGTCTAAAGAGCTGTTCATCTTTTAGAAATGCCTGTGGTGGGAATAGCTGAGCAGGAGCAGTGAGACTGGATACTTGAAGCAGATGAAAAAGGGAGGTCAGTGTTTGGCTTTTGCTAGGACTTACTGTGAGATTCTACTCAATACTTTTAGTCCAATGGCCTGTATTGCTGCTCTTAGTTATTCTGCATGATCTGTGTAGCACAGGGAGTCCAGTATCACACCCCCAGCACCTTGTGCCCAGCTGCATGCTTATGAACTCTGCTGTTCTGCCCCTCAGACAGATGGGGCTTCACTTACAATCCTGCTTGCTTCCCAGTCAGATCAGCTTGAGTTGTCATCTTAATCTTGATTTCTTCTAAAATCCATTATTTTCTCAGGATCCATCTTACTGCAGGCTGAATCAAAAGGAGCAGGCAGTCTGAGTCTACATGTGTGCAGGTAGTTTTGTCTTTCAAAGAGTGTAGCAGTAATCTTGAGAACTGTGGAAAGGGAGTACCATTAAGGTAGTCAAAACATTGTTGAAGGCTTTCTGTGATACCAGCAAGCCCATAAGTGCTGTTTTGTTTTAAATCTAGCTTGACGCCTTTTAATCTTCTTGTCTGATAGTGAAATTCCTTTTGGATATAAAGGTGATGGCACTTTTTTGGACAAAATCAGGAACATCTGCTGGTGTCTTTTAAATTGTGCTGTGTTGCTCTTCCTAGCAGTTCTTGACACCCTCTTGTTTGGTTAATGCTTTACCATCTGTTAACTTGATGATATTGTAATGAGAAGGGAGTTTATTGGTGAATCTCTGAGAGCATTAAAACATTGCTTTTGCATCCCTTTTCCTCTTTCAGCTCTACATATCCTGATGTATTTCTATTCTTCTGCTTTAAATTTTGCCAAGGTTGTTACTCTGTGTTTGCAGTCTCTCTGAAATTCATATTCTGCTTTAAGCTCATTCTTGCAAGGACTGAGAAATGAGTTGTTGACTGTATAGAACTTCAAGTGCTGAAGATTATGCTTATCTAATTTTCTCCTTGTGCATGTGCATTCCCTCATTTAACTGAGGAAAAATGTAATGTATTTCATGCCGTGTGCTGCAGTGCCATGTACAGGTGCTGCCTGCAGGATGATGTAGGCATTTAATTTGCTCAAGACAAAGTGATTTTGCCATAAGTGGTGTTTTATATCTGTTACTCTGAATATAAAAGTCAGGGTTGAATGGAAGAAGCAGAAAGCTTTAATGTGAAGTGCACTAGTTTTAGCCTTTCTGTCTCACTGCATCAAGAATCATCCTCTCCTGATTTTGTGATACAAGCTTGGACAATTTTTTGTGTATTTTATGCACTAAAACTTGTAGAACCAGTGAGGAGAGTACTGTACCCTGAACATTATTGTGTAGAGGTCTTTGTTATTGGTCTATTCTGTTATTGTTCCAACTGTAGTAATCCTTACTTTTAATTACTGCTTATGAAAAACATCACTCTCTGGTATCTAGCAGGAGCTGTGGCTCCTAAAGACAATAAGAATTGTGGGGAGAGAGTCTTCAGCATGGCATGCTGCTTTCTGTCAGTACTTGCTGTCTTCTTCCTTACATAGTAGGAGTTCCTCAAAATGGTTGTTGACTGGTTATTTTGAGATTCCTACAGATCCTTTTTAAAAAACAGCATTTAAGCATTAAATTAATGCTGTTGAGTTTTGCTGGTTGGCTGGGGGGTTTTTTTGGGTTTTATTTTGTTTTTTCTTACTAAAGCCAGATACAGTGATTAGAAATTGTAGGTAATTCCCATTACTTGCCCTAATATACATTCAGTGATAGCATGTGTGGTCAGCCATCCAGAATACTGCTTTGTTGTCTGTGCCCTTTGATATTAAATTAATATTTCATTTTGCAGAAGAGCAGTTGCATCACCTTGGTGCTTATGGTAGGCTGCACCTCTTGCTTTCTTTCATGTGTAACAGTGGAGTAAGGCACCCCTCTTCCTGAACAGCTGCAAAACACAAACAAGGCCAGATGTGAGGACTTGAGGAATTCTCTGAAACAATTCAAATCTTAACATGAAAGGTGTATAGTTTGTTTTATATTCACAGTGAACATATCATTTGGAATATTTTTCCTACAGGAATATTCTACATTCTAGGCTATGCAGTAGGATAACTAATCTTGAACTAGGAACTCCAACTGAAATGTTGAAGAAAAGCTAAATTGGGCTGCTTCAGGAAAAGCTGAATTTCATTTTAGAGCTGATCCATTCTAAAAACTAAAAACTGAAAATCTGTCCTAGAAACATTGAAACATGGAAATACCAAGCAACCTTTAGGAATAAATGTTAAATATATTGAAGTTTGGATGAATGTTTAGATGCAAATGAAAGCATATACATAAAAATGTATATCAGCAATTAGGCTGCAAATATATTAGCAAGTGGCTTAGATGTGTTGCTTTCAGGAATAGCTATCAGCTGTTATAAATTCTGTTCACAGTTTTTCTTTGGCATTTGTGATTTAGATCCATCTCATTTTACCTCTCTTCTGAATACAGTTCTGAAAACTAGAACACTTTTTATCATGTTGATATTACAAGGGTATTGCTCCAGAGTCCTTTAGCATACAAAGAAATGTTGCTTAATGGAATTCTTCCAGTAATGTCAAATTTGTACAGATCTCTTAAGATTTGTGTTATGAATTCTTGTGCAGTGTAATGAACAAGAGGTTTGAAATGTTTTCAGACAATGAGACCAAATTTTTATTCAGTTTAAGGTAGAAACACAATGTGGTTGGTAAACTGCTGCATATAAACTGTGATTTGAATTTTGTCCAAATATGTAAAAGCTTTAAAATAAATTTTTGTTGTATTTCTAGATATACAGAACTGTCATAGCTGTTCATCTTAACTGATGGATAAACAGAGGAGTCACCTTCCAATTCTAATTTGAGGATCACATCAAAGTGGAGCCAGTCCTAATAATGTGGTCTGGCAAAATCTCTGCTGTGATTTGATGAAGCATTTTGGTTTTTAAACATGTCATCATGAGCTGTGTGAATTTAGTTAAAACAAATGCATAAGTTTATTCTAAATTGGTTTTTTTTTCACCAAGATGAATAACTGACTGGGATCTGTGATTACTCATTTTTAATACTATGCTCCCTTACACTTTTACTGGTGGTTTTTGTGTTTGATAAATGTGTGTTAGAGAAATTAAGTACAGTTATTGTAAGGTATTAATTTACTCTCTGATTTAATGTTTCACACTGGATTTTTACAGTGAAAGTTTTGCTGCTGCTCCCCCACCTCTTTTTTCCCATTACTTGAGTAACATTGTGCTTAAAATAAAGCTGTCACTTGTTATCATTGAGGGATGAATCTCCAATATTTGGTGTTTAAATAAAACCATAGCTGTTAAAATGAGACAGTGTATAAGAATTCAAATCTTCTTAAAATATAGCTTCACATCTTTAGGCCATCTTCAGCATTTCCCAATCTTCTTGAGAGTAAGAAACCAAGTAGATGATCTAGATGGGGCAGAAAAACATAGCAGAGAGAGGAGTTTCATGGGAAGCATCAGCAGAAAGTAAACAGCTTAATGTTTAACTCAAAATAACTCAAACTTTTTCCCTGGAAATTGGGATGAATTGTAAATGATGAACTAGAGAAGTCTCTTCTTTAAGGGGTTTTTGTGGCTGAAAATGAGAAAAACTGGGACCATATTAATGTAAATTAGTATCAGTGCAGGACTCTTAATGTTTTCTTTCTGATGGCCATGAACTCTGAGATGCCAGGTTTTTGCGTAGGTGCTTGGCCATGTGTACATGGGCGTGTTCCAGGAGTTTGGAGTTGCTTATTTCCACTGTAAGAGAATGTGATAATTCCTGTTATTCTGGAAGTTAACTATTGACAATTCTAACTAACACTGGTATTTGCTTGGCTGGAGTCATAAAACTATAGGGAAAGGTATTGACCCTTTTTAGGGCTGATATGCATTGTTATGTGTGGGTTTTTGCCAAGCTGTATTGTTAGGGAATCTAAACAATTTTGCATATCCCAAGCCCCTTCCTGAGCCCTGTAAAAATTAGGTCATTGCTTCTGTTCACATCTGTTTACAAAAGGGTTGAGGGGTTTTTTTTAATAGGTAAATAGGCATGATTCAATAATATCTGGGATCATATCTTCCACTTGGGTAGTCCTTCTAATTAATTTATGGCTTGCTGTGGGGTTTTTTGCACATAGTCTCTGCAGTGATTAATCAGAATTCTAAAACTGGCAGCCCATAGCAGTGTTACAAATGACAAAGCCAAACCTAAAAGTTGTAACCAGTTAACTTACTCTGGCTTCTTTAGAGTTATTTGTAGAGACAAGTACTCCTCATCCCTGGGAAGGATCAGATGTACTTGAAATGATGATAACTGAATGAAACTTCTGATTTTTGTTATGCCAAGGGAGCAATTAATGGAAGATACCCTGTGGCAATGGTGACCAGTGCTAGCTTTAGGCTGTTTTGCATTCAAATTGGATAAAAATGGTTACTGAGCCCTGTATTTGCTCAGGAACTCTGCACTAGTACTTTTTACAGTAACTACCATGTGGTAGGTACATAATTATCTTTCATTGAGCCCCACTACACTGGGGAAAAAATGGAAGAGAGTAGAGAGAATATGGAAAGGTACCATTGAGGATGACAGAATCATAGAATGGCCTGAGTTGGATAGGACCTTAAAGGTCATCAAGTTCCAGCCTCCCACCTTCCACTGTCCCAGGTTGCTCAGAGCCCCATCCAGCCTGGCTTTGGACCATTCCAGGGATCCAAGGGCAGCCACAGCTTCTTTGGGCACCCTGGCCAGGGCCTCCCCACCTTCACAGGGAGGAATTTCTTCCCAGTATCCCATCTAACCCTGCCCTCTGGCAGTTTGAATCCATTTCTCCTCGTCCTGTCAAACCAGGCCCTTGTAAATACTCTCTCTCCACCTTTTCTGTCAGCTCCTTCAGGTACTGAAAAGTCACACTGAGGTCACCCTGAAGCTTCTCTTCTCCAGGCTGAACAATCCCAGCTGTGCCAGCCTTTCCTCCCAGCAGAGCTGCTCATCCTGGTGCCTCCTTTGGACTCTCTCCAGCAGCTCCAGGTCCTCCCCAGGGCCCCAGGGCTGGAGGCAGCTCTGCAGATGGGGTCTCACCTGAGGGGCAGAGGGCCAGAATTGCCTCCCTTGGCCTGCTTTGCTTCTCTGGCTTCTCCTTCTCCCTGACCTCTGGTTGCTTTCTATTCTGCTTTTCTCTATGTGACAGCATAGCATTGTTTTGGCTCTGATACAGACTTCATGTTCACTTTTTCCTTGCACCTCTAAGGTTCTGCAACAGAGTTGGTCTTAGAAATCCTCCCAGTGGGAGAGGCAGCTTCAGCACTGGAGCATCGTGGCTCCCGTGGGATGGTAGCTTGTGGGAAGTGTATATGAATTTATTTTTCCATCTAGTTGGAGGTGCTAAATGCCTGTATAAAAAAAGTGAGGCAGAGCTGTGAGTGCTTCAGAGAGGAGCTGAGAAGTCTGGCTCTCAACTTCGTGCTAAGTCTTGCTGACTTTTGAGTGCGGTAGCAAGAGGAAGATGAGCAGGGAGGTACACATCTGGGAATCGTGGCAGCTTGTCATTAGGTGTGATGAAGGCAAAAGTATCTCAAAGATGACCTAGTTTAACAACTGAGGGAGAGAGTGGAGGATTGTGGGAAGCTGCTGTTCTCTTTCTCTTAGAGAAAAATGCAGCTTGAAAGAACGATGAGCCACTTTTGTTCCTCAAAAGAGTCATAGTGTACATGAAAAGAGATGTTGGAGGGATTAAAGCTGGAACGGATTAATATTCACCAGAACCAAAGAATTGGATTAGTGGCTGTGTGCTGTAGGCTACACAATTATAGAAGGCAACTAGCAACAACAAGAACAAAAAACTGAGAAAGAGCTTTTGAAAGGAGAGAAATTTTCTTATTGGAGTGATGGAAAATAAGACCTATTCTTACTTTAATTGCATTAAATGAAGTCAATAAAATCCAACACACTTGTGGGTATACTTCTATGAAACATTTACTTTATATTAAACAGTTTTTTGATTTAAACAATGCTGCTAATTATTGAAAGGTGCTCTGGATGTATTGCTCTAAAGAGCATATGTTACCATAAATTACCATTGGCCATACATTAGCTGCTTTTACAGTTGGGATTCTTCTGATAGCAGATGAATTGGTTAAAACTGTAAAAGAGAACAAAACCAAAAGGTGCTCAATCTGTTCATCATGTTTCTGGATTATTAAAATACTTCAGTGTGTGAGGAAAGAAGGAAAAATAAGGAGCTGCCTGTAGGAGAAACAGAGTATGCAAAAGTTGGAGGTAAGGCTACTATAATAGAGAGGGTATATAAAGATAAGAGGATATAGTGGGTTTTTTTAATGTTATATGAGATAAGCCAGGGAGAAAATGTAAATGATAATTGCTTTGGAATCTCTGTCACTGATAGGAAGAGTCTACACCAGGAGTATTGCAAAAGGGAACATAAAATGAGATAGTTTTGTGTTACTTTTGAGTAGTACTTTCACAGGTAATAAATTTTTTTTAAATCTGTGATTTTCTGCTTGAGAACACCATAAACGGTTTCATGTTGCTCATGTCCCAGCCCAGTACTGTTTGGAGCATGAAGAAATGTAAATGATAAAGAAGCACACAAGATAAAAAAATGGACACAAGGCAGTGCTCCAGCCTCCTGGTACTGCCAGCAGCTTTGGCATGTGCCTGTGGTGTGGGTTGGTCCTTACTGATGGTCCTTACTGCAAGGGTTAGAAATGCCCTTTGGCCTCCAGCCTCATTTATTCTTTCCCCAGGTGATTTTGTGCTCTTGTTGTGTAATGTACATGGCCAAAGCTTTGGTCCTGCCCACACCTCTTGCTCTCCCCCTGTCACTCTGGGAGCAAACTGCACAGGATCCTCCAAGCTCCAGCACCAGCCATGGGTTTTTTTCCTCCCATTTTCTTTACCCTGGAAGTAAACAAATGTTTTTTTTTTTTTTTTTTTTGTGGAAGGGTATCAACTGGGTGATTTTATTATCTTGAGATCATAATTTCAGGATTATAGAGGTTGTATTTATTTCGGTGTTGGGCACATGGAGATTTTAATCAGAGATTGAAGTCTCCTGAATAACTGGCTGCTACCATACAGTGAAGGAATGAGCAACAGTACAACCACTGGTACAGAAGACAGCAGAAGAGCCCTGCTGTCAGGAGGGACTGACTGCAAGCAGATCCTTGACATTCTTCTTGCCTTTAGAAAAATGTCTGTGGCTGGATATCAGGAGAAAAGAGTAGAAGAGATTTAGTTTTGAACATGGACCTGTAAAGTTGCCCACCCTCTTGGGTAAGAGGAGTGGATCTCTGGGGTCCTGAAGAATAGAGGCAGCAGGGCCCATATCTTTATAGCCCTCAGTCTGCTAGATGGTCACCAGGGTAAAAAATTAATGTTTTATTCACTCTCTGAATGTAACACAGGGCAGGCTGGTCTTCTGTCTTTTCTACATCCTTCCAAAGCTTGGTGAGTTAGATGGTTATGTATAAGTGGCGTGGCAAAAGTCCCTCACAAAACTGTCTTGCATAGAATAGAAAAAACACTTTTGTTCTGAGGAGACTGTACTATCAGCATGGACTAAAGATTAAAGCACACTGATTTTTGTACCTGTGGCTACTTTCTGTGTAATCTCCTGTTTTGAGAAATAAAGATAAGATTAGTAAAACATTCCTCATATCTGATTCTATTGCAGTGATAGTAGAGAATATTATTTCTTTCTCTGTGGCCTTATGAAATGTAAGAGTTAGGCTAAACCCAAATATTTATTTTTATTGTTTTCCAAAGGATTCATCCCCCTGAGTTTTTCAAGAACAAATATGCTGTGGATGAAGCCTACTATGTGACTGAGGTGAGTTGTCTGTAGCTCTGAATATTTTTTTCTGTGAATACAAAATCAGTGAGAGGCAATGACTTTGCTTAATTTTAATCCCCTTCTTCCTGGGTGTCTCCTGACTTGGTGGGATCTTCTCTCCCTTCCCTGTTACTGGAAAATGTCCTTTTATCTTACAAAGCACTTCTAAATTTTTTTTAAGGCTGCTCTTTTGATCTCAACATACTTCTTTATCCAAAGGCAGTTTCATAAACATGTCCTGTGCATGATAAGACCTGTCAGTGTTTGGCTTTATCCAACTAAAACAAGTCACTAAATCACTTTTTTGGAATGCCTTGGAGATTTGTGGAGATGCTGTCAAGGAAGTTCCATGTCCTAGCTTGGACTTGGGAGCCTACATTCATTTTATGCCTCCAAAAAGCTGTTGGGAAAGGCTGCCTGCCTCACTCTTATTTTCTTCAGAATTATCTTATTACTTGAATAAGCAAATAAATTCACATTTCTGGGTGCAAGTGTGCCTTGCTTAGTTAGGTTTCTGATTTAATTTCTGAGCAGATGTTTGTACACTTGTGCACCTGGCCAGCAGTCGTTCCTGTGGTAGGAGGGCTCAGCAGGTGAGGACAGTATTCCTGCCAAGCTCTGTGTGTGACATTCATGGAGAGCAGCTTGAAGAAGACTCCTCTGATTCTTCTGTTCCTGTAGAACCCTAATTCAGACTCTCCAGACCACAAGTTTTGCTCTCATCAGCTGTGAGGAGATTTCAGTAGAGTTTGATCTGTATGTCAGGAGCTGGGAGTAGAGGGAGCTGTGGAGAGGTTGATTTTTGCCATATGTGAGTTGGAGTCTTGTAGTGTCCAGGTGCTCCAGTGCTCATCTGTCAGATGGTGAAAATTGCAAGTGGAAAATGCATGTTTTATTTTTAAAAATCACATTTTTAAAAATCACATTCACCTTAGTTGTTTTAGGTCACTTTCTGTCAACAAATGTTCTGTTCTCTGCTTTTATACTGCTTAAAAACTTCATTGATGGGAAAAAGAGCTCTTTATGTGGACCAGTAAATAAATTAAAAAATGAAGGCTGCTTTTGGCTTGGACTGCATGTGTTTGCAAGTAGGAAGCTGTTGAGGCTTGCAGCATAACTGTTCAGCTCTCAATGGTTCCTTCAGCTTTTGGCTTTTTTTGCCAAGGAATTTGTTTTCCACCATCAGGAGACCAGGAGCCTTTTTTATAAAATAGCTTTACATCAGTGAATGACCAACGTGTGTAAATGTGTTATCCTGATATTTCATGGGATTAAGAAACAAAAAAAATAAAGGGTGGAATTGATATTTTTGAGCTTCACTGCCATACACTTTCTTTTGTTAATATTTTTGGTGTGCTATTAAGATGGTTTAAAGTTGATAGAATATTGCTCCATGCAGCTATGTCATGTGTTCATTGCCTCAAAATATGTGTAATTCAGCACCCACCCTTCTGCAGCTGCTCTGAAAACCCAGCACTCTACAAGCCCAGTGATTTTGTTCTCAGTTTGTGAATATTTGAAGGAGGCTGAAGGAGCCTAATAAAAGGATTAGTAAGTAGAAGTGACCCAGTGAGAATAACAGTAAATATTCTTTGCTAAACATTTAGCACATTGTAACATAATAATATCAATGCAAATGTTGTATGTGCAGGATAGAGCACCCTGGTGTTCCTTATTTCTGTGTGACATTACAACTTTTTGGCTCCTATGTTGTGTCTTCCTAATGATGACAATAGACATGGGTTATAGTTGGTATTTATGTCTTTAAAGGACACAATGAACTTGATCACTGTCAATATTTTGTATTCTGCTGTCTCTTGTTGCATGTCTCAGGTAATACTACAATATCTGAAAGGTACCAGAGGAACAGTTTTGTCTTTGTAGCTCATTTACTTTATGTGCAGTGAATATTGATGAAATTGGTATCAATGTGGTTATGTGGAAGAAAAAGACAAATAACAGTAATCTAAACCCTCTTTTTAGCTATCCAGTGTATTGGCTTCAAAGAAACCTGCTGTACTTCTCACTTTGGTAAGTCAAATTTGGAAAGTACTACATTTCTTCTATAAGGATACCAGTTTATGCAGCATTTCTTTGCACTGTCATTCGCTCTATTTTCCTCCCCATTTTACACCAAATTAGAGGTCACCTGTGTACAACAATCTAATCTTCTGGCCCCTCCATGGCTTCAAGATTTGTAGCCTCTGGCATCATCCCATGTGCACTCTGTCTGCCAAAAGCTGTTTTGGTTTTCTGGTAAAACATGGCAAGCCTATTGACCATGGTGGCCTCCAACCTCCCTTTCCTTTCACGCTGTTCTGGTCATGTCATGGGCAGGTTTGGGCCTTTCTGTGGGAATCCCACAAAGCTTCAGGGAATACTTTTTTTCTATAGAGCGGTTTAGTAAGAGCAGCTTCTGGGAGGAATGAGGCAATATCAAATGCTTGCTGAGTATTTTGAATGGTGCTTGCTTATTTCTTGGGAAGAAGCATGAATGAATGAGGGTGAAGGCTGCAAGTTTCTCCTTCCCATCACCTCCCAGCTGCTCCCCTGCTTTACAGGTGTTCTGTAAACTCCTACTATCTGTTTTATTGTCTCTAATATTTATAAAAATTATTTGCTGACTCTGAGCTTTCCCTTACAGCAGATGACGTAGCAGCTCCTGGATCTCTTTTTTCCCCATGATAGAGACCAGACAGAAATCATAACAAAACAGTCCCTCCTTAGGAAAGTACATGGCCTCAGATCTCAGAATTCTTTATCCATTAAAAACAGAGGCCCTAAATAGTTTTCAGTCTTTCTTTCACTTATATTTGTATGCACACATATACTCTTAAATGATGCCCCTATGGCCTAATTTCATGTTCTTTAAGAGAAATGAGAGAAATGGAATGTCTGACTATCTTGTGTTCTTACTGTGCATTTCTTCACATGGAGTTGTTGAGTGGTTATCACTCTGGGAGCATCCTGTTGTAATCAGGAATTCTCACATAATTTGTGGCTGAGAGGAGGGTGCTGTGGTGCTTTCACATTCCTCCCACTGCTGTGAAGAAGCATTCAGAGGAGGGAAGAGCTCTTCTCTGTCTGCTGCTGAATGGAAACCTGGTCCTCTCCTCCTGTGGTCTCGTTCCAGAGCTGCTGCTCTGCAGGGTTCCCCAGGCACATGTCAGAAGTGTTCATCTGCTGTGTAGCAGCCAAAATACTCTTGCTTATGCTGCTTGCTTGAATGGAAGGCTGTAGGGGAGCAGCAAGCAAATTTAAGTAGTAACAAAGCAAATTTAGTTTGCCAAGGCAGGGCATAATAATTTATTTTAATATTAAATTACCCTAGAAGAAGCTTTTCTATTTTTCATTCTTATGCCCTGTATAATTATATTATAGGTCTCACACCTCTCTCTTAAGACATAAGGACATTAGAAATCCAAGCTTGTCTTTTTCCTAAGCAGCACATCCTGAGTTCCTGAGTTCTGTGCTGGTTTTCCATGGAACTGATTATTTCTTATATTGGACTGTGTTTGAACAGTCAGGGGTTTTTTATTTATAGTGATTCAGGTAAACTTATGTGTAAGTTTTCCCAAATACTTACTGCAATCAAGTTCTCCCCATGATTTAAATTTTAAATACACGTGTTTGGCTCAGAATCACAGTTCCTTTTTCCTCTCTTTCCTCCCAGCGTGGTGTTAATACTGATAGTGGAAATGTCTCCAAAGAAGCTTCCTTTGAGGGGATCAGCCAGTAAGTGACACAGCTTTTTTGTACATTAATTGTTACATGGTTATGTTGAATTCATTTTAAATTTCAAATTAAATTATGTTTTTTCTTGATGGAAGGATGTTGAATGGCAGATCATATGCTAAACATTTTATTTCCAAAGAAGTTTTGATACATGTTTCTAATGACTTGAAATACAGTCAGGGTTTTTTTTTTTTTGAAATCTCTCTTGCATCTAAGTTAATCCAAATTTTCTCTTTGTCTGTGTTTATACTGTAGCTATTTAAAACCAAGTAGACCCATCCTCATACATCCATTTCCACTTTTGTGATTGGAATATTTGATTTTTAGATTGAAGAAAAATTAATCTTTAAGAGTAGCCTCTTTTTCTTACTGAGTTTCTTGTACATTATTAATCTAGATATTATGGATTCTGGTAATGCACAGTCTTCTGCAAAAATGTTACATTACAGGTGTAAAATAAATTCACAAATCAGAAGAAAAAGGAATAATAATTTCTCTGTCTAGATGTGAGCTTCTAGTGTCCTTAGCTGTCTTTTTATGAAGTTTGGCTACTAGTGAGGTAAAAATATCTTCCTGCATGCAGTATTTTGAAAGGGCAGTAAATAGAAATACATCACAGCTTGCTCTGGGATGTGAGGATGATGGCCTCAGTTTTTAATGAAATACAACTGTCTGTTCTGTTACAATATCTTTTAAAGAAGATAATTTTCTGTTTTTAGCTCAAGTGTATGGCAAAAACAAACAGACCCCCCCTCATTAAAAGGCCTGCTAAAAGAAGCAGTTGTGCTGAGATGTTGTTCATTGACTCCCAGACACCTCACTGTATTTTTTCCATCCTCCTCTGTCAGCAGCATGTTAATTCTACAGTGAGGATGGTAGGGCACAGAATTTGCTGCAAGTCTGGGCACTCATTTGTGTAATCTGAGCATGCTTTCTGCTGGGATTGTTTCTTTGTGTCAAGTGATCTGAAATCTGGAATCTGATTTCATAATTATTTCATAATGTTCTCCCCTCTGTATCCTAAATGGGAGTTTAGTGCTTCTGTCAGGGATATTGGGAACAAGGTGCCAGTCATTTAGACACCTTTTGCTGCCCACTGAGTTAAATATGAAGTATTCCACAGTACACTCAGGTCACTTCTAACTAGTGTTTGGTGTCCTCTCTGCTGTTACAACCAGTGTGAGTTCTATTGCTTTGTCCAAGTAGATGTTCATCTTACACTCTCCACATACAGGGGGACTCCAAAATCTGTGTGGAGCAGTATCTCCAGTTTTATCTGATACACCTCCATATGAAATACAAACAGTTAATAACTTTACCAGCAATTCTTTATTGGAATGATGTACAAAAGTCTGTTTGAACTATCAAAACCCCCTTTTTTACCCTGAATTTCACTAAACTCTGTTTAAAGAGTTTAATTAGTAGCCCATTCACTAGTCAACATTAGGCTGGAAAGCCACTCCATTCAGCACTTCATTTGAGATTTTACATGAGTGTCTCCTACAGCCCTGAATGATATTTAAGCATTGGCTTCTCAGTGAGTGCTGAGTGTGCTCCCTGTGTGCTCCAGGAGTGCTTCTCCATTCCTAGCAGGGATTTCCAGCTGTCAGCAGTTATTTCTCTTTGAGACTTGGCACATGCTCATCCCTCTCCACCCCCAGGCACTGGGTCATTCATTGTGCTGCCTTTGACAGGTCTGGTTGGTGCCTTCCCCTCCCAAGCTCACAGGATGGAAGAGCATGCACTGATTTTGTTGTTGGATCAACTCCCCTCTTCTGACAGAGACCATGCCTTCAAACCACTTGGCACTCCAATCTTTGATTTCCCTGGTTCTGTTTGTGTCTTCTCCTGGGCTGTGGTGGTTCTGGTGAGCTCCTGCTTGCTCCATGTGCAGGGGGTGACTGATGGTCTGGAGGAGGGGGTGAGCTTCCTTTTAAACTCTGCTTGCCTCAGAATTTTGTAACTGTCTATATGAACCAGTCCATTTCATATTTGTTCTCCATACAGACCCTAATCAAATTCAGCTTTCCTGCTTTCCTGCTTCTCCACCTCTCCTGTAGCAAATATATCTTTATAGAAAGATATATTTCAGATGTATTGATTGTTTCCAAGAGGATTTCACCCAGAGCAATGTGTTCCTTCAAAGTGTGCTCCCTCCTGCCTGCCTGTGGCTGTACCTTGCTGGCTCTCAGTTCAAGCTCAGCCAGGCTCTGCCCTGGCCATGATGCTCTGTTTTTTGCCTAATCTCCTGTTTGTTTTGTTTTCTGGCTTCCTGGCTGAGATCTATTTTCTTGCTAGGACCATTTTGTGTTTCTCTTGCTTCCATATGTCTTTTTTTCTCCTAGGCTGACCTGGCCCAGTGGGGGTAGGGGATGTGGGTATGTTTCATGGTGGATAATAATGAAAATAATGTCTAATTTCCTGAAAAGGGTGAATCTTGATCTCTTTGCAGGCAATTCATCTGCGTCTGTCAGAAGCTGTCTTTTTCTTGCCCTAGTGATGTTGCTTCCCTGACTTACTTTTTGAACCCTTTGAACTTCTGCTGGAACATTATTACTTAAGCTATTTGGTTAATTTTTCTACTGTCATAAATAGTCATTTGAGACAAAATGACTGCTGTGGTCGTGGGTTATTTCTGTGCCCTGAGGATCACCCTGAAGTTATTTTTGTCGTGTTAGCAATAGCTAAGCTTGATTCTATCCTGGTTATAGAATCTATAGGGGTGAATTATTTCCTGGTTTCCATTAGTTTATGTATAGCTCTCTCATACAGCAAGGGATGTTGCCCTTCAGAAAAGCTGGTCTGTTGCTGCAGGCTGTGGAACAGAGGCCAGTGGCACCTGGAAAGTTCCCTGCTCAGCAGAGGGGCACTGAGGGACCAGCCTGGGACAGGGATTAAGACAGGAGACCTGGATCCTGTCCTGGTGCTGCTCCTGGTAACCCCCCTCAGGTCAGCTCTGTTTGCATCTCCTAGGAATCCTGCAGAAGGGGATTGCTCACTTGCCCCAGAAGGCTGAAGCATAGAAGGCAGATTTCTAAAGATTTCTAGTGCTTTCTTTTCTAGAAATTCATATTTCTGTTTGCTAATAGAGGCCAGCTCTGTGTTGGCAGGGTTTTTTTCCCTAATTCATGGATCCATTCTTCAAATGTGCATGATTTTCTTTCATCTAATCATGTCAGTTATGTAGTCCTTGTAAAAATGCTTTGAGAGGATGTGACTCACCATACAGAAAATGTATTTTTAACCTGTAGGGTTGAACAGTAATGTACCATATACTTTAAATCACTGTTGAATAAATCTTTGTTCGCCGTGTTGGCAGGGTTTTTTTCATCCTCAGAGTCAATTGAGGTAAGTGATGGACAGTTTAAGCAATGCATCTACTGTTTAAAGTTTTGCAGTGAATTCCTCCTTTCATATTGGATAGCCAGACCAGGTCATCAGGACAAAGACTCTCCATGTTGAAGAAGAGAAGAAATTCTAACATTGTGTATCAGTATGTTTTAGTTTTTTATCACTGTAGACACACACAGTGTATTCATTAAACTGACAAAAAGAAGTCTCATTATACAGTGCTTTTATATGGGAGGTGTAGATTTCTAGGGTTGTTTTAACTAATGAATTTGTCTTGCATGTGAAAGGACAACTGAGTATGAAATCAATTTGGACATGCCTTAAAGTGTAGTATTTCTTTGTTCTGCATTGATTAAATGAGAGCATTAATATGTTACAGATTGCAGCTGTAGCAAATGCCAATTTGTTTTCTTCCTCAAGTCCACATATCTCATCATCTAAGTATTGTCAATTTGCAAATTGCAGAAAAATGTAGAATTAGATTGCACTGCCTAATCCCCCTAGCATTAGGGTAGTACATGTTTTGTTATGAGTAAGTTGTTTGCTGTCTAGTGAGATCAAAACTTTGCTGGGAGGCCATGGCCAGATGATTTTATGTAGGGTTTTGTGCACAAATTATGTGAATTAAACACCATTTCTATACTCATACTGTTGGTGGTGAAAAGCTCTTCCTGTTGAGTTCAAGCAGTACCTTTCAGGATGTGGTTGGTTTGTTTGGCTGCCTTGCTGGTAGATGTCCTGGTGCTGGCCAGGGCAGGGTTGATTTTCTGCAGGAGGGGGCACGGCCAGGACCCAGGTGTTGTTCTGTCTCAGCTCATGTCAGGGCTGGGGCTGGGGAAGGGACTCTCTCTTGCTTTGGAGAAGGGTGTTTCTGCAGAGAAATGTGGTGGGCAGAATGGTCCCATTGGGTGTTTTGTTTATTGTCAAGGGTTTTCCATGTAAATCTTTTCTTTGACTTATACCTTTTGTTCTTAATTTTGTTGCTGTTACTGTTCATTTTCTTATCTCATTGCTTTTTCCCCAAAATTATTTTTGTCTCGACCCATGATCTTTGCCTTTTGTACTTCCACTGGGAGGGGGAGGGGAAGCAAGTGGTTCTAGTAGGAGCACTAAAGAAGGAAGATGGGATGACTTTTGAAGGACTATTCTGCTCCAAAGGTTTGAAAGTTAACCCCTGAAGAGCTACAGGACCCTGTAAAAGTGGAAAAATATGTGACAGCAGAAAAGCTGTGGCAGTTCCAGAGAGGCACAGAGTTATGCAACATGCTGGGCTCTGGCTGTGATTTATCAGACACTAGACAGCACCCTCGGGGGGAGGAGGAGGAGGAAAGCAGAGCAACAAGCACTGTGGGCACTCCCAACTGCAGCTGAGCCAGAGGAACAGCCTTGCCAGGAGCAGTTGCACCTGTACAGACAAAGAAATCCAAGACAATCCATTTGCTTAGAGAGGGATGAAGACGAAGCCGGGCCCTCACAACAGGAAGAAGAGGCCGAGCCAGAGATCCCTATCCCCAGGTGAGCTGGGAGATGTGCAAAAAGATTTCAGCTGCCAGTTGGGAGAGCCCCTGGTGACCCAGCTGTTCCCATGCTGGAATATTGTGGCCCACAATATGAAATCAAGGAGTGAAGCCAAGCAGCTGGGATTTGTGTCCCAGGATGTGGAATTGACCAGGGGATTAGAAAATGAACAGAAACTCAGTCTCTGGAGTCAACTCCTGTCCAGCATGAGGGGAAGGTATTCTCTCAAGGATGGTCTAGTAATGCAAAGAGACAAATGGAACACCTTATGGAGGAAGGTATCCTGTCCCTGAGAGAGTTAGCTGTGCTGGAAGTGCTCTGTAAGTATTCAAACAAGCAGTCCCCTGTAAATCCAGATGGCATCCAGTATACACAGCCATGTGGTGGAAGTTCCTATGGAGCATGTATGCCAACTCACTGGCAGTGAGCTCGTGAAATAACAACAGCCAGTGGATAATTTGGTTATCAAATGCAAGCTATGTGAAGAAAGTTGCACCACGGTTCTGCATCACATCTGTGGAAAGACTGTCCAAGGTTGTCCAACAGTTTAAAGAGGACCACCAAAAATGTAAAGAAGTCCCATGCCCTGCCAGTACAGACCAGTCCCTGGTATTGGGAGCAAGTGCTCCCCTGCTTGAGGGAGAGGGGACACACCATGAGGTAATCTGTGGTTTTACCTGCATGATCATGGGGAGGACATGAGGAAGGGAAACCCCACCCCTGCCCTGGGAGCACAGCTATGTGAGTTAAAAGGAGGAACAACCACCACAGGAAATCAGCCAAGGATAAAAGCAGCTCCAGTTTCCAGTGGGCAAGTCCTCAGACAGAAGGGCTGATGTAAATTTTATCAATTGGCACTGAAGCACAGCTCCCCTGGCACCCCGAGTGCCAGTGCTGGGCTGGATGTTCAGAGAAGTCCCTTCCACACATCCTGGCCCTGATCCCGTGTGCAGTGAGTGGCTGGCTCTGATCACACCTTGAGCAGGAAACCCCAATTGCCCAGGGATCTCAAAGGTTACCAGGAACAGGCCTGAAGGTGAAAATTGCAGGTCACCACCATCAGAGGAGGAGAAGGTGACGTGCTGAGGAGGCCCCAGCATGTAATCAGCTCCAGAAAAAGAAAAGCAATGCTCTCTCTGCACTGCTGTACCACAGAGAGAGCTGAAAATGGAAAGCTGCTGCAGGGAGTCCTACACAAGGAGTCACAAAAGCTCCTGAGGGACGAGGTGGATCAAGTCAGGTTGCAGAGCTGGAAGCCTCCAGCTGGCCTTGGATATCACTGAAAGAGAGAAATGGCCAACACTGCCTCTACACTGGCTCGTGGGTGGTGGCAAATGCCCTTGGGGTGGCTGGACTGGTGGGAGAAGAGCAGTTGGCAGCAGAGAGGGGAAACCATCAGGGCTGCTGAGCTGGGGCAGAGCATCAGTGCCTGGGCAGAGACCATGGCTGGCCAAGTCCTTCCTGCAGGGCTGCCAAAGGACACCACAACAGCAGAGAGGTGGATTGGGCTGCCAGATCAAAGGGCTCAGGTGGATCTGGACTGGCAAGGCTGAGTTATTTCTGGCTTGGTGGGCCCATGACACCTCAGGTCATCAGGGAAAAGATGCAAAATCCAGATGGGTTTGTGATGGAGGGGTGGCTTTACCACAGACTCCATCTCCAGGTTATCCATGACTGAAACGTGCACTGCAGCCAAGCAGGGCCAGAGGGGTAAATCCACATTGTGTGTGAGGGACAATGGGGGAAATATAAATAATGGGGGTCTGGGAAAGTGATGGCATCGTGCTCCTGCCAGACCCACCAAGGCAAGCCCTGTGTGCTGACAGTGGTGGAACAACCACTGCATGGCTGGAGATTCATCCTTTGCCTGAGCACAGTCCTGGAAAACAAGTCCTGTGGAGACAGGGCACCCCAGAAAGAGCTGAGTCAGGCAGTGGGGCTCGTTTCTGAAATGGCCTCATGGACACCTTGGCCAGAGAGCCCAGCACTGGGTGGGTGTTTCATGTTCCCTGTCACAGACCTGCCTCTGGGAAAGTCAAATGCTGCAGTGGAATGTTCAAAACCACTGACAGCAGTGGGTGGGGGGACCTTTGGACATTGGGATCCACATTCAGCAGTGGCCACCTGGGTAGTTTTCACTGGAGGCTCTGCCAGTGGAGCTGGCCCTGCTCAGTCAGAAGCTCCAGGTACCTTAGCAGGAATAAAGTCCCCATGATGCATGTGAGAAATGTGTCAGGGAAGGCAGTGTGGATTTGTCCTGCCTCAGGCCAAGGCAAACCCATGAGTGGGACTGCTTTTGCTCAAGGACCTGGTGCACTTGGTGGGTGATGAAGAGGGATTTGGTTTTTGGGTGAGAGCAGTTTGTAATGTTGAATTGTATAATATAGGTTGAATGACACTGTCACTGTGTGCCATTGGTACCATGGACAGTGAGCATGGATTGCTCCGATACCAGCTGTGAGCTCCTGGTGCAGCAACCAGCACACCAGCTCTCCTGGCCTGGGTGGCATCTAGGATACATAGAGCACACAGCCATGGACCCATGGATGTTGTTTACACCCATTCATGTCATTGCTGGGGCCAGGAGGAAGGGACCCTCTTGCTTTGGAAGAGTGTTCCTTCCTGTTGAGAAACATTTTGGGCAGAACAGTCTGGTGTTTTGTTTATTGTTGAGGTTTTTTCCATGTAAGTTGTTTTTTTTCCTTACACCTTTTGTTATTAATATTGTTGCTGTTACTGTATGCTTTCTTATCTCGTTGCTGCTTCCAGTAAATTTATCTTATCTCAACCCATGATCTTTGCATTTTGTGCTTCCAGTTAGAGGGGAAGGGGGGCAAGTGATGCTGTGGTTTTGGCAAGAGCACTAAATTGGACACTACTATGCCTAAACCACCACAGTAAGAGTAAGTAAGAGTAAAGTGTGATTTGAGTCATCAGCCTTTGAAGTCCCACAGTTATAAAGAGGTGGCCTTGTGTCTGCTCACACAGGACCCACAGTTGCCATGAGGTGGGTGGAGCTGAGACAGTTCTGTCATTAATCTTTGACTTCCTTGAGAAAGTGGCCTGCAAAATATGCTGTGTCTCGGAGGTCCAACATCTTGTTTTCTAGTAGGCATTACCTCAGAAAGTCTGTCTTTCAGGTGAGAGGGAGAACTTCTGTTCAGCTGATGACCTCCTGGCTCTTCTCCACCCCCCAGCACCCTCCTGATTCAGTCCTGCTGCCTCTCTGTGTGTTTAATGAGCTTCCCCAGTTGACATCAGACCAGAATTTTAAGGAACTGCCATATAGTAGGTGGTCCCAGCCAGCAAGACTTGGATTTCTGGCAGCACAAAGACAGTTCAAGAAGAGCCTCATGCCTTGTGCAGGCTGGCCTAGAACAGAGGCTGGGCAGAGTTACAGAATAAAGCAGGGATTTATTAGAAGGCCTCAATGGATCCACCTTGGGCTGCACCAGAGCCCAGCCAGGGCTGCACCCAGGATGAACCAAAATGGCCCCAAAATGCACAAGCGCTCCTGGGGTCTCTCCCTGGGATCAGTTCTGCTCCATTTGCACCTTGCAGTTCATTGTCCCAGCCCAGCTTTAGCCCAGGCACTCCCACCCTGCTTGTTTTTCTCTCTCCAGCCCATGGGGTTTGTGCTCCTGGGCTGAGATTGGGATCATTTGTCCTTGGTGCCCAGCTGGAGCAGGAATTGTTTTGTCTCCCTGCTCTGTGAAGAGAGCTCAGCATTCCCATCACCATAATATGAAGCTCAGACCCACACACTAAAGCAGCACAGAATCTGAAAAATATAAAAGCTAAACCTGAGGCATGGCCAGGAAAGATAATATCCAGGGACTGTAGCTGAAATGGCTTTTCTGAGAGAGTGAGCTGCTGAAAGTCTACACCAGTGGACAATTTCCCCCCCTTTTCTGAATGCTCAGGTGAGACAGTCTTTTTTTATGAGGTTCATATTTGGCTCATTTAATTTGCTTTTGATTTCATCCATTTGTGCTTGTGGTTAAAGTGATCAGTTCAGTTTATTGAGATGTGGATTTTCAGAGTCAGTCAGCTGCCTTCTGTAACTGCCTTCCCTGTGCTTTATTTTCTTTTGTTATTTCACAATAACCATAGTTTACTCCTATTTGCACAGAGCTGGTGTTGGACACTCTGGTGCTGCACTGTCTCCTTACATTTGCCTTCATTGATCAGTTATACTGATGACATTCCTGAAAGGTTTTGTGTCTCTTGTTACAGCTGCCCCATAATTCTGTGCTTTGGTTTTCTGTGGTGGTGTCAGTTGCTGTGTTCTCCAGCCACACAGGAGCTCAGGCTTTTGGGTTCTTAGAATCTTCATAGATTGATTTCACTTTGTCATTCATATATTTTCTTCTGAATAAATTTGTATTTTGCTGTATTTTACTTCCATTGTAGAATTATTTCTGCATTGGTCTACATAAGTGATAATTTTTGAGGTGGTGATGATTAAATTGAAAATATGCCCTTCTGATACTTTGTTGTTTCCAGGTGACCAATTTTGTTGTGTAGTGATGCAATGTTCTGTCACTGGTGGGTGGCTTTTTGTCTTGAGGTGTTTTTACAGTGATTTGCCTTTAACACCCATAATATTGAATACCATACAACTTTGTCCTTGTTGAATGTTGTAATAAATTTTTGGTTTGAGTTACTAGCCTTCTCCTTATTAGGGTTGTATAAGTTTATGAGCATCTGTTTCTGAAAAAGAGAAGCATAGGGGTTTTTCCTGCTTTTTCAGGACACAGGAAGACCCTTACACAATTAAAAAGGACTCCTAAGTAATTTTTTTTTAAATTGGATTTGTGCTTTCATCGGTCCCTTCTGAGGTATAAAGAATGGTTAATAACCTGAAATAGATTTAATTTTTTCCTTCAAAAATGCGGGAAAAGGAACTGTTGCCTCGTGGCATTCTTTTAAAGAACTGTTGGGAGCTTGTAGCATTTTAATTCTCTTAAATACCCTAACTGGAGAGCCAACAGTCCTGAGCAGACAAAAATATCCTTGATGCAGAACACTCCTTAGGCATTTAAATTGTAAGCAAAAAAAAAAACCCTTTAACAATGCTTGAAAATCCATTTGTGTTCCACCTAATTACTCAGCTGCTTGCTCTGTTTGCCACTGTGGTGTTATTGTTTAGAGAGCCTCAAAATCATTCCAAGAATACATGAATTGCTCATGTAGAAAATAAAGAGAAAAATAGTGAAGTGTCAGAGGCCAAGGCGTGTTGGGAGCTTCTGCTTTGCCTCTTCTGCAGATTGGAAAAGACATGGAGAGGTCATTTTCCTTCTCACCATCCTCTAAAGCAAGCTTGTTTATCACATGGCCACCTTCTGTGCACCCAGAAGTGGGAAGGCATGAAACAAAGGATGAAATCTGCAATTTGCTGGGTTTGATTTCATTGAAGTGTGTTTGAAGAACAAAGTAAAAATCACAGAATAATTTGGAATGAATTGGGGTGGACCAGACTGCCTGGAGGTCAGTCTGGTCCACCCCACAGTCACAGCAGTGAACTGATAACCCAGCATTTTATTGTTGCCAAAAGAAGTGTGATAAGCATGTCTCAACCATACTGTTATACTGGCTGCACATTCTTAAAATTATGTATATGGTTTAGTCTCATGTATTTAAAAATTAAATGCATCCTTCTCACTGGGTTCTCTGTTGAATTCCCATACAGTACTTGTTTTCATTTTACTTCCTCAGAGAAGACATGGTTAAAAAAGAAAGAGTATATAGTCTCTGCTGTTGTGGCTGGCTGCTTTTTAATATCCATATCTTTGGGTTTTTTTAGATTTAATGTGAACAACAAAATTCTTCATCCTGAAATTGCAGAATGGTGAGTAACATAAAATCTTTCTCTTTGAGTAGTGTTGAACATGCTTATACTGTACCATTGCTTCCGAGAGATTCCCTCAGCTGAAGCCTCCTTCTTAACCACAGGAGTTTTAATTTTAAATGATTTCATGTTATGGACTGGAGATAATTGACAAACTTAATAATAGGGCAAGGTAACAGCATTGAAAACCAAAGAATTTTTGTATCATTTCTTAAGCATTTTATCTGGATACACATTTCTCTAGGATGTGTTAGGGTTTAAGACACATTTGTGTAAATATGAATTTGTATGAATGGGAAAAGAACTGAGGAGAATTTATGTTCTAGCAACAAAAATCAAACATAGATCAAAACCCTGTTTAAGCAGGTAGTGTTTAATTAGTTGTTATTTCTTCTCCAGGATTTATTTTAACGGCCTTAATTTTGTTGAATTATTATTCAAATAACTGTACTTTGTAATTCTTGGGGAATTCTGCTGTAGCCTACCTGAAACAAACAAACTAGATGTGTGACTGAGTGCAAAGCTGCTCCATTTTATTAGTTTTCCTCTTTTGGTCAACATTGCTGACTTTGTCCACATGGATTGCTCCAACTAAGGCTCTCTAGTTTTCCATTTAGAAAATTACTAAAGAAACATAGTAGTGGATGAAAGAACATAGTAGTGGATTTTTGTTAATGAATTAGGGTTTTATCTAAGCTTTTTTTAAAATTTTTTTTGTGGATTAATCTAGATATGAGGAAGCAAATCCTTAGTTAAGACAGATAAGCTTGAAATACAAAACACGGGTGCACCCTCTGGCTACCACTGTTGCAGGCTATTGTATTGCATGCTACTTCACATTATGCTTTTAATGCTTATTTTCAGCACATGTGCTGTGATCCATCTTCTGCTGTCTACATCTACAGCTAATTGCCAGCTTGAAAACTGTGGAGATGTTATTTGAACATCAGTGATTTTGAAACATTTAGAATTGTTAAAAGGTCACATATCAGTTGTGGCAGATAGTTTTCATTGCTTGGCAGGACAGAGAGCTGCAAAAGGGAAGTGGGAAGTGGGGAGGCTTTGTGTAGACATTGTTCCATCCCTGAGTGGTGGCTGGGCCTGGAGCTGTGGTAGGGGACTCATGCCTGCTCCTGAGTGTCAGGGGGACTGATCTTTAGATCCTGCATATTCTGTCCTTCTGGAATTTGTGCCATTCCTTTTCCTAAACAGAGAAGTTATGTTATGGGCTTGACTTCTGAATTTAAGATGGGGAGCACCTGGAGAGGGCCCTGTCTGACTTCCAAGCTTTGCACTGAAGACACAGCAGGACAACAGGGACAGAGAAGGCAATTTTAGCTGCAGAAGGCTTTGGAGTAGGGCTACAGACTTTTTCCCAAGGCAGCTTTCAGCTTATTTCCATCCACCTTACCAAGGTGCCATAAGCTTTTCCCCTCTGTGGTTTCAATTAAAGGGTGATTAAATCTTCTTTAGGAAGCTCAGGTAAGGACAAACATAAGGTCAGTGCCCTGGAGGCTGTGCTGAGAGAGGTGTAACATTGAGGCAGTGAAAAGGCAGCACCTGGAGCTGGAGTGGAAGGAATCATCTCTTCAGTGAATTGTGAGCGGCAGCCTGGAATTCTGATTCAGTTCTTCCTGCAGCCTGACTGAAGAGGGATGCTTGGTATGCACCTTCCCTACACCTGGCTTTCATGGAAAGGGAATTCTAAGTAAAAAGAAAGTTCAGATTTGTATTCAAAGATGTTTTAAAAGGTTTTACTGACTTTGGAGGCTTTCATTTTAAGTCAGACGTATGTTAAAGATGGTTGTTAGGATTTAAGTGTCGGGTGAAATTAACATGTGAATGACAGGTCATGTATATTAAAGCTTACTAAAGTAGAAATCTCCTTGGAATGTCAAGTTACCAGCCAAGAAAGTTTGTTTGGAAAGCAATATTTTTAGAGTTAAGAACATTTTTCTTTTAGGAAGATGAATTCTTGTGGGTTATATTCTGGGGTAGGAAATTGCATCCTTTGAATCATCTCCTTGCAGGGATGCATGCATTTCATTTCAGATTTGGCAAGCTCTGAACTACTGTGTTTTACATGGTACTTGTCAGAAAAACTTTGCTCTATGCCATGCTGTCAAGCTGCCAGCTAGAGATGAAATGGCTGAGCTTTCTGAACCAGCCAGGGGGAACTGGGAGCTACAAAAGGCAACTCTAGTCTTATACAGTCTTCTAATAAAATGCAGAAAAAATGACAAGAGGCAAAGTGTTTGTGGTTAAGGATCTGTTGCCTCTCTTGCTTACTTGTTCAAGATCTCATTATTTTCTGACTTGGTATGGAACTTAAAGAAAAAACAGAAGAATTCAGCCTTACACTGGATTTCAGCAGTTTGCAGATGATTTTTTTTTTTTTTCATTTTATTGAGTGGGTGTATTTCCAAACAAATTTTAAAACTTTCATTTTAAATTTAAAGGCTTCCACTTCAAATTTCATAGTGAATGGATATGCTAAGTATTGATTTCAGTGTTTTGAAAAGAAAATGCCATCTAACAGAAGAAAGAATTCAAACTTGTCTAAATTATCTCCTTAGCAATCAGGAGTTTTTTTGACACCAACACTCAGCCAAATGGCCTTTTGTTCCTCTAATTTGCCAGTGTCTATCATAATCCTGCTGTTGCTAGAAGTAAACATTTAGTAATTTGCAGCTTTGTGCCTGTACATACTGTATTTTCCTGTAAACCCAGTGAAAATGGGCTTTGATATTTTTATGTGGAAGATTTCAAATGTTCTGTATCGTGCATTATTTTGATGGAAAGCTATAAATACTTCTTTGCGAAAACTGATCTGTATGTTAATATCTTAAAACTGTGCATTTGCTTTTTGTGTTTTCAGAGGTTTTTCTATCTATGCTGGACACCCCTTAACATTTTTTGAACTCCTGTCGTTGGTGTTCCTGCACCTGTCTGTCAGAATTGTGCTGTGATGCCTCTCCTTTGGCTTGGATGCTAATTCAGTTAGCAAGTTTTTATGCATTGCAGAAGAGCATAAATGTATCAACTGTGATAGAGAAATTTCTATAAATAAAATGTGGAGAGGTAACAGCAGAGGTGAGAAAGGGTAAGAATAAGGCAGGTCTGTGAAGTCTGCCCACATGGGCATCATGCTTATGTATTAGGTGGTCTGTAAATGTAATATTTCCAGAAGGAAAAGGAGGAGTGGACATTCCCAGGTGTTTTCCATGTGTGTCACAGAAAGGAGACATTAGGGTTGCACACATGAACCAAAAAGCAGCAAAACAAGCCAGCTGATAAAGCACTCATCTGATCACTGGAAGCAAATACTTCTGGCAGCATTATCAGAGCTGCAAAATGCACATAGAGAACCAATTTATGTATTTTGGAGGAGAGCACTGGTTTAGGAAAATACGGTTGAGTTATGTGAGTTTCAGCCTCATAATTGCCTCAAATTCTATATCCTCTTCACCACTTGATTAGGTCATGCATGTAATTTGGTATCCAGACATTTAAAATGCCCAAATGCACTTTCAGGATTGAAATGATTCTTGTATATATTAAAGTTTCTCTGTCCTGCTGGATGACTGACATGGGTGAAAAGACCAGCTGCTCATATGGCTAAGTGAAAATAAAAGTAGAAAATGTGTGTAAAAGGAGAATGAGAAAGAAGAAATGCTTTTACACTGGTAAAATGAGGGGGGGAAAAGATGAAAGTTATAGGTCAGTCCTGACCCTCAGAGACTTGTGCTTTAATTTCAGCTAGATTGCACTGAGTGGCCTCCCTGCTAATCTGAGGAGTGCCTTACATGTGCAATCTGTACACTGGGGCAATTTGCATTATTTCCAGCTGGAGCCTGGAAATTATTTGTTCCCATTAAAATATTAATGCGTTTGTGCAGAGGCTGTAACTGGTCTAAGAGCTGTTTTTAATAGAATGTTGAAGTTCATATTCATGAAAAAAGGTGGGATTTTCTTTCTATCCTTATTTTGGAAGTGGGGGAAAAGATAATGAGAACTATGAACACTCATCACAAGATTGCTCTGAAGTGCCAACCACTGCTCTAACCTGCCTTGGGAGGGTGCAGCCTTTTGCACTGTGAGAAGGTGGTGAAACCCAGGCTCTTCTACTAGCCAGACAGGATGTGGGAGCTCCATCAACAGTACCCCTGTAACCCAGGAGCCCAGTGTCTGCTCTAGGGTGAGGTTGATCCTGTTCCCTGCACAGTCCTCCCTCTCCCTTCTCTCCTTCACTCCTTGGATAGTGGTTTTTGTTGGTCTCAGAATGACTCAATATCTTCTGTAAAGTATTTCAGTGCCTGACCTTGTGTAAAGGAAGGAGCTGCATTGCATAAATAGTCACTCTGAGGCTGAGCATGAATTCCTGTTTTCAAACAGATACCTGAGAAGTTGTGATCTAATGCAAATACTGATCCTGAAGCCTTATGCCCAAGCCCAGGGCAATGGTTTCTAACACTGTTTGCACTTGCTGTGGAGCAGTTACTAACTTTTATTACCAGCGGATTGCAACAAAGAGATCAGACAACTGAATTATGAAACAACCTATTTTTTGGGCAATTGCAGATCATGGATACTGAAGGTAATATAAAGGCACATCAAACAAGTATTAAATTACCTTGCTAGCACATGGAGTCTTCCAAGGAATAGGATTAAAAGAAGAATTTAAAAATCTATAAGCCTTTGCTGCTGCCTCATTCTAACTGAAATATATTTGAGCCACTCTTTTTTATGTCTTGGCTGAAAGACAGGAGTGGAGGTTTGTTTCCTCACTCAGAGTCAGCAGATTTTACCATCCCAGTGTAATTTTTTCACCTGGGTGTGCATTTTAAAACCTTGCACTTCTCATTCTCAATTGCATAGTGATTATTTTATGTCATCTTCCATTTGACTAAGAAAGTCAATTCACTCCCCTCTACAGTGTTTCTGTTTGTAAAAGCATTCTGATCAATATCAGGATTTTACAAAGGTACCTTTACTCTTGCCAGAGGAGTTGTGTTTGAAGGGAGCGGCTGTGCTGAAGTAATGCACTGTCTGTGGGAAATGCAGTAATCTCACATCAGAGTCACTGATGGCTGAGAAACCTGTTTCTGGACTCATTAAAACAAACTACAGAGCAGAAATACAGTAAATAGTTTTGTACAGCAGTGTGAGGAGGAGCATGTAACAATAAAAAGAGGGGTCTTGGTGGCAGTTTCAAAGTGTAACAGTTATGGTTCTTTGTAACTGCTGCAAACCCTGGAGTGCAGCTTGAAAACATGATTGAAATATTTTCATGCAATTCAATAGATGTAGTTCTGTACTTTGTAAACAGTAAGTATGTACTTCACAGCTGCCTTTGAAATGGGCATGAAAAATACCAGGAATTCAGTTCGTGTACCAGTGGAAGGAGTGTGTGGTGTTTAATAGAGGTTATGGAACTGTGTCTGCTTTACTGTGCGTGTCACACTCAATAGCTGCTTTTATTTGAAGTACATGATAGAAATACATGTAGAGAAGAGTTAAATGGTGCATTTTTGACATGAGTTCAGAAGAGAGTATCAAGACTCATAAACATACATGAATTCAGTATCTCATAAGGCACAAAGAGTAGGATGGGGTTTTTATGTTTTTTATCTTCCTTCAGAAGCATGTGGAAGAATGGACATCATGGCTGTAATTACTGCTGCTGTGGTTTCTGAATTTGTGGTTTGGGTTTTTAAATATCAAACAAAAATAGCGTTTTTTACACCACCCCTTGCTCACCTTTTGAGGTATTGCAAATAGGTGGGAGTTGGGATTGTGCTGAACAGAAATTCTGGAGCTTAGGGAATTTAAATATGCAAAATAGTTTTAAATTGAGTTTAAAAGGAAATCGAGCATGCTTGTAGAAATGTTCCATTTGAAGTAGTGTTAGAGCTATGACAAATTCAGAATTGCATTGGTTTTGTTCCTAATGTATTGCAAAAGAGTTGAAAAAGTGTTGGTTGAACCACTTGTTTATAAGTATTAAATAAGATAGGCTGATATTTGAAATTCTTGTGACTTTCCTTTGTAAGATTGTTTTGCTAATGCTGAATCAATGCCAACAATACTTTGCTGTCATGAATACTGCAATAGCTGTTTGCTCTTGAGGTGTACTTCATCTAATCTTATTATAGGTGATGCATATTATTTTCAGGGGTTTTTCATTTTGCATTCTTTAGCTGTGGAGTTGCAGTCTGACTTGCTCTCTGTTGTTCTTCTCTTTAAGTCGTGTCATTAAGACAGACATGGAGTTGGAAGTTCTGCGCTACACCAATAAAATCTCCAGTGAAGCTCATAAAGAGGTAATGGATCCTTTACTGTTAATAATTTTTGCTCTTAGTGTAGCAGTGGTACTCAGAAAATGTCCCCAGCAACCCAGAATTGCTTAGTAATAAAATAATGGAAAGGCTGGATAGAAATAAGAGGATAATATCCCTCCTATTACAGCCCAGTAATGTACCTTGCATTGTCCTTGAACTCACCGGTGCGTTTGTGATCTGTGAGAAATGAAGTCTGGGTTTGGGCAAGAGCTCTCCTCAGCAGAAGGTGACCTGCTTGCAGGCTGTCTGTTCTGTGTGCACAAATACCTGTATCATGATAGAGAAATAAAAGATGAAGATTATTCAGGCCCATGTGCAGCTCTGAAAAGCTTAACTAGCAGGGAACTGTCCCCAGATCCTGCTGGACTGGGGAAGTCTTTCCATGCACAGTGTAGGACAGGGAAAGGATTCTTCAGAGCTGGGTGAGCCCCTGGGGCACTGCTGAGCCCTGCTGTTCTGTTGCCATACCAGAGTGGCAATGACAAGTCCAGGCTCTCAACAAGGCTACTCAGCTTAGACCTGTCACTACACCAGGGGAGCTGCACCCCTCTCCTGGTGGTCATGACAAAGCCAGCTTGGGTGTCAGTCCTGTGCTCCATACAGTGATGCAGATCTGCCCATGAGCTCTGAGCCTGGTAATGACCAGGGGGAGCTTAGGTAAAACCAGCTGATGAGGTTAGTCTCAGCTTGTCTTGGCTCCTGCTCCTCAGATATCCAAACTATGAAGGGTAAGAATGTGCTAAAATGAATATTGTAAAATTGAAAACTCAAAGGATAGTAATTTTGCGTTCATATTCCTTGTTTATTTGTCATCCTTGAATAATCTTATCACATCTGAGAGTATTTTTTTTCTGTAGAGCAGCTGCCTAGAACTTCTGTAATACAGAAACAGACAAAGTAATAAAACTTAGCAAATCTGAGAACAAGGATCAGATTTATGACTTGTAAACTGGTGTTAACTTTAGTAATTTTCTGTTGATTCAGATTTCAAAGTATAAAAGAGACTCTCCCATGTAGGATAATCCAGTTCATAGCTTTGTTTTGCCTAAGTAGAACAAAAGGACTTGCTGCCATGTTCACCACAGCTTTCACAGTTGAACACTGGTATTTTGATGAGCTGCACTTCATTGGGATATAGTAGTTTGGCAATTAAACTTGCTTTATTGCTGGAGACTGCAGGCATTTTTAAAGATTTAAGTGTTTGATTCCAGTGTAGTTTTAAAATGCATGTACTGATGTAAATTTAAATGAAGTACAGATGATATTTTTGTAATATAGGTTTCTCTGGAGATAGTCATAAGTCATAAATTTATAAATATGAGATTTCCTCCTGCTTTGATGGTCCCATGCTAATATGTATCTTACAGGTAATGAAGGCTGTAAAAGTAGGAATGAAAGAATACGAGATGGAGAGGTAAGAATTCTTACACTAATTATAATAAAAAAGATAATATCTCTGTAGCAGGGGGAAAAGCAATAGCTGAGACAATGCAGTAGCACGGATTCAGTTGAGACTGAGAGTTCATTGGTGTTTGAAGGCCACTGTAAGTATTATTTTGTTATTTTGAGGTGGTACTTCATGTTTCAAACATGCATTTGATGAGGGGTGATTATTTTTTGGTTAAGTGTAGCATATCTGTCTTGCTGGAGTTACAGTAATTTACAGAAGCTTGGTGAAATAGCTGTTTTCATTGTTTGAAGCCATCCAATAAAACTGTATTTATGGTTAAATATTGCCTTTAGTCTGGTTGTGTTTGAAGGCTGCATGAGTGGGTGTTTAAGTGTCTTATGAAGGGCTGTGTGCAATTACATTTTGCCTGCAATTAGAAGGCAGCAGTACCTGTACTCAGCCTGCACAAGGGGCTCAGATTACTCTTGTGATGGGTGTTCTACAGCTGCTGAGAAGTCAGTAAGAAAGCAGCAGATATCTCTATTGTTGAAAATAATGTGCTGTACAGGCATCCATGAGGGGTTTGCTGGTCCTAGCTGATACATTAATGATGTGTCTAGATCTAAGGAAAGCATTGCCTCCTCTCTTGAATCAATATTTACATTAGATCATCAGCATTTATCATATAAAGCATGGTTTTGATCATCAAGTCCATTCATTTTTAGATTGTATGTAGTATTTTCAATTTTTAAAATATTTCCATAATGAAGAAATAGAAAATAGCAATCATATGTCAGTTACTGTTGTTTCTTGGCAGTAATTTTTCAAAGGCTTGTAAGCAGGCTTGAACAGCACCCAGGGAAGGGAATATAAAGAGACCACAGTATTTGTCATCAGGATTTCAAGGTGGCTCAAAAGACAAATAAAGCCCTTAGTTCCATTTAAGCAGTTTAAATTTCTGAAGATATTATTATCTCATGCCTATAATTCATCAGTGCCTCAAACTGCATTTACATATACCACCAGGTAACAGGGAAAATAAAATGTTGTTTACACTCTGTCTTTATTTTTGAACTTGGTGTTTGTGTTCATTTTACTCACTGGCCATGCTATACATGCCAATAGTGAAATTTTGGCTCTGGAAATCATTAGCAATCAAAAATTTCCCTAGAGCAGAATTTCTTCTCAGGTCCTTTTAAATGCCAGTTTGATTTAAATGTCATACAACAACAACAACATATGTAAACACTCTTCTGTATATATACAAGGTATATTACCTTTTTTCTCCAGGACTTTCAATTCTTCCCTGGCTAGCTCCTTCCACACACATCAACCATTTGCAAAGATTATTTGTGTCTTTCAACTGAAAAAAATAAATAACTTAAACAGCTACTACACCTATTTAAAATTTCTTTCTATTCTTCCATAAATCTTGGTGGATTACACTTCTTGAAAGAGTTTGAAGTTATTTAGCTAATGAAAGAGGTCTTGGCACACTGCTCTACTGTGTCTGCCTTGGAGACTCTAATTAGAATTTCAGTTTCTTTTACTGAATTCATCCCTGCACCTGTTCCTTTAGGGGAAAAGGGCCCTAAAAATTTAAACTGTCTGCTATTCTTCTGTCTGCTAGGAAGAATAATGGCAGGGATCCCAAAAGCAATTAAAATAGTCTGTTACTGGATGTAGAACCTAAGTGTTGCATTTTCTTTGTCCATTTGGTTAAATACTGGTAAATGATTTTGAACCAGTAATGTGTTAATGCTGAGATATATAAAAAATAAATGCATTTAACTGCCACTCCAATCAGCCCAGACTTCTTTTCTGGTTTGATATTATTTAACTTTAATGTGTGGTCGGTTGACTTTAAGGAGACAGCCAAGGCAATTATCTACAAACAGTAATTCACAGCATGTGTAATTGCATATGAAGTCATTTTGGTAGGTCAGATTCTGGGTTTTCTCTGAAGCAGTTTGTTTAGTATTTGTGCTTATCTCATGTTTAATTAATCTTCTTTAATTAAAGGGTTTTAATTATGAAACTGTTATGTAGTGAATATATTGTTCAAAACATAGCAAAATGGTAAAAAAAGTCTTCAGCTTGAGAAGTGTGTGAATAAAATCTGTGATTCCAGCAAAGCTGATTGTGAGCATGTAGACAAGGAGGTTTTGTGTATGTAAAAAAACACTGAAAGTACTAATTAGGACCTACAGTTATTTCAGAGTTCTCTGAAGGCCTGGAGATAACTTCTGTAGATCAGTGTTTATCAATTTCTAGATTTCATCTGTCTATTATCAAATAAAGTGTGGAATCTTCTGTTCATTGCCTCATTTGTTCCCTCTTTATTAAAAAGAACACTTGTAAGATTGGGGTGGCTACTTGGAATGTCAATTTGGTTGGGCAATGATGTGATAGTGTATGCTGTAGCAACAGGTGAGTGACTTCCTGCACCAGGAGTTCTGGACACACAGCTGTTGTGTGCATTGCCCATTTTTGTGGGGGTTTATCCCCTTCTTGCTAGCCCTGAAAGTCCAAATGTCCAAAATATCAGAATAAGACTCTCCAATACTAAAGCTGTCTTAAAGAGGGCATCATTTATTCAGGACTGAGGATCATGCTGGAGATCCTAACCTCATGTGGACATGTGGTTCTGTGTGTGTTTCTTATCTACAGTCACTACATGCATATTAAAGTTTACCCTTTACCATGAATCCCACCCCATGGTCCCAAAGGTTCAGTCCTTTGTTTTCTCTGTCATGGCATTCTTGAGCCAGATGTCTTCTTTTCTTCCAACTGTCCTTGCTGAAAGCAGCTTTTGCATGCCTTGTTTTTTTGCTAAAAGCTTCACAGGCACCTTAGAATGAATTAACACTTTTGGTGTCACTGTGATAGGAGTGTGTGCACAGTCCTGGGTTCATTGGATGATTAGGTGTTTATTTCTCACTGCCTTGAGGATGCCAGGCAGAATTAAGCCATTCCCTTGTCCCACACCCCCCTGGATTGTGTGACTGTCTCTGAAACCTCTGTGGCGGCTGAACACAGGAGCACCTGGGGGTTACCATGCCAATAACTGTGATGGCAGTGCCCAAAACCTGGGGCCTGATCCTGCAAGGGGAGCCTTTCAAAACAGAGGAGCATTGGCAGTGTACCCCTGTACAGTGTGCAGGCGGCATTGGCTAGTGCACAGGGCATTGGCTAGTGTACAGAGAGCATTGGCTAGTGCACAGGGCATTGGCTAGTGCACAGGGCATTGGCTAGTGTACAGAGAGCATTGGCTAGTGCACAGGGCATTGGCTAGTGTACAGAGAGCATTGGCTAGTGCACAGGGCATTGGCTAGTGCACAGGGCATTGGCTAGTGCACAGGGGCATTGGCTAGTGCACAGGGCATTGGCTGGTGCACAGGGGCATTGGCTAGTGCACAGGGCATTGGCTAGTGCACAGGGGCATTGGCTAGTGTACAGGGGCATTGGCTAGTGCACAGGGCATTGGCTAGTGCACAGGGGGCATTGGCTAGTGCACAGGGCATTGGCTGGTGCACAGGGTCATTGGCTAGTGCACAGGGGGCATTGGCTAGTGCACAGGGGCATTGGCTAGTGTACAGGGGCATTGGCTAGTGTACAGAGAGCATTGGCTAGTGCACAGGGCATTGGCTAGTGCACAGGGGGCATTGGCTAGTGCACAGGGCATTGGCTAGTGCACAGGGGCATTGGCTAGTGTACAGGGGCATTGGCTAGTGCACAGGGGGCATTGGCTAGTGTACAGAGAGCATTGGCTAGTTCACAGGGCATTGGCTGGTGCACAGGGGGCATTGGCTAGTGCACAGGGGCATTGGCTAGTGTACAGGGGCATTGGCTAGTGCACAGGGGGCATTGGCTAGTGTACAGAGAGCATTGGCTAGTTCACAGGGCATTGGCTAGTGCACAGGGGGCATTGGCTAGTGTACAGAGAGCATTGGCTAGTGCACAGGGGGCATTGGCTAGTGTAGAGAGAGCATTGGCTAGTGCACAGGGCATTGGCTAGTGCACAGGGCATTGGCTAGTGCACAGGGGGGCATTGGCTAGTGTACAGGGCATTGGCTAGTGTACAGAGAGCATTGGCTAGTGCACAGGGCATTGGCTAGTGTACAGAGAGCATTGGCTAGTGCACAGGGCATTGGCTAGTGCACAGGGGGCATTGGCTAGTGCACAGGGCATTGGCTAGTGCACAGGGGGGCATTGGCTAGTGTACAGAGAGCATTGGCTAGTGCACAGGGCATTGGCTAGTGCACAGGGGGCATTGGCTAGTGCACAGGGCATTGGCTAGTGCACAGGGGCATTGGCTAGTGTACAGGGGCATTGGCTAGTGCACAGGGGGCATTGGCTAGTGCACAGGGCATTGGCTGGTGCACAGGGGCATTGGCTAGTGCACAGGGGGCATTGGCTAGTGCACAGGGGCATTGGCTAGTGTACAGAGAGCATTGGCTAGTGCACAGGGCATTGGCTAGTGCACAGGGGGCATTGGCTAGTGTAGAGAGAGCATTGGCTAGTGCACAGGGCATTGGCTAGTGCACAGGGCATTGGCTAGTGCACAGGGGGGCATTGGCTAGTGTACAGAGAGCATTGGCTAGTGCACAGGGCATTGGCTAGTGTACAGAGAGCATTGGCTAGTGCACAGGGCATTGGCTAGTGCACAGGGGGCATTGGCTAGTGTAGAGAGAGCATTGGCTAGTGCACAGGGCATTAGCTAGTGCACAGGGGGCATTGGCTAGTGTAGAGAGAGCATTGGCTAGTGCACAGGGCATTGGCTAGTGCACAGGGCATTGGCTAGTGCACAGGGGGCATTGGCTAGTGTACAGAGAGCATTGGCTAGTGCACAGGGGCATTGGCTAGTGCACAGGGCATTGGCTAGTGCACAGGGGGCATTGGCTAGTGTACAGAGAGCATTGGCTAGTGCACAGGGGCATTGGCTAGTGCACAGGGGGCATTGGCTAGTGTACAGTGTGTAGGGAGCAGTGGCTAGTGCACAAGGGGCAGTGGCTAGTGTACAGTGTGTAGGGAGCAGTGGCTAGTGCACAGAGAGCACTGGCTAGTGTACAGGGGCAGTGGCTAGTGTACAGAGCAGACAGTGTGGGCAGCAGGGAGGGGATTCTGCCCCACTGCCCCTCAGGTGAGAGCCCACCTGCAACCCCAGCCCTGGGGCTGCTCAGAGAGCCCAGAGGAGGCACCAGGGTGAGCAGAGGGATGGAGCAGCTCTGCTGGGAGGAAAGGCTGGCACAGCTGGCACTGCTCACTGCACAGGAGAAGCTTTGGCTGAGCTAATTGTGACCTTCCAGGACCTCAAGGGAGCTACCAGAAAGATGGACAGACACTACTTACAAGGGCCTGGATTGACAAGACAAGGGGGAATGGCTTCAAACTGACAGAGGGCAGGGTTAGATGGCATAGTAGGAAAGAATTCTTCATTGCAAGGGGAAGTAATTGTGGGGATTTTGTAGCAGTTAATACCAAACTTAAACTGCACTCTGCTCTAACGGCAATAATTTGAAGAATAAAATGGCAAGAAAGCAGCTACAGAGGTTTTTTCTTGTTGGTGTACAATGCTTACAGACTAATTTTACACCTTGTCTCTCTTGCCAGCTGAGGCTGATAAAAGTTCTTTATCCATATTCTTTTCAGTGCTGTCCCTGATTCCAGAGCAGAGCTGGGGCTCTGAGATGAGTTGCTGTTGTATCTGCCAGTGTTAAATTTCACTATCTGGGGAAGTCTGAGAGCACTCTCACAGATTATGGCTCTCATCTTTCATTTTTCTATCTCTCCTCTGCTCCAGTGGAACAAACTGAAAATAAAACGCACATGTTATTTCACTTAAACAGAGAAAATAGCCAGAATAATTTTATTTTCCTTTGGATATTTCCTTTTAGTGAAATGCTGATGATTTTAGCTAATCAGTATTTGCCACTTACCATTTCCTGATGATTTTGCTCTTTGAATGTATATGAAAAAGTCACTGACTTCTGCAGCAAATGATCTTCAAAAATGCTTGGTTTTTTCATGAGGCTGCATAGATTTTCAGCTCAATTATAACCTTGGTAAGTCCTTCACGTAAGTGTGCATAGATAGTAAATAAGAATGCCCACTGCAGCTGCCAAAAATACACAGGTGGATCTTTCACAGTTGGTTTTTGGTGTGGGAATGGTGTTGAATTGTGTCCTGACCCTCACTGCTATTTGTGTATGTTTATTAAACAAGATACCAGCACTCCATTAGTCTCAAGCAGCATGTCAGTCTGCTCAGTTACTGATACATCTTTCATGTCTTTTTCTTTTCCATCTTTTTTTTAACAAGTTGTGTTGTGTAGCCTGGACATGGCTTGACTGCCTTATTTCCCTGCCTTGCAGTTAGAGGTGATGTGCTTTTTAGTGTAGGGTGCTGCTATCAAAAGGTTAGTTTTCCAACTCTAAAATACATGAGAAACAGAGAGAGAGATGTGGAAGGTGACCTTTTCCTGCATTTTAAAACTCCCAGTGCAGTCCAGTAGTTTTTCCTTTGTTTCTTCAGGCCTGTGTGGTAGGACAGGAGTCTGCCTGCTGTCTGGATGTGGTTTTGTGTAAGATGGTCCTGTACCTGATATTATTTATTTGTCTGTGTATCTACTTCTAGCACAAAGGTTGAAGGAAGAAGTGGATCAGCCACAATCTCTGTTTTTAGCAAGAAATCCTCCCTGTGCAGCAGCCTGGGAGTTTCTGTTCAGCATGGATGCACTGGGGCTGGCAGGGAGGGAATGGCTGAGCCAGTGGTTTGTACCTGTGCCAGGGGCAGCAGGGGTCATCCAGGGCTTCCTGAAAGTGGTGATAGGAAATGACCTGCAGTGTCCAGGGCCAAGTAGGCAGCTTAGTGCTGACAGCTCTGACAGCAAGTGCTGGGTGCCTGCTAATTGCTTTGTTTGAGTGAGCTGCTGAATCTTATGTGTTCAGTGCCCAGAGGGAAGTCAGGGGTAATGTGTTTGCCTGGAAGAGCAACTGGATTCAGAGAAACACTTCCTGCAGCCTTCCCCTCCTGCCCACCTGCCCAACATACAGCTGCTCCTTTGATGTTAGGAAATTAGGCTGTCAGCACTCATTTCCTAATCCAGCTGAAGTAAGGTTGTAAATAGTCTTTAAATTAATCTAAATTTAAAAATTGCTTTAGAAAACCCCTGAGCATTGTTTCTCTTCTGTGACATACAGAGACACAATTCCAAATGTGTGCACACTCAACTCAGCAGAAATGGGGCAGAGGATTACCTGTGAGCATGGGGACCTCCTGTCCCAGCACCTCATCTGCTTTAGGAGATGTAAATCCACTGCAGAAGGTTCAGCTGCCCCAGCCCTAGCAAACATATGCCCACTTCTGCCCAGCTGAGAGGAGAAATGTGGGAGTTAGACAATTCTTGTGGCGCTGAGCCCCTTTTTACCTGAGCTGCTGGTCAGTGTGTACATGGTGCTTGGTGATGGACTCCTTCAGCTGCTGGGAGGGAGCAGGGCAGTTTCAGTGTATTCCCAGTAACCTCTCAGCATTTTCCCTTTGCAGGAGGTCCTGGGGGAAGCTCAGGTGTTCTGTCTTTCAGTCACCTCCAGGTGCAAGAGAACTCTTTAACTGCACAGGCCATTCTTGTGACTTGTGATTGAAATTCACATATTTGGGGGTTTTTTTTACCTTCTACAAAAAACCTGTGAATTTGGACCCTGTGAGAGATTTAAAATAAGCCCCTCTATCATCACAGAGATACCAAAGAACAATTACCATGCTGATATTGGAAAATGGTTGATGTACACCACTTGTATGCATACAGAACTTGGCTCATGGCAGAGCAGGAGAGAACTCAACTCTGAATGCTGTGTCACTGTCCTCACAGGGTTAGTAATATAGTAAATCTGAGAATTCATAATTATCCTTTGATTATCTTTTTGGAAGTTAAAAAATAGTAGCATTTTTATTTTAATTTTGTAACTGATTAAAAATTGCAAGCATTATTAATTTCTATGTGTGTTTTCTACAGTCACTTACTATTAGTCACTGCAGCAACTATTACTATGTTAAAGGAAGAAAAAGCTTTCTTCTCAAATTAGCAGTGATCTCAGTTTTTACTGAATCCAGTGTGGTATTGAGATAGTGAATTAATTAACATTGCTAATGACAAGCTAAGATAAGAGATATGTGAAATGGAACTCATTGTAAAAGACAGCAGGCTGAAATTATTATTTGATGTGGATTTTGTTGATGCTTGTTCAGACAAGTCAAAAGTAAAAATTCTACCATATGTGAAGCTTTATCTCCATTGTAAGCTTTGCCTCAATAATTTTTGCTAATTACTGATGAAGCAGAGAGAGCTTTATGTTTGTTGGCCATCTTTTGATAAACAGAATTGCTTGTGATCATGATCAGAGACCAGAAGCTCAACTTGAAGGAAATGGGTAGAATACCAAGACTGTCCATTAATGTCATGATATCACACACTGACCTGAAAATTAAACCTCTTTTGCACACATGAAAAAAAAAAAAAAAAAAGCAGATTTTGTTCCTTGCTGCTGGCATGCCCACTGCATTATTCTTTTCCAAATTTGTTCTCAGAGCATCCTCATCATCATAGTGTGCAAGTGACACATGGAGACAGCCTGCCCCTGAATACTTCACAGTTCCTTTTTAAAGCATGTCAAGCCTTCTGGACTCCTTTGTCCTTCAGGACTGACTCCCAAAAAACCCTGTCAGTCAATGTCCTAAGCAGGTCAAAGTCTGCCTGCTCTAAGTCCAAGGTGGAAATTCTGCTGGTGTCCTTCCTTCCTTCACCCAGTATAGAAAATGCTGACATTTGATGGTCACAGTGCCCAGGATGGTCACTGAGCACCACTCACCCACCACTCCTCCTTTGGTCACTAAGAGGTCTGGCAGGACACCTCCTCTGGCAGGCAGGCAAAAGGGATGGAAAATGCTGGGACTGGAGAGGAATCTGTATGACACTAGAGAGCAGAGGTGATGTTTCTGCTAAAATCAAATGGAACCTTCTGGCAGTTTTGGCAAGTGAGAGCTGCAAAGAGCTTTGCTGGTAACTGGCTCTGGGTGTCCCAACTCATCTATTGAAACCTGTATATTTAAAATAACTAATGAGATATGTGAAGGGCCCTCCAATTAATCCGTCAGTGAAAGGTATGGTTGCTATCACTCCTTAGTTGGTACAAACCTCTTGTAAAGGGCCATATCCTTCAGGACTGTTGGGCTGGATTTCTGCTTTTTCTTATTTCAGAATGAGCCTGCTGTGTGCTCTTGGTCAGTACTGAGTGGCAGAGGTGGGCAGGTATTCTTCTGTCTTTGGTTGGCAGAAAAAGTTGTGTGGGGTTGTTTGGGTGCACAGTGTAACTGCAAGCACTGTGTGAAGTTTAGGATATTACATGTGATTTATTAATAGCCTTTTGCCTGTGTAACCTCTAGATTTGCTCTGTAATGGAAGGTTTGATGCTGGATGTAATACATGGGGTCAGTTTTCCACTTTTTGGGGATTTTTCTTAATTGTGTGTTTGAAGGAAGAGAAGAACATGTCTGTTACTAATATGTTGTTTGGGTTGGAAATTGCAGTGGCATTCAGGAATTGGCTTCTCAATCCTGCAAGATTTGGGGAGATTCCTGAGATGTTTATGTTGAGGGAGGAGTCATCTGCTTTTCATCAGTAATGCTGTCTTTGTGAGAAGCAAGTGGGTATGACAAGAAATCATTAAACTGGGGGAGGTCCTGGCCAGTGCTGTTTCTGTTGCTGCTGCAGATCAGAGACTTGTGTCCATAAGACCTCTGAGGGGGTCTAGAATTTGTTTGGATCAGGTTATTTGGGGCTGGTGGGGCAAGGAGGCCTCTGTTACTTGAAGGAGTTCTTGGGTAATTGAGAAAACTTCTTTCTGGTAGTTTTCTGTTTTATTTTGTGCTTCATTTTCATATTGGCTCTAATACCTGGGATCAATGCAGAGATTTTGTCACCTATGATAGGCCCTTGAAGCTTGATTTGGGTCCCTTGTACAGTTCAGAATAAGAATTAAAAATTAATTCTGTTTCAGTCCCTCAGTGTGCATTAACCTCTGGTTTCCACTGTTGGTGACTGTCTGTCTGCCCTGTCCTTCAGCCAGCTCAGGTGCTGGAAAGCAGCCTGAGCTCCAGGCAAAAGGAGCAGCCTTTTTCCAGATGGGAGTGGCTTGAGGGCAGTGAACAGGATGCAAGGGGTTTATCAGTGATGGGATGTGCAGATTTTTTGACCTGCAACAGAGCACCTGTGTGGCCATTTGAAAGGAATATAGACAGGAATGTTGAAATGTTCCCAGGAACTGGAGAAGGTCTTAGGGTAGACTTAGTTGCACAATTTGTCTGGGTCAGCTCAGCTTCCCTTCCCTTCCCTTCCCTTAAAAATTCTGACTTCTGCACCTGCCTAAATTTGGTCCAGACATTGGCATCATAAACTGAGTGTTATAATCTTTTCTTATCCTTTAGGTATAGGTTTGCATATCCCAAATGACAAATTACTGCCTTTTCCTCTCAGAATAGTTCAAGTATTCAAGAATCTATTGAGTACAAATTAAGTTCTATGCTGGGACACCAAGGCCCTTTTAACCTAAGCCCTTACTGCATTTCTGCTTGCTCTGGGTTGTTGAACACAAGTTCAAACTTCAAATATTCAATTTGAAACTGAAAGAAAGATTATGAGGCATTAGTGATTATGTTGGCACTCTGTCACTGAACAGCACTTATGTGTTGTGTGCTATGTGGGTGGCTGTGTGTTTGCTAAGAAGCGTAACTGAAGATGAAAGTTTAATTATTTCTTCAAGGCAAATCCTTTCTCCCATGGACTTAAACTTGCATAAGAAAAATGAAAATTCATAAGGAGTTTAAAAATTGGCTAAAATTAAAAACCATTTATTTTTACCCTATTTATTCTTCTGAATAATAAAATTTCCCCATGGGTTTTTGGAACATATGTAGAATAATTATACTGTAGAAGTGGTGCTTTAGCTCAGCTTCTGGAGCTAGGGCAAACATTGTGATTATGCTGCAAGCTTAAATCTGGGTCTTACAGAAAATCTCAGTCAAGGCTTTATTGCCATCAAGTGCAAAAAACTGTGACCCATGGATTGGTCCCTGTGGGAGCAATTACTCTTTGCTGAGATTTTTTCCCAGCACTGAATATTATAAATGTCAAAAAAAAGTTTAACCCTTGGTACCTCTAACAGAATGTTTTCATTCCTGCTGGCAAGGATAAAAAATTTTAGCTTATATTTGCATGTTTGAGCCAGGATTTTTTTAAAAGGCTTTTCTTTATAAACAACTGAAAGGTAAAAGTGCTGTCTTTTAAGTGTCAGCCTGCCTGCCTTGGTGAAGACAGAAGCAGGGCTGGAGCTGCCTGATGCTGCAGTGCTGTGCCCAAGCCTCTCCTGATGGGGCTGGTGCACGTGTGATGCAGAGTGAATTGATTAAAACCTCTCTGGTGGTGGCAGCAGGGCCAGAGTGTGGAGGGAGTGTGGGGTTGCTTAGGAACAGGGCTGGATGTGTTCTCAGCTGCAGCCCAGCACACTTTGTGTTCCTCCTCAGCTGCAACTCTGCAGAGCCCGAGGGCTGCAGGAGCTGCTCTTGCCTTTGGGGAAACCCCCATCCTTAGGGGCAGGTGCAGCTGGGTGAGCATTTCTGCTTCCTAATTCTAGTGCTTGTGTCATGTGGTAGTAGGCTTCTAGCTGGGTAATAATTAGCATTGACTCTATGATCTAGAAGGTATGAAAAACACTTTATTATTAGAAATTTACAGTTCTAATAGAAACAACTTGATTAGTCTCAAGTGAAAACCTCTCAAACACTATTGGTGGTTATCAATAATACACTCTAGAGAAGTAAATCTATAAACAATGGTTACAGAAAGAGAGATAATAATTGTTTGAATTCTTTTCCTCTAAGTTTCTTACAGCTTCTACACAGCTTCTCAGGATTTTTCTGGGGAAGTCTGTGCCTGCTCTCTGTGGCCAGAGAGCTGCTGCCACAGGGTAAGACTTACCAAATCAAAGAGTCTCCATTATTCCTAGCAGAAATTAAAATAATATCTTTCTATTACCTAAGTAACAGATCCAAACCCAGGGGATTTCCTGCCCCTTCCCTATTTTCTTTTATATGTTCTTTCATGCTGGATACAGTCTGCTCATTAACTATGACAAAACTTTGAAAAAATGGATAGAACTTGCATCATGTGTTCAAAGACTTCTGCAAAGTGACACTATGGTGAGATGCTGAGAGGAATGTTGTGCAGCCTTGTAGCTGAAGTTTTAGTCATTCACTCACCCTAATACTGCAGTGAGACATAAAGACAAATGGGTCCCAAATATACCAACCCTGAGACAGCCTCAGTCACCTTTACTTGTACTTTTTTTTCTCAGTTAGTGATTTGTGTTTATCACATCATTTTCCAAATATAAAATATTGATGGTTCTCAAAATAGTCTCAGGCAGCATTAAGTGAAGAACTTCTGGTTTTGGGACATGAAGAGAGGACCTTGCAAGTAAAAATCCATAAGACTTTTGCTTTCTAAGGCTGCAGATTTCATTTGTGTGGGTAGACATGAGTGATATCTTTTAGTTCATATGTAGAACTTCCAGTGAAATTTCACAAGTTTTTTCTTTCCTAGAAGTTACATTTTGGTTCAGTTTTGCTTAGCATGCATAAATAATTTTAAAAGTTTTTGTGAGGCCTTTCAACAGTTCAGAATGTTATTTCAGATTCTTGTGACAAGAATTGAAAAAATTTCTTCCAAAATATGGGGAAATGGACTGCCCTCCTTTTATAAACCGTATTCTGTAGCCCAGGTGACTTTGCCAGATCTCAGGTGGAGCTCTGTGACCTCCTGCATGTTACTCCCCTTGATCTACACAGAATGCACTGCTGCCTCTGTGAGCAGGATCCCTCTGGGTTATTTTTAGCTAAATTTCTTTGTTGTTTGCCAGGTGTATTCATTCCTTCAGGGTGCAGTCTATATATTTAACCTTGCTCCACTTTCCCCTCCTGCTCAGTGACAGAGGAGGGGCAGGGTTATGCCCTTTGCCTCTGCTTTTATGCTCTGAAGATGGCTTGGAAAAATCAAACATGTGTAGTGTTAGTTCTTGGCTTTTTTAATGTTTTTGTTAAGGTTGGGATTGAAAGCACTTGAGATGATATTTTGTGTTCAAATTTAAGAGTTTGAACACAAAATATCTACTGACAAGTTACAAAATGGTTAACTATCTTTCTCTACAAGGTTTTTAATGTTCAGCTGTCTAATGAAGAAATGGCACAAGTTATTTTCACTTTTAACTTAATAACTAATCTTTTGTGCCTCGCAATGTGGACTTTTCTAATTATAAAACACTTCCTAAACTTGTGAAGGAGAAGAAATACTTACTGCCTTTAAACCTCTATCTTGCCCCATATATATTGCTACATTTTTAAACTTTAAACTCTTAAGTTTTCTACTTTGTGGTATTACACACTCTTATTTAAACTGTACACTTGCAATTTTAGTGGTTTCAATTAATTTTGGAAGCTTTCTCTATGGCCTCAGGTTAAATGTAATATTCTCTTGTGGATTTGTGCCTTTCAGCACAGAAGTTTTAAAATTCCCATCATCCAGGGTTCCAGCAGTGTAGGAAGAGACAGCTCAAGGATCTCACTAGAGGCTGTGCAAGACAAAGGCTGTGTGTCCCAGGGTTGTGCTGGGCCAGGTCACTTGGCTGTGCTCAGGGGGCTCAGGGGGGGTGTGGGGTGCCAGTGGGACCAGCTCAGACAGGGGTCCCTCCTGCCAGCCAGCACTTTGCACCGCCTTCATCTTCACTAATAGGATCTGCAGGGCACCCCCAGTGAAGGAAGGAATGATGAGGAGGACTCCATCTTAGCAGAAGGCTAATTAATTACCTTATTAATTACCTTATTATACTATATTATTCTGTACTTTATTACATTATATTACATGACATCTAAACTGAATCTGCCAAGCACTCATCTGCACTTCACTGCACAGCACCTGTGACTGCACAGCTGACAGTCCCAGCACACACCCCTGGATCCAATTGGTCAGTGAATCAGAACACACCAGAATCTAAGTATAATTCCCTTAAGGTAAACAATCTTCCATAATGCATTCCACTTGTGAATGACACAAGAACAGTAAATAAAATTAAAAAAAAAAAGATCATTCTTTGCTTTTCTCATTGCTTGTCCCAAGTTCAGAGAATGTGAATCCCACATCTGCTGGTGGCTTTACCTTAATCCTCAACACCTGAATGGGGTGTAGGACACCTGGCTTCTAGCTACAAATCATGGCAAATCATAGATGTCCCCATTGTCACTCCAGATAAATGCCAGGTCATTTCCAGGTGCCATTCATCTTCCTGCACTGCTTCCACCCAGGCTCACTAACCCTCTGCTAGCATCCAGCATTGCTCTCAGCACAGGGCCCCAGATATACCCATATCCCTTCAGGTGCCTCCTGTAGTCAGTAGGGCAGTGATGAAAATATTGCTTAAAGTCTTTGCTTGGATCTAGAAAGAAAATGACTGGAGGACTGAGTGCACTATTGCATGCTGAAGGACTGGACAATGGAAGTGCTTTGTTTGAGTAGTGTCCTCCAGCAGTAGCAGACAGAAGAGACTTGGTCTATTTCAGAGAGAAAAAACCTCAGAAAATGAAAGTTTTTCTGCCATCTTTCATACATCAAGAAGAAAGTTGGAAGCTGATAGGGATGAGCAGGATGCTTGTGTCCTTCAATGCTGTTTTTGTTTTTTTTTTTTGCTGAGGGATAAGTTTTACAGTGGCAACAGTACTTTTAAATTTTCTTTTTCTTGAAGAAGAAGAAAAAGGCATTACTTCCCTTATTTTTCAGGTGGACTGTAGATAATCACAGCTGGGCATGTTGGTATTCATGGTAGACCATGCACCTTCTTTGACTCTGACTCACTCTTTTAGACTGCTTTTTTTTTTATTTTTTGTTCTCTCTGAACAACTATTTTGGATCCATGATTCATATGCCTTGGTGGTTCTCTTTAGAACTGGAAGCAGGTGTAAATTTATCAAGCTGTTGAAAATGGATCTAGGAAAAAATGAGTCTCAGCTGCCATGGCAGGTAGTGCACTCAAAGCCATTGCCAGTGGCCTTTGGATCAAACAGCAGAGAAATAGCTTCACAGTAAAGAGCTCAGAAAATTCTAACTAGGTAATGAGTAGTGGCTTCCTTTTGATTTACAGCATAGCTTTGCAATCAATCTATAAAGCTTTGAAGGGAAAAAAACATCTCTAAGGAAAAGGAAAGGGCCATACAATTAGTTGCTACTGTCTGCTTACTTGTCTTCTCTAATTCCAAGAGTGTGTGCTGAGAATGGATGATAGTGTGCAAAAATCTAAACTATGGCCAATTCCTTTGTAGTTTCAAGCTGAGATACAGCTCACATCATGCTGGTTGTTGGAGAATATTCAGTTTCATTTTAGCTATAGATTATGTGTAGATGGGTGTAGGTGGAAGAACTTGACAAGTGTTGCATGTTTGTTGTAACTTCCAGCTCTTGTATATCAAATTCCTGCTCTGATCTCTTGTTCTTTCATCTCCAGTATGTGTCTTTACAGAATGGGATGCTGAAGTGGATGTGATAACTTGCAGAGCCACATTCAGCACTATTTCTTTTACTCAAGCAAATTACTACGGTTCAGAAAACTTACTCAGTAATCTTGCACTGGAATTTGGATTTAGAATTGCAGTTTGTAATTGTCAAGACACCATTTGGCTGAGATTGCTCAGCCATTAATTTGTTTGAAGTCGACACTTGAGTTGAAAGACTAATAGCTGCCTTGGTGCATTGCTCAGTTTTAAATCTCATCTGTTATGGAGTTTGGGTGTGCTGCAGCTGGGGGTGTAGTTTGTCATTTTAATGGCAGGGGGGCAGAGCTATTGTTTGGGGACCTGGGGGTTTGCTGTTCACATGCACAGGAGGGTCTTTGTAGTACTTGAGTAAAACTTCAACATATATAACAAAGCTGATCTTAAAGTTTTAATATGTGAATTGGAACAATTGTTTCCACTACTCAGAACAATCTGTCTAGGATTAAAAAATAGACACAAGAAAACTTGTTTTCATCATCTGAAAAACTGAAAGAATTGTTCAAATGTATTGGTGTGACTCTTGTTGTGTGCAGATTGCTGTCAGTGTTCCTGTGTTGGCATACAGATAGTATTGGGGGTTTTTACTGCATGGGACAGACTTCTAGAGGGACTTAAGCAAGGATTTGTGTGCCACTTTAAAAAATATGCCTACTGACTTGCAGATATGATCTTCATTTCCAAAACTGGTAACTTGTGAACTGAGGTAGGGTTTTCATTAATAGCAGCAATCTATCTAGCTTCATTTCCTCCTCATATTTCAAATTGATTGATTATTTTTTATTCATAATAAAATAGTTTTTCTTAGTTCACATAGGAATATTAATTTCAATGTTAATGATGGTATAGGCATGAATTAAAATGTTTCTCCACCCCAGTATTAGAAAGCTACTACTTTTTTTATGCACCTAAATCTTTTCCTAGTCTCTCAGCTCTAAATATTTCCTCAGTCTAGCTCCTGCTTTGCTCTGGAATGATTCAGGCTGGCAGTAGTCAGCAGACAATTCCTTTTTTATTCTCAGAGCAGGCTGAGTTGGAAGGGACACACAGGGACCATCCAGTGCAGCTCCTGTCCCTGCCCAGACCCCCCAACAATCCCATCCTGTGCCTGGCAGTTCCCCAAACCCCACTGGAGCTCTGGCAGCCTTGGGGCTGTGCCCATTCCATGGGAGCCTGGGCAGTGCCAGCACCCTCTGGGCAGTGTTGTTGGTTGGGTTTTTTGTTTGGGTTTTGGTTTTTGCTGCCCCTACCCCCAGTACTTTCTTGCTTGCACCAATTCATTATTTCAGTGTCAGGAATAATTGAAACTCAGAGCATAAACTGTGAAATATCTGGTGTGCTGTGTTTTACATAGCTAATAGATGTACTGGATCCCCAAAATATAAATCAAATCATGTAGTCTATTAGACTTTACATAGTAGAAACAAAATATGAAATACTTTACAATGCAGAAAGTGCTTTGTTGCTCCTAAGGGATACAATTTTGACAATTTTATGAGGTTGCAATTTATTTGTGCGGTGAGTTGGCACATGGTTTTGATAAAAGTAATGTTCACAGAGCATTTTGCTAACAAGAATACTTTTTTAAAGCTACTAGTCTTGCTGATTTGCATTGTGCAAACAAAGTATCTGTTAAACTCCCTGGAAGTGTGCCTGTCTGAGATATTACAAACCCTGCATGGTAATACTGGTCTGAGTGTGAGCAACTGAATAAGCTTTCAGCCTGTGCTGAGGAACATCTTTTAGGAATAATGGAAAATAAGAAATCTGTTAAGAATTGGGGAAAGCTGTATTACTTTTTTTCTGATGCAGACTTTATCTCACACAAAAGACCCAGAAAAACACATTGGCCTTGAGACTTTCATGCTACCCCTTGCTGTGAAAAAATGGTCTGATGTGGCTGTTCAAAGAATGGTGCAGTTGACAGGAATGACATTTCACTGAACAAATGCTTCAAAAACTGTTGTCTTGCAAGATATTCTTCTATAAATACTTGTGAAACCATACTGCACACTGGACTGAATGTACAATGCTCAAAATTCCAAGTATGGCTTTTTCTACGTGCATGCTGCATGCTGGTTTTTTCTGAATGGGATGTGGAGAAAAGGTGACATGGAAATTCTGTGCCAGCTGTGACTGTGTTCCCAACAGCTGGCAGGGACTGCAAAGCAGAGAGCAGAGCTCTGGTGGGGCTCATGTAGCGCTGCAGAATCATGGCTGAAAATGCAGCTTCCCCAGACTTCAGGTGGGGTTAGACATCAGTTCATACTTCCAACTTCATTTTCAGCATATCTTGTTTCTTTGAAATTTCTTGAATATACTTGACTGGCATTTTTGCTGTTTAAGTTACACTGGAGAGCAAGTCAGCAAGCTCCACTTCCCCTTCCCCTTCCCCTTCCCCTTCCCCTTCCCCTTCCCCTTCCCCTTCCCCTTCCCCTTCCCCTTCCCTCCCCCCCCTTTTTTTGAATTGTTTTTTGTCTGTTCAGCCACATTCAATAGGAAGCCAAGGAAAATTCTCTTACAGTATCTGTCCCACTATTTGAGATATATGGGATGTATGTTTAGTAAAAATGTTCTGGACAGATTACAGCAGGCAGTAATGAACCTGGAAGAGGAGAGTTCAGCAAATAGTGGTGAAAGGAGTGTGTTAAAAATATCATTTATAAAGCAGAGAAACTTTAAAAAATTGAGCTTAGAGTTGAAATTAGAAGTACCAGAGATCAGAATCTTGCTTGTTATCAGCCTGATCTTTTGCTTGTTCCCATAGAATATTTTGTCTTTCTAAAACCATCAAGGCATGATGATATCTTATAGCAGGGAGAACTTAAAGCCTCTTAAGACCTGAAAACCTGTGGGTTTTGAATGGTTACATTCTGAAATGAATGAGGTTGTCAGAAGTGTTTTCAAGATCTGTGTACTTGGAATGGAGCTCTGTTCAGTATTGCAATGTGCTGAGAGATTCAGAAGGGCTTCCTGCACATCCAGGAGCTTGTCAAAGCCTGTGCTAATGAGGATTTGTACCAGTTAGGTGGAAAGACACCAAAAGGAATACTGTTACTTTTTAAAAAACCACTGGTTTGCCTCCAAAATGCATTTACTTCATTGGCAAAATTATTAGATTATGGAATGTGTGAAAGGTGTGATATCATGGAACCAGCTGCATGGGTGAAATAATGAAACTCAGTACTCTGGTTAGATACTGTTTATGTTTAAAATATTATTTTTACATATTTCAGATTTTAGAGGATTTAAGTGTGCACACACACATGCATATCTCTCCCTGCAATATTTAAAATTGCTTTAAATAAACCCTGATGAAACACAGCATCAGATATGCTTTAGCAGCTTCAGGAGTTGTTGTTACAGCCATAAAACACATCTCTCTCAAAAGACTGTTGGAGTAGCAGTGCCCTGGGGGGTTATTAGCAGCTTCTGAAGATTCTTGCATTCCTCATCCTACACTCCGAGTTTTGGGAAGAGAAGACACATGAACCTGTTCAAATTCTTCTTGGTAAGACCCAATATTCCCCTTTCATCCTCCTTGATCTGCATGCAAAGCTGGCAGAGGACTGTGAAACTCTGAAGTATCTGTACCTGCAGAGCTGAGGAGGAGAACACCAGTGGCCATTCCAGTGCTTCACTCCTACCCAGGGTTTGCCTCACATGTCCACAGATGTCTGTACAGCCTGGGAACACTGGGTGGTTCCCTCAGCACAGGGGTGAGGACCACTGAAACGAGAAGTACCAAGCAGCACATCCCAGATTTCAGTATCAGCAGCTACAGGTGGGCATTGCAAATTGCAGGGTGTTTGTTTGCCTCAGCAGCACACAAAGGTTGAGTGTGTATCTGGTGTGTAGTGCTGATCTCTTGTCACAGGAGTCTAGGCAATATGGTGTCAAACTCACTATTTATAGTGCCATTCAATGTCTTGATTTTCAGAGTAATTAGAGAAAGTAAGTGCTACTCTGAGTTGGAGTGCCGGAGTGCTGAGACTTGGTTGAAAGATACAGAAGTCCAAAGGGATTAGGGAAGATGAATGCCTATAAGGCTACTAAACATAAAAGCAAGTAAAAGTAAATGTAGATATGATCTTTAACCAATAAAAAATTTACAAAAAATTTGACATGACCTCACTGTTACTGCAAAAATCCAACATAGAGTAAATCAAAAAGTTGTAGAAATGAAAACAAATTCCTCGTGTTATCAGGGTTTTTAGGAAAGAAGAGTGGGAAACAGGAGGCAAAAGAATAGCATTTTAGTTATGAGAGCTTGAGAAGCCACTAGGATTTCATCAGGTTGGAAATTTGGTTTTTCTTGTCTTTCTTGTTGCTTTATTCCTCCTTTTTCTTCAAAGGAGATTTATAGCAAGGTAATAGTTTGAGAGTTGTAGATAGCAAACTCAGAAGCCTTTAAATAGTTTATACAACTATCTGTATTCTGAATAAAACCAAATAGTTCTTAGAATATTGTATACTTTATCCTTTTTCAGCTAGGAGACTGTATCAGATTAATTTTCTGTGAAGTCCATTGGTATTCCCTGTTCAAGGAATAGATTTGTTGCATAGGAGAGTCCTTAGGAAATTAATTATGAATTTGCCTGAATATACAATTTTATCCAAGGCTAAGGAATCCTGTTGTGTGGGTGTGGGGGCATCAAAGCACAGGGTGGACAGAACAAGAGGAAATGGCCTCAAGCAGCACATGGGGAAGTTCAGGTTGGACATCAGGAGGAATTTCTTCCTGGAAAGGGTGGTCAGGCATTGGCAGGGGCTGCCCAGGGAGGTTTGGAGTGCCCATCCCTGGAGGTATCCAAGAAATGCCTGGAGGTGGCACTCAGGGCTCTGGCCTGGGGACAAGGTGGGAATTGATTACAGGTTGGACTCAGTGGTCTTGGAGGGCTTTTCCAAAAAAAATCATCACTAAGTGCCAGTGTGCCAGTGCATAGCCTATGCATCCTGAGGTGTGAAAAATATTTGGGTTTTTAATCCTGTTAATGCACATAATTCATTAATGGGGCTAGATGAACTTGCCTTGCACTGAAGTTCTCATAAAAGAACAGAACAGAAAACTAGAATTTTAATGAATGCTCATCTAATAGCTGAAGCTGAGAAAGGTGCCAGCTGAGACACTGCCAAGTCAGCCAGCTGGGACAAGGATCAGCGTGTCCAGGGGCTGAGGCTTGGACCAGAACTTCAAAATGTGTTTCCATGCTGAGCTCTGCTGGGAGATGCCAAACAAATCTGTTTGACCAACTTATGTTTTTCCTTTCATTATTTCTTGTCTCTGTGGAGACAGAGAAACTCCAATTCTCCCTACAGGACCTGTAGCAGCAAATGACCATCCTCAGCTGGAACTCCTGTTCTTCTGTGCAACATTCAAGTGTGCCCCCAAAACCACCCCAGGCCTCCTTCCTGCTCAGGTACTTCCACAGCTGTGCTCCTTTGGAGTATGAGAGTCAAATCCCAGTTTTCTGTTGAGCTATTCAGACTGCTTTTGTTATGAGGTAGGGTTTAGTTATTGTTAGTCATTAAGAGGTGAAGTTAAAGCAGAATACAACTCAGGAAATTACTAATTAAAGGAGTGGCACACTTGCTTTTAAAGATTCTCAACATGGGTTAGTGAATATAAGAACAAAATTAAACTGCTGGTAAATGATGGGGATAGGAACATGAGTCTGGGTAGTCTCTAAACTGCAGTTCACCTCAGTGGGGTAATTGCTGCAGGTATTGGAAGCAGCTGGAGTAAATAGGTGAAACTTTTTTACTGTCTCCCAAAAGCTGGGAGTATTTGTAAATGAGTTTGGCAAGTTTCTGTAGAAAACTCACTCAAGAGAAACACGATAAAATGTATTATAGAATTAGTAGCACAAAGAAATATTTTTCCTGTGGGTGAGCTTTGTACATCATGGTCTTGTTTTGGCTAGCTGTGATCAAAAAGATGCCTATCTGAACTTGGTAAAGATGACTTGTAGCAGTTTGAAGAGCTTTTATTGCATTGATTTTTTGGTAGGAAAGTAAACAAAATAGTTTGGAGAACTGCAGTTTGTTTCCTTACTGTGTGCATTGTAACAATGGCATCCCTTTCCAGTTGCAAGTACTAAAAATTCAAAAAGAGAAATTAAAAATCTGCATTCTTCCCTGAAAGTAACCACAATTGTTTAACATTAGCCCTAAACCACTCTTCTCCCATTTTTCCTAATGAAGAGCAATAGAAGCAATTCCATTCACTTACCTGCAGAGGCCTGGAGCAGCTGTGTTTTCCCAAAGGCAGCTTGGGCTGTGCTGGGGGCTGGTGAGCTCACCTGGTGCTCAGGAAGCTACAAGTGAAATGGATTCATCTATTTTCGTTATCCAAGCTAACAGGGTATTAAAAGTAAGACTAGGGAGTGAAAAATGTATTGGATTCCTTTCAGCTTAGATTATCAAAGGAGCTGCTGTTAATGTAAGGAAAGACTTAGGTTTCAATTTTAAAAAGTGCTCTAGTTCCTCTTCCATATCACCTTTTCAGTAGAATTTAAAGTTTTAAAGGCTAGATTTTTAAGGCCAACTGGCTCTTTTTGGATAGAGTAGAAATCAGTCTATAATATTTTGGGGATATAGGCTTAAATTTCCAAGATACTTAAGTGCTTCCCGAAAGAACCCCCTTACCTTCTTGGCTACTCTTAATTTAAAAAGAAGCATAGTGGGCATGAGGAGATGCTCCTGTTGAAAAGGAGCAGCAGAAGTGTGTGCAATCTGTGTGCCACCTTCCTCCCTAGAAGCCAGCACAGAAACTGGTGAGCAGCACTGGTGGCTGGGCACACAGGGAACCACTTTGGTGCAGTGAGTGTGGGGTGGCTCAGAGGAAGAACCTCCGAAAGGACTGGTCCTGCCTCTGCCCCTGAGCAGGGCTGTGGCATGAGGAGATGCTGCATGAAGTCTTGAAGGTCTCCCTTGAAGTTCATGGAGGCAATTAACAAAAGAAAAATACATGAATAAAAGTAATTTTCTCATTGTTTTATTCCGATGCTACAGTGCTACAGAGCACAAACCAGGAACTTGAGAGAGAGCAATAAAGGGGATCTGAAAATATTGATGGTAAAGAAGAAAAAATACTTCTGTGATCATTTGAGTTCTTCATCAGTAGCTGTTTTGGGTTATTTGGGTTTGGAGTCTTTTTCTATTCTATATTTTATGGGGTTTTGGTTTAATTTTTGAGATGGATATTGGCAAACAGAAATGGCATTAGAAATTAGCATTAGAAATGAAAGGAAAAAGAAAATTAAATGCTAGGATGATCTCTGTGCTTTTGTTAAACAGGATTAGGAACTGCTGCAAAACATACTGCTTTGATTCCTTTCTTAATATGAATAATACTGATGTCCTGTCTTTGGCTCATGAAGGCTGGGTATTTATCCCCAGTGATCATGGAACTTGGGTGTTTTTCCAGTTAAAAGTTATTTCCATTTGACTAGTCTATTTTAAATACAGGTGGCATAAAACCAAATGTACTAATTGAAAACAAACCAGTGGGAGATCAGAGTCAGAACTACAATTTATTAGGAAAATTTAAAAAAAAAATTAAGCAGAAAACACTGTCTTAAACTGCCAGAGTCAGGATGGAGCCTGGCACCCTGTGGGTCAGGGTGGTGGTAGCAGTCCCATTAAATGCAATCCTCTTGAAGGGATAGATGTGGTTCCATTGAATCAGTGATCCTGTAGAAGGCTTTGATCTTCCTTTGAAGGTCCAGTAGTGGTCATGTAGCTCTTGTCCTCTGGGAATCCTGCAGATAAGGCTGCCTGTGGTGTTGCAATCCTCAGATTATATCCAGACAGGAATACTCAGTTCCTCCCCCTGGGTGGAGCATCTCCCAATGGGGTAATGTAATTTAATCAGTCATGCAGTGACACTGGCCCTTTGACAGAAATAGCTCCCAGTTTTATCAGGGATGAGTCATGGAAGAGATAAAGAACACTCCCCACCTGCTTTTAACAGCTCATGAAGATGGTGATAGAATACATAGTTTTGGTTAATCTTACATTGTAACCTAAGACACCAAAGAATGATTTGATAGCATGGGGAGAGGCAGAAAATGTTATTTAAAAGCTAGTGGACTTTCTAGCAAAGCTGCTGTATTTTCTGCTCTCCGGTAGTGATTTTCTGATTAGTTCTGTGCCAATCTTCTTTGCCTCACTTGTTCTTGTAGACCTTTGTTCCAGTACCTGTATTAAGTAATTTTAATTTATTATGATAAGCCATATGCAGTTTGCAATTCAGCAAAGTCCTTGTCACTTTGCTGTAAACCATCTCATGATGTGACCTAACCAGTTCTGACAGCAGAGAGAGTACAGCCACAATGTAGAGTTTTAAAGTTATTTACAGTGCTTGAAGGTCTGTCTGAGTACAGTATCCACTTAATCCAGCCTAAATCTAGGAGCTGTCTTCTGGTCCTGCCACTCTGTCTAACAGCTGTTAATAATAGCTGTTCTACTCACCCTGTCTGCTGACTGAAAATCTATCTACAGCTCTTGCATCTTAGAGGCTGATCAAAATTGACATTTTTTTATTGATGTTACTGGTTTCTGCTGAATAATTGAGGACAAATAAAAGTAACTGAACTCAAAATGAAGCAAAAAAGGAAATTATTTGGTAGAATTACCATTCATGTGACATCTGTAGTTAAATAAGTAGTCCTTTTAAAAATGTAGGTATACATACATACATATATATGCATGTATATATAAAAAACCATAATTTCAGTATTAACTTGATTAAATGAAGGCATGATGTAGACAGATCTCCTTTAGCAGTTCTATTTCTTCTGCAGTGAGTATTAAAAGTGAAAAACTGCACATTTGTTCCATGAGGAAATGAATTAATATGGTGGCTCTTTCTGTCCTAAATATTTTACTGTCTGTGTTTGTATTCAATATAGAAATTCTAAAACATGGTTTACATTTTAGCAGATCATCTGGTTCTGATTTACACTGGGGCAGGAGGAGAGGGAGCAACCAGTAGGAGCATACTAGGGTTATGGGTGGTGTCAGGCTGAATTCCTGATGAAGAAAGCTTATTTGGCAACTGCAACAGTGCTGATATAAAGTTCCAGTAGCGGAGGACAAGTATTAAATTAATTTGAATTAATGTGGTGTTATGAAGGACATCTTATTGAAGAAACCAGGATTTAATTTTTTTATTTAGTTTACATTTAGTAGATAAAGTTAATTCCATGGCTTATATTTAATATATTTAGCCTTCAGTAGTGCATTTGACTTATTATCACACAACATGGGGATTAGCTGTATAACCATATTAATAAGGTACACATTGAGTGGATTTAAGTCTGTCTAACTGACAGAAGTGGTTGTCAGGAACGAGTCAGCTTCCAACACTTGTTCTTTTTTCACAAGTGGAGTTACAAAGGAGATGATGTTAAATCTGGCAGTATTGACATCTCAGAAGAAATTTCTAGATCTCAATAAATCATGTTGATGTAGACCTGTGAAAGTCAGTAGGTTATCAAAGTGATGGGAATTGAGCAGGAAGATCTGGATCATCTGATGAGTTGAGCCTATCAATATAATATTTTTAAAATATAAACAAGAAGGAGGTTATAAGTTTAAGAAGAAAGAATTTAGATGAAAGCTAGAGAACACTGCACTTGTGATCTGGAAATAATTTAGATGTGAGAGCTTGCAAACAACTGAACATGTCCTCTGTGTAGTAAGCTCTCAGAAAGAGCTAATGAGACATTTGTATATACATCAGAACAAAGGCTTAATTACCTCAGGGGGAGAGACTCTAATCTAAGGTAATGTTTTTTAGATGTCTCACTGTATTATTTCTGTGCCTGATGCCTGTGTGGAAAGTCACAGCTAATGTCTTCTAATGTCAGCTCCACTTTGAAAGTGATGGGAAGGAACACTTCTTTGTTGAGAAATTTGAGGGCCTACACACAGCATTATCCAAACCTAGCCATTTTGGTAAATACAGAAAATGCTTTAAGGAGCATTCACCTTCTGTTGGGGGCTACTTGGTGCTTGAACAAAAGGCCCCACATTTTTAGTTACTGTATGGTGATGGCTTTGAATAGATGACATTGAATAGAAACTGAAGGGCACAGATAAGATATAAATTATAAAGGAAGGAAATGGTGAATTCTACTGTTTACAGAATCAGCACTTCTTAAATGGAGAACCAGCTTGTTCTGGCATAAAATTTTTTTAAGGAAGGACTTGGAAGTGAAGTGTAAAAATGCTCATGTCTGAGCAAACCAATGGGCAGCTCCTAACCACCCTGAATTCAGAGAATTCAGCAGCCCTCACATCATGCTTCCTGATGTTCCATGGTCTTCAACAATCCTGCTCTTTTACCATCCCTCCTGCTCTTGGTCCTCTGCCTGGTGCTCAGGGCATGAGCCAGATCTTTTTCCTTGTGTTCGTGGAGGCCTGTCAAATCTGATGGTAAGGGTGACTGCATCCATAGCCTGTTAGTGGGGTTTCAGCACTGATCTCCTCTCTTCTCACTTTGAGAGGAATGGCAAAGCCCATATTTCTGTTTATATCTGCTCAGTTTTCTGAATACAGTGGAAGATGTTTACCCATTCTGCATATAGGCACCTCCAGAGGTGGTGAAATGTAGTGTGTACTAGTGAAAAGGTAATTGCCAGCTGAATCAAGAGGTATTTTGGCATTTATATTCCTGGCAGAGTTAGTGGCTTGTAGGCACCCTGAATGACCTGTTGCAGCCACTCACATTCCTGTGGCAGAGATTTACATGGCAAGAAATAAGAGTTGAGAATTTCTGTAGATCAATCCAATGCTGCTTGGATGTGGCCTTAGACTCTGGGCCATGGTTTGAGGCAGTGTGACTGTGTAGAGCTTTCTCAGCCATCTTTGGGGATGTGATTTCTTCTCCAGCAACATCAGCAGGAGGCACAGAAGAGTTTGTGGGGTTAAGTCTGGGAGACACAGTCCTGAAAATGCTGCCTCTGTCTCTTGCCCTGTTTTTCTGTGTGCCTTCATCTTCCTGTAGGGAGAGGGAACTGGGGTTGGTAACAAATCTGTGTAGAGAGAACAGATTATGTAATTTTGGTGCAAGAGCTGGACTGTGCCTCCCCACAGACTCTTCTATGGGCTCTTCTAAGCAGTTTCACATCTTGACATAAACAGTTTTAATCTTTAAGTAGACATGCAGCATCAGGACAAAAGTTCTTTCATTCTTTTACAGTTCTAGACATGGTGCTGCTAGCTAAGGACTGGAATTCTTGTTTTGTTTGCTGCTTGTGGAGGCTCTGCCATGAATGGAGTAACTGAAACACTCTGAGAGTTTCAGGCATGCAGTGAAATTGCAATCAAATGTTAGGTTCATTTATAGTTGGTTAACACTATCCTTCCAATCCTTACAGCTTTAATTCTTTCTAATAAGATCAGTAGATCTGCAGAAACTGATGAGCACCAAGTCTGGAATTTTCTGTGTGGCAAATTTTTTTAAAATTTGCCACTTTAAAGCAGGCAAATGGATTTGTCAAGCCTTGTGTGACAGCTTGAATTGATGAAAGTTCTGTTGAGGGTGTACTTTCCCTTCACTTTCACCCAGATGATGATTTGTACTCTGCAACATAGATTAAGGGAATCACCATCAGTATTATGGATTTCTTCTTGAGACTGCAAGAGCTTAAGAGCTGTTGGAATCATCTCTCCTGAATGCATTTCATTTTGTTGCCCAGGTCTTGCAGTGGTATTTGTTTTACAAGTTGCATATCGTCTCCTTAGGAGTTGAAATCAGTTAATTTGTCTCTAAAGCTTTATTCCCATGAGTTCAGCTTTGCAAAACTCTCCTGCATGAACAGAAAACCATGCACGTGGGAGTTTCCAGAACAGCATGGAGGGGGTGTCTCTTGGTAACACTTTCTACTTCTGTTGGATTGGATTGACTTGAATTTAGCTTCCTAGGGTGTCAGGACAGAAGATTGTTGGAGACTCAACAGATGAGTCTGGACACTTTTTGCCATATAATGTTGAAGTGTTGATACATGTTTTCTTTACTCAGAGTCTTTTGCAAAGACTTATAGGTCCTCTCTTGATTTTTACAACAGATATTTCATAGCCTCAAGAGTAGATCCTTGGAGTCATCTATCTCAGGCTTGGCTCTCAAAAGAGTAATTCCACTGGATTGAAGAGGCAAGTGTTTGAAATTCAGGAGACTATAAAATTGATTCTTCCATAAAGAAGTAATTTGTGGTAAATGGTGTAGTCCTCTGGACAGCCATTCACTCATTTTATGTGACTGGGACCCTTGAAACATGGTCAGAAAGATTAGAGAAGGACATCTCTGATCTGTTATTTATCAAGCCAAGAAAACTTTCTTTTTGACGATAGAGCATCTGGAAATACCCAGCCAAACACACCATCTTACTCAAGACTGCTGGGACCAGGGTAAATGCAATTTTAAGGAACATTTGGATAGTGTTGTGAAGTTTGCTGGAAGATTCTGAAATACTTCACCAGCTTTTCTATATTTAGTTGCATATTCTCTGCTGGGGAAGCAGTAAGGCACTGTGTTACTCCAGAAAGCATGTGGGAGACCTAGGCAGGTTTGCAGGGATCTGAATTCTGGCAAGGAAAATTGTCTAGTGTGAGCCTTCTCCAAGAAAGTATCCTCCAAGAAGGTGTTAGTCACCTCTCAAGTGACAGCTGGCATTTAGGTGCTGTGTTCTTGCTCTGGCAGTCTCTGTAGACTGAGGAGGAAATCAGAACACTCACTGGCCAAGGTGCTGTCTTCAGACAAAAGCAGTTACATAGTTGGCATTTAAATGAAGCAGAGCATTAAACTGAAAGTAAGACAAGCTGTCAATATATATCTGATTAGCTTCTATCATAATGCTATTTCTAGTATTGGCCTTATTACTGTCCTTCCCCAGTGCTTCTAACAGCTAAAATATTTCTTCTTGAATATTCCATCTTGTTTAATATTACTGTGTGTGCAGTCCCTGAACATGCTTGTCCTTGGTCTCACACTGAGAGACAGGAAAAGCAGTAATGTGGCTGGGAGAGCAGTGCTGTGGGGTGATGCTGTTTTGGGTGTCTGCTTGTCACTTCTGTTGGCACTGCAAGGCTCCTGGGCAACAGCAACCAGGTACCACTCATAGTAAGCTTTGAGGTATGGTGATTTTTGGAGGAGTTTTGAATGAGTTAGAGAAGGGACTTTTGAGTTGGATTTGATGATTTGGTTTATTTTTTTTATTTTTGATAGAGGTAGGAAGGGTGGGTTTGGTTTACATCAATATAGCATGGTTTAGAAGGTTATAAGACTCTTAGCTGTAAGACTTTTTTAAGGAGTTATTGATTAATTAAACAAGGATATTTATGTTTTTGACCTAATCTTTAAATATTTCATTTTATGGACTCATGCTACAGTGTAAGTTTTCTTAGCTAATTGTGTTATGACACACAAACCTACAGTACTGCACTTTAATTTCTTTATCTTTGTACCTATTTTTTTCTTTAATATCTTTAACTCTAAAACTCTAAACTTTCTTTTATTTAGCTTAACACCTTTCTGCTTTAAACACTAAATCTACATTTTTGTTTTTAGCGCTTCAGTTTGGAAGCTTTTTCTAAGGTCTCATATTAAATCCTGTGTTTAATTTTAAGCTTTGGCTTAACAGGCCTCAAGTTCTGAGAGTTCCTTGCATTTCAAATTCAGTTTGTTTTCTCTTCCAGGCAGATTTACTGCAATCTTTGAAAAAGTGATGAGTGCTCTCGATAAACCTTGATAAAGCTCATGGCTACATCAGCATTTGTTCTTGTTAGATATGAGCCCTTAGATATTCCAAATGACCTTCCCAGACATGTTCTTTTGAGGAGATACAGCTCATATACTCTTCATAATAATCTATTGTTCTTATTATTTCATCAGAATATAAATGGACAGTGCACTTTGTAAGGTAGTAAAAGATATTCTCTGCCCCCAAGAGCTTGCTTATAAGTAGAAATAGTCAAAAATGGAAATGAAAGGATGGGATTTATGTAAATCAAACTAGGCAGTAGCTCAGGTCTTGTTTTGTGGTTATTCCAGTATTTGTATGCTCACTGATTTCATGATAGGTGTCTGTGATGAAAACATCTGAACCATCACAGTGTTTTAAAACCAGCAATTTCACTAACATATCCAAACAGTAGAAATCAACATGAAAATTCAATTTTTACATGTCTGAGTCAGAAGAAATAACATCATATACCTTTTTTAATATTTGTAAAATACAATATAATGGGTAAACAGGATTCTCTTACAGAGTTACTGGTTTCCTTATGTCACATTCAGATCACTGCAAGCAGCGAAGCCATTAAACAGTTTACAGTGATGTACAATTACTTGGAACATGGAGAGCTTAGAAGCATGTTTAAAACCTGTAATTTATCACATTTTAGTTTGTCTTAGCTAAACAAAATCTATTGCAATAACATGCAACTTTAAAGGTTGAATTGCTATGGGATATTGAGTTTTTCTGAAGAGCTTTAGAAAGATTTGCACTGAAAACTGCCTTAGCCATGGTGAAGAACAGTTAAACTTTTATCACTGTCACATTGATAAGTCTCAGCCTCCCATAATGCAGCTGATGGGGAGCTGGCTGCAGCCATGGCATTATGTTCACCTTCCACCCTCCCCTCCCAGGTGGAGGCAAGGGGATGCCCTAAAGAAATGAAAATTGATGGCTCCTCCTGTAGCTAAAGCGTCTCTTGGCTCTTGTTGTTTCCTAAAATTAGGAAGGAATTAAATAGGAAAATTGGTTAATTGTCACCTTCCCTAACGAGCAGGCTTTTAGTAGCCTTGTGCTTTGAGCTGAAGAAACTTGAAGACATGCTGGTGCAATAATAAGGATAAAGCATTTCTCTTTATTATGGTCAGTTACTGCTAATCTCCTTTTAGAGTTTTAACAGGGATTTATAGGGATTCATTTGTGGTCTAGATTTGGAGATAATTAAGTACCTTTCTGCTGCAAAGAAGAAATGGAGAGAGGATTGGCTCAAAGCTAGAAAAAGATTTCTGTACTGTCACATGTATTAAACTTCCTTTTATTTGGTTGTCACCCCAACAGGAATGATTAGTGGGTTGTAAAGAAAGAAAATGTATTGCATTACATCTATTAAAGCATGTTTTATATGTAACAGTAATTAAAATATAATTGAAATCATGAGTTCTTCTAATTATTGGCTTTACATAATGCATAGTTAAAGAGAGAGCATCTATAAATGTGTCTTTTTTACACATCCAGAAATGGTTTGCTGGCAGCATTTTAATTAAAGATGGATTAGCTAAAATGCAGTTTAATCATTCTGTCATCAAAGGATTTAGACCTCGTTAATTAGCTGTTGATAAATAGGTTTAAACCACAAAAAATTTAATTTAAAATATGCCAGTTGTGATCTAGAATTATTAGAGCTGGAAATGGAGCAATGAGTCTCAGAAAAATCTGTGCCATCTCTTTCCTTAATATTAAATTAAATATGAAATGTAGGCCAGTGCAGAACTTTGTTCTGCCTTGTTAGTAATGGATGTGATTCCAAGGGGTCTTTGGAATTGGTGAAGAATTAAACCAGAGATTCTTTTAATGATCATTGCCTTGCAGTGCAGCACTGGGATCCACTTTCCATTTATGTATTTAGTAAAGATTGAAAACTATTTGAAAATCCTTCTGCTCTGGAGAACGGATGAAAACAAATCCTGTTGAAGGGTTTCTAGCTCCTCCTTGCAGCAGAGGAGCAGAGCAGGAGGAGCCCCCTGCCTTGGTACAGCCAGCCTGGCAGAGGCAGGGGCAGCAAGGAGCACAGGACAAGTTCCACCTTCCCCCTGAGTGCTGAACCTGCCAGTGCAGAGCAGTGAGGTGACCCCTGTCCCTGCTGTGGCACAGGGGCTGTGGCTCTGCAGGCAGCACGAGGTCATTCACAGCAGCTGGCTTTCATCCCTGGCCTGGGCTAATCACAGCTGGAATTCCATGGCCATGGCCATACTAGGCAGGCTTTTTCTGTCCAGCACCTGGTGGGGTTCCTGGCCTGGCTGGAGCCCTGCTGCATGCAGGGCTGTGGGTAATCCTTGCTGGTGTCCCTGTGACAGCCCCTGTGCTGAGCTGGCAGCTCTGCAGGAGGCAGAGCCAGCAGAGCACACACCTCCTGCCTCTGAGCCTCTGCCTACCAAAATCCTGGGCAGGTAGACCTTGACTTACAAGTCTGTCAGTGGTGACATTAAACTTTGTTATTACAAATATCTTAATCAGCTGAATTGCTATGAAATTACTATGAAATATGAATACTAACTGTATTTCAACAGGATTGATAGTTAAAGAGTTCTGTAGTGTAATAGTCAAAATATTTGAATCCACAATCAGCTGAGTTTTATACAGATGAATCAAACACTTCTGACAAATGATAGGTGAATTTTCTGAGTAGAATTAAAAGAGTTTCAGGAAAATAGTAATTTGACAGTCATAGCTGAAGACAATTTTGAAGCCTTCTTAAGTGTTAAGTTGAAGATTGACTTATTGAAAAGTTGTATTTACAGAGCATTCTTGGTAACTGTCCTGTCTCTAGGGTACCCATTCCGTTGTCTTGCCAATCTTCTGGAAAAGCAGCAGCTGAGTAGGAGGTTACAGGCTTACATAATCATTGTGTGCATTTGAACATTGGTAATGAAATGGCTTAGCTGAACTTCTGTGAAAAAGCATAACTTGGTGAATTTTCAGAGTCAAAGAGATGTGGCACCAGTGTAGAATCAGATGAAAGGCAAACCAAGTGAGAATGTCCATATGCATTTCTTTAAATCACATCTTTTAAAGCTCTTGCCCTTTCCTTATACTGGAAAAAGAAAAAAATTGGACTAAATTCCAACAGTCCTGTTAGAAAAAACTGATGTCAGTCTGTCTGGAAGGGAGAAAAAAGGGAGATTGCTCCACAGGAAATCTTAAACTGCTGCTGCAGTATCAGAAGTAATGTTCTCTGACTCAAAAATCATTCAGAAGTTCTAGATTTGCAAATTGATGGGGAAAAATTTTCTTCATGTGAACCAAGTAAAAAGAAGAGCTATGGAATTAAAAAAACAAAAAGGAAATGTCTCTGTGTTTGAGGAAAGTGCAGTTCCTGATTCTCTAAATTCTCCAACCCATTTAGCTTAGACAAAAAGATGAATTATCAGCTCATGTTATATAAGCTCTTCAGTTATTCTTTACATAAGACAGGTCATTTATAATTCCCAATTATGCAATTAAAATGCTAATTACCCCTCACCTAAACTCTCTGTTCTTGAACTGATATTATCAATTACCTTCAATCATTGCAAATCATATATGACGTATGTGACAGTGCTGAGTTCTGTATTATTTATGGACTTTCTGTTTCATGTGTCTCTGGTTTCCAGGTAGTATTAATGGCTTTGGCTTCCTGAAGGAATGGTATTCCTTCTGATCTGTGTTGGTTTGTTTCTTACAATATATGTGCATTTTAGGGTAATCTTACCCTATGTTCCTGCCCTGGGCTCTGGCTTGTGGTCCATTTTAGTACAGAGAAGTAGCACACTTAGAAATCCCAATATGAATTATTTATTACAGAGGTGAGCCCACTTACTTCTGTGCTGCTTCTGCACAGCTCTCCCTTACTTCATCAATGTTCTTTCTGTATTTACATTAGTGCTCTGCCAGTTTCCTGTGTCATACCTGCTTGCCAGAGTTACACTCCTGTCCCTGCTGAACTCAGACAACACTGGTCACTTTTAAGGTTCTATTATTATGCAACATTTGCTACACATAAAGAAAAATTACTCATTTAAAGAAAACACAGCAAAAATAAGAACAGAATCTAACTGTTAGAATTCAGAATAATTTAAAAATCATATATTATTTCTGCTTGTGCGTGATACAAATTAGGACAATTGTAAATAGAGATGCTTCAAAGTATAGCTCCTGTCAGTATCTCTGGTTGATGGTAAGCTTCAGGAGCTCTCCTCTGTGAGCATGCAAAATAACCCAGCCAGGGATTTTAATCTAAAATTTTCATTAGGAGAAGTGTAACCAGTTAGTTTAAGAAGTCAGTGCACAGAAGTGGTTTTATTTCCTGTTGTTCATGGATCTGCAAGTTCTGTTCTAAACAATTTCCAGACAGAAATCATTAAGTATATTGTCTCCAAGGTGAAGAATAACTTTGCTCATCTGCTCATTGTGCTATTTTTCTTGTTTGGCTGCAAGTTACTAATCCATTGTTTGTTCATTAATAGCAAGTTGGATTATTCCTCCTAGACTTCTCCACTCCATTTTGCCCTTTTGCAAAGAAGTACTGACTTTTTTTGTTGTTGTTGTTTTTGTATTAAGACAACCTCAGAGATGTTTTGCAGTACTGCTGTGTGCTGTTGTGAACTAAATGAAAATAGGATTAGATAGGCTAAGCCTTTAAGCATCTAGTTGCCCATGGAAAATAAATTACATTAGCAGAGTAAGTAGGTTAACAAAGAAAAATGTTCTGTTTTTAAGAGCCTCACTGTGTGTAGTGTGGGATTAAAGGAAGCACTGCTCACCTTGCTCCTGTATTCATTGATGGGCTGTTACTGACACCTTATCTTCTTTCCTCTGAGCCTGTGCTTTCAGTCTAGCTTGATGTTAAGTATAAATGCTTTAGTAATCATTTGCAAATTATATTTACTGTGGCTCAACAATTTTGTGGGGTTTGGGCTTTATAGCTTTCCTATGTGGAGATTTTAATATGTCTAAATGAAAAAAAACCAATGGCTCTCAATCCTGGTATAATTAGAGAGATCAGATTTGGAATATCTGGCCTTTGGTGAATGCTTTAGAAAGGCTTTGGATTTTAGGTTGTATCATGGCTATGCTTCATATTTACACCATACAAAAACATAATGGCTCATTCTAGTTTAAATTCAAAAGCAATTCAGTGCACAGGTAACTGATACTCACCTGCATCTTCCAGCTGTAGTCATAAAAATAAAAGAAGGAAGTACAGAAAATCCTCGAAGTTCTGTCCAGAACTCCCTTAAGTTACTGTGGTTTCCAGTTTATAGTTCAAACCCTCCTGCTTGCATTTCAAGGCAACCCTCAAGGGCTATGTTCAAAGAATACTATTTTTGAAGTATACAAAGGTTTCTTTTTGTTAGGAGGCAACTTTCTCAAGTGTCTGTTTTCAAGATAAACACCATAATGAGACACTGACCTGCGGTGTCCTTGACTCTGCTGTACTCCTGCTCTTCACAGGGCAGCCTGACAGCAGATCCCTCTGATACACAGCCCACATTTGGGCTCTTGAACTACCATTGTCCACAAGTGTTCTAGATGCAGTACCTGGCAATCTTGAACAGGATTATTCAGTGGTTTTCTGTATCTCATCAGAAACCTTGAGATGAGTGATTGTTCCCCCAGCCTCAAGTGATGTGCATGTCTCATTCTGCAGCACTTGGCTGCAGTTACTGAGGGTGTGGGACCATCAGGAGGTCACTGAGGAATCTGTTGGGCAGTGTTACAGAAACTTGGCAAGGTTTTAAATTTTTTTTTGCTCAGATATTCTTGCTGCTTTTAGTTCCTTCTGTATCTCTCTTCATGTTTATTACACTTTCTGTAATTGCATTTCTTACTGGTTTTGCAAGATACAGGTCAAAATACTCAATTGGATTTTTATTTAAAATTGGAACCTTTTTGATCTAGAAGTGTTTTGGTTTCAGGAGTGAATAGCTGAGAAATACCAATGTTGTTTTTTATAAATATTTCTTATAACTCAAGAAGAGCTGATGATAAGAATTAAAATTAGAGATTATTTGTGTACTTCTTTTGGAAATAAAAATAATGCTGCTGAGTGTGCATGGATGTGTTGTATCCTAGTGTGAGGAAGAACTGAAAATAAGCAAAATGGGAGAGCAATCAATACAGATAGTTCTATTCCTCCTGCTTTATGTGTCCTTATCCTGTAAATTCACTTAAATTAGGAAAACTGTTAACATTAAACTGCCTTAGTTAATGCAATTTTCATTCAAAGCACACACATGATTGTAATTGTCAGTGTGCATTAGATTGCAGTAGAAGCTGGACCAAAGATGACCATAAAACACAAACATCATTTTCAGAGTGATTTTGAGAATTTGTCAGATAGACTGTTCGTAGAAGGTTTCACTTTAATGGCTTTTTAGGCCGTTTTGAAGTTGAGGCTCTTTAAGCATTTCTGTGATTTGTTTGGATGTGTTCAGTACTCCATAGGATCTGAAAAACAGCAAGTATACACTTGTTCTGTTATTTCTACTGGTGACTAGAACCCATTATTTCTGAAAGGGGAGTTTTCTTCTCTGAAGTCAGCACAGTCAGTGAGACAGCTGAGTCTCAGCAGAGCAGTGGGGTTAACATCATCTTGTGCCTCAGCAAATTTGCAAGGAGGAGAAGTTCACTCATGTCATATTTACTTGAGTTGGTGGTGACTAATACTTGAGGTTTTTTAAATTGATGGAAAAAACGGTGAGTTTTTAAAACTTCCTTCACTCTCTGCATATTGTCAGTCAAAGAAAGTGATAGTTTTGGCAGAAATAAAAGAGCACCAAACCCAGGATGTTCCCCTACACAGCAACAGCAACAAACCAATTGTGTCCAAAGCAATGCACAGCCCATGCCAGCTCCAGCAAAGCTGTCTGCATTTGACAGGTGACATGTGACAGTGCTCCAGTGGTTGGTCTGTGTACACCACTGAGGCCATCATTCCATGGCAGGTGATACACACACCCTCTGGAGAAATACTGCACCAAAAAACATGGCATGAAGCTTTGAAACCCATGCAAGGAGAAGAGGAAGAGCTGCTTCATTGCTGTACCTGTGCTGGTTGCATCAGCACCAGCATAAAACTGCCTGAACACACAAATCCTCCAGTCAAAACCACCAGGAGAAGCTCAGGATGCAAGATTTGCAGTGTGCCAGATTAAATTATATTCCATCCAACTATTTCTGACTCTGCACTTTCATGTTGCTCTTGTGGAGAAGGATTCTGGCAGAGTGCAGACAGTGGTGAAATCTTGGTGTGATGAAGTCAAGTGCAGAATGTGCATTAACTTCAGTGGAGCTGGGACTTCACCTTCCAAGTCTGGTACTTCTCTAATTCTACATACATCTTTCTAGCTTTGAAAAGCCAGCCTTTGTCATCAGAGGGACATCCAGTCCTTCACTTATCTGTGCCATATCATACAAGGATGTTGGCTGTCCCTGATGGAAATTTTGGATTTTTTTTACCAATCACATGAAGTCATACCCTGGAAAAGTAAATTCAAAAAAGTGATGGGAGTAGTTTTACTAGCAGGAAACTCATCACCTGGCAGAGCTGTACCATCATCAGCTCAATCACACAGATAGCCCCTTCTTTCTTAGTCTTAAAAGGAAGTCCATGATGTTTGATGAAAACAGAAACAAAATTCAGGCAACAGCTGGATTACACAATGCATGTCTTAATTTATTTATTGCTTTTTACTGCTAGTCAGGGAGTACTGCAAGAGGTGGCTGCACAGTTTCATATTAATTGCAACTATGAATATGTGATCAGTTATCATATGGAAAAATAAACCTTGCTAGCCTGCATCACTGATGATGGAAAGATAATAGGGCCTTCATATTTCGTTTTTACATTTCATTTTTAAGCTCTTTATAAGGTTACTGGAAGCTGCTGTCTAGAGGACATCGTTTATTCAGTCATTTAAGGTGAAGGGTCAGTAAAATACACTAAAAGTTGCTTCCTAAAATGTAACTATACATATATAACAGTAGAATTATTGTGCAAAATGTTTCTGTACAGTGTCTTGTCTTAGAGAGTAAAGCTTGCCTGCAAGCAAATGTTTCCATATGAAATGTCCATTTCTGTGAAAGGATGTCTGTATCAGAAAAAAATGAGTTTAGGTGATACATTTTATCAGCTCGGTTTAGTGATATCTCTGCTGGCTTCTCACCATGTCAAAGTTTCTCCTTAGCTTCTCTGGCATTTGACCTACTCAGGGCCATCATTCATTTATGGGCCAAAACAAACTTAGTGTTTTCTGCCTTGTAAACCACCACAGTATTTTGAACAGAAAAGAGATCTTGTAATCAGGGTGTCCCTCTACTGAGTCTCTAAATGGAGGCTTTTCTTTTTTCATATGTGATTGATTTGTATGTATTCTTTTGTTTCTCTTTAAATACTGTCATTTTGTGTAATTTTAAAATCCAGTTTAGATTTACAAGCATGTAATGTCTTTAATATCTTTTGAATGTGAATTGTGTTCTGTGGCTCACTGCTGAAGAAGGGCAAAATCACAACATCTCTATTCTTTGAATAGCACCATTATCATTCTATGTTAATGAAATTATTTCAGTATTACAAGAAATGAGGTTTTGGAATTCATTCAGTATTACAGGGAATTGGATTGTAACCAGAGCATATTTCAAAAAGAATAAAAGGATCCATGATATGTGCTTAGCTCGTAAAGCACCTAATCCTATACTAATTGTGCTTTGGGCAAATCTGCCCTCATCTGAAGGGGACTTTGACAGTGAAGATGAAAATATTGTAATGCTTTTTAAGGGCAAACAGCTCCTCCAGCAGGATGGCAGTGAAAGAGGAGTTCCACAGGCTGCTCTCCCTTCCCTTCCCTGTCCCAAGCACACCCAAAAGCAAACAATGCTGTCCTGCATAGGCTGCAGGAGACTTGGCCTCATGTTACCACATGATCTTCTTGCTCTTGGGATCGAGTTTGTGTTAATTTTTTTCCCCATGTTTGAACAGGGGAAGATCATAGAGGTATTTAGGTACCAGTCTGAAATTGAATAAGAGTTCTGTGTTCTCTGTGTCTGTTCTACAGACAAGAAAACATGAGAGTGTCCATTCCAGCCCCGCCTGTGATGCAGAAGGGACCTGGTTTATGTGAAGGGAGAGCTCTGCTGCCTTGTCTGGAGAGGAGGGTGAACAGCACAGGCAGATGCAAATCAGGTTTAGGAGATATTTAGTTCAGCTTCCTGCACAAGGTGTCTGTGAGGTGGTAAAAGGAGAGGACTTCAGCTGAAATTATTTTCAAAGCTTTGACCAGTCTGGCAACCTCCTGCCTCTGTGAAGGGCTGGTTGGACTTCCCTTTTCCTGAATCTACATGACATAGATTGAGGGCAGCAGGATTGAAAAGGTGAGCATGGATGTGATTGTGTGCCTGAAATGCAGCAATGCAGTGATTTTCTCAAATCCACTTTGGAGAGTTTGGCCAGTTTTACCAGCTTCAGCATTTTAACTGTTCCCATCCTGTTTGTTCTCTGGTCAGATGAAGTCTCTTGCCAACAGTAATTTCCCTTTTGGCATGGAGCTGTAAGGAAAGCAGTTGCCATTTGAGATCACTGAGCTGCACTTGAGCCCCTCTTCTCTGCTGCAGAGTTGCTTAATGGCTCTGTGGAAATCACCTGCAGGGCTGCTGAGCTGTGCATGTGGGGCAGTTGGAGTGTTCAGCTGAGCAGAAATAGGCAGAGAGCTGGGGATTTACACCAACACAGCTGTACTCCAGCAGAACTTGTTTTTCTACTTGTCTTGGGGTGGTTTTGGAGAAATCAATAATTACCACCTTTGTTTCTTTGCAGCCTGTTCCAGCACTACTGCTACACTCGAGGTGGCATGCGCCACACCTCCTACACTTGCATCTGTGGCAGGTAAGAGGATGATTTACACTGAACTGAGTAAGCTTTATAGTCAGCTTCCCCCTGGATATTTGTCAGATTGGTCCTTTTAGGCATGTCATGTGGTTGCAAATGCCACCAGAGTGAGTTCTGACCTGTTTTCACTGGAAAAGACAAAGAGGGGTAGGTGGCTACCTGTGTCTCCTAAAGACTTAACTTGGTAATAGAGCCCTCCAGAGGTTCCCCAGTGGCTGCTCCTGCTGCTGCCAAGATCATGTTTATGCTCACCCCTGTGCTGCACTTGGCTTTTTTTATTAAATAGCACCATGGAGAAGGGCTTTACAGCTATTCCTGTTGCTCAGAAATACATCTAAAGTATTTCTTATCAACCTCAAAATTCTTTGTCTCAAAGATTAGGATGCAATTGAACTAATCTTTTTGGAATTTGGAATTTTTTGCTCTCTGCTTCTTGCTGAACGGCTTGTGTCGTATTTGGGAAAGCAGTATAAAAGTTCTCCCTGCACTTGTAGAAATGCACAAGAGAACAGTGTGGGGCACATGCTGAAGAACAGCTGTGTGCTTCATGCAGAGATTAATCTTACTTAGTGGAATTAATCTAATCAGAGATGTATGACAGTGAAATGAGCTATATATGTTGGTATGTATGTTCCACTTGTTCTGCTGCTACTCAGAAACATTTGCCCTACACTGAAGTCAGATACACTTACAAAAGATAATTTTTATGTTAATGACAATAATTCTGTATTGCTTTGAAGGTAATAAGAACAATTAGCACCTTCACTTCTTTCTGCAGTTTACTCAATTGCTTATTTGTAAATGCAATTTTCCAATTTATATGCAAAATTGCAGCAGGAGCATGAGCAAATTGTGTATCTAAATTGTCTGAAAAGTTTCCTGGTTTAAGTACCATTGTATAACTTGAGAATTAACATCCCAGTGAAATGAGACTCCATCTCTAAGCTTTTGTCACAGCCAGTGATGATGTGATTTTTCACAGCCATGCAGACTTCACATTCACTTAGAGTGGATCAGAACCTGTGCTGCAGGATCTGGTTTGGGTGCTGGTGGCCAAATCACTTTGTTAAACCTACAGAAATGTCTAGTCAGTGTTTGTGTGGTGGGTCCTGGTGAGCTGTGGGAACAGCTGAGCTCCCCACAGCACTGAAAACCCAGGACCTGCATTACCCCCAGGAGGAGGAAAGCTCCAACAGTAGCTCAGAATTGGGTGCTGACAGGAGCTCCCTGGGTGTCCTGTCCTGCTCTGCAGGGCGTGGGGGTGGAATTAGAGCTGCCTCTGGAGGATTTAAATCCCAGAGAAAGGCTGTCCTTGGAATGCCATATCCAGACAACATTGTGATTCACTGGTGTGGTTAGCAGCTGCCATTGTATCCCACCACTAGAACTGCAGACAAACCTGATTTTAAAAAAAATAGTTACATGAGACAGCAATTTACAGACAAAGGTCTTTGTATTCTATGTTCTGACTATGAGTGATGAAGTAAGAATGAATAATATTAACAGTTTTAAGCTAGCTCCTAATAAATGAATGAATTCAATTAACGTAATAATGGCAAAAATAATAGACATTTTTTAATACTGTGAAAATGTCAGGCATTGTAAATATTTCACTTAACCACATTTACAGCTAAAAATAGCTTTTGCAATTAAGATTTTTGAATGTTTTATTCTATTCATTCTGAATTTTATATTTTCCTGAACACTTAAAATGGGCATATTTTGACAGGATCTTTCCTTTTTAGATTTCAGGCCTGATAATGTTTTCCATAGAAAAGAATGATCCTTTTAAATAAAAAGCAAGTTTGTTATTATTTTTAATATGCTGATTAAGCTGGAAATCAGGAGTAATCAATACAATATTTCAGTACAGAAATAAATCCCTTGTCATGTGATGGGTGCATTTAGTTATTGCTGTCCCTGTGCAGTGTTACATTCTTGAGGAGATCCTGAATGAATATATGGTGTGACCAAGAGTCTGAATGTGTTGAGAATGAGAATAGTAACACACACTGATGAGTGTGACAGGGTGTTACCTTTTGAGATTAGTCCTGCAGTCAGTGATACTTTCAAAAGCTGCCAGCTGGGGAGTGCTTTGAAGTGCAGACATCACTGGGTGTCATGGAAGGAGAAGAGGAGCATTTGTTCAGCATACTTGGATATTTTTGGCACTCATCTACAAAGTGCTACTCCCAGGCAGAGACCAAATGCTAATGAGTTATTCACTGCACTGTCCTAGGATACCAAGGAACCATTTCACAAATGGGAAAGCAGAGGTAATCCATTCCCAGTGTCCTGCTGATGCTAGGGTGGGTGGCATCCATTGGGAAGCAGAGGCTCCAGCTGGAGTTAGGTGGTGGTGGGGGCATTGGTTTCTCTGGAACCACCACAGAAGCCACTGGCAGCAGCTGCTTGTTGCTCTCTTGTCTTACGCTCAGGTTCAGATCTTGACTGATGTCTCTGGGCAGATGCCAGCTCTCACCAGGTGCTATCAGTCATCAAGAATACCACTGTGCAGTGGAATGTCTTCCTCTCTCTGAGGGTTGCCAGAAGTGAAGCTTTTTGGACCAGATTAGGATATTATTGAATCAGCTTTTCTTTCTTTCACTTCAGTACAACTTTTTTAGATTTCATGCCTTAGACAAAAAAGTGTTCATGCTTAAGAAGGGTTAATGCTTTCTTCTGGGTTGGCTCTATGATGATTTAAATCATGATGAAAATAGGTTCCTGTTTTAGTCAATGGTCTTTTGTTTTTTTCTTTAGACGTCCTTAGAATAGAGCTACTAACTACACTTTTTTGTAGTGCTGATGCTCAGCATAGTCCTGTTCTTAAAATATTGCTGAAACTTCTCCTCCTTCTTTTAATGATTTGTTTTCAGGGTGCTTTCAGATCTCAAATGCATCTTGGGGGATTGTTTTCCTTTTCTAGTACTCAGAGTCTCTTACTGCATTTTGCATTCTCAGTGGTGTTAATTTGCAACTCTTCTGCTGCTTTGTGCAATTCTTTCTGTAACAAACATGTCTTTGACACCAGTTAGAAGCAAGTTATTGAGGAATAAAAATGGATACACAGAAACCTCTTGGAGAATTTTTCAGGTTGGCTGCCTGAAGGTGAGCATTGGCATCCTCATGTGTGGTGATTTTCAGAGGTGCTGACCAAAAGGAAGGCAGTGAAGCCAGTGGTCCTCACCTCCCACGGTGCTTCATCATAAACTGTGACTTTGCACTCCAGTTGCCTCTTGGAAAAGAAAGAAGTAGCTTCTACATGAGGCTCATTTTCTTTCATTTGCTTGAGTGATAAAGTTCTGGCATGGCTGCCCAGGGAGGTGGTGGAGTCCCCATCCCTGGGTGTGTTTAACAAAGCCTGGATGTGGCACTGGGTGCCAGGGTTCAGTTGGGGTGTTGGGGCTGGGTTGGACTCAATGATCTTGAAGATCTCTTCCAGCCTGGTCATTCTGTGAATTCTGTGCTTTGCCAGTGGCTGGGGGTTTTGTTTAAATTGTTTTAAAGCCACCTTGAAAGGCTTACTGAATCAGTGTGAACAATTTCTGGCTAACTGTGGCATTTACCTTGTGGGTACACATCATTTCTGTGGCATTGCTCCAGAAGCATCTTCCTGCCTTCATCTCAGGACAGTAGTAAAGAGGCACCCTGCAGGGGAGATTGGATGTGCACCTCTTAGCAGGATCCCACTGGAGGTTTCCATATCTCTGTCTGAATTTGGGTCAGTAGTGCATGTCTGAGTCAAGCTCTCCCACTCATCCTCAGCTGCAGGGTCTGCTCAGAGCCAGGGATCAGTCCTTCAGTGCACATGCTGGTTGGTTTTGGGGGAAGAGCAACCTTTTGCAAGAGCAGGTTGGCTCTGCCTGGTTGCTAATGGGTGTTGAGCCCAGGGTACCTGCCCAGAGCCAGCCAGGGGAGCAGACCCTCTCATGCCAGTAAATCCCTGAAATGCATATGGTGTGCAGATCTGGTCTTCAGCACCAGCTGTGCTCTCTGTGCTGTGATCCCCTGTGTGTGACAGAGCCAAGATGTGCCTGACAGATCAGGAGTCTCCAATGCCAAGAAAGATTGTGCCTGCTTAACGCTTCACCAACGGTGCTGGAAAAACAGATCCTTCATGCAGCTCCCCTCACAGTTGGTGCTGAGCCTGACAGAAATATTTTGTAAACTAAAACCTTTACATTAACATGTGCAAAAGAAACCCCATATCTTTGTATTTGCAATGTGTTTTGTTGAAAGCATTTGTGCAGTTGTCAAATTGGAGTATATGACTTATTTATGCACTGGTATGGTATTTGTCACTGAGGGTGCCAGCACATCTTGATAAATAAAGGAGCTGTCTGCAAATACATAAGCATGGAGTCTGCCCTTAAGGTTCATGATAATTTTTTAAAAGTTGATCATAAATATATGCATGTGCTGTTTGCTTCTCCTACTTTATCCCCAGTATTGGAGGGAGATAAGGAATGGTATCTGCAGCTAAACTGCTGTGGAGTGTGGGTGTGCATGCCAGCTGTTGGTTGTCGTAGTTGAGATGGAGACAATACAAAGCAACATTCCATTTTCAGAAGGCCTCAAGCCTGTTTTTATTATAGCATGGATGCTTTGTATACATTCTTACAAACTCCTAAGTTTACACTTTACTCATTGGTCAGAAGAGGCCAACAAAGCTCATTGGAATAGGCAGTTCCAGGTTTCTCTTATTTATCCTTCTTCTTTCTTGGTTTCTATGTCAATGACCATGGTAGAAAATTCTTTCAGGAGTAAACTTGGATCCTCTCATCAGACTTCTCTCTGGGTCACAGAAGTCACTGTAAAACCTCTTCCACAGTTGGTGCTTTTCATTATTTCCTGTGTTTTTCCTTAAACACCAAACAATGACATGCAAGGTCATTCCAGTTACTTCCACATGCCATCCTCCCAAAGTTTTAGCCCTGCCCCTGGGAAGCAGTTCCTGAGGCAGGGGGTGATGCTGCCTCTCCTCCCTGTGCTGACAGAGCAGGGCAGGGGCAGGAGCTCTGCCCCCCTGTCCCCTGCTGGGGGAGCTCAGCTGGAGCACAGCTCCCACTGCACCCCCTGCTTGGCCCAGCACACCTTTTCTTTTCATTGCACTCCATTGCTCTATTACAGATTTTTTCTCCAGATAGAGCAAACTAATTTTGAAAGTGTCCTGGTGTGGAAAATATTCCAACAGTGCCCAGGAGACAGAGCATCTCAGAAAGAAGTTCATGTCTGTCTTCATCTTGTATACAGGCTTTCTGGGTCCATTTTTAGCTATCTGCACAGCTGCAGAGCTTCTGAAGTCCAGCATCCAGCAAGGAAAAAGCATCCAGCCAGTTGTGAAACTGTGCTTAAGCCATTGGACCAGCATCACAAAATGAATGTGTTGCAGCCTTACTTCTATGGGGTTTTTTAACTCTTGATTTAACAACTTTTAACTGTTCTAATTTTTCTGTTTGGAGTGTTTATAATTTTATGAAGTACACTTTGTATCAGAAGATCATCCCCCTAATTCTGAAATATCACCTTTCACTGTCTTATTACATAGTAATTCTTATATGCTAAAAAATACTTAACAATAAATACTTAATGTCTTCAAAATATCAGTGTAGAATTATTCAGGTTGTAAGAGCCCTCTGAGATCATCCAGTCCATCCTTTAACCCAGCACTGCCAAGTTCACTGCTGAACTGTGTCCCCAGGTGCCACAGCTCCATGTCTTTTTAAACACTTCCAGGGACTCAGTCCAGCCATTTAGACTGAGAGCCTGCAGAAACTTGCTACTTTCTACTCCATAATCATTGTTTATGAAATTATCTATATGAGTGATGATCTGGTAAATATCTGATATCACAAGTACTTAATGTATCCTGAAGGTAATATCTTTTTGGATACAGTGCATGCTTACTGTTTGTGTAATTGCACACATCAGAAGAAGTCCAAGATGAGAAGTATGTCAGATGTCACATTTACTCCAGACACAACAAAAGATTGATTGAAATTGAGCCTCAGATTCCTGACATCCAAGATACAAAGCTGTTCCAGCATCACAGCTTGAAAGAACCAAATTTGAGCAGGGTGACCAGTGAAAGGTTTTGATTAAAGCTGAGGTACAGACTGGCAAGGGAGCTGCAGGGGTTGGAGAGAAGCTGCAGTAACCCTGTCCCAACATGTGTATTTTTGGATGTGATGTAATTCTTCCAGCTTTTGGAAGAGAAAAAGCAAGAGCATCTATCTGAAGAGAACAGTAAAAGAAAAATAGGTAGAGCTTGAGATCTTTATCAGCCTTTTAACTGACATTTTATAGACCCAGAGGAATATCAGTAGGCAAGAGAGGATGCCAAGGCCAAATGTAGGTCACCTAGTGGATCATGGAACTTCAGAACAACAGAACAAGTGTCCATCCTTCTCTGGAGCTCTTTTATTCTTGTGAATCAGCAGTTTACTCTAAAAGGTCTCCAGGAATAAAAATCTTTTCTTTGCAATGTGATTTTTCAACAGCAGGCAAGAAGAGAGTGACAGGTTTCATCCCTGCTCCTGCTGCTGGCATTGTGAGCTGGGAATGTTCCCCAAGCAGTGCATCCCTCCAGCAGAGACCACCTGTGGCCATGCCAGAGGGGAACTGAAGCTGTTCCCTCAGACAGCTCAAGTCCTCCTGTCCCAGTGATTCCTAAAATGTTTCTAATGTCAAATTTTACCCCACTGGAAGGTAGTTTGTTTTATGCCTCAGACTACTTAACTTTGAATAGGGAAAAATAGCACTAAGTAATTAAAAAAACCCAAAAAACCAAAAAAAAAAAAAAAAAAAAAAAAAACCACCCAAAAAACAAAACAAAAAAAAAAAAAAAAAAAAAAAAAAAAAAAAAAAAACCAGAAAATAATCAGTGGGTATAAATTGAAAAATTACTTGCACATAATTTTTTCCTTTACACTGTCTTGGACATAGGAAATGTTCATATGAGCTGTGCCATGTTCCTTCTGCAGCCAGGTCCTCAGGTCTTGTCTTACAGCCAAAGTAGCAGAATTTCTGAGCCATGCCCATCTCTGCTGCACAAGGGGTGGGGTGGCTACTGCAGCCCACACCAGGCAGGGATTGTGACAGCTCTCACAGGCTGCTTTTTATGTGAATACACTGATGCTTACAGAATTCCTTCTTATGTCATATGAATGTGTGTGTTAATGTTTCTTCTTCCACTAATTGTGCTAATTTTCTGTTTGCCCATCAGTGGGGAGAACTCATCTGTTTTGCACTATGGCCATGCTGGAGCCCCAAATGATAAGACTATTGAAGATGGAGACTTATGGTAAGTAAAGGGTTACAGTTGGTTTGGTATTTCTGTTTTGCCACTGCTGTTTCCATACAGGAATTGTTTGTACTCTTAGAAAAAGGATAACTGCATGCTGATAAAAAGTCTAAATCTTTAAAATAGAAAGGAGCTTTGCATGCCAGATTATTCTGGTTTCTTCCAAAGATTCTGTACATCTGCATCTCCAGTGGAAAGGGAGAAGGAGATATTGTTTCAAACACTCCTGAACCAGAGGCAGTTAGAATTGAGCTTAAGAAATTGCTGTATTCTAAGTACAAGGGCAGTTAGAAAATTCATCATTTGAGTTTGCTCTTGTACCTGAGATCCAAACCTCAGCTCTGGTGGTGGAGTGGAGGATCACAAGAGTGTTGGCTACTTTTAGAGAATTGCATGGAACTGCAGAATGGATTAGATATTCCAAATGCCTATGTGCACACAGACACCCCCACAAGGAAGTAGAGACTAGAATGTGTGAAGAGATCAAACCCATTTCAGGTCAGGGAAGGTGCTTCTAGTTCTGTGTTGTGCCAAAAACTCCCTCTAAAGATTTACCTAGAGATTAGTGATGTGTAATACAGCTGCAAATACCATAAAGCTTTCTCTGTGTGCACTCCCTGTCCACATGCTTTGCAGCATCCCTGCAGGTGAGAGCAGAGTGAATGGAAACACCAAATACATTCCCATAAACTGAGAGACAGACCCATTTGTCTGATGTGTAATTGATCAGATCATAACTCTCACACTTCACCTCCAAAGACAGCCTTTGTTTATAAAAATGCAAAACTAGTTTTGGAGAAGTTAATCACTGGCATTCAGTGGAGGAATTGTATAGGATTTCCTCTGTAGCCTGTGCAGGAGGAGGGTAGGTATGTATTTTCACAGGGGAATGTAAATGTATAAAGAAAAGCAAATTAGTATTATCATCAATAAGCTCAAAACCTATTATGGAAAACAAATTGAATCTCAGAAGTTAAAAAATATGCCTTGTTGGCTAAAGTTCCAGGCACATCTTCAGGTGCTGCACAGTGAACTTAGGGAATTATAGATAGATAATTTCTTTATAATACTGTAAAAACTTTATTAAAAGCTTCTTGTGCAATGGTTTATGTATTATCTTCATCTGTGGTTAATAGCTTACTAAACGCATCAAATACTAAAGTTAATTTATTGCAATAGTTTTGATTTATGATTATGTTGTGTTTGAGAGGACAATATGCTATGAGCATTTTTTGATCAGGAAGGACATAGCAACATAAAAGTTTATCAGCTGTGTCATTCAGTTAAATTTCAGAAGGAAAGTGTGTAGCATACAGGAAATCTCAGCCTGTGCTACTGAGAGAAGCTATGCCACAGAGCATTTTCACATCCCATATTTAAAACTAAGGTCTTTAAACGGTGAGGGAGACCTCAGGGTGAAGGGTGTGTGCAGGAATCTTTCACTTACAGTCTCCAAGGACAATTTAGTGGATGGCTTTAGTCCTTCTTAAACCACAAGAGTTCATACAAGACTCTTTGCAAACCCTTCTTCTCTGCAGTACTGGGGAAGTCTTTAAAATATGTTTGGGTTTTATCAGCCTCAGTGTCAGGAAACCATAACCTACCAAACACATCAATCACTTCAGGGTTTCAAAACTGCTAAGCAGCCCCTGTGCCTCAACAAAGAGAGCCAAGGTTTAACAGGGTCTGGAATAACCTCCTACTCTTGCTGAAGACGTTTTCAGGTGCAGGTGGTGTCAGCCAAGGCTGCTCCAGCTGCAGGAGTGTTGTATTTGTGGGTGCCCCATGGCAGAGAGGAATGATCAATCTGATTCCATGTTCTCAGAAGGCTAATTTATTACTTTATGATACTATAATATATTAAAGAATACTATACTAAACTATACTAAAGAATACAGAAAGGACACTTACAGAAGGCTAAAAAGACAATAATGAAAACTCCAGACTCTCTCCAGAGCCCTGACACAGCCTGGCCCTGATTGGGCAAAGAGTGAAAACAACTCCCAGCAGAATGCAATGGAACAATCACCTGGGGGTGAACAATCTCCAAACACATTCCAAAGCAGCAAAACACAGGAGAAGCAAATGAGAGAAGAATTGTTTTCCTTTTCTCTGAGGCTTCTCAGCTTCCCAGGAGAACAATCCTGGGCAAGGGATTTTTCAGAAAATGTGAATGTGACACATGAGCACCTGCCAGGCTCCAGCCACTGCCCTGCCCTTCCCTGGCTGGTACTCACAGAGCAGACTCTGCTCCACACTGGCTTCTTAGTGTTTGTCTCAAGGGAGAATAAAAGAATAATAAGAAAAAGTGATTTAATTTCTGTAAAGACAATTTAAAAACCCTCTCATTTTCCAGAATTAAAAATAATGATTTGGAAAAGGTCTTGAGGTGTAGCATGCATGAGCAGCATACAAATTCTGAATGGTTTCACTGTGGGACTGTACAAATGTCTAATTTGGGTGTAGAAGGGTGTGTGTGTGCATACAGAGGAGGCATTATAATGACAGTGTGCTGATTTGTCTGTGTATATTAGCATTTGTATATTGGCTTTCAATTAAGCTTTTTAATAGCTATGGGGAGCCCTCTGTTGGATAGTGTTAGGAAGCCCTGAACATGGGAAAAAATAGACTATTTTTGGTGAAAAAGAGGTAAGAGTATTTTAAGGGTTATTTCACTTTCTGCCAGCGTTTTGGCATGACATTAATCTAACTCTTGGAGCTGTATGTAATAGAATTGGGAGACTGGGTATTTGGTATGATTTTTAATAAATTATTCTGTAGAATTTAATGTCTTTTTCTTAACATTTCCTAGTGGATATGAATAACATTCATGGGTTTTGCAGAAGTGTGCAGCTCAGGTTTTTTATGTACAAAGCAGTGCAGTGCAGGAAGTATCATAAATAAGTCAACTAAGCACCTGAATATTAGAAAAAACACATTTGGCAAACTTAGGCTTTGCTTCTGTGAAATGCTTGAGTGCACACATTACTGGCTTTTTAAAAAGTGTAAGTTACAGGGATTTAGGTGTTAAAAGAAGATCATAGGCCAAAATACTTGTGCTATTGCATTTTATATCTTTTTTAAGGCTGTTATTCTGACTTCTTTGTCAAAAGCTGTGGAAACTTTAGAAAAGCCTGGCTTTATGATGTTTTTTTGCTTAAATTAACCTGTATCAAGTGGGTTTATTGCTTCTCTAAGAAGCTGGTATGGAATTGTATCTCTGATAGTGCATCATAATCCACACTTTTTATAGGTACAGCTTCTGCACTAAAAGATCCCAGTGCAAAACAAAGGGCTATCAAGGGAATTTCTGACTCTTCTTGTTAATACACATTGTCTTGCTAAGCAGGGCTATCCTTTTCAATCTATTAAATATTGAAATAGCTATCTAACACAAAGCACTGTGATTGACAGAGAAAGAAATCAGTATTTTTAGGGAGGTTTAGGTGTTCAGGATACAGATATTTAACTGTATGGATATTAAAAGCAAATATTGCAATAGCAGCAAATCAGTGTTTTGTAGAAATGATTCATGTACTATAGCATTCTGTGGTGAACATTGAAATTATAAATTTGCTCTAAACCAAACACTTTCCCTAAGTAGGTGTCTGTTGTCTCTGTGGTCAGAAAAGTCATCCAGATAAATGGGGTAGGCTGAGTCACCATTGTAGGCACTTGGCCCTTTTACTCACTATTAACTTTAAATAAAATCTTTTACTTGGAATGTAGCAAATCACAGCTGGCACTGATGATGTATGGCCAGGCTCTTCACAAATACTGATTTTCTTCTGTCATCTTAAAGCTCTGACAGCTTGGATTGGAGCTGAGCCCTGGACTGAGGTTCACTGCATCCTCTCCAGGTATTGCATTACCAATGGGATGCCAGGAACCTTTTGTTTCTCTACTGAGGCTGTAACTGCATTTGGTAGTAGGGGAAGAGGAGTCATAAGCTAAATACTTGTTGTAGTTTGCAATCTCCTGCCTTGCACCCAAGAGGCTTCCAGCATTTTGGAAAACCAAAGGTCTTTCAAAGTTTGATGAGGAGTAGAACGAAATGAAAAGCTGCTACTCAAGAAGGCAATAACCCAAATAAATGGAAGGAGTAGAGATCTGGGTCCTTTAGGCACAAATCAAGAGCAAATGTGCACCTGGGAGTCCTGCTCAGAGCATGGCAGCCCCCACAGGGCTCATTCTCCTGGGCAAGTGTCTCATGAGCAGCTGGCTTTGTTCACCCTGCAGGAAGATGTTGGTTCAATGCTTAGAGGGCCCTTGTGGGAGGTGGCAGCTCTGGTTTCAGCTCTCCTAAACTGATCTCTGACTTTGGCTGGGAGTGATGACCTGACCCTGGGACGCAGCACCCAGAACAAGTTCAGTAAGAGCCAGTGTGCTTCTAGGAAAAGTGTTGGCTCAACAGATCAGCACCTGTCATCTGGGAAATGAAAGCTTCCTTAAAAATGATGGAGGCCAATTGCCTTGAGTCCTCCTTTCTGCCTGCTGCCCTTGCCCTGCCAGTGCTGCAGTGTGGAGTCACACCATGGCTGGGGAGAGAGGGGAGAGCCCTGGGCATCAGAGCCATCTGCAGCAGAGGAAGGGGCAGGGCAAATGTCTCTGCTCACCTCTGTGGTCTGCTGGTTTGTTCTAGAAACCATCAGAGATGAGAACCTGAGGTGTATTTTGTGTTTTGATTTGAGAAGGTGCTGAGTAAAACTGGAGTTTATTGCATTTGATTTGCAGCCTGGTGGCTCTGGCAGCCTGACTTTGTGGGTTCCTGGCATTGCCACGTGCCAAACACATGGCAGCAGTTGATTGTTCTGTTGCAGTTGATCAACAGGGCTCCTGCAGTGTTTGGCAAATAAAAATGCTTCTATGATCTTAAAGTAAACATTGATTCTTCATGATGAGGCTTGCAGTTAAATAACAGAAATGTAAGAAAATCAGACTGACCCAAGATGTAACTGAATAGGTACAGCTGTTCCCTGAGGTGCTTTCCTGCAGGTGTCACAGGTTGCAGGTCTTGGTATTTTTGTGGCACCTGACAAATGTACCTCAGTGAAAATTCAACACTTTGTAAACAACTCTCATTGGCAGGTTCACTGACCTTCAAGCACTTAATAACATGTTGGGGGGTTAGTTGGTCCATTTTGGCTTTGCAAAAGAATGAAGATAATTGTCTATTCTGGTGGAAAAAAAAAAATTTGAAATATCCTCCTCAGTTACAATGTTAATGAAGAGCAGACCCTGCTGCTCCCCACCCCAAGGAACAGGGGCACTCACCTGGGCTGGGGCAGCTGCAGGGGGACCTTGCTCCTCCCTGGAGCCAGGGCCAGAGTGGGATTTATTAATAGGGCTGGGGTGAAAGCATAAATAAGGGGAGTACAACCAGCATCAACTGCTTGGGAAGTGTAGCAGACCTAAGAGAGAATCCATTAACCTTGCATTCACAGTGGGACTATCTATTATTTATAAAATAAAACCAGCTTTTAGAAGTTTAAATAGAAGCAGGTTGGATCATTGGAGGATGGCTTTCATTTTATTTGACTGTTATTTTAACACTCACATAATTGCTTATTGATTACTTATTTCATTGAAATAATTTATAGATTTCAGTGACAGCACAGGGCAGAGTCCAGTGTCCTTGGTGAATAGAGTGTCTCTCACTGCTGTGGATGACAGCAAAACAGGTTTTACCTGGAAATAGCTTTATTGCATTCTGGTACCAGAAAACTCTGTTAGTGTCACAAAACCAAACACATCTGTCATAAAAGTACAACCTTTGCATAATGTTAAATGATTTGTGTCTTGCCTGTATCAACAAGCATGGTTATTTGCTGAGTCAAATGATAGAGCTGAGGATATGGAAAATTGTCTAGTATTGCAAAAAGCTTTTAGCTGAATGGTTTAACTCTGAGGCACATTTTGGTTTCTACTTCTTTCCTTAATATCCCAGTGCAGATTTAAATCATCAGAATAATACTGACAGCAGGGGGCACTAAAATAAGAGCAGTGGAGAGAAGGGAGCTTTGCCCAAGTTTTCATATTGGTAACGTCCTGCACTTGCCAGAGCAAACACTCAGCAGCCCTCTGGGAGCACTGCCTTTACATGCATGCATTCTGCTCAAGCTGTCACACTTGGGTTTGTTTCCTTCCATTTAGCACTTGTATGTAGCTTTTGGTGTTTTCTTTTGATTATTACCTGTGGTGCTCTCAAAAGATCCTTCTAGCACCTCTCCTGTTGTCATTTCAGAGGCTTTGTTCATCACAGGGAGTTTTTCCTGGCTGCAGGTACAGGTAGTTGGGGAAGGCTGTTCTGGATGAAGCAGACAGAGAAGAAGTTGAATGTTTGGGGCTGTTTATTTTTAATGGCTGAAGGGGGACACAGGACAGCTTTCAGGCTCCCTGGAGTGGCTGGTCACTCCAAGGTGTGTGAAGAAGGGCAGGGTTAGGTTAGAGATCAGGGAAAGGTTCTTCCCCAGAGGTGCTGGCACTGCCCAGGCTCCCAGGAATGGGCACTGGAGGATGCCAGGGCTCCAGGAGTGCTTGGACACCAGGGATGCCCAGGGGGGGTTGCTGGGGGGTCTGGGCAGGGACAGGAGCTGGACTGGGTGGGTGATCCTTTTGGGTCCCTTCCAACTCAGCCTATTCTGTGATTCTGTGAAGAATATCACAGAAGGAAGTTGCTTCTTGCAAGAGCCTGCCAGATTCAGTTCTTCATTCAGTTGCTCAGCCTTCTGTCAGCTAAAATAAAATTTACTTTGCTGACTTTAATTCTTCGACCTCCAAGTGTAATACACAGTTTCCTATGATGAAAAGAATTGTCTGTTCATGTATAATCCATGTGTATTTATCTTTTACATATGCAGACACTATGCATGTGCAGTATACATATTGCATTGAAACTATATTCACATATTTATTGTAATATTATACAGTTTTATTTGTAGGAAATGCACTATTCTCTTCTTTGGAAGAATGAGTAAGTGTAAGACTTTCTGTGAGTACTGAGTCATTATTTCAGGAAAATACTTTCAGGCTGTCATTTATTGCAGGAAAATATTGGAAAATTTTCAGTAAGTCATGAAAAGATTTAGGTGAGCTTTAAAAAGTTATGCCAGAAAGGATGATCAAAGTTTGCTATATTTGTTTTCCAAACTTTTTTTTTTTGAATTCTCAGTATTTTATTGAGTTGTACAATACTAATATCAACCTAGAACCACAACTCATTTGTCCAGGTGGGGGCAATGTTGTATTTAAAAAGCAGGAACTGACCCTCTTTTTCCATCAGATAATAAAAATCCTTCCTTTTCCAACCCAAGTCCTTCAGTGTCTGCTATTAAAGCCATCTATCCTGTGGTACAAAATATTGTATTTATTACTTCTTGAAAGCACTGCTTGTAAGATCTCAGGATGTTCATGTGTCAGATGTAAATGCTCAACTATTTTATGTGGGTGGGACTAGTATTTTCATTTGGCCTTGTGCACTTTTTTGCATTTTGAAGTTCAGTGCTGTAATAATATGCAAAAATTATGGTTAGCTTTAACTTTTCAGTCTGCAGTTTTGAAACAGCTTGTTGGTAGTAATGGTTTTGTTTCTAATAATAATACAAAGTACATTGCTGCTACTTACTGGTTGATTGCAAAATTTACTGGCTATCCATTTCTGAAATAATTCCTTTGGCCTGATTCCTCTCGTTTGATTAATATTTACTGTTTTCATCAAGTGTGGGTATTTTTTCATTTTCTTGGACCTATGGACTATATTAATTTTATGCTAATTCAGAAAAATTGAATTTGATTAAAAATAGAGAAATGTATTTGCTAGAATTAACAATAATTTTGCTGTAATTGAATGGGTTCTATTAGTACTGGTTAATTCAGGCTGTGAGGTTGCTTACTGTCAGAAATAAGAATAAGCCTATTCACCAGAGCTCAGATCACTAAGTATTAGTAGTGTGTTTGCTGTAACAAATTTTAGCTTTCCTTTAAGTGCTGTATTATGGACTGCCTTGTAATTTTTGCTGTCTATAATGTATTTGAAATGTCTTTTAAATTGTCAGCTGGGAGTTTTATCTGTCATAGTTTTAGCATAGCATTCCCAGCATATTCTGGAAAAAACTGGCTGCTGTTGGACTTGTAATCTATTTTGTGGTGGTCTTTAAAACAAATGTACATGCAGTGTGATAGCAGCACTCTTGATGGATGTTGCTTGTGTTGGATAGAATTCAGTAGCAAAATCTTTCTCATTGGTGTGGGGAAGTCAATTGGGTGGGTCAAAATGCAGTTTTAGTGGGAGCCTGCCTGGCTTCTGAAGCACTCAAAGGAAAGTCCCCAGCCCAGCTCCTGTGTGCTCCCCCTGAAGCAGATGTAATTCCCAGCCCTTGTATCAGGTCAGTGGCAGTTCTTCCCTTGTGTCTGTCCAGAGAATCTCTTGTTCCCCTCACCAGGGGCACAGTCTGGCAGAGCCCCAGGGGCAGTCCTGCTGCTCTGCTGCTGCTCCACAGCAGGGCTGAGCCCTGTTCAGGGCAGGACTGTTCCTGATTGCAGTTGCCTGCAATCCACTTCAGGTGCTGCCATGAAGAGAGGGTGTTCCCTTTAAATAGGAAAGAAATGATCCTACAGGCAGAATAACCCACTCAGCTGGGGAATGGGCAGCCTCCTTTTTGGCAATACTAGTTGCTACCTTCACTGCTGTGCACTTGGTTTGAATTTTTGGACATGTCCATGGAAAGGCTATCAGCTGTCTTTTCTCAGGGGTTTTTCATTCTGTTTTCAGCTTCTGCAGAATATTTAAAACTCCTCTCTGTTGTGTTCTGTTTGAGAACTGATAATTTGGAGGTTGCTTCAACAATCCAAAAACAACCCATAGGCTTTCAAAAAAACTAAGTGAGCCTGTGCTGTTGGACACTGGCCCAGTTTTCATCATGGAAAGACACTGGAAGTGTTTTACTTTCATGGACACATGTGTGTGAGCATGCCCACACACGTAAGAAAATGTGACAATATTTACAGTAAAATCATGAAGTAACATCTGCCCCTTCACCTGTTCAGCTGCTCTCCAGTGGTTGTTTGTCAGGGCAGCACAGGTCAGAGTGTCCAGACACAGCTGCTGGAAGCTAAGGCTTGTAGCTCTGAATGCCAGCACCCAAGAATCCTGGCCTGTTTTGGAAGTATCAAACTTTTGCAATTCCCTTTCAGTACCTTCCACTTCTCAGCAGACATCTAGAAATGGACTGGTTTAGTCAACTGCAGCCATTTAGTAACTTGCAAATGGAGCTCTAGTGTTCTTACCCTGTCAGGTGAGACACATCCTGGTCAGTGAGGAGCCAGTGAGCTTTGCTGTTGCTGTGTTGATTGGGAAGCAGTCAGCTGCCAATCCAGCTTTCTCCCTGGATGCCCCCCTCTCCTCCCTGCAGCTCTGGCTTCCTTGCTCCTTGTTTGAGCAAGTCAGCTGCAGCCATGAATGGCCCAGATACTGCTTTTCCAGTGGGGAGGCTCCTAATGGATGGAAACTAGCCAGAACTTGGGGTTTGCTGCCACCTCTGCTGATTCTTCAGCAAATTGTCTCTGCTAAAGAGAAGGAATACTCTGCTTAAGAGAGTACTGCTGAAGAGAGTGAGCTGAGAGGCTTTGTAAATGTGCCTGTTAAAAAGGGATAATAATTAGGGTAGAAAAGACAGAAAAAAAGAAATCAGCTACAAGACAAGTCAGATAGGTAACCCTTTCATCAGAACTTCTCCTGAGCCTGCTCCTGGTCTCTGGCACACTGTCAGCAGGGATCTGGCTGAGGTTTTCAGCTGCCTTCTGCATCTTGTGGAACCCTCCTTGCTCCTCCCCCCAGCCCAGCAGTACTGGCCTGGTGTTCCCAGTACTTGTGATCTGTGTGCAGCCCCTCTGTATCAGAAACATCCCTCTGCTTTAGCTGAAACTCTGAGAATGGCACTTGGGGTGAATTTATCTGTGAACAAGCCAGTCAGAGGATTTTTTGGCTCTTTGGGCAAACTTAACATTTTTTAGAAGGCATTAATGCAAATTGCATGGGGATAGAAGAGGGCTAATATTTGGTCATGGAAGTGGGTTTTTTTAATGCAGAAACTTAAGGATCTCATAATAGATTTCTTCAAGACAAATTCTGTAAGCAAGGGACTCCTTAGCCTGTGTGTGAAAATAGCAAGGTGTTTACTGAACCAGCTCTTGCATGCAGCTCATTTGGTAAATTCAGTGAGATTTAGATTTCATATCCTATGGGAGGAATGGATCTGAAGGTCTGCTTGGCACAAACCATTGTAAGAGAGGACACTCCCACACTCTGTTGTGGGTTTTCTCTCAGCACCAGGGCTGAAGCAGCAGAGCAGGGACACAGCTCCCTGCCAGGGGTACAGCACCCCCCAGCATCCTGCTGCTCTGATTCTGTGAGCCAGTGTTCTGTGTCTGTGACAGTGAGGGGAAACCCTGAGCAGTGCAGGCACCAACATCCACTAAAGCTTTTGTGTTTGGTTGCTTTATTTTCTATTTTTTAATCCAGCCAGCTGAAACTTTTGTCTATTCTTACTACAGCCACTGAAGTCTCTGTAGTTGGAATTGTAGAGATACAGGCAGGCAATCCTCTCTCCTTCAAAATTCAGTGTAGACAGAGATATTTATTTTTATTGCACTCTTTCTATCTGAACAAAGCTTAGTTAGTGGTGGATTTTGTCATCTTCTGTGAGAAGAGTTTGAGACAAGACTCCCATTATCTTTGAGATAGTTTGGGAAAGCCTGGGAAGTGAGACAGTGGTAAAAGATGAGCAATGATAAAAAAGTCATGGAGAAGGTAGACAAGATGAAAAGACAGTTGAGGAGAAGCAGCAAGTGTGGGACCCCATGGTTACCTAACTTGCAGCTGGGTGGAGAGTAAGTACATTTACCTGTGTAGCTACAGCCTCTCTTTTTGAAAAGGTGGCTTAAACAAAAACTTGATTTCTTGTGAATACTCAGAATCAAATTTCCTACACAAAAAGTATTCTCCAACACTTTTTAAAGGTTATTCATGACTCTGTGGGTGCTGATGACAAAAAGCTGGCTTTAAACCAGTGAGCCAAGCCTGGCTTCAAGGCAGAGCCAGTACAAGTTCCTTGTCTGCCATGTCAGATGGGAGCTGGTAGCAGCAAGGCTTCTCTTAAAAAACCTTTTCCTGAGCGTGGTAGGACTGTACACTATGCTGTCCCAATTCTCTCTTGGGGTTTGTGATCTTATCTTACCTGGTGCTGCTTTTTTAATTGATAACTCTTGGCTAGTTAAGATGCAAGTGTATGAAAGAGTATGTGTCACTTATCTCTCTGTTTTCTTCCTTGTCATATCATTTACATTAATTCATTCTTGTGGTCTCCTGTTAAACCACCCTATTTCCACATCAGCTGGCCTGTTTCCAAAACATATCTCATAGAAATGCTGATACCTCGTTCCCTTAAGCTTGAAATTGCCTTAGAAGTGTTTAACCAAACAAACAGTTGGATTTTGTTAGTGTGTGAATACTTAAGGCTTTAATTGCTGCGTGAGGTGTAAAGCACAGGCTGCTCTCTGTGAACTCAGAGCAGAGTATGCTGAGATCACACAGCATAAATCTCCAGCTGGGGATCACTTGCTTTTATGGCAGTAAGAGGAAGACAAAACTGTGTGCACCTTTATTCCTGCTGTCCTGAAACTGGCTGGCACCAGTTCATCTGTGTGGCTGCTCATAGGTGTGTTGGTTAGTAATGGCCCAAACCCCTAAAATCCTCAGTAAATGTTGCTGAGTAAAGTGCTTTCAGTTTTCCCATCTGTTTAACCTGAGGAGCAAGGAGGGCACAGTAAGTAGGGCAATATCAGTTTTCTAATTGCTAGTCTTGCAAACCCACCCAGGGGAAGGAAATATTTTGCCCTGATAGACTGGGGAGGAGGTGGGCTGCAGGTGGGTGATGCTCAGTAGGACACTGGGTGTATTGCACAAGGACATCCACCTGGGTTTCACCCCAGCCATTGCTCTGCCCCATTAACTGCACCAGAGTAATTCTTTCATAACCATCATGAGGAGATCCAGTTCTGAGTGTACAGATCAAGCAGCTCTGTGGAGCAGGAAGGTGACAGCTTTATGTGTTAACTCGTGGGAGTAGATGCAGGCTTCCCAAAAAATGCCTGCGAGAGCTTGTCTTTGGGTTGGGTTGGTGCTTGGGTCATAACAATTCCTACACATGGCTCAGATATCCCAAATAAAGTATTGCTTCCCATTGTGATATTGGCCATAATTTGCTTCATTGCCTGGCAGTTTCAAATTATTTGACAATAAAAGTGTCAGCAAGCCTATAAAAGTAAAACACATGCTTAAAGGAAGATGATGCTTTATTTTTGAAAAATGGTATACAGTGACTTTATGAAGAAAAGAACTATGACTTTTTATAGTCCACAGTGTTCAAATTTAAAGTGTTACGCAAAGTGTTCATGGTGCTTCACTGTCAAAGGTTAAGAAAGCTAAAATCAATATCAAAATGCATATTATTTTTCTTGGCTAGAAAGCAAAAAATGTAACTATAAATCTGCATTTTGTGGTGCCAATATTCTGTGAAAGTTACACAGCCATGTCTTACTCATCAATTTTGTTGCAGAGGGAAAGGAGGGGAAAGGAGCTTTTGTGCATCACGTTGTGTTTCAGTTCCAGCATTGACTTACAAACCTGTATTCATTTTAAAATGGACAGGACTTGAAATATTTCCTCCAAACTTCCCTCCTGGGTTCCTGCACGGGGAGCAGAGCCCCAGTTGTGTTGTGCATGGCAGAATGCTGCAGGGACTTGCTGGGAAGGGCTGGGGAGCTGCTGTGAGGAGGGGCATGTCCAGCCAAGCCTTTCTGCAATGCTGTGGCATGTCACACACGTTTCTCCTTTTTGATTATGATACTGGTTTATGTGCAAAATGATTTAAACTTGTGGGTTTATGTTTTTCCCTGTGAAAGTAATTAAATGCTCTTAGTTATTTTTGAAGGTGGTTTATAAAGGAGGCAGAAGGCACCTTGTATTCCAATGCTGTTGGCTAATGTTGGATTACTGGTTCATAAGCAAGGCATTCTGTCAGTAGAACAACTGGCATGTTATCTGATTTTTCTTATATTTTGCATTGTTCAGTTTTAGTTAGTAATGTTTACAGTATTTTGCAATATGTTTTGTAGGAAAGATTGTGTATACACACAGAACTGAAGCCTCCACTGGGAGAGCTGTGTCCATACTTCCAAGAAGTTTAGACTATTTTTGCTCTGCATCTTTTACTTATGGTATGGCTTCCTGGTCATTCTAGAAAATAAATTGAAACAGTAGCATGGGATTTTCATGGAGTGCTCAGGTCTTCTGCCTGTTAAATCTGCTTTATACTTAATCATTTTCACCCTGAAATGGGTGTTTGTTGCTTTTGCTCACAACAAAATGATGCAAAGCAAGATAAGCTTTCTCTCAGAAGGCTTTGAAAGAAATTGAGCTGGCCTCCTCAGCTCCAAGCTAAATCAATGAACAGTTTGACATAAAACCTAATGTCTCTCTTTGGTCACCAACACTCCTCTGTTCAGCATCCCTTCCAAATGCCTCAGAAACCTGACAGCCTCAGCCTCATCATCTCATTGAAATCAGCAATTCACAACTGTGTTCTTGCTGCAGAAGGAGTGGTGAAAGGGTATTTTTAGAATGAAGTTTTTCATCATTCAGCAGAAAGCTGAACTCACAGTGAAGTTTTGTCATACAAAATGTAAAGTATATGCAATGTAGATCTAATGACAACATACACAGTCTGCTGGATGTGTAGCACTTAATTCATCTAAAAGGGAAATGTGATGGGGTTTGGTGAATGCTTATGATATTATTGCATATGTTGTTCTGTTTTAAAACTAAGAGGTAAGCTATAGATCAAGATGCCTGCAGGCCTGTTTTCATTTCTGCATTTAATTTGTTTATATTGCTGCCACATTTGATAACAGTCCAAACAACGTTAAGTAGTTGTTTCTGTGTGTGACCCTTTTAAGACTCCACTATCAGACAGGTAATTTTGTACATGCAGTTGAGAACAAACTAGAATGCACTAGTAGTATCTTTTTCACTAGCAATTTACCATCCAATTTCAGGGTAAAATAAATGTGTTTTTTATAAGGAGCCTTCTTTTAGAATTTTTTTTCTGGTTAGTCAATAGGACAAGATAGTAGCTGTCATACATTTTATTTGATATAAATGTGCTTCACCATTTATTTTGCCTGGCCAGCAAATATATGAAACTGGGATCTTCTCAGGCTCCCATTATTTTCTCAGTATAACTACAATATTTTGGCTATTTCCATGTCTTGGGCAACATTTTAGCTAATGGATAAGTTCCCAACTGAAGTTAAATGGAAGAGAATTCCTGATAAGAGCCAAAATATCTCCCAGATGTCCCATTTGGTTTGGATGCTTTCTCACTGAAGCATACAGGCTGGATGGTCTGTGGTGGAATTTGAAAGATCATCTTCCCTCATGTCTCCTCTTGTCTGGAAGCCAAGAGACCTGAACAAATGGTGCTTCCTAGCTTGTGAGCCTTGTTTTGGTGTACCATCAGCTTTGTGAGATTTTTTTTCCATTGCTCAGTTCCTCTGTAACTCAAAAATTATTTAGCAGCCACTGAGTGATGAAAGGGGTTGAGAAAATGCTAATAATTGTAAGGTTAAAAATATAGGTAAAATTCTGCCTCTGGTAAGTTCAAAACAACTACTTTGCAGGGTAAAATATATCATAAAATATACAAAGCATAGGAACCTCCAGTAGACATGTTCAGGGAGTTCTCAAGTTGTTAGTCACAGCTTTAGTGTCACCCTGCTGAATTGGCATTTGCACTTGTAAGTGCAACAGTTAGGCCACAGAACTGCTGCAGAGCCCACAGAGCATCTTGCAACTTGATTTGTGACTTTGAAAGGGTCAGTCTGGGGTGGGTTCAAAGGTTTAGAACTGATCTGTTTCTTGGTGGTACATTCCAACATGTAGCAGCTTCTTCCATGATTCTCAGTTGCTGCAACTACTTTTCTGTACCTGTAGATTTTTTATTAGCTGCATCTTTAATAAATTTTAGAAGCAAGTCTAACCATAAAATCAAAACTTAGGCAGTGTTGATGGCACTTCTGATTTTGAGGTTTGGCCAGGCTGGTTTACAGTTTCTGTGCTGGTGTCCAGTCGTGGTTTTTTCACCCTGACATTTGCTGCCTGTTTTGTATCTTTTTTCAACTAGCAGCTCTCTGGTTTAACATTCCCTATTCTGTATTTAGGTGAATGATGTGGTGTGTAACACAGGCAGCTTTGCAGTTCTCTCTGCAGCACTCTCCTGAGGAGCTGCTCCTGCAGCTTTCAGCCTCGTGCAGCTCTGCAGCTGCAGCCACTGGGGCAGTTCCTGATGTTCCAGTCCTGCAAGTCTCTGCAGCTGAACCTTGCCCAGTCTGGGGAGGCTGGCAAAGACTCCAGGCAGGGCAGAGATTTGCTCATGGAGGAAATTGTGAGTGGATTTTAAAAGTTCTTGGAGTAAATCTTCATGTCTTGTGTGTCCAATGCAGCAAGAAGAATCCTAGCCCTGATGAAATATTCTTCACTTTTATCACGATTCCTTTGTTTATTCACTGTCCATTGCTTTCAGTAGAGTTGTTTGGAAATGGTGATGAGCTACAGCAGAGTGTGATAGCAATGTTTGTGGTAGCTTATATTTATCCTTACCTAGTCACACATGCTGCTTGGGCACAGAGCCACCCTGCACAGTTTTCCTAATTGCTGCTGTAATTAGGACTCAGAGGCAGAGAGGGTGCCCCAGTGGAGTGCCCTGCCTTCTGCTTGTGCTGTCTGACCCTGCTGGGAAAAGCAGCAAGAGGAGGAAAACTCCAAGGTTTTGAAACACAGTGAAGGAAAATCATATTCCTTATGGTGATTAGCCTCTCTTAGTTGTTTGAGGTGGTTGGGAGAAGATTTAAATTCACAGGTTTCAACTCTGACTCATGACCACAGAAATCAGGAGGTCACACAAATACTGTGTCAGGATCAAAATCTTGTATGTAAAATGTGCCTTCCTGCAATCAATACATGATGAACCAAGGGGGTTATCTGCTCAAGTGTTGTCTGGTCCAAATGGTTATTTGGGTATTTACTGATTTCTGATCCTGCTGAAGGCAGTGCAATGCCTTATCAAGCAGGCTTGAGAAGCATGGTACTGCAAATGTCTGACATGGTCCTCACAAGGGTGTAGAGTCCCACTTGCTGTTCTTCTAGCTTGATTTCTGGCAGCTGAGCAATCAGTGGTGAGTCATTTATTCATGTATAGAATAAATAACCTTCTCAAGGGGTAAGCCAGGTTTTTTTCCCCCATAAAAGAAAGCACTTCATAATTTCTTTCTTCTGCCTCTGATGCAGAAAGCTGTACTGTGTGTACTTTTATGGTTGGCTCTTTCCATAATCCCTATTCCATTAACATTTCTTTGTTAAGTGGGATTCTGGTTTGGATGCTGGATGCTGTATGTGGTGCTAGCATTTTTCAGGAAAGAAAAAAGAACATGTTTTTTCTTCTGAGAAGAATTCCTAGAAACTGGAACTGAGGAGCTTAAAGTGGATTCTTTTTATCTTCCTTTCTGTGTTCTCTGAGCGTTCCCATCCTCACCAGCACAGCCCATGGGGGTGTCCATTTAAGCCATATGGAAAGCAGATGCCCTTCTGCCAGGAGATTCCAAGGGACTGTCATCCTGTTTTACTTAAACAGGGTTCAAGCAGTGATTATACTGGTGACCTACCAAAATGTAGATGCTATTATGTGCAGAGCAAGACAAAGATCCACTATGTTCTGCTATTGCTTTGGAACTAAATTTTCATTTCTTTCCCTGTGTTTCCTTTTCAGCCTGTTTGATATGGGAGGAGAATATTACTGCTATAGCTCTGACATCACCTGCACCTTCCCTGCCAATGGCAAGTTCACAGCTGACCAGAGGGCTGTCTATGAGGCAGTGCTGAAGGCCTCAAGGGCTGTCATGGCAGCAATCAAGCCAGGTAAAAAATCTGCCAGCAGGACCTGAGAGCTTTGGTAGCAGCATTCAGGCTGTCAAATCCATTATGTTTGCATTTTAGGAAGTGTTGGAAGGGAACAAGATGGTAAAATTAATTTCCATGGTTAAGCAGCTTCTAATGTATAGTATTAGTATATATATAGTATATATATACAGGATTTTCCATACACTTTTAAAGACATAACATAGAAACAATTATTAACACAATTAATAACATACTTTAATATTTATTTATTTATAATTCCTTTCTGTTTTATTGTTGTCTTGCCTGTTTGGAAGAATGGTCCAAATGCATTTTCACTCTTCATGAGACTAGCAATGATGACAGTTGTTGCTCAGATGTGTCTTTACACAGCCAGCCATCTTTTCAGGAAGCTCCTGCCAAATGCTGAAGTCAGAGTTCGTGTGAGCACATGTTGTGCTTCAGTTTGTTTCAAGTATCTTCTGCATTTTATGTGTAGGCACAATAGAAATCTTCTGTTGAAAAAGGGATGGAGTGTGCATCTTTGAGAAGGATAATTAGCCTTAAAAAGCTTTCAAAAGCACTGGCTATTGGGTACTTCACTGTATGCCTTTAAATTGCAGGCAAACTGATTCAACAAATACACATTTTCATTTGAAACAACTGTCTGGCTTAATGAAAACCTTATTTTTCTCCCATTCTGCTTTCAGGCCAGCAAATAAATGTTTTAGAGCTAGCTGCTGCTGTGATTTTGTCACTGGTGAAGGTACTTGAGCATTTCTCAGTATTACTAATGGAACATCTTCAGGAAGAATGTACTCAATGCACAAAGCACACTTATCCTTTAAATGTGCTGTATTAGTCTTCAGTCATCAGGCCCTGAGTGCCTGAGCTTTCTGGATTGCCTGTTGGAACAGAAGCAATTTTCCTGTTACACAGGCTGGCAGCAGCTCTATTGATTGAGCAGTTTGAAAGGCAGTGATGCCTTGAGTTTTAGCTTTCATATTTTCCAGATTCTGCATTAGTGCATAACTCTGAACTTCATATGGAGTGTTAGCAGGTTCTCCTCACAGTTCAGTCAGACAAAACAATCCTTGCCCAGCCTGAGAACTGAGGACACCAGTGCAGCTTCAGGCCTAAAATTGTAACCAACAGTGAATTGAGGAGAGCAGTCTGTGAGGATGGGACTTCAAAACCTGAAGCTGTAATTGGACAATTAACCCCGATATGGAAATGGACCAAAACTTATAAAAGTGTGAAAATGTGTGATCCATTGTCCATCTTGGGTGTAGCCTTGGCCAGGCTCTTTTACTGCCCCAGGTGTGTCCTCTGAAAGCCTTTTCAATAAATCCCTATTTATTCCTTTAACTCTGTCTAGCCTCTCTTCTAGGTAACCTCTCAAGGCATCAGGAGAAATAACACTTGATGTTTATCTGCAAAATGAGACTAGATACTTTGCTATTTTAATAACAATATGCATTCTTCATCATCTGCTGTTCCTCCCCTCAAGACTCATCCCTATTCCTCTTCACAGTTCGTGTTGCATTTCATGTCACCTTTAATTCCTTGTAACATTTTGTAGCAGTATTTTATGCTAATAAGTTGCAAACTGTCTCAGAATTTGAGAGTTAATATGATGTTGGGCTCAGGGTGGTGTAGAGAATTTTTCAGTTTGCTGAACACTTTATTTACAGTGTCAGAAAGTAAGGACATACTAAATTGAGTATTTCTGAGAAGTCTTTGCAAGGGTCTTTTACTAGCTTTGGGAGTTGAGATCCACAGACAGACAATCATTCTTAATCTCTGGCAGAAAAAGGGGCTGAACTTTCTGTTCTTACTGTTGTCCTGCCTGTTTGGAAGAACAGTGCAAATGCATTTACACTCTCCATGAGACTAGTAATGCTGAATTTTGTATCTACAGAAAATGGGCTGTGGGCTGGTTCATTGGTTTCATTGCTTTTGTACTTCAGAGTGCAGTGAAATGCAACCTGGACTCTTGAACTACAGATCCAGTTAAGAGTCTGGTAACATGCAAAAAGTTTCCCCATCTGAGAAGTCTGCTCTTTAGGTCCTTTTTAGGATCTCCTGGAAGAAATGGAAATGCTGGCCTTTACAGCATGGTTAGTGTCACAGACTTGTCAGGCTGCTGAGAAAGCCCAGAGCTCCTCAGGGGGCTGATGCCATTGTCACTGCTGTCCAGAGGGACACCTTGCAGGGAGAGAGGCTGCAGCCTCCTTGAACAAACCTCATTTGGGAGCTCCTTGACTAAAGCACTGGGATCTGCCCCTGGGGGAGCCAGGTACAGTCACGGAGGGGAGCAAGGAATGATGCTGTGAATTCACAAATCTCTTCTCCCTGTAATACTTTGTGTCTCCAAAAGTAGAGGCAAAAGAGCTTGCAGGGTTGGAGGCACTAAATTTAAAATCCAGAGCCATCATGTTTTAGTGAGATTTTCTAGATTATGGAGCCTGTGTTAATTTTGCTGTTATTTTTGCTAGTCTTCATTTGCCAGGGTTCCTGAAGGTCCAAGCCTGCCAAGTGAGTGGTCAGGTGGCAGGAGCATTCCTGGAGCAGGCTGGGTGAGAGTGGGCACAGCACAATCAGCAGCTGCAGGAAATGCTGTTTGTCTCCTTAACTGTAGTTGTCATCAGGATGTTGATGATTCCTGGGGTCTTTCTGAGTGCAAGATAGGGAGTGAGTACTTCAGGGAGAGTCACTGACCAAATACTGGGTTACATAACTGTGTTTATGGAAGGACACAGCTTGCTAGCAACCTTAAACATTCTGTATAGGTGTGTTTAATTCAGAGATCTGCATTTCTTTTTACAGTTTGGCTCTCATGTGATCCTAATTAACTTTTGAGTGCAGGTATTTTCTGAGAGATAATAGACCTCCTAATACATTTTGTGTATATTTCTATATACAAACAGTTGTTGTAATTTTAGAAACACTCCAAAGCATTGTATTTCATTATAGAGAAGCATTCATCTACTACATTCTGTGCATGGTCCCAGTGTACAAACAGCTCTAATCTTCTATGTGGGTCTCCTTACCTTACAACTCCAAGAGCAGAATTCCTTCTGCAAGGCAGATAATATATTCTGAAAGTTAAGGAGCACTCTGTAGGATTACAGCCCAAGTTCAGTGCAGTTGTCACAACTTCTGCCACATACAAAATCTGTTTAAAATAAAAGGGAAGAAGACTTACTCATAATCAGCAGTTTTGAAACCACTGAACGTGGAGCACTGATGAAGACAGTGATGCTTGTCACTGAAGGGAAAGTCAAAAAAGTGTGCTTGTGTGGCAAGGGGCTAATTGTCTTTCCTCCAAAGTCAGGCCTATGATCCAAGATGTCAGAGAGGAATGCTGCATTTCTGCTTAGGGGATATTCTTAATTGTGTCAAATCCATCTGCATTAAATTTCCTCTTCCACAGAACTAAAATACAGGGGCAGATGTGCAGAAAATTGACTTTCATTTCCTTCAGTGGCTGAGGCATCATCTGTTTCTTTCTCAGAACAGTGATTTGAGAAACAATTTTCATATATATTTCTGCTTTACAGATATATGCTACACAGAAAGAATAGTTTTAAAAGAGTGAAATTATAAAGCCACGTGTCCCAGAATATTCCAGAAGTTAGTGTCCTAATTTGTCTCACTTCTGCATTCTTTTTTAATCTCATTGGATTTGCCAAAGGTTGAGGCACATTGAATGCAGTCCTGGAGCGCATCTCCCAGATTACTTTCATCTGAAACTAATTCAATTCATGCACTTCAACATTCCACTGTGTACACAAAAACACAGTAAGTGGGGACAACCAAGAGATTTCACCTCCAAGGGTGATTGGAATTAAATGTTCCTGTAGGTACATTCACTGTTTCTCACTCTGCTGTCTTCACACAATGCATATAACAGTAAGAGCTGAGCTAATGAGCAGCCATTCAGTAATTTAGTTTAACCTTTTGTTCTGTGCATGGCCTGGAGCTGTTTATGGCCTACTGTTCAAAACCTGCTCTGAATCCAAAATTATCAACGTCCTCACCAGTTTTTTCTCAGAGTGCTCATCATAGCAGTCCACAGGTGCTGGGCAGGCAAGGAGGTTTGCTTGCACTGCATCTTAATGATGTGCAAGTGTGCAGCAGTCCCCCTTCTGCAGGCAAGAGCCAGCAGGCTAGAGAAGTTAGTGTAAAAGGTATTGATTCATTTGGGATTCCAAGATGGAAATTCTTCAGACTCAAGATCTTTTTTAAGAGAGTTGAACATTGCTCTTGCTCAAACCACAGCTGTTTTGACCTCTGTTACAGCTGCTGAGAGCCCAGCTTTTCTGCAAATTACACTCCAGATTGTCAAGCCAAACTCTGGTAAAATGATTAATGAAAAAAGATGTAAAATAAATTTTTAAAACCCCCTGTGTTTGAAGCAAGTTGCTTAGCATCCTGCTGGGAACCTGAGTCTGGTGCAAGAAAGGTTGCTGATTACCAGAGGCAACTTTTAGGTGCATTTGCCATGCTTGCCTTCTTGTGAAGTCTCTTGGGTTTTTCTTGCTTGTTTTCAGCTTTTGTAACAGATGGAAGAGGAGTTATATAATGAAGAGAAATCTTCAGTGGTTTAGGAGCTGTGCTTGCCTTGGTGGTTGGAGTCTTCTGGAAACTGGGTAGCCCTAGAAGTAAATTAACTTGGAGCTTCCTGTGGATTTGCATCTTGTGGTTGGTGGGAAGCTCTGCTTGGTCTGGTGGAAGCTTTTCCACTGCTACTGCTGAGGCTCTCCTCCATGGCTGTAGTAACACATGAATGGATGTTGCAGTTTTGCTTGCATGAGGTCTTCTGTCCTTTAGCCAGCTGCCTTCATTGCAAAACGTAGCCCTGGGTCTCTTCCTCTGGCAAGTGTCACTGGATTTTTTTTTTTCATTTTTAAAGATTTTACTGCAGGACTGGAGTAGGCAGCAGCCTCAGAAAGGCCTAGGTAGTTTGAAATCCTGTGTAAAGGAGTAGATGTACATGTAAGTGAAGGACTGAACCGTAACACGTCAGCACCAAGGGGCCAAGCAGAGCTCACACAGACACTGTCAGTGGATATTGCTCAACTCTGCAGTCCTTGATGCTATAACCATAAAATTACTGCTTTTAGTGGAGCTCTCCCCCACCCCCATAATTGCCCAGGCTTAAAAAAGCAAACTCTGGTGGAAAAATAGTATTGTGTAGCACACCCTCAGTAGGCATGAGGCTGCTGAGGGCAGGGTGTGAGGTCTCAGCTCTGGTGTCTGGAGCACCTCTCATGGCAGCAGTTGTAAACCTGAACTGCAGGAGTAGATTAGACTCTTTTGAGAGCAAGTTGGGCATGTTGTTAATAGTGGAGAGGTCTGAAGGGTTAGAAAGGGCAAATGTGCATGGCTCCCAAATCTCTCTCACTCCGTTCTTTACCCTAGTTGCATAAGTTAGACCCAATATCCATGTGTTAGCTTTGTTATCCATCATTTACCACTGGTTTCACCTGGGAGACCACTATTGTTTGCTCTTTGGAATTAATATCAATCTATTGGGAATAAAAAGTGTGAAATAATTTGTTTTGTTGTAAGTCCCTCTCTGAAACTCAAGAAAACAATTTGTTGAAGAAACATGATTTAACTTTCAACTTAACCCTACGCTGAGCCAGGGCTTGGTACCCTCCTGGTATCCCTCCTAACCTGAATCACTCCATGCTATGCTGAAACCATGACACATGCCCATGGAAATGCCAGTGGTAGAGGCCAGGGGGATGCTGCTGAGGAGCAGTGCCCTGCTCTCAGCTGTGGCTGTGCCCAGGGCAGGGGGTGCTGCCAGCCCACAGGCAGGGCAGGGCTGGATGTCTCTGAGGTGTGACCATTCCTAGCCCAGCCCTGGGCACCACCCTGCTCTTGGACCAGTGTGTTACTGCCCCTGACACAGAGGGTCCTGTGCTGTTGGGGAGGTCTCTGTGCAGGGGCTTCTCTTTTATTCTTCAGCAAATGACTCTCTATTTATACCATGGGCAGCCTCTCAAGTGGTTCCTGCTATTTGTTGGTCGGGTTATTATCTTAAGCATTTAAAGAATATTAATCATTTCAGTTCTATACATTTAGTTCCTACTTGATGAGAACGGTAGAGTTGCTACATATACAGTTTCTGTTTATAGAAACATTGAAGTTTCTGAAATATAACAAGTGTCTACTGTGTTGAGAAGAGCTAAAAAGGAAGTATGCCTATCTCAGCTTTGCAATTAGAACTATTTTGCATTAATGCACTAGAGCATAAACAGAGTCTTTAAGATTAATGAGCTAAATATTGGAGCAATCACATACTTTCCATCTTCATCCTTTTGCAATTGCATCCTGGGACCTCCAAGCATTACTCTCTGTCTTTTTTGTAGACTAATGGAAAATCACAGGAGAAGGGGAAGGAAGAGAGCTGGTTGTGCTTAGCATGCGTGGTACTACTGCAATATCTATGTTTAAAAAAATCTCTTTTTTTTTATCTTTGAAGTTAAATATATTAATATTTGGGGTGCAAGGAAGAAGGAATTAAATACCTCTCTCTGTAAGGTCCATTGTCCTAAATTCCAGCTCCAAAAAAGATCTCCTTGTCTACAAACTGCTCCCAAGGAACAGTTGAGTAAGGCGAGGTTGGCAGCCACTCAAGTCCCTATCTCTACATTTTTATGATTTGAAAAACTTGTGTATACAGAGTCCCCATTGAATCAAAATTGCATTCAGACATTAGCTATGCAGCTGGGAATATTTGCTGATTGATGTTTGTTTGTTTCAATAAAACAAAAAATAAAAATTAGTTCCAAATATGCACAGAAGTTGTTGTTCATCACATCAGTTTATGTGCAGCATGAATTCCTCCTTGGGATACTGACATTACCACAGGGTTTCCCTATAGGATTTCTATCTCTGCATTTTTCAAGTTGGAGCTCATCTTATATGCATATCCCCAAGTTCTGCATTTTACTATCCAAGACAGTGAGTATTGCCTTGCCTCTGGCTTTCAGGCTTTGCTTTTCCAATAAATGCATTTGAGGAAGGTTTTGAAGAAAATCTCTGCCCCCAGCACTAACATCTTGATAACACAAGATGGAGGTTTCTCCATGTTAGGGCTGGAAGGTTCCTTGTGTATGGCTCTCCCAGCAATCCAGTTTCACTTGAAGACATGGGTTATTTAAGCTCTTAAATCCTCTCTCCCAGGGTCAAAGATCAGACTTTGCAGATTTTGTTGGTGCCAGGATTGCTATATAATCTTTGACCAAGAAAGTGCAATCAAGTACACTTCAAGTACAGTCAAAAACATTTCAGGCAAAGAAGTAGACCTACATACCAAGCAAATAAAAGATCCTTTTGTTAGTCATGTAGGTACCAGCTGATCCTCAGAGCCTACAAGAAATGGGTACCCTTTTGCTGTAGATGCTAAATAAATGCCAAGTAAGTAGTTCCCAAAAGACTCAGGTGTTTGGAGATGGAGAGGCCAAGGGGAGCAGGCTGGAGCAGCCAGTGAGCACAGGCCAGCAGAGTTCAGAAAGTTCTCTGTAGCTGCTGCTCCCTCCTCTGTCTTTGCTCCAGGTGCCTCACTGGGTCAGGTCTTGCATTTTGCAGGTGAGAATGGGTGTTTGAAGGTGTTTCTCTAATGTTAGGAGCTACCCTCCCACTCTGTCATTTCTTTGTCATGTTCAGACAATTTCAAAATGAACAATTTGAGAAACAAAATGAGTCAGGGGGCCCTTCTGTAGGTCTGACTCTGAGGACTTCCTTTGAAGACCAGGAGGAACAGTCCTTGGGACTTCTCTAGGGTGGAACATCACAGGTCTGCCATGACCACCTCCACAGGCAGCCTGGAAGGCAGGCAGTGTGTTCCTGGGGGTGACTGCTGTGTCCTGCTGCAGTTTGAGTGCCAGCCACTCCTGGTGTCCCCTTGCTGCAAGAGGACATGTGTTTGTAGGATGCAGAACAAAGTTAATGCCACGTGGTCTTTGTCCTGTGGGCAGCTGTAACTGCATGAGTTGAGCTGCTCTGGGAAACTCTGACCACTTTTTGTGCATTGCTCCTGATTTCTTCAGGGTTTTTTTATTGTTGTAACTTCCTAACTGCTTTGCAATGAAGGAGTTGTCTTAGCTGGTTTTCCCATGTACAGCCTTCCAAGGAATGTTGTGAATTAGAAGGACAAAACAAAGAGGCCACTTTATTTTCCAGTGTTTTGCCTCCTCCCTGTTTTCCTGATGCTAAAGGATTGAAGTAGTAAAGCTGATGGGGGTAGAGGGGTGAGCCCAGGGACTCTACAGGGTGAGTGCTCTGTATTTTAGTACAGCAGGATGTAGATTTTGGATGGTGGGTCCTCCTTTGGTACCTAAATACTGAGGCACAGTTCTTTCAGTGAGACTGTCAAGAGGTCAGTTTAGTGAACCACTGCTATTTTTATAAATAACCTATTTAAACTACAAAATTGCTGTGATTTGAATTCAAAACAGCAGTATGATTCCCTGTTCTTTTTTCTAGTAAAATGCCTCTAACAAAGAAAGAAGAGTGGAGAATCCAGCTCAGGTAGAATAGTACCAAGAGCAAAGATTAAAATAACTCCATTAAAGAACTGTTTAATAAAAACAATTTAATGAAAAGTAATAGCTAGGGTATATATTTGGCATAGCAGATCACATTACCAGCAGGTGTTTCTGTTATTAAGCTGAGCAGAATTGTACTTGGCAACATATGCAAATTCAAAATTTGCAGCTTCACAGATTACTGCTTCTTTTTGTCCACAACAGTTCTATAACTTCTTTACAATTCAGATTGATTTTTGGTTTCTAATATTGCTTTAGAGTAATTGTCACTGTATCTAACTAGGATTGAAATCTATTATACCTAAAGAAAATAACTGTAACTGTTACCAATATTTATCCTCCCAGGTAGAAGGTTTTTATTTACCTGCAATGGGAGTTTTTTACATGGAAGTATTTTTTATGATGTGTATCCAGAGCTGTACTTAGTGGAACACCATGTGGTCATGCTTCTCCTTTGTGCTGTATAAAAACAGTAGCTGACTTTGGTGAATTTTTAAAAAGAAACTGGACTGTTAACTGGAATTTTTGACAATAGCACAACTGGGAAGGGTATGAGAGCACAATCTGTTTTACAGTTTGTATAATTTCAAGATGCCCATATGAATTATTCCCATTCAGATTGTCATATTTTCATCAAAGCATTGCTGATCATTATTAATCTGCTGTAATATTTGCAGCAAAACAATTATTCTCAGGAATAAAAAATTAATGACAAAAGTTGAAGATTTTATTCCAGTTCCTCTGAATAACAAATGCTTTTAGGGCTTATTGTAACCAATATTTGATATTCACAAATCTTACTGAATGGCACCACAGTATTATTTTTCCCTCCTTGCAGTTCAGAATGTATTACTGTGTTGAAAGACAGATTGGAAAGTTAATCTTGTCAATATATGTTTTTAAAAGCCATTTGTAATCTGCTCTCTCTTCTCTATTGAATGGAGTGGACTGTACTTTTTTTTGCTGGCATTAATGTTCATTAATTGATAAACAAACAAAAAGTTCAACAAAAGTTGAATACTGCTTCTCTGAGATGGACCCAGCAAAGGTAGAACAGCTATCTGTGGTGTGTTAATTCTGATTTTCTCAGTAAATGCTTGAGGCATTGCTGCTACTTAGGAAATAAAAGCAGAAGGCACTAAAGCATGCATAGACAATGCTGTCAATCAAATTGAAATTCTTTATTCTTTCAAGATATTAATTAAAAATGGTATGATTGATTACTGGAGCTCTCATTGTTGGTCACCTGTTCAGTACAGCAGTGAGCCATGGCAAGAGGTGAAAGAAAAGGGAGTTTTCTGCAGCTCCAGCAGGTGCTGCAGACCCTCTGTGAAAGCAGCAATCTGTTGGAATGTGGGGGCTCTGACTGCAAACCTGGGAGCTGCTCCTCCTCCTATGATGGACAGGACCACTGCAGCAATCAGAGGCTGAAATAGTGCTGAGTTACCGCCAAGGGTACAAAACCAGGCACTTTAAACTGTTCCTGCCCTGAATCCCTCTCATCTCAAGGTGCCTGAGCAGAGTCTGCAGGAGCTGCCATGGCTCAGGGCAAACCTGCAGCTTTCCAGCTGGGTGGGTTTTTTCACTACTTTTAGGGACTCTTCAAAGGTGTGGCTTGCACAAGCAAATACATTTAGATATCTGTACAGACTCAGCCTAAACTGGCTGCAGGTTTTTTGCCTTTCTGTGCTGAATGGGGTTTGGTTTAAGACCTTTCTTTTTTAAAATCCTTTTTTCCTAATTGTAACATGCTGTTATTGTAACATTGTGCAATTCTGTTTTTAGTAGTGACATTGGGGAATGAGCTGCCTGTACCTTGTCTGATTTTTGGTACCTGCACTGATTTGCTCACAGCTCAGTGTTCAGGAATTGTGCTTGATATTTGCTGCAATTTGAGATGAAGTGCAAAGTCCACAAGTCCTTCAGTCTTGACACTGCATCAGCTGTAGCTGTCAGAGTGCAAACCTGCCAGACATGAATTGTGCTGTTAGCCCTGAGTCTTATCTAAACAGGGTCTTTTCTGAGCTTCAGAGATTGATAAGTTTCCACACTGCAATCACTCCCTCCAACACTTCCTTCATTCTGTCAATCCTTTTCCTTTTTTCCTCTTCAACATAGACCTATTTTGAAAGGAGCACCCTGTAAAACAGTGTCTGCCAGCACTGCTCAATCCCAGTGCTGCATCCAGACATGCAAAAATCCCTCCTCTTGCTCCACACCTGCATCTATTCATATTGCTTTTCCTGATGTTTCTGCATGGCAGAATGTTATCCTCATGTTGCTTCTGATGCCTGACAGCTCACTTTGTGCAGGGTTTGTAATTGGGAGGATGGAATTACTGCTGAAAACCTCCATCACAGTGATGCAAAAGGAATGTCACTGTACAGCTGAAATACTGCTGAAAACCTCCATCACAGTGATGCCAAAGGAATGTCACAGTCCAGCTGGGTAGCCCAGTGCTATTCAGCCTTTTGAAGAAGTCCAAATTTCAGAGGTGATGAGGATCAATCTCTATTTCCCTCCAGTAACTCCCATGCCTGTAGGGCAGGTGCATCTTTCTGGGGAATAAAGGGATGAGTTTATTGCCCAGAAATACCATCCTGGTGTGGAGCTGTGCCACTGGGGCTCCAGGCACAGGGCAGGGGCAGGTCTGGCCATCCCTGCAGTCAGAACTAAAGGGATTTGCAGGTGTGACACAGCAGCAAATTCTGTCTAGTTCCCTTTTGGGCTGGGAAAGTTAACAGGCTCTTCTCCTCACATGGCACAGCTGCAAAGTACAATCAAAAATTGCTTCCCTGAATTGGGCATCCATGAGCCAAATAATGCTCATCCCATGAGCCAAATAATGCTCACCCCATGAGCCACACAGCTTTGAGCAGCTTCACTGCTGCCCAAACACTGGCAGTGCCAGAGTCCAGCTTTTGGGGGTTTGCCCCATGGCAGAGTTGCCTTACCTGGTGCTGCTTCAAGACACCAAGTTCAAAACCAGAGCAGCTACTGAGTGTTTCATGGGGTGGGCCAAAAAGAAAGCATGAAAATCACAAATAAGACAATTGTTTCTCTAGCACCCAAGTGAAGAGGGAAAAGATAATTGGTTTTTAGTATTTAAATTATGTTTTGGTTTGTTTTTTAAACTGGGTCTGATTGAATTCTAAAGACCTATTGTTTTGTGTCTGATATGGTCTCTGCCAGTTGGCAGATTTTAATCTGTTCCAGTGGGTTGCTGGCTGGACTGGGATGTGTTCTGTCTGCATTTCAGTGGCACTGCCAGGGGACATTGGGCCTTTTGCCCTTGTCTGTGGACACTTGGAAATTAAATGTAACTTAACCTTAGCACAATTTGGGGAGAAGTTACTAGAACCTTGCCATACTCTTTTTTTTTTTAGTAAGATTGTGACATCTGTGTTGGCAAAAAACCCCCACCCAACAACAACAACAAAAAAAAAACCTGTTAAATCATTTGTGGTTTAATCATTGTCACATTACAACCACAAAGTACCCTAAGTAGTGGCCAAAAAAATCCTGTTAGGCCTTTTCAGAGTACTTTCTGACCAAAGTGGCTAAATACCATGCAGTAATTCTAAATTATTTTTGTATGCTGTTTCTACTTTATGTTCTCAAATGGCTTCTAATAAAACTTGAGATAATAATCACTGGGATAAAAATACCAGTGAGTTAACAGCAGCTGAGGAACAGTTTATAGTGTGATGTGTTATAGCAACTCATCTCTTTAATTCTACTGTTTAAAAATTTATGGTATATTCATCAAAAGATAGGAATGCTTTTGATTTCTGGTTTCACTAGAAGCTTTTCTTTCTTTTTGGGGGGTGGCAAAGAGGGCACAAAAATCCCCTCTGTTGGTGTGATCAAAGAGGTCACACATTATTGCAGAGATCTTTATGATTGCAGAGCCCTTGAACCTGGTGTTTTATCTGAAATTTTGTGTGGTTTGGCAAACAAATATCAGAGAGGAAATATTTTCAAGGAAGTAAAATAATATTAATTTTTTCCTTTCTTTCACAATAATATCTAAGAGTATCAGATATCATTTAGCTTTATGGGGATACCTTTAAAAAAAGACTTCAGGCAAACTTAATGCACAAAGTTTGCCATTTTTAAGTGGCAAACCTCACACATCTGCAAACCTCCACTGTACTGTTTGCATTGTGTCTGAAAATTAATACCACCCCTAGATTTTTGTTAATTATGGTTTATTTCATTAGATGTCCATTCACTGGACATCTCCAGTGTCTGGTTGCTGCTGTGTAGTTCATTCAGTCTGTATCTGCAGGAATCTCAAGTTGCTGTGAGAGGTGGGTTTGAGCTGACCTCTCTCCTGAGCACGTGCTGCATGGCAGGTAACAAATCCCAGCCTAATGAGCCTGGGGACTGAGCTTCCCTGGGGAGCCAGGCCCTCTCCAGTGACCTGTATTACCCACTGTCTCATTTGGCAGAGAATTAGGAAGGGAGCAGACACCTCATCAGCAGATTTTCCTGAGTACAGACTCATTTTGGTACAACTGTCAAAGTCCAAGGACCCTCCAATCTGACTTTTTAAACCTCAACTGTCACTGGACTATAATTGGTTTATAAATTGGTTTAAAGATAATAACAGAACTAACCTTTCTACACAAAAAGCACTTCTGCAACTATCATAAAAGTTCTTACACAAAAAGCATGTCTGCAACTGTGATAAACTTCACCAAGGCTTAAAAATAATAATACACAAGTCAAACATGCTGGTGAGGGATTGGTGGTGGGAGTCAGAGCAGTCAGCCACTGAAGTAACTCACACACCCAGTGGCAGAGGCACTTGGAAGTTGTTGTTGTGGGCTTTGGTTGGTTTTTAGCTGCTTTTTCTCCCTTCAAGAATGCTGATAAGGTGTTTGACTTCTCCTGTCAGCTTGCAGCAGGCACAGAGGTCTCTGCTGGGCCCCCAATAATCCAAAAGTTGAGGCACCTCCACAAACCAAGGATTCTTTGTACAAAATGTTCATTGAGCGCTGCTCAGCCAGTGTTCTTCACACCTGCAGGTCTGTAATCTGTAGGGCAGGTTGTTCCTGGCTGCCTGCAGACTCTTCTCTGTTGTTGTTCTAACATGCTGAAGCTATCCACACAGATGTGTGCTCAGACATCTCAGCAGAGGAGACACCTCTGGGCTTTGACAGAGGGACTCACATACTCTCACTGCAGTTCCAGATTGTTGAGTTGCACTTCATATGAGAATATCAAAAAAGTTCTGCTCGTGGCTTCTTCTCAAGTTGTCAGGTTGATGAAGCTGTCAGCTCTGATATTCAGTTTTTCCTCCTTTCTCTGCTTTTTGCAGTTATTGAAGTTCAGGATCTACAAAGGAAAATGAGATTAGCAGAATTTAAGGATTTCTACTCTTTGAGTATACTTACCTGAGTGCAGGGATGCCAGGCAGTCCCAGAGACAGCTGGGCTTGCACAAGCCATTGTATTATAAAGATTTCAAGTGCCAGATAAAATTAATACAATTTTAGTTTTAAAATTACTTTAAAGCATCATATATTTCTGTTTACTCTATAATAAATGCATGTGAATATACTTTTGTGTAAAATGGACAAAGACATCTTCCTTGAACTATGGTTGTTCCTTTTTTCAGTGGATTTTTTCTATAAAGTAGTTGCCTTAGTACTGTAAAATAATGCTTTCTCTTCACAAAATTAATGTTTTTAATATTACAAAGGAAGTAGGAAATGTTTGAAAATTTGCATTTAGATCCTCTTTCTTTGTCAAATTAGCTGTCTAAGAAATGGGTAGAAATCTGTTTGAACCATATTTTTAAAGTTTATTCCTAGCATGATGGGAATCCTCTCATATCAAACAAGACAAGGATATCACCATTTTTTAAGTGAAGCCCAAAAAATCACTCCACTTATTTCACTGTCTCTAGTCAGCTCAGTATCTTCCTATTTTGTCTTAGCACTCAAGTAATAGTCTGTATATGGGAGTTTTATCCAGGGCTTGTAGGTGAAGTGTCTTGGAGGGGGGTGGCCACCACCCCATAGTCATAATAGAATAAAGCATGAAGGCAGACAATAGAATAGAAAGTGCAATCTATCTATAAACCCTTTCTTTTTAATTAAGACTATTTGAATACCTATTTATTTGCAAACCAAGATTTGTATTATTTAGCAGGGTGCCTCCAGCAGAAGTTTAATTTCCCTGTGCCCAGAGCTGCCCCAGTGCTGTCTGCAGCTGTAGCAGCATGGGGGACACAACTGGAGCTGACATATTTCATATCTCTAGCAAAGCTCATGGCACTGGCTAGATGATAAAAGAGTGGTCCAGAGTTATTTTGCTGGGCTCTGTCTGAAGCACCACCCTACCTCCAAGAGAGAGCCCAAAGCTGCAGATTTTCCATCCAGCCTCATTATTTATTTCACAGTAGAGCTTTTTGTTGTCCTCAGTCTCTAATGGAGCAGATAAGATGAATAAAAACCAAAACAGACAGGGAATTGAGAAGGAAGAAGGAGAGGAGAAGTATTTGCACTTTCAGACAATGAGAGAAAAAGAAAAAGGGATGAGGGAAGAAGGAGTTCTAATGGATTTGCTCAGTGCCTGGAAATACTCAGGATTTACAACCATGTCAGTCTTTTCAGTTAGGGCAATAGTGTCATTAATTTGCTCTGTTCAACTTCTGCAGACAAATGGATATGTGGCTTTGGTGCTTTTATTTCTGATCAGTTTGATATTTGTATCTCCTTTTGTATCTCTTCCTCAGTTTGATAATGGTGACTGTGTCACTTTGAGTGGAGTCTGTGGGTTTGGATGGAGACCAGCAGTGCCAGCAGAGCTGAAGAGGGAAGCTGAGCTGCAAGCAGCAGACACCTCAGCTCCACTTCTCTCAGACAGCTCAGCTTGCTCCAGAGCATCCAGGCTATGGCTGTGTTTTGTCTTCCAGCCATGGAGTTCTGACCTTCATTTTTACAGGAGAGGGTGAGGCTCCAAAAGGTTGACCAGGGTCAGATATTGTTACATGTGGCTTTGCTGTTATGGTGATGAAAATAGGTGACTTTCAGTAATACTCAGCTAAGAAATCATGGGAAAGATCTTGAAAGAACATCTAGTGTCCTCAGAAAGAAGATTGAACACTTTTAGAGCAGTTGGAGTTAGCTGCAAACTGCAAAAGCTGAACCTCGACTTAGACACAGAAATTCTTTATTTCCACAGCTATAAAATAAACAGGAAAGGAACTGTGATTCAGTAATTCTTTTAGTGTGATATGTGTAATATTGGTGTGAGGGATTGTAGTGATTTCAATTTATCATTCAATAGAGTGGAGCATAATGAGAGAGAGCTGTGAAACACAGGTGAATCTAGAGAAGTGAAAATTGCAATACAATCGATATTCAGAAAGAGAAATAATTACAGAATATGATGAACAGTTGTCAGAGAACAGCTGGTTAGAGTTGTATTGGTTTGTATTGAATGGAAAAATCTAAACTCCTCTTTAAAGTAGGGAAACCATAAAAATATCACATTTTGAGCAGGAAGACTGCACACACTTTGTGGGTGAGCATCACACCCTTGGGCACTGTTGGCTTTTGTGGGGAAGCAGCAGCCAAGGGTTTGTCTGGGGCTGTGCTCTGCCCTGTGGCCTTGCTTGGCAGGCAGGAGGCTGTGTGCAGCAGGCTGCAGGTTGGGTCCCTGGGGATCTGATGCTCACTGCTTGCACACCCAGCTGTTTCCAGAGCTCATGGCAGCATAAAGGTGCATGGGTTTGTGAGAGGATGCACAGAACAGAGCAGCCACTTGCTGCTCAGTTTGATTCTGTTCTTTATAGCAGAGCCACAGAAGACAACTGAGTGCTTTCTCCAAGCACTCCCATAGGATGGTTTTATTTCTGCCTTTGAAGCCTCAGTACTTTCAGCAAAAAGTGATAATGTAATTAAGAGATGACATTTATCTTCACAAGACCCTAGAGCTGCATGTTTAACTGGATTAAAGCAAACGGAACTTGGTGGGAGTTTGGCCTTAAAAATTGCTCAGTTCTTATTTGTTTAATCATGCCAAAATTGAACAAGGAAAATATTCTTCAACTGTACCTTAGCCCTAGTTGTCTTGACTCTGCAACTGCTGCTCTGTTGATGATGACTCAATGCCATGGTGAACTAATTAGGACAGTACTTTGTTACTAACAAAAGAGCTGCTTTCTTCCTCCCTCCTCTCCCCAGCAGTTTGTCAAACAAAATTGTATCCTATACCAAAATAATAGCAACCTAATGTATCCTGGCACTGTGTCTCTAGTCCAACAACAGTATTTTGTAATGCTGTTTCAGTACATGTATTAGAGGAGTTGTGTTTTACACAGCCCATTAACACAAGGGAATCATTAATTTCTGGAGAGTGTCTCTGCCAGAAAGATGTGGGCTTTAAATCTTCAGTGTACGTAGAAAAGTAGTGTCCATGTCAGATGTTCTAAATGAGGATGATCATTCTTGAAAATAAAAGGATGGTAATATTCTGTGCTCTGCATTTTAAAAAACTGCAGCCTACAGCTGACATTCTTATAGGAGACTCAGGGATGCATTTCCATCTGTGTGGGCATGCTTAGGTACATTGTACTAACATCTTTTCATATGGCTCTGGATTACAAGGTGCTGCTGTTTCTCTTGCCTTGTATTTTTCTGTACTTCACAGACATCTTAAAATAGTTTTGTCTTGTTTTAAAGTGTTTTTGTGAAAATGTAGTTGCTCTTTCCACCTTTGTTTTTTTATATAAACAAAGGGCACATGTGTTACATCTGTTTTTTGAAAGCTGTTGTTAAACTCTTGTAGCAATAGTTAACTGAGCTGCCTGTTTCTGCTCTCCAAGGGGTGGCCTGGCCTGATATGCACCGTCTGGCTGACAGAGTCCATCTGGAGGAGCTGACTAGAATTGGCATTCTGAAAGGCAATGTGGATGACATGGTGAAGGTTCATCTGGGTGCAGTATTTATGCCACACGGACTTGGACATCTACTTGGAATCGACGTGCATGATGTTGGAGGCTACCCAGAGGTTAGTGTTAGTCCATGCTCAACTCCCCTGCAGATTAACCCCCTCAGTTCCATCAGCATTGCTCATCCTCTGTGTGGTTGCCCAGCTGCATCTTCTCAGCAGATGTGCATTTAGGTGTCTGCATAAAACACATCTTTTTTTTTTAGATGTGATCTTTTATGCAGTTTACTCTAAGAAATCTATTAGTTCATTGAAACATAAATTGTTTATGGGAAGAAGTCAACTGATGGTGCTCTTTGGGCATTATTACTTGTTCAATTTCTACATACACTGTGTTGGTTCTCTGTGAGTCACTGCTCTGGCAGGCACCACCCAAGTACCCTGTGCTGTGGCAGAACATCTCAGTCTACCTGAGTCCTGTATTGGCAAGATTCACCTGCTCCATTCCAGATGTGAGGCAGCTGCAGGAGCCCCCTGCTGTACCTGGGCAGTAAATCCCAGTGGCTGTGTCACATGGAAACAAGCTGGCTCATAGCCCTGTCTTGAGCTTTGATGTCCAGCATGGGCACTGGTGAGGATGTAGCAGGAAAAAAGTCCATCAAGTCTTCCAGTCTTTGCAAATGTGAAGGCATAACCTCTTGTATTCTGAGTTTCTGCAGAAAACACAGAAGGCTTGTCCTTTTCCTTGAATTAATTTGGTGATTCATGACTGTGATCTGAAAGCAGAATAGGTAAAATTCTGTAACCAATTAATGGCAGTAGATCTGCAGTGATAACTAAAAGAATAAAATCTCTAAGGCAAATTGTACTTAACGTTTGAACAGAGGAAGTTTGCAGCAGCTTTGGAAAGATTTCAGAAAGATTGTGTTTGTGTTAGGTTGTGGTTATTTGAGGCTAACTGTTTAGGGATTTTAAGTAATCCAGTACAAAAATGGGTCATTTTTCTCCTCTCATATGTAAGCTGTTCTTTTGCAAGAATCTGCAAAAGAAACAAGGAATTCCATAGGTAAATTTTAAACATATTTTGGTGCTTGTTCATGTTGGGTGACCAGGCTACCTAACAGCTGCTATTGCTGGTTCAGTTTTGCAGGCAGGGGAGAAACAGTATATAATATTTGAGGATACTTATTACATTCACAATGTAATTATAGTTGAGATACAACATTGTGATAATGATGTATTAGCACCAGCTAATAAACTTATATGTAATAAAAATGAAACAAAAATCCAAAGCAATGCTATGCTGATTTTAAGGTTTCTGCACTAGCTGATACAGAAGGGACAGAAGGGATGGATGCTTGTCCCTTTGTTCCTCCCAAGTGCATTCTCTGTGCACAGAGACATCCAGCAAAGCACAGGGACTGTGGTTACTTGGAGAGTTCATAAACTTCAAAATCCAGGACCCTGCTGTTGCATGGCTTTGCTTAGATTGTTTTCACTTGTGTTGTGAATAACCTCTCTGAATTTTGTGGACTTAAAAAACAGGAGCATGTGTTCAGGACTTGGTAGGGTGAAGAGAAAACTAAATTTGAATTCTCAGAGTGCAAATTGCCCTTCTTGGTTTTGCCTAAAAACTGTATTCTTTGAGGTTGGAGCAAGTACCTTGCTGTCAAGGGAGATTTCTAGACCTGATTTTGTGTGAGTCTGAAGCAATGGACCCTGTACACCTTCCATCTCTCAACAGATTTCAGTAGCGTGACATACAAGCTACGAAATCATTTCTTGACAATATTTTTTGTTTTCATATGAATGAGTTTAAAATTGTTATTGTATGGTATTTTATAGAATCTAAGGGTCATTTTTGGAAAGCAAACTGATCTATCCAAAATTTTGAAAGAGCAGCCTACAGATAAAAATGGATATAGAGACTGTATTGTCAAATGAGTTAGGCTCTCCAGTTTTGTATTTACTGTGTGTAAAAATGCCAGAGCTCTACACAGAATTTTATATCTGCAAATACTGAAATTGTTTGTTTTTGTTGGCATGCAACTGCATTCTTACATGAAGAATGCTTGCATGGCTAATTTACTTCAAAAATCTAATCCTAAATAGCAAATTCCTTGAATATGAAGCATGTCTGAAAACTCACTAACAAATAGCTAATGTTCTGTATTTGCATATAAAAGTGCACATAGATGAGTGTATGGCATCACTTTGTTTGAAAAATTAGGAGTTCTGGGTTCTGCAGAAGAGCAGTTCCTTTAAACTCTCTGTGTGGCTTTAATTTCACCTCTGGTGGACCCTTCATTTCCCTCTGACCCAAGGCTGGAGGGCCTTTGACTGAGATGAGGAACCTGGGTGTGGGAAGGACTCTCCAGGAGCCTCTCAGGGAGCTGAGAGGGAGCTCCATCAGCCTTCTCTGGGCTCTCATCATGGGAGCCTGCTCCCTGCCCAGGGAGATGCAGGGGATGTGGTTCTGCCCAAGTTCATCTAAACACGAGCAACTGAGCACCTTTCCTGCAAGTGTGGGACGTGTCTGTATTAAATGGGAGAAGGCTTGTTATCTATTCCTCATTGTTTCATGAAAAAGCACATTTTGAAGACATCTAGTACACTCTGGAGTGATTTGTGGTGCATTTTAAATGTTTACCAGCTAGCGAGATCTTCACAAAGGTTTTTATAAAGCCATTTTGGTGTTTATTGTACACTGAGCCCATGCCTGTAGTATCATGGCCTTTTTTCTAGCTGGTTAAAAAGCAACTTCTTTGCTTTTGGCCGAGGGAATTTCTGGGAGTATTACAAACGATTTTTTAAAAATAAAAACTTTCCAAGTGGATATTATTCCATTATTTCCCTCAAGTGTAAACAGTTACATTTGAAATAATACAATAAACGTTAATTTCCTAATTTTTATCCGTCAGAAAGTTTTGTGTGTTCCAAAAAAACTATTTCCAGACATTGTTAGCTTAGATTAGTTATTCATTGGTAGCCAAAGATTTCTTTTTTCAAAATTGGCAATAATAAGTTTTCATCTTTTCCAGTAAGCTGCTTTCGCATGCAGCATTGAACGAGCACTTTCTTCTTCTTTGACAAAAGTTGTAAATACTTGCAGATTTTCTGCAAAGTATACTCTGGGATATTAGAAAATATAACATTTCCCCTTCCTATTTCTTGCTGTGATAAAGAACGACCGGTTTTGGCCAGCAATGAACGTGTCTTGGCAACCTTACTTTAGGACAGCATGTTCACAGGAGTGTGAGCACAGTGTTTCCAGTGAAGCACACAAGTGAAGGTGCTCGTCTTCAGGAGGGCTGAGCACCAGGAGCTCCCTGGGGACTGTAGCTTTCCTTGGGGAAAGCGAGTGTTGCGAATTTTGCCAGCCATGAACGTGTCTTGGCAGCTTTATTTTAGGACAACACGTTCACAGGAGTGTGAGCACAGTGTTTCCCAGTGAAGAGCACAAGTGAAGGTGCTGCTTTTCAGGAGGGCTGAGCAACAGGAGCTCCCTGGGGACCACGTCTCCTACCAGGCACCGCGGCCTTCCTAGGGGAAACCGAGTGCTGCGCGTTTTGCCGCCAATGAATGTGTCTTGGCAACATTATTTTAGACAACACATTCACAGGAGTGTGTGCACCACGTTCACAGGAGTGTGAGCACAGTGTTTCCCAGTGAAGGATGCAAGTAAAGGTGCTGCTTTTCAGGAGGGCTGAGCAGCAGGAGCTCCCTGGGGACTGCATCTCCTGCCGGGCACCGCAGCGCTCCTCTGGGAAACTGAGAACCGCGGTTTTTGCCAGCAACGGACGTGGTTATGCAGCCTTATTTTAGGGCAGCATGGTCACAGGAGTGTGAGCACAGTGTTTCCCAGTGAAGCACACAGGTGAAGGTGCTGGCTTTCAGGGGGGCTGAGCACCAGGAGCTCCTTGGGCACCACGTCTCCTAGCAGGCACCACGGCGTTCCTTGGGGAAACTGAGCACCGCGCATTTCGCCACCAATGAACGTGTTTTGGCAACATTATTTTAGGACAACACGTTCACAGGAGTGTAAGCACAGTGTTTCCAGTGAAGCATTCAAGTGAAGGTGTTGGCTTTCAGGAGGGCTGAGCACCAGGCGCTCCCCGGGGACTGCGGCGTTCCTTGGGAAAACCAAGCACCGTGCATTTTGCCAGCCATGAACGTGTTTTGGCAGCCTTATTTTAGGACAACACATTCACAGGAGTGTGAGCACAGTGTTTCCCAGTGAAGAACACAAGTGAAGGTCCTGCTTTTCAAGAGGGCTGAGCAGCAGGAGCTCCCTGGGGACTGTGTCTCCTGCCAGGCACCGCGGCGTTCCTCAGAGAAACCAAGTGCTGCACATTTTGCCAGCAAGGAACATGTTTTGGCAGCCTTATTTTAGGACAGCACTTTGACAGGAGTGTGAGCACAGTGTTTCCAGTGAAGCACACATGTGAAGGTGCTGGATTCAGGAGGGCTGAGCAGCAGGAGCTCCCCAGGGACCGCGGTGTTCCTCGCGGGAAGCCGCGCGCTGCTTTGAAAATCCGCCTGTTCCTTCTGAGGGTCTGACTGCAGCTCAAGCACTGCTGAAAATTCAGCCCCAGTGGTACTAATCACTTCAGAAAATCTGGCCCTCAGTCAGACTGAGCTTGCTTCAAAGGGTGAAAAACCCCACTGGGCTTAGCTTCTGCTGTAAAATTTAATCATGGAGATGGTTTTCTCACATTCTTTCAGTTGTTTCTGGGTAAATTCGATATGGGATATAAATGAGGGTTTGTGCCTGTTGCAATGAAGAAAATGTGGTAGGTGGCCCCAAATTTTCAGGCCCTAAGGTAGATGAGGGTGAAGTTTTCATTTAAATCTAGGTTCTGTGTCTCTAGATGCCTGAGTTGATTCAATTTCATGCTATATTAATTGACTATAAGGCTCTAAAGAGCACTAAGTACATTTGATGACTTTCTATAATAATAAGCCAGTTAATTTAAGTTAGGTTAATAACTACTGTGATTTTCACATCTTATGAATTAAGAGTTTAATTTCATTTTGTTTTTTAAAATTATAAGATTTACCTTAGTTTTAATTTTTAATTCAATTATCATGAAAAGCTGATCCTTTTGTTGCTATTCTGCATCACAAATGAAGTTTGGAGGTCTGTTTTGGAGTTACCCACATCCTTCCATCACTGCATGCTTGGGGAACATCTCTGCTGTGCACAAGCTGTGTCTGGCTTTAACAGAAAGCTCCCAGATCCCAGATGACTGACTGGGAATTTTAGTACTGGAGAACACAGGAATAATCTTGTTCTGGCAAAAAATATTTCCCTTATGTATCCTACTTTATGTTGAAGCAGAAGATTTCTTTTTCTTTTTTTTTTTTTTTTGTGGTTAGCATTGCAAATGATACATTAATGTTTTTTCCTTTAAGAATCAGAGGATGCAGTGAATTTACCAAGAAGCCTAAAGCTGTTGTGGAGGGCCCTGGTGCTGCAAATTGCTTCACTTGCCATAACTTTGCAAAGCCTTGCTCCAGCTTTGCTTACCCAGGTCCTGCAAACATGAAACAACCTGTATGGAAGGCACTTAGAGTGCCTTTACTTTACAAAGAGTAAAAGGACATTTCATTAGGTTTAACTTTTTGTTCTTGCAAGTGATTATACACCTTGGGAAAAGATGAGGAGAAAAAACTTGCTGCTTCTGCTTCATGGGACCCCCTTGAATCCTTTGTTTGTTTGTTTGTTTTGTTTCTTTGAATTCCTGCCTAGCAAGAATATACATACAGGCACTGAGCAGGCAGTGTGCAGGAAGGAAGCAGATGAAAACTGCCTTTCCATGCAGAGCAGCACTGAAATCCATGGTGCTTATTGCTGCCTGCTGGGTCAAACACCAACCAGGAGAGTTTCTGCAGCCTAGGACTCTTCTGTGGGGGTTAAACCCCTCCCAGAGTCAGCCCAGGACTCTCTGTGGGGTTTAAACCTCTCCCAGAGTTAGGCTAATAGATCTCACTCTGCTGTGTCCTCTTGTGCTCAGAAAAGTTGTGATCAGTTCCCAGCAGCTTTTCCCTGTGAGGACAGATGCTGAGTCTGGGCTTTATGGAACTTAGGGCTTGAGCAGAGGCAGAAGAGGGGGAAGGCTCAGGTGCCATGATGCAGACATGCCCTGTCATACCAGAGTTCCCCTCCTCCACTGAGAAAGAAGGTGTTAAGGACTTGAGGTTTTTAGTTGCTTGGTTGGGTTGCATTAGTTCTGTTTAATTTTTTTTTGATGGAGATAGTTGCTTATGTTTCTCTGACTCACTGAAGTTTGTTGCAAAAGATTTTGTGTGCTAACAGAGTTTTTATCTGAATATTTATTGTCCAAATATTTCTGAAATTTTAGCAGCAACTAATGGAGCTTGTGTGTTTTTGAACAATTCATTCCAGGTGCAGTAGGAGACAAAAACCAAAATTGTAGAGTTCTGCTTTCAATCACATGAAAAAAAGTAAGGTATCATTGGTATACTGTGGGGCTTTTGCTATACAATTTTCACTCATGGTATCTAAAGGTCACAAAAGACAAAACCCTTTCATTTAAGAGAATTGCCTATGTCTGCTTTCTGTGTGTGACAAGAAATTTGTTCATTAGATTTTAAATGGTGCTTGTAATTAGTTTCATTCTAAAACAGTGTTCTTGGTAGCTTTTGCAATTCTTTCTCTTATTTCTTATAAAACTCTTATAAATTATTCTAAATACTCTCCTCATCATCCAGGTCAATGCTGTGGTTCTCAACTTGGTGATTTTTACTATTTGCTATCTCTTCTTTTCTCAAACTTAGGTTCTAAGAAAAGAGAAAGAATACAGTCTATATGCTTTGTTATTTCCATTATGATAGCACTGGAGCTTGGTAACATCAGAGGATCAGAAAGCAAAAATTATATGGGGAGTTCTGCTCAGAACCATGCTGTAGTGCTGGATTGAAATCCAGCTCCAGCTGAATCATGAGCCAGCAGTGCCTCAAATAAGTGGCAGATAATTTTTCCTCATTCCCTGCAATAACAGGAAAGTTATTAGGTAACTTAAACCTGATACCACAGTTAATACTTAGAAAAAGAAGAAAACACTTCAAGTAAAATAGACAGTTAAACATCATGTGTCCCCTATTCCCCCAATATTAACTTTGAGCTGTGTCCCAAAAGCTCCAGCTAGTAATTAGATTCTCCTGCAGAAGTGGGAGCTTTGATTTGCAAATGCCAGGAGTGATCTGTGGTGCTTGGGGCCCCTTCTCCTGGAACCTGCTGCTGATTTCAAAGGCAGGACTGCCAGCAGTTCCTGCAGGTGACTGTAGGCAGCTCAGGCTGCTGGGGAAAAGCAGCACAGATTGAATAAACTAATCTTCATTAGGAACACTCAGCAAGTGAAACAAGGGCTTAGAGAAGGGACCAGGAGACATGTGAAATGGAATTTGAGACTTTTATTTTCCTGGCTGCACAGAGCTCTGCTCTTTTTACATTAAATGAGCTAATTAGAAGTTAGGTATATGCAGTGGGAGGATAGGGAAGAGTAAAAGAGCTGAGATTTCACTTTGGTGCTCATTTCATATTATCTAAATGTAATGTTAGTATTCTGATTAATTTAAATACTTGATTGCACTTAGCTTGGTAAAGTGGTTAGGACTTCACTGTACTGGATGTGTTCCAACTGGGACAGTCTGTCAGGCTCCAAAAAGTTCTGTGATGATTTAGCTGGAAAAGAGAATGTGAAATAGATTGTGTCACTAATGAGCCTTTTACTGTGGTTCAGTATTTGCATTTATGAGTACCTCAGGTATTCTGGGCCATGGCTGGGGTTTGCTGCCATCACTGGCTTGAGGAAACTTTGGGGTGATGCCAACTTGCAGCCCCTGGTTTTGGCAGGGAGGGTGCCCTTGCATGTCTCTGCACTTGTGCATCTCCAGCTGCTGCCAGGGCCCTGTGGGTGAGCAGCAGCCAGCACAGGGACATCACCTGTGGTTTTCTTCTGTTCTGGTCCAAAAACAAACCCAGGCTCAGGCCCGAGTGGGCCTGGAGCTGTCTCTGCTTCTGATTGCTCTGCCTGTGGAACAAGATCCAGCATGATACACAATGGAGCTCTTCCATGGAAAAAGCAACATGTTAACTGTTGAGTTGCTTAGGAGCAAGCAGTAGTTCATCTTTATACTGAGATAATCTGGGGATATTGCAAATTCTAGTCTTCCACAACCTTTTTCTGGGAAATGGGCAGATTTGCATACTTCCTAATTCCCTGCTCATTCCAAAAATAGTAATATTTTGTATTACTGTACACTTAATTTGAACTTTTATTTTGCTTACATAGTAATAAAATCAGTTTACATAATAATTCTCTCGTTCCCTTGACAGTCCTTATTGCTTAGCCCTGCTGGTTTTTGTTACCTTAGATGAACCATTAATTTGAATCCAATGTTCTTGGCAGGAGTACAGTCACAAATGACAGTGTCATACATCTGTGCTTACTGAGGGAGGAGTGTCTCAATCTTAAAATGTGATCAAATCTAAAATGTGAACTCCAAATAAAGTCAGTCTTAGAAAACAATTTCAGATATAGTCTGTTGTTGCAATATACAGGAGAATAAATTCAAAATTTAGTTTTCACTGAATAAAACTGCAAGTCTCTTTTTAGATGCCTAGGCATTAATATTTTCTGGACTATTCTGTACATTTTTGGGGGGCAAATTATCAGCTTATACTTTCTCTCTGTGCAGCACTATGACAAGGGTCCAGCTCAGAGGCCAGGACTCCAGGATATAATGGTGATAGGAGCAGGTAGCCCCACAGCTGCTGTACCAGCACTCACATTTTCACTCCTCATTTCTTCTTACTGCAAAAAAAAAAAACCTTGGTCATTGCTGAAAACAAAGCTTGAGTTGTTCAGCTGTGAGATGTAGGGAAGGTTCCTCCTGACAAAGAAGGAAATCCATTAATGGCAGAAGTGTCCTACTGATGGATGACAGTGTGAGGTTGCCCTGTCGGGCTTTGGTCCCAAGAGAGTTTGACTTGATGAAAAATGGCAAGGCTTGTTTCAGACCTGTCATCTTCTGTTTGGGGATTGTGGTGTTTCAGTCATTAAAAAAGGTCCTCAGTTCATCCTACTTTTCATAAACAACCACAGCAGAGTGAGAGCTGTCAGCCCCTGGACCTGATGGGTGTGGTGGCTACCAAGGTGGTCATGGGTGCCCAGAGATCAGATGTCACTTGGGAGGCTGAAGCCATAGTCTGATGTGTGTTTTAATCCAGTACTGTTCTCAAAAGAAGGGATTTTGTCATCCACTCAGCTTGGTCACTGCCCCCTCTCTGCTTATTTCCTGTGCCAGCTCATTTGCCCTTCAGCCTCACAGCAAACTGGGCTGGGGTTCTCCTCTGCTCAGTGTGAGTGGCCACGTAGAAGCCACAGCCAGAACCTGTCTCTCTGCAGCTATATCACACATCTCCTGGTGAACACCCTGCTAGTCTCTGTTCAAAGGGACAAGCCCACCCACTGCTGTCCTGCTTGCTTTTCAGCTCTGAAAAGCTGAACAATGTTATCCTTTCTTTGAAGGCCCACTAGAGATGATTTCATGGTAGGGATTGAGCTGCATCTACAGAACCCAAACACCTGGAGATGAAACCTAGAGCCACACAACCCAGGACTGAGACAGGATGGAGGGAATATTCCTTCCAAAGAAGTTAGAATTTTACTTTTGGGTGAGGAGCAATATTCAGGTGCCCCTGCATTGCTGAGAGACATTTCCAAATGTGTGTCTTGGGTCTTGTTGCTGTTAGCTCCTTGGAGGAAGAACTAAAAGCAGGATCAGACTGCTAGCAGTCTAGAGAAAATGCCTACCATTGCTTTAGCAGCTGTACAGAGGTAAATAAAGGCAGCTACTGAGGCTTTATTGTCACTAATGATGTTAAACACCATTTATTTCAAGTAAAGGCAAAAAAATACGGATTCTCTGCCAGGGCTGCCTTCAGAGGATGTTTGCGATTGTTTTCCTCGCTCTGCATTTGTCTTTCTAGCATCTGTCTTGGATTGACTGCTTTGGAAAAGGCATTTGCAAGCAGAATTGAGAAGTGTACTTAAAAGCCAAATCTGGGCTGTTTGTTGTAAAGTAGCCGATAGATAGTTGGCGAGGCACCAAAAGGTCCAGACACTAATCTAATTGTTTACTGCTCATGGAGAGATTAATCCACAAGATTGGATGCCCTCATTTCCTTTACACATTACAATGAATGTGTGAAATGCCAAACCCCAAAGGGCAGTATGAGAGAAAAAATGGCTCTATTTCAGTGCAGTTATTGTTTCAAGTTTAGAAATATATTGATTTTCTTTGAGTTTTGATAAGAGTACAAATTCAAAATGCCTTGCTTAATATTACAGTATTCTTGTTTCCTAGGCTCAGTAAAACAAAACCATGTTTTCTTATTTTGGTGTAATATATAGTGCTCTGCAAAGTCCAAATCAAACATATGACATAAAACACATGGAACACACAGTCAAAAGGGGCAAACCTGTGTCCAAATGTCCAGGCTGGTCAGCTCTAGAAATCTTGGCTACTGTAAGATGCTGTGCATTGGAACAGAATAAGCTCTGCAAAGGGAACAAAAGCAACCCCAGCCTTGCTTGGGTATCCATTGGGGAGAAAGCAAGCACTAAGGAGGGGCTGCTGCAAAGCAGTATTACTGTAAAATAGCCTTTCTCTGAAATGAAAGTGGAGCTCAGGAGCAAACAATACTGCAGGGCTGTGTCCCCTGTGAAGAGGGAATGATTCAGGAAGATGAGAACATGGGTAATGTGTGCTCCAGTCTCCCTCCATCCCCTTGGCAGGACCACGGGAGCTGGGCTGTGCCAGGACAGGGTGCCCCACACTGAGGGTGGTGCTGGGCTGGGTTTGTCTGGGAGAAAGGGGAAGTTTCATCCTCGTGGCACCAGTCGTGCTGGGAGTGATGCTGACACCAGCTGCCCCTCCTGCCACTGTGGCTTTGGGCAGAAAAGCAAGACTCAGGAAAGCTGCAAGGAGACCAGATAAACAATGCTGTGGTCTCACAGATGTGTTAACCTCTGACGTGCTGGCTAAAGCAGAGAAGGTTTCTTGAGCAGTGTGTGCAGGATTGAAAGCTGCTGGGCCTGTGAGCTGTTCACAGTCATTACAATAGTTTGTTGGGGAAATTTTGCTACCATTTCAAAGAATTTTCAAAAAGCTAATGGGATTGAGATATATTTATCCTGATATTGCAATACCTGGCACATTCGAGGGGAAGAAAATTAATACCCAGAACTAGTCTTTGCAGTGTTTCTAATTCCTTGACTAAGCACGTCCTCGTATATCATTTTATTTTACCAGCTTTTGGGAAGAAGAGAATATTTTGCTAGTTCAGACTTGTTTTGACTTAACTTTTAATAATACTAATCAGCACTGTGTTGCCTGAAAGTCTGAATCTGACAAAAGTTTAGTTTAAATGGGCTGCTTTTATGAGGTCATGTATAGACTCATTGCTCCTGAATCAAGATCATAAATGTGTAATTTAAATAACATTTGGTGAGAATAAGTATTTGCATATCCTTGGAGGAATTGTTCTCTGCTGCATAGTTCAGCTGTTTCAGCCATGACGTGGCAGGGGCATTTCAAGATTTGCATGTCACTTACAATACCATACTTTGTAAGGGAGGGTAGGGCGAGGAATAGTGCAAGTGATTATTTTGGCTTTGTAGTGCAGTATTTCTCCCAAGGTAGAGAGTAACTATCACTACAGGACACAAAATGAAACTGCACACACACTGGAAACCTCCAAGGTAAAAAGAAGGGAAGTTTATTTTCTGACTCCAACATTTATAGACTTTCAAAAGTGACAGTGGATTGGAGGATGAAAGTGCCACCTCTCCAATGACACTGGACAAACCAACAGTCCATCAAATTTCTCCTCCTCCAGAAAAGAATGTAAAACAATAATTATTTACATAAAAGTGCATGAGAAACTTCATTACAAGAATGTAAACATCAGAAGGCTTAGAAGAACTTAGAAGAACAGGGTGACAAGTAACCAAGCATATCCAAAGCCAAGATTTCCGTGGTGCAAAAAACACTTGGGGCATCGAGTTGAAAACTGGTCATGACTCTATGTGAAAGCTAAATGAGGGCTGATGGGAGGGAGGTAATTGCATAGCTAAGTTTCAGTTCTTTGTGATTATTTTTTATATTTTGTGTGTGTTATGGAGCAGTCAGCACAGGAGGGCTTGCTGTAAGGTGCTCCATGTGTGGGTGTCTGTGAGAGCAGGTTATAGTATTTGCAGGCACCCCCCGACAAGGGGAGAGAGTGATGCATCTGACTCCATCTTATCAGAAGGCTAATTAATTACTTTATTATATATATTATTCTATTACATTACATCTGAACTGAGACAACTGCTCTGAATCTCGTGACTGTCCCCTGACAGTCCTGACACACACACATGACAGGCCAAGGAACCAAAACACCATCACTGGGCAAACAACCTCCATATTGCATTCTACTGTGGCACAAACACAGGCACAGCAAATAAGATAAGAACTGTTTTGATCCCAGCAATATTCATGGGAAAGTTGCCTTGTTTTTCTGTGTGAGGAGGAAGGTGACTGCACGGGTGTGTGTCGCGCAGGGCGTGGAGCGCGCGGAGGAGCCGGGGCTGCGCAGCCTGCGCACGGCGCGCCGCCTGCAGCCGGGCATGGTGCTCACCGTCGAGCCGGGCATCTACTTCATCCAGCCCCTCCTGGAACAGGCCCTGCACGACCCTGCCCAGGCCTGCTTCTTCAACAGCCACGTCCTGCAGCGCTTCCGCGGATTCGGTGGGGTGAGTAGCTCTTAGCAGATGGTTTCGTTAATTGGTTTTCTCTTTGTTTGTGCTTACTGCGTATCTGAGGAAAAGTCTTTTGGGACTTCTTACAACTCCCAAAAGTCTTACAACTTTTGGGAGTTGTAATTTATTGCACATAGGGCTGTTCCTTGAAGCAGCACCTGGAATCATTCGGACCATTTGACTCTGCAGAGAAATTGGGGGGTTTTATTCTAATTTTATAAAGTGGTTTTTTTACTAGTCATCAATGATAGACCCATATTTTCCCATTGACTGAAATATTCTCTGTCAGCACCATACAGTGGCTTGCCAGGTAAGTGTTTTGTCTAATGTGTGAAACATGTATGAAACGTTATGAAATATGAGACTGAGTTCTGTACTCCAGAGTTGGATTCCTTGACAACAGCCCAGTCCAGTGCTTCCTGCCGGGGCAGAAGAACCAGAGGCAGTAGATGGAAACAGCAGTAATTGCTCTTACAGGATTATTGACAGAATGGCATGAAACTTGTGCTTTGGGGGAGCCTTTCCTGTTTCCAGAAGAATGGCTGATGGGGTTCTAGAGCCCCAGTGCCCAGTGTGACAGGCTCAGGCAGCAGTGGGCACAGGAGGATTGGCCAGGGGAGACAGAGGTGATCTGGGCAATCATTCCATGCAGCAGCTGCTGGGCAAGTGGAGGGGCTCTGGTTGTGCATGCTGTCCAGGGCACGTTTCCCATTCAAAGCCACCACCCTCACAGAGCATTCAGCAGTTGCACTGCTTCCAGTGGACTTTTATTTCAGCAGGGCGAGCTGAAATTTGTAGGGTGCCACATTGTTCCTGCACAGAGCAGATAGAGCAGGCAGCTGCCATGCCCCCTCCTCCCCTGCCTCTTCTGCCAAGTCTCAAAACAGCGAGCAGTCCCTGCAGTGGCAGTGATTTTCTGGTAGGAAAAGTCACTCATTAGGAATTGTCTGCTGCTGCCATTGACTGATTTATCACTGTACCCCAGCCTTGAGAGGGTGATTACTGTAGCACTTTGGTCTGAGCTGCCTTGGAACCACCACCCTGACAGAAAAGTTGTGTGTCCTATCCCCAGTCATGTGAGCCAGCCAGGCTCGACGGCAGCCACCCATGGTGTGGGTGCAGCCTTGTTAAGAGACACAGGACTTTACCCTTGCTGATGTTTAATTCACTGCTGAGGTCTGGGACATTATCTGTCTCTGTGTTTTTTCTTTATCAAGATTTGCCAGCCAGACAACTGAGGTACTGGTGAACAAAAGGCAGCTAATTCTGCATTTTCTAGCTGTGAGCACATTCTGTGTGACAACACACACTGAAATGTATTTTAAAAGAACACTGTGATGTGCTTGTGTACCTTCACACTGCAATGGAAGCAGGTTTAACTGTCTCCATTTTCCATGTAAACACGCTCTATGGGAGTTTTTCAGCAATTGAATTGATTCCTGGTGAGCTTTCCCTGAAATTGCTCGGCAAAGCCCACATTTTTCCCAAATGGCTGTGAATGCCCACTCCATTTCTGCAGCCTGAGGTGTGCCTGTGGCTCACCTTCTGCTTGTGGTTGCACACAAGAGGAGTGACAGCCTGGGATCTCTACCTTGGTAATAAGTTGCTGGATCAGGCACTTTTGTTCCAGAGATTTCAAGCAAACATTGTTCCCTCATTTTTGTTTAGCTTCCTGTAATGATGACTTGTAAGGAGAGCTAGCCAGCAAACTTTGCTAAAAGAAGGGGCAGCCCAAAAACGATTGAGCAAAAATCTTAATCTCTGATCCCCCTGTGAACAATACATTTTACTTTGAGAGAAAAAAATAATAATACACATATACCCTGAGCCAGATGTTGTCACTTGATTTTGTCCAGGAGAAGAATGAAAATAAAATCTAAGACTGGAATACATCTGAATATTTCTGAATTCTTCACAAAAGCTGAATTATAGAGCAATCAAAATAAGTTTTTCCATCTTTATCATTCTGACTTGATTCTGCATAAAAAGAAGATGCAATTTGTGCTGTGTAGAGTGCTCAGTTATGAACAAAATGTTTCATTCTAGTTTATCCAGAGTGAGTGAGTATTTCTCACAAAAGCATGCCAGAAAACTTTCTTTCTATGGGATTAAAAAAGATATTTTTAAATATTTTTTTAAAAGCCCGTTTTTTTTTACTGACAAATATTAATAGGGGCTAGTATTGGTGTCAGTTGTAGCTGAAGAGTTCACTACAGCCAGTCCAATCTTACTTTAAGTGTAAAAGTAAAACACATTCTACAAAAGGAAATCAGTTGTCCATTTCTCTCTGCAGAGCTCTGCACTAATCAAAATGTTCCTTATTTGGTTTAGTGTAATTCACTTCAAAAATGAACTAACATTCACTGAAGTAACACCACTGGAAGTCTAAGTAAGTCTGTCCACACAAGGAATTTGGGGATTTTTCACAAATTCACCTTGAATTCATGTCTTTTTTGGGCTTTCAATAATTTTCTTGACTGTGACAAATCTCTTCACTGAGAAGCAAAGCTCTTATAGTGTGCCAGAAAGGGCAAGCCTGCAGCCATTTACTGTAATTTGTGCTGGCTGGAGTTAGCCATGAGGAGATTGTGGAAGCTGCAGGAGCAGGGAAGAAGAGGCAGTGTGAGGTGTCCATGCACTGCTGGGGCAGGTCCATCAGCAGCCCTTCCATCACACCCACCTCCTGCTCACCTCAGCCTTTGGGGCTGTCCCTGCTGCTCAGGGACCTCCTAACTGGGGCTCTTTACCTCCTCTGGGCCAAGGACAGGTCCCTGCAGGGGGAAGCAAGCAGTGCCCAGGGGATATTGCCTGTCTGAAGCCCTACACTCTTTACTTGACAGCTGTTGGGTTCAGTCCTTCTCAAACTTCCTTGGCCAATTTTGGGACGTTTCAGTCACATGTACTTCAGTTCTCCATCTGCAAAACCAAGGTCCAGTTTACCGAGGTCATAACTCCTGTGGGACAAGGGCTGCTGCTGGATCTGGCACAGTGCCTGGCCCAGGGCACCTTTGCTCTGCCTGGACTCTGCCCACAGGCTCCTGAATAAACACAGATGTGCAAATACAGGGATGTGCATACAGTTGTATGTATTGCTCAGGAAAAGCAGCTGAATCCTCAGGGAAGGGGAAATGCTGACTCCAAATGCTGCCCTTTAGGGTTTGACATTTCCATTCTTCATAAGCTGATTACTGATTCATGCAGTTCATATGATGTTTTCTCAAAGACACAGTAAAGCCATTCAGTCTTTCTTTGGCCTTACACATTCAGTTTCTGTTCAGGCTTTATTTTCCCTAGGATTTGTAGAACTAGCACTAGACTTAATATCTGAAAACTTTGCAACTTAGAGAAAATGCTGAAAGACAGATGGGTGGTAAATGCATTACTTTCTTTCATTTACAGATTTTTCTCATTTAAAAATTTAACAGATTTACAAAGCCCAGGAACTTGAAGATCTGCTAATATTACAATATGTTTCAAAACAATAGTAGCTCCCTTACTCAGAATAAATGCTAAACCAAATAAAGAGCGAGATATCTTACTGCTTCTACCTTTGGTTCAGAGACCCATAAAGTTGTCTCTGTCCTGATTTTTATTTTTCAGAAGATTAGGCTCTGTTTCTGAGTTTATGGTGAATTTGTATTGTGAAATGAAATTGTTTACCAGGCAATAAACATTATGCTCATCTACTTTTTAATACTGGTTATTGTATCACAGTAGTAGTGCTACACAGCATTTCTTCAAAAGTTTTCACAGGAAAGCAGTTGTCACAATGTATATACTTACCTTCCTTTAAAAGTTCTCCTAAGGGAAGTGATAGGTGTAGATACCCCAAAAACTACTGCTAGGTGCTTATAAACCTTCTTTAGCCCCTTTCTCTTGTCTAATTAACATAATTAGGTTAAAGAAAGACCAGCTGTTTCTAACCTGTATTTAGCTTGTAGTTTAATGCTTCTTTTTGAGCCTGGATGAAGGGACTGGGCACCTGAGGCCTTTCTTCCATCTGTATCAGTTAATCTAATAAAGTGCATGGCCTCACCCTACTGCTATTGCTCACCCTACTGCTATTGCTCCTCTTCTATTAAAATGTGAACATTTAAATGTGGACATTTAAAATAAAGATTCTCTTGACATGAGGGCTTGGTTGTGAAGGACACCTGCTTGTGCCAAGAAGACTACAGCATGGGATGAGATTCCCTGAGCACAGAGCCCAAGGGCCTGCCCCTACAGCAAACACCTTGGCACAGCCACTGTGTGGAACAGCAGCAAAGTGCCTTCCTTCCCTGCAGCCTGGGTTTGATGCAGCAGCTCTGTTTCCTACCCATCCCTCTGAGCAGAAGTCAGACTCTGCTCAGGATAAGTTTGCTCTGTTAAAAATGATTGGGAAGTCAATGGCTGAGTTGCAATAAGTTCCCTTGGCTGCACAGCTGCCTCTGTAGGACAGCAGTTGTAGGAACAGACCCATGGATCCTCCAGCCAGACGTGTGCTTTTCTGCTCTGGATGGTCCCAAGTGTGGCCACGTCCTGTCATCGTTTCCAGGCAAGTGTCCCACTCTAAGGTCTTGCCGTGATAGTGTTGCTGCTTTCCACAGCCATAAACAAACAAATTATCAATAGACTTTAAAAAGAAAAGGGGACATTTCATCAGTTGCCTTTTTTGACATCTGGGATCTGTCATCATGCAAATCTGGATTATTTAATTGGCCAAAAGAGTTTCTTGATTGTCAAAAGCCTCGCATATGTATTATCATCCAAAAGAAATTAGTAAGAGCTTCAACCCTGTTTCCCTTGGAAGGTAACACAGGAGGCTCTGGGGAGCATGACTGTATTAGTAAGTCAGGACAAAGTGCGAGGCTGTACAGAGCTGACAGCAGCCCTGGTATTTAACTCCTGTGCTGTCCTTGGCTGTGCCCCCAGGCCCTGCTTTGGGACACAGTTGGGACCATTGAGTGGAGCCACATGATGGCCTGTTGCTGGTGTTAGGCAGTTGTGCAATCAGGTCTAGCTAGACAGATCATGCCACTACCCTTGATAAGAAAAAGGCATTTTTGGAGCAGTCCTGGCATTCCTGGCCACTGCATCTTTACAGGAGTGGTTTTTTGAAGTCTGCCATTTCACACCAAGAAAGTAAAGCCTCCCCTAGGATTTTGCAGAGCACCCTGAAGGCTGGGGGTGCAGTGAGCCTCACACTTCAGTGCCCAACTCCAAAGCATTCTGTAGCCCTGAAACAAGCAGTGCTGATGAACAAAGAGCCTGCAAACAGGGACAGCTCTGAGAGCAAGTTTCATAACCACTGTCCCCCTCTGGGAAAGGCAGTCCCAAACCAGTCAGCCTTGCCAGAGAGATCCAGCATCTTTTGTCCATTTGGACAGAAGACAAGACCAAATGACAGGCTCTCCTGTGGGGAAGGTTTTGCAGGTCCTCTGAAGCTGCTTCTTGCTGCTGCTGAGTTTAAACTCAGGGTGAAGCATGGAGGGTGTGAAAGAAAAGAGCAAATGAAACCATTTCCTTCCCCTTGAGAGCGTATTCCTCTGCACTCATGTTGCTTTTAGGCAGAGGTAAAATTATGCACTGAAAATGGGAAATCTGACTTCTCTTTTGTGGCAAGCATCCATTTCAGGTGAGATTCATCCAGCAGAGGAAGGACTAGATTCTGGGGAAAGAAGAGACATGTTCCTAGGGAGTGGTGGGTGGTCCCAGGGACCAGTGGTTCTGTGTGCCTCCATCCACATCCCAATGACCATTTGGAGGTGCTGATGCTGAGCAGGCTGATGTGACAGTACTGGCTCTCCTACTTTTCACAGCAGATCACAGCTGTGCTGTGACACAGATTGTGTGATCTCCTAACAATTGTATGATCTCCTAACAATGCTCCTGCTATACAAGGAGTCACAGGGCACGGCCCTCATCCTCCTCCATCTGGTCACTCTCAGTTCCCTGCCTTTGGCAGCTCCAGCCCCTGTGCTCTTCTCATTCAGGATCTCACCTCCACCAGGATCTCCCTACCTGGGCTCCTTAGCAAGTCCCAGCTCTCTTGGTCCATTATTTGTCAGTCCTGTCTCACCTCACTGTACCTTCTTTTCCCTGGTTCTTCCATGACTCTTACCTATTTCCCAGCTCCTTCCCCATCCTGATTTTCTCTTGTAGCCTAGATAGAGAACAGTAGACAGACACCTTTCCCACTTGTTCTTCCCCACTGTAGTCTAGCTTTCATCTACTCTGCTTTTAAGTCAGTCCATCCTCCCAAGGAGTGCAGAGGTATTGTGAAGTCATGAAACACTGAGCTGGAAAGGACAAAGCGCTTTTCTTGGTTTTTTGCTAATTACTGGTCAAGAGGCTGAATTGTGGCTGATACATCACTGCAGCTGGGGAATTTCAGCTCAAGCAGGTGGAGGTTTGTGGAGCTGGCAGTGCTTGGCAAAAGGCTCTGTCTGTAGGCAGAGCCAGTTCTAGCTTTGTGTGGCCTTCCCTCTGCTCTCAGACCTACTTTTGCACTGACATTTTTTCTTTCCACATCATCACTGTGTCCAGCTCCATTTACACTGGCTGGGCTTGCCAATGTGTTGCTTTGGCTATTGCCACCTTCCCAGGTCTGTCCCTGGATGCTGGCACTCCTGCAGGGTTAGCCTGGTACCATCAGGACAGGCACATGGCAGGATTTGCCTTTGGATGCAGCGGGGCCCTCCTGCTGAATCCTTGGGTTATGTTTTGCTCAACAGTCAAATTTGAAGCAGTGAATCAAAAAGCCCATCCTGATAAATTCTGTTCAAGTGCAGAGTCATTGCCTGTGTTGCTGATCTCTTCTGCAGCAAGGCACCAGCTTTTCAGGCACACTGAGCATACAGAGCCTCACAGCTTTCAAATTTACAGCTGTCCAAAACAAATGTGTAAACTCAATGGAGTTTGTTTATTTAATTCTGCTTTATAATACACTTAACTTGATACCATGTAAAAGAAATAATCTGGCAAAGACATCATTAAACAGTTTAATAAGGACTGGATGACTCATTTTGTTTGAACAAATGGATTATTTTGCAATCAGAAGTACAAATGTTAACCAGCTTTATTTTTAGTTTAAAATGTCAAGAGGTCAGAAACAATTAAAGCAATTGTAAGGTGGGAGTACCCAGGGTTTGTGTTCTTTTGGATTTGCACCTTACTAAAATTGCTTTTATTGCAGCTTAGCAACTTAGCAACATTTTTCTGATAAGATAATGGGAATGACTGTGTAGGCACATTTACTGGTAAGAAGAGATTAGAGACAAACAGAAATGGAGCACACTTTTCATTTTAATAGCAAGAGTTGAAAAACTGAGAGGACCTGCTTTTTCCTTCTAGGATTTGAAATTTAGTGATTGTATTTTAAAAGAAATGTCTGATCTGCTTAGGACTTTCTCATCAGCTCAAAATTCAATGTTTGGAATATCAGCCACAAGCTATTTAATGTTCAAAGTTTTGCTTTGAACGTTTATTGTGTTAAGAGAAAAGTTTCAAGTGCAAAGAGAAGCTACCTGAATTTCAGCTCAGGAGAGCTTTGAGAGCAGACACTGTGGGCATCAGGGCACTGTCCCTAGCAAGGCATGTGCTAAGAAGGCTGGAGGCAAATCCAGGGAAGAATGTTCTTTTTACTGCTCCTGCTGTCAGGGGGTCGAGATTTACTGGCCCCATGAAATGACACAGCATGAACTCACTGCTGCAGCACCTTGCTCAGACTGTCCTTGATGGACCCACTGCAGCAGAGGCACCTGAGGGGCACCACCACACCGGGGGTCACCCCAAGCCTGGGTGATCCCAGGAGGGTGGCAGGGGCCAGCAGTCCAAGGGCCCGGAGCCTGCAGAGCACCATGCCAAGGTGCTGGTGGTGACAATTCCGTGCTTGCAGTGGGATGCTCTGCCTGGGCTGCAGCAGCTCCTTGTGCCCTCCCTGCTCCTGCTGCCTGAGGTGCTCCTCATGCCATCTGACCACCCTGGTGACCGTGTGCTCCCTGTGCAGGTGCGGATCGAGGACGACATCGTGGTGACAGCCACCGGCATGGAGCTGCTCACCTGTGTCCCACGGACTGTGGAGGAAATTGAGGCTTTCATGGCAGAAGGCCAGAGCAGTGCCAAATCATTTGGCTGCCTCTCCAGCCAAAAGCAGTAAACTTCAGGGTGATACTTATTGCCTCAGCTAATCAGTCATCATTCTGATTGAATGCTGCAGCATATAAAATAAAATGCATCCAATTCTTAATAGCAAGAAAATCAGCAGTTTAGGTGACCAAGTGGCAGCCAAATAACCCTGCTGCCTTATCAGTGTGGGTTATACTTCTGTCAGATCTCAATTCAGAAGTATCTTGCAATTAAATCTGAATTTTGATGATTGGGACTCTAAAACACCAAGTGGATTATCTGAAAGCTATGAGCAATTGTAACACTCTTAAGTCCTTTTTTAAACTTCATCACAAGTACTGTGAAAAACAAATAAAAATCAGTTGTTCTCAGTGGACATAATGACATTTTTCATATGGATCTGTATCCATGTACTAAGCAGAAACAAATTTTTATTAAAATTCACCTTGGCATCATTTGTGTTCACAACTTCGTGGTCATTTTACTTTTCTGCTCCAGTTCCTGCTTCTTTATCTGACCCTACTACCAATTTGTGCCCTGCAAACTTTGACCCTTCACTAGCCAGAGTTCTCTGCTCTGGATAGTGGCTGTACTGATCCTTCAAACATATCCCCATGCTCATTAGATTTGTTCATCTATTTGTTCCTTAAAAACACAGATTGCTGTGGTGTTAATGAGCCTTAAAAGTTGAAAGAAGGGAATATTTTGCTGCAGGGCTCATGGTCATTCAGCAGCATATGCTGTGCAGCATGATAGAGTTATTTTTACTGTTCAGTGTTAGTTCAGAATGAAATAATGGAAATCTCTCTCTCCTGGGGGGCTTGGGTGGTGTGAGGAACCACTGCCACTGCCTTGCTGCCTGCCCCCCAGTATAGTATTGCAGGGAACACCCAGCAAGGGGAGAGAATGATGGATCTGACTCTATCCTATCTGAAGGCTAATTAATTACTTTATAATCCTATGTTATTCTGTACTATATTACACTATGTTACATTACATCTAAACTGAATCTGCCAAGCACTCAACTGCACAGCACCTGTGACTGTCAGCTGACAGTCCCACACACACACACACAGTCCCGTCCCGTCCCCGTCCCCCCCCCCACACACACACACACCTGGCCCTGACAGGCCAAGGAACCAAAACACCATCACTCTGGGTAAACAATCTCCATATTGCATTCTACTTTGGCACAAACACAGGCACAGCAAAGGATAAGAATTGTTTTTCCTTTCTCTGAGGTTCAGAGAATGTGAAACCCAGAAACATTCTTGGGAAGAATTGTGCCTTGCTTTTCTCTGTGAAGAGAAATGGGGTGACGCCTCAGCACTGAATTTAGGCCTGAAATAATTTCCTCCAAAATCCTCATATACCTTGCTCCAGGAGAGCTCCTTTTGCTAAGTGGGTTGGTCTGTGTGACAGGAACCTGCCCTTTATTCCCAACAGCCTGGTGATCCATTGCTCTGTAGGAAACTTCATGTGGGAGACCAAAGAAGTGTCGTGAAACAATCCAGAGGACTTCATTCATGCCACTCAATTAATAAATAAGCCTATTTACATTTTTCAGAGGTTTCTTGGCATTGGTTTGTAAGAGGCAAGTGCAGGAATTGCTGCACTTCTTGACTGTGAAGGGGAGCAGTTTTTTCATGAGGGGAGGTTGTGAGATCAGGAGCTTGGATGTGCTGCTGCAGTGATGTTCCTGCTGTGGTGACCGGAATCTTCCACCGCTGAATTCCATTACCTGCACAAGGACATCAGGCTTTGCTTTGGTAGCCTTGCAGCTATGAGACCACAGAGACTGTGCTGGCATTGCTCTGAGCTCATCTGCCCCAAAACCCAGGGTTTTTCGGTGCAAAGCAGTGCTGGGGCCCAGCCCCGTTCCCTCCACAGCCGAGAGCTGTCCTGTGGTGGGATCTGAGCGCGCCAGGGGATGATGGCTCCCTGCTGTGGGCACCGAACCCTGCTGCTGCTGCTGGGCTTCGGCGGTGTTCCTGCTTTACAGTAACACAGATTTGGAAAGGAGGAAGCTTTGGAACTGTTCCAAGTAAGCCGCCAGCCCGGAGCAGTTGGGAGGCCGTCGCTGCCGGCTGCTGGCGGGAGCGGGCCCGGCCGCAGAACAGGTCGGGCCGCGCCGGGCCCAGAGGAGGCAGAACCGGTTCTGCGCTGGGCGCGGCCCTGCTCGGCCGGGCACGGGGCACCCTCCCCCTGCCCTTCAGCATCCGGCCCACAACTCGGGGAGTGGCAACTTCATCCTTCGGCCCAGAAGATTGTTCTGTAATTATGATCATTTTTATCCACTTAAGCAAAAAGTGAATTAGACCTTTTTTTCCTAAATTGGGCAGGGGAGGGGAATAAACCTTTTTTTAAGAAGGCAAAGTGATATTTAATACTTTAAAAAGTGGTGTTTAATAATTTTAAGTGTATTAATGGGGTGAAAGTACAGGTTATGGCAATTTTTCTTTTTGACTACATCAAGATATTTTATATTCTGTCCTGTTTTCCCTAATGCCTTTTCCCCTTGGCACAAACAGACCTGAATAGCATTGGCACCAAAGTAACAGAACGTGTCTAATGCCGAGCAAATTTGTGTGTTTAGAAACGTCTGAGCACTTCTGAAATGATGCATGTAAATTGTTCCAGCAAATTGCTGGAGCTGGGGTTGGGTCACTCTGGAGGTCCTTGGGGTTGGGTGCACTCTGGATTTACCTCCTGATTGCCCTGCTGCAGCTACAGGGGTTGTTCAAGGAGTGCAGCCTCCCAGGGCTCTGGGGGCTGGAGCAGACCCCTTCCCTCGGGGGACAGTGAGAAAATGGGAATCAGGTCTCCTGGTGAAATGTGCTGTGACTCCTTGTGTACTGACAGGCACTGGATTCTGCCACAGACTGGAGTTAAGAATCATGAGTCAAAAGGAAAATCTTAACTTTTATAGGTCCACAGTGAAATTTTCTGTGCCCTGCAGCAGAGGGTGAGATGGAGGTACTCTGCTGCCTCACAGACTGGGCTGCTTCACCTTGGGGGAAATAGCCCTTGCTCCTTGGAGCTGCTTTGGCAGGGGGGCTTGGAAAAAGCCTGAGCCCTTTCTTGCAGCCCTCACTGGGGCATGTTTAAAACACAGATTTGTTACAATCACGAGTGAGGTGCTGCACAGAGCCATTGCTGCTCCCAGGCCTTGTCCTGCTGCCAGCCGAGGACAAGGATCATTGTCCCAGTGCCAGTCGAGGACAGGGATCCTTGTTCCAGTGTCAGCCAAGGCCAGGGATCCTTGTCCTGCTGTCCCCAAGGCCAGAGGGTCCTTGTCCTGCTGTCCCCAAGGCCAGAGTTCCTTGTCCTGCTGTCCCCAAGGTCAGGGTGGCTGTCCTTGTGTGTGCCCAGCAGGGACAAGGCCAAGGTGCCGTGTGGAGGCTGTGCCGCCGTTCCAGTCACTCCTGGCCCTGGCCCTGTCCCTGTGTTCTGGTCACTCCTGGCCCTGGCCCTGTCCCAGTGGTCCGGTCATTCCTGTCCCTGTCCCTGTGTTCTGGTCACTCCTGGCCCTGGCAGGCTCCGAGTGCTTTGGCCATCGCCCTCTGTCACACACTGCTATCATTGGTGGTGTCACTGTCACTGATTGTTTTCTCGTCTGGTTGCTGTTAAATTGGCAATTGTTCCAGTAACAGTAAATTGTTATCTCAGCCCTGATCTGCATTTCATCTCTCACCTGGGGGTTGAGGAACAGGAGTGGCTGCGTGGGGTTTATTTTCCAGTTGGGCTTAAACCACAGCATCAGTAAAAAAAACAGTGCAGAGGCTGATAAACCAGAAATTTCATTTTCCAAACAAATTACTTTCATAACTTAGTGGTTTGGTTTTAAACATGAAGGAAATGGGATCAGAGCTGTCAGGAGCAACAGGTGGAAAAGTCACCCGTGAGAGCTTCGGAAAGAGGATCACCACCACTCACGAGAGATCTAAGAGATCATTTCCACCAAAACCACAATCAGCCAGGATTTGCAACCCCTGTTCAGACTGCAGAGGAGGGCCCCCAGCAGCCTAGCAAACCAGCTTCAGGACAGTGGGGCCAGACAGCCCCAGTGCAGGTCAGAGAACCAGGGAAGAGATCAGCGCTGGCCTTTTCACCAGGGGACTTGCAGTTAACAAAGGAGATGCCTTCAGCTCATCTTTTCCCTTGGAAATTTTGGTGTTCTGCTTCTCTCCCCACCCCCTGTCTAAATGCAATACATTTTCAGTCTTAAATTTCTTTTTCTTTTTTTTTGCCTTTTTGTTAAATCAGACATTTGGACAAAACTGTAGTGAGATTCTGATGGCTTCCATGGAGCAGAAACCTGAGTGAAAGAGGGGAACAGAGACTACTGCACTGATTTCTCCAAGACAGCTGTGTGACTTGGGCAACTCTGCACTTGAGGGAGATAGAAAAGGGACAGGAAAAATGAGGCCACTACAAGCAAAACATTTTTATTAGCTCCTGGTATTTCAACCCTACCAACTTCAGATGCAGTTAGAATGAAAAAACATATCTGTAAAAAGTCTAACATAATCCAAAACAATCCATCAAAGTTTTCCACATGTATTAAAAGTTTAAATTCAAAAAAGAACTTTTCAAGGTTTCATTCTCTAACAGTATCTTCATAGAGATAACATCCAAGTTTTTTCCTAAGTGCAGATACAGAGCAAACAAGCATCTTCCAAAATAATCTATGGACAAAGGTAGTGTAAGAGGGAAATTAAGACAGTGTAGTAATCTACAAGACAGACACACAGGTTAAATGTAAAATAACCATACCATCAATGAAATATTTAAAAATTAAAATAAATTAAAGTTACATCAAAGTTCCTGCTTTACTTTGTTTCAATCCTCAGTATAGCACATAGCACTGCATTATGGATCATGGCAAAGACTAAGCAGTAGCAATAAAAAAGTTGCTATAGAAAAACTTCTATGGAAACAAAACAAGGCTAAAGATACTCCTTCACACAGATGTATGATGGCTGTAGAAATTTCACTGAATCAGTTACTAGGGCCATTTATTTTCAAAATCCCTGTAAATCTCTGTAATGTCAGCCAGCAGTGATCCATACATCCCAGTTCAACACCTGCTGTCCTGCCCCTTCCACTGCTAAGCCAAGCTGCACTTTTTGTTTTCCCCAATACCTCCTTCCCAGCAAGAATGCAATTTTGCAGGGCATGGTTTTTTGGTAGCATTTTGAAATTTTCTGAAAAGAAAGCTCTTGTTCTCATAAGGCCCCAGTTACTATGTGAGCAATATGAAATACAAGCTTAAATAAAAGGCTTTGTCAGTGTGCTGCTTTGCCTCTTGTGCATGGTGCTTCACGTGCCATTTGGAGACCAACTGCCTGTATATATCATCAGAGCATATTGTTATTTTTCTGGTGAACATTGGTGAGCATCCCAGCTCACTACTACTACAACCTCCCCATTAACTACAACTGGGCAGGAGAGACCTACGTGGTGCTTCACAGAACTTAAATTCTACAGATTTAAAGTAAAAAGCAAAAATTCTCCACAACCTTTGCAGTTTGTAATATGTAATGGAGAAAACAAAATACTCTAACAGGTATTTAAAAAATGTTCTATTCAATCACAAGTTTCTGATACTACAGTGAACCATCCTGCTGGATTCTTCCCATTATGCAAAGTCTAAAATGGTAAGTGAATATTCCTGTGAAAATGTAATCTCCTAAATATTACATTCCTTGTTAGCTAGGAGTTCAGATCTGCATAAATCTTTGAGGAGAAAAATATTTAAAACAGTTAACCAGTTTCTGGTTTAATTGTTACAAATCTTCAGTGTTAAATCTAAAAGAAGACAATCTCCACAAAACAATGACTAAAGGTACAGTTTTTGCTGGGTTACTGCACAGGCACTGCAGACAAGCTGCAGCTCAAGAGTTTGTTCCATAAGGTGGCAGGTTTCTACTGTCCACTGTTTTCTGGATTTGTTGTGGTGGTCTCAGTGCCAACAGGCTGAACGTTATCTGCAAAATTGTGGGCATGCTCAAGGAACAAGTCTTTCAGTACGCTCAGCTCCTTGGTCAGGAGTTTAATTTTTGCCTCTAAACGTTCATTTTCTTCTTTAAGCTGGTTGACCCTTTGCAGTGTGTCTTGTGCTTTCTGCTTGCTTTTTAAGCGGCTCTTTTTCACTGCCATGTTGTTCCGCTCTCTGCGCTGACGATACTCATCACTGTTTCTATCCACAAAGGAACTTTTCTTTCCCTGTTTGCTCGGAGGCACAGCTTTGCCTCCACCACCAGGACTAACTGGCACCAGCTGGGGAACCTGCTGCAAACCACTGGAGTGTGCTTGAGTGTGAATCACACTTACTCCGCTCGCATCTGTGGTGGGGTTCTGTTGGGATGTCTTGCTCATTTGGGCAGGCTGTTCTTGGACACAGCAGAATTTATAAGGAGACTGAAAACTCTTGGGTTTCTAGAAGGTGTTTCCAACGGATCTTCACATGGATTAAGAGCAAGGTGAACCTAGTAGGGGAAAAAAAAGCTATTAAGATTCAGCTACAATCTTATACATCACTGGCTTTAGCATAAAGTACTGATGGTACATCTGGCAGTAACACATCGTAACTGTGCTGGAAGTGGACAAGCTGCCAACTACATTTCTGAAGTCTCCAACATATTTGGATTGGATGGGACTATTACTGGGTCATCTAGTCAAGCTGTTTGAATTGTTCACTGGCTTCACTCAGTTATTCCAAAGCCATCCCTGATGGATGGGTGTCTAGCCTAGCCTCAAATATCTCCAGTTTCACAACCTCTTGTCTTGGCAACATGTTCCACTGTCTAACTTTTCCTCCAGTTATACAATTTTCTTAGTTTTCAGACTGGAGTTTTCCTTCTGTGGCTTAAACCTATTAACAGCCTGACTCTTGACCAACAGGGGTATTTGATCCTTGTCCTCTTCGGACCACATCTCTGGGTGTATCCGCAGACAAATTCCTCCCTGATCTTTTTTCTCTGGAGCAAGGGTGCTCAGCCTGTCCACCTTTTCTCAACCACCTTACAGCACTTGTTGTTTTGAAGATGATATTCAAATTGATGGCTGTCATAAGGTCTACTGGTACTGAGTGGAAATATAAATCTGTGGAAAAAGTAGTGCATTGCAAAGGCCATGTCTGGGTGACATTCTACCACAAGCAGCGTGCTGAGCCTGTAACAGAATCACTCAAGCAGGTGGGACTGGAGCACAGGCTGATGGCAGTGTAGATCACTACAACAGAGGACTGTCACCATTGAAAGCCAGCAACCACAGCTGACTCATCCACAAATAAAGTCACCTGCGTGGTTCGTGCACTGGTCATTGCCCTCTCTCCTGTCCAGCACACAAACCATCCTGATGAGCAAGACATCCTCTCACCTGACTCACGTGCTCCCGCTGCTGAGGTCAGCCTGCTCCTGGCCCTACTGGTGGCACAAGGAGGATTCCACCACAGCTGCAGGGCCATGGCCCTGTCAAGGCTAACAGCTGGTCCCCTCCTCTTCTCATCTCACAGGATGACTTCCTGTATGGCTGGGAGAGAAGAGGGGAAGGACAACAGGATGGTCCTAAGCTCCTGAAACGCCTACCTCTGGCTCCAGTGAAAAACACCCAGTGATCAGTCAAATCAGTGTGGATTGTTGTGTTGAAGAAAAGCCTTTAAGTGGCACTAAACAATCCTACTGCAAGGTCAGACTGTGGCAGCAGTGCTGCCCAGCACTGTCACACAGACATGCAGTATCATACGACCAGTGTGACACATGCTCCAGAGGGCTGGGGAAATGCAAGCAGCTGCAGCAGAACTGGGCAGAGCTGAATGCCAGGATGGGCAGTGTCCAGCCCAGGAACATCTCTCACATCCATAACAGCAGATGGATGCCTGAGGAATGGAGGGATGTGTGAGAGGTCTGTAGTGAGCTCCTGTGTGTCACTGGTCCTTCTAAACTCACAGGTTCATCAGCTGTGTACTGTTCCTGATCGTTTTTCTCAGCAGTCTGTGTTGCTGTTTTACTTTCAGATGGGCTATCATTAAAATGTTAAAATTCAACTGTGCAGATCAACTGCATATTTTCTTCCATGATGAAGGAGCCACAATGAGATGCAGCTGCAGAGTGTGGTTCAATAACATTCAGGGAAAAGCCCACTAAATTTGGCTTGAATGTTACTCAGAATTAACATTCTCTGTCACCAAGAGGTCTTCCCACTTGTGAAGATGTGTGAGTATACCCACACCCTTCCTATCAAGAAATCTTTTCATTTTCCCATTTTAGGGCAGAATGAGGCCATCACCACTTTCTGACATCCGTGGAGCTGAATCTAAATACATAGTATCTAACACCTTTGTGTTAGTATTTTCCCCAACTGCAACCCTTAAAGCAACTTCTGCATACCATGTTTCAGTCTCAGATCTGACCTAACAAGCATTAGGCTGGGCAGCTACACTGAACACCCAGCTAACAAGGTGTTCCTGTGCCCCAGCACCAGACTGGCAGGGCCGGTTGTAGCAGCTGTGCATGTGTAATTGCACAGACATTTTTAGTCCAGGTGTAAGTGCCTGCTCCTCTTAGAGCATACACTGGCCTTGTCTGCACTTTATTTTACAACAGAGGATTTCTGCAGCCCTCAGAGCATATAGTTTTCTTAGGTTGTCTCTGACAAGCAGATTTTTGACACCTTTTCCAAATCAAACAGAATGCTCTGCTGGCCCCTCTGCCTCAAAATATTTCAGTGTTTGCAAAGTTCACCTGGGCAGGCCAGTTATGTAACCCACACCATTTTCACAACCTGATTTTTGTGCTCCTACTACAGAGGAAGGGGTGGCTCCTGCCCCTAAAGAACCCCACCTGACAGGTAACAAGTTTCTTCACATCACCAGGTTCCATGTGCTACTTCTCTCTATGCTATCAGAACTATTTAATACTGCTTTAACACTTCTTTCCTATCTCTATTAAATTTCCCTATGATTCAATGAAAAGACTATTTGTTCCATTAAACCTAATATTAATGAAGTATTTTAGTTGGGCAGTACGTGGATATAAGCAAAGAAGATAACCAGTGTCACACTTCTCAAGCAAGAATTCCAGCCCTGCCTGCTAGAACAGACCTCCCTCAGTTCCTTCCCACTGGAACTGATTTGTTTTTATTAAATTGCTCTTTCTTGAGTGAGACACGCTCTTATCTGGCCTGATGATCAGAACCCTTAAATGGGACAGGTGACACCTGGATTCCTGTCCTGCTCCAGAGAATGTGCAGAGCAAGTAGCACTAACTAGCACTAAACTAGCACGAGCACTGAACTGCATCACAGAGCTACAGAGTGCCAACTGAGGCTTGGAACTCGTTTCCCCCCTGGTATTTGGAGGCTGGATGCCTATCACCATCTGTCAGAAGGCTGTTCCAGGTAGCAACAGGTGCTATGGGCATCCTTCAGCAGAGACTGCAAGGAGATTTAAAAGCAGCAGGTACAAGACACACAGAGGGGACTCTCAAGAAGGGTGAGGTGAAGGGTCATGGTCACTGGGAGAGGCCATGAAGGGAAGGCAGATTGGGCTCAAACCTCTCAGAGACTGTGCACACACCCACAGCTGCTCCACACCCCTCCACACAGGTTGCTTTCCTGTGACTGCTGACAGCCCCAGCACAGCAGGAGACAACTCCTCAGAGAGCCAGCCCAGTTTCCCATCATCTTGTTCCCATAAAGCTGCTCATGAGCTTCAGCTCAGCAACAGCCCTAGGCTGGTTCCACCCAACACATGGTACTGTTTCCAGTGGCCAGTTAGAACTGCCTGGTTCTCTCCTTGGGCCACCAACTGGCCACCCAGGAAACCAGCTGGCCACCCACTACAGCATAATAGCTGGTAACTCAAGAGGTGTCTTCTCAGGCAGAAAGATGTTTCTAACTGTCTCACAGTATTCCTCAGGGACCAATGAAGCAATGAAGGCCCTCATTTGCTTTCACACATACAAAAAAAAAAAAAAAAAAGTAAAGACATTAAACTTCCAAATGTTTGCTTTGGCAAAAAAAAAAAAAAAAAAAAAAAAACCTACCAACAAAAAAAACCCAATACTGTTTTGCCAATTCAATCAGTATTTGTTTTTTAACTTGGTAGCAAAAAATACAAAGTCTTCTCTCTGCTCCATTCCTGAGGTGTGACTTTGGTGATTCTGATCATCAGTCAGAATAACTTTATTGCTCAAATTCACAAGGCTGTCTTGTCAAATGCAAAACTGGTCCCAATCTGAACAGCAATAGGGACCTCTCTCAGACTCCACTAGGAATACCCTGATAGGATCCGAGTCTGGATTCCAATGACCCCTACTAAGGACAGTGGCACGGAACTCCCGGCACATGTGCTGAACAACGGGAGGGCCGAGTCCTGCACGGGTGACACTCACAGGTTTGCAGGAGATGATGCTAACTCTCACTTACTGAAGGCTGGGACCCAACGCTTTTGACACTAGGTAGCTCAATCCCAATTCTTGTCACAGCTGACAACATTACTTTTCCACATTTATTTCAGAAACTCCATTTTTAATACACATCTTAAAGACAAATACATTCTGACATCCTTAGCGGACTGTAACAGAACACATAAACATGTATTTTAACATGACAGAACCCCAAACGCTGGGAGGCAAGGGGGTACCAAAATACTGTCTTGCAAATAAAAACGACAGCTGTGACTTCTAACGATAAACCAATTCCTTAAATCCGAAAGTTTTACAAATGACAAGCGCTTTGCGAAGAGGCTCCGCACGGCACCGTTAGGGAGCTGGGGCTCTTCCTGCCGGATGCCAGCGCCAAGGCCGACGCGGAGCTCCCTGCCTGCCGAAGCCTCGGGTTCAAACCTGTCCCTGGAGCTACGGATACTCGCGAGGAGCCCGACACGTCTGCCCCGACGCTCCGCGGGCGGTACCGGGCCGCGCTCCCCGGCTGCCCCCCGACCGCGACCGTGAGCGGCAGCCCGGCCCCGCCGCCGAGCGGCCCCGGAGCCGCCCCGGCGCGGCCTCACTCCCCCCGGCCCCGGGCCGCGACCGACCGCGGGGACCGGGACCGTCCCGGCCCGGCCCAGCCTTCCCCGGCGGGCCCATGGCGCCGCCGCCGCCCTCCCCGGGCCGCCCGCCCGCCGAGGCCGCACCGCTCCTCCCCCGTCCGAGCGGGGCGCGGGGGTGCCCGGCGCTGCCAAGCCGTGACTTCACCGGGGGAGGGGAGGGGAGGGAGCCGGGGCCGCCCGCCGATTGCATCACGCGCTGCCGAGCGGGGCCCGGCGGGCGGGGGCGGCCGCGGCCCCCCGGCCCCGGCGCGCGCCCCCCGCGCTTACCTGAGCGGCGCGAGCGGCGGGAGGGGCCGGGCGGGCCGCGCTCGGTACCGTGCGCGTGCGGCGAGCGCCGATTGCGACACCGCGCGCGGCGGCCCCGCCCCGGGTGATGCAACCGCCGCGGAATCGGCAGCGCGCGCGGCCAATCAGCGCCCGCCGAGGGCGGGGCCACGCCCCGAGGGGTTTGTGGAGGGCGGGGGCGAGGCCCTGCGCGGCCCGCGGGCTCTGGTCCAGCCCCGCCATGGCCGCGGCCTGAGGGAGCCGAGCACGGACCCGCGGGAGCACGGCTACGGCCTGAGGGAGCCCGGTCACTGCCTCAGCCGGCTACGGCCTAAGCGAATCTGGTCACGGTCACGGCCGCGGCCCGAGGGAGCCGAGCACGGCCCGAGGGAGCTCGGCCACGGCCCGGGTCTTGTCACGGCCGCTCGCAGGGTTTGTGTCCCTGCGCTGAAAGAAAACGCTGTCGCGGCCACGCGTGTCGCTGGGCCGGCTGTGCCCTCAGAGCCGTCTTCCCCTCTCCGATGGGGGAGCGGGTGGAGAGGCCGCCCCGCCCGGCCCGCGGGCTGGCGGGCAGCGAGGTGGTGGCGTCCCCGCTCCGGTGGGAAGCGGGGGCCCGGCCGTACTTCCAGCACCTCCCTCAGCCCGAGGGGGAGAAGCCGAAAGCGCGTTTCCCGGCCGAGTCTCCGCACGGGCAGAGCGGTGAGCTGGTCCCGGCCCCGGCGGGAGGCACAGCGCAGCCTCGGTGTGCCCGGGCCGGGCCGTGTCGTGGGCGTACCTGGCACTGCCCCTGCGTTCGATCCTCGTATGCGCCGCCCGCGTAGGGGCTGGACTCCATGAGCCCCGTGGGTCTCCTCCAACTCCGAATAATATTCTGTGATTCTGGTGAAGTTAGCCAGTGCCCCACAGGCATCGGAGTTGATGGCGGTGTGCCTCTGTACTGATTGGCATCTTCTAATTGTTCCCAGGCTGTTAATTAGCACCTGGCAGTGTATTCCCATCTCGATCCTAGCTGCCGTGTGGTTGCCTCCTTAGAATGCTGTGAGATCAAGGCGAAGAAATGCCAAAGACATCCCAAAAAAGTGTCAACAGTTCTCTTGACAACAGAAATCACGGCAAATTTCTAAATTTCATAGTTTCCTGGTTAATTTTTTCTTTTCTAACTTACCATTAGAAAAGAAATCCTAAATGCTGGCAGACTAGGAAACATATGGATCTTAAAGTTAAATGTCAAAGGAAGGTTTGGCACTATTTTATTGGTATGTTTGTTGTTATAAAATACATCACTTTTTGTGGAGAAAAGTTCTTTTTGCCCTTGATATTTTCCAGACACTTTGTTTTGTATTGCTTTTGTTCTGCCCAAACAAGCATATACTTACTATATATATATCCACACATGTGCTCTCATCTCAAGCTGTGTGGGAGCAAGGTGTGTTTGCAGCTCCCTGAGTGGGAAATGTACACTTCAATGTACAGGTGTGTGTGTTTGCAGTGGGCAGGTCTCAAAACCATCTGTTTATAAGGTAGGCAAGTTTGGAACAAGTTCAAGTGTGCAGGCAGTGAAAATGATACTGTTGGAAAAGTGGGATTTTTTTAATGTAGAGAAAAAACAAGTTAAGGCTCTATGCACATAGACCTGCTTGAAAATGTTTTAGATCTGGAAAAGACTTGTGAATAATTAGATTTTTAAATACAGTTGCAGAGCTCAGTAATGTAGATACAATTATTTATATTTACCATTTTTATGGCTGGCTGATGTTGTGGAGGGGTTTTGTTTTTGTAAAGCCCCGTGGAAAATAAACCATATTTGCAGAAAAATTATGAGGGTTAGTCTGGGCAAACAGTTTTACTCAGCTCATTTACCATAGAGATACTTTTCCTTGTCAGTCATCAAGTATTTGCTTTAACTTCTCTAATGTTTTTCTGTTTCTTAATTGAAACTTACATTTTCTGTGACAGTGACTCATCCATCTATAGCTGGAGTGGAATTCCAGGTAAGCTTTGCTCACAATAGTCAAGTGTGTGTGCTCTTAGTATGCTTTCGTAGGATTTTAGAGCTCTTTATGACCATTCATTCATTAATCCTCATCAAAGGTAGCTGAAGAAAATAAAATGCAGACACACTTAGCTCAGGGAGTCTGACTATTTTAAACATTAAAGCTCACACATAATTCCCTGCATGCAAGACACTCCAGTGCTCGGTTGGCATTATATCCTGTTAAAGGAAACTATCACACAGTGTACTTCAGTTTTTGCAGGATTTAAAATAGAATATCATGGAAGCAATCTAAAAAGTAAGCACAGGAATATACAGGCAGCTGGGCTGTGGCACTGAAATAGACACTTTACCTGCTTTTGTACAGGTTGTGCCAGAGGAGCAGTAGCTCTGAGTGGGATGTCATGAGCAGCCTGATCCCTTCTGGGACAGAGCCCTTCTCCCTCTGATCCTGGGTGTGTTTCTACAGCAACTGCTTACCCATATATGCAGATCATGCTGGAATAGTGTCTTACTTTCACATGCATTAGCCAGTCTCACAATTGTTTAATGACTTTAGTCCTGGAAAAAAATTACACTGATACTCAGTGTCTTCAAGTAATCTACAGCAATTCCCTTTTAGAGGCAGAAAGGCCATTGAGGAAATGGAAACACTGGGAACTGGAGGCAGGAGGTACAAAGGGGAGAGGAGCCTGTAGGGACAAATATCCCTCTTTACTGCCCATGCAGTGTGTTCCCTTAGCACAAAAACATTAAGAAGTTCCCTGGTGCCTTTTACTCAGAGTGAAAACTGCTTTGTTGCCCTTGGAATAGTTTCTGTTGTGTCTGATTCCATTGTTCACTCCTGTTTCCTCTGTCTTCATGGGCAATTATATTTTTGTCTTAAAATAAAAACCCTACAAACTCCTGGACTCAACCTACACATTAAAAAATGTTTCTTTCCATAAGTGTTTGCCTCTGTTTCCCTCATGGGTAAACCTTTGCTGGATTTTTTTTTTTTTTTTTTTACTTCAGACTTGCACATTTCAGCTAAAAGTTTACTTTTCACACATGATACTGCTGTGTACTTTTTCACTCTGGTCTAACAGCCAGGCTTTTGAATTCTGGAGAAGAAATTATTTTTCTCCAGTGATTTAGAAGACATAAGAATAAATATATTTGTATATATAGTTTACAGGTGGAAATAAACAGGCCCTTTAAGTAAAAAACACATAATTCCAGGTTGTGAGGAGCACTCAGATGTATTTAAGGGTAAACGCACTGAATGATACCAAAATATAACCTTTTCTTGGTAACTGCTACTCCTTTTCTTGGTAATCTCAACCTAGCTTGACTCAAAAGTGGAAAGATTCAATATGATTACATTCTTTATGATCACCAAGCAGATGGCATTCATTCAGGAATATCCCAGAAATACCAAGTCTGTCATAGAGGTTTTCTGTAATCTTATTATTGCAAATCTCCCTTCTCTTCCCAGCCCTGCATTTTGGTATTACAATAATTACTTTTCGTGTTCATGACTGACCTGCACCAAGACCAAAATCCTATTGTTAGAAAACTGAATTTTGCACAGCTGAGGCTGTTAAAGCTTCAGAAAGCAAAAGGATTGCTGAGTTTCTTTTCTTGGGACTCTGGCTATATAAAAAAAAAAAATTAAACACAAAGAGAAAAAGTAATATGAATAGCTCTGCCTATTGGTTTGAAAAAGCTTATACTTCCTAAGCACAGAATTGGGTTTTTCACTATGATTTAATAATTTAAATGACAGAAAATTATCTAAGAGCTGATTTGTCAGAGGTAGCCTTTTTGACTAGGTGAGGAGAAAGGAAAGATTGTGTAGTGGTGGTCACTATTTCAGTATCATACTGCTAATTCTAGCACTGCCTCACTACAGCCTTGGAAAGTCACAGTGCTTTTGTTCTAGCAAATAGTAAGTAAAGCAAGGAACCAATCTGTTCTAATAGCAAACATCCATTTTATTGTCACATTGCCTGGAGTTCATTTGCAGGAAAAATCAAGTGCCTTTGTTCCCTCTCTCTATGCAGTGAATAAGTCTTGTAACAAAGTATTTCCAGTTTTTAGTTCTGCATCTTCCAGAACTACTTCCCTTTATTTGCAATTATCAAAATATCCAGGTTCTCTAGATATCTGGAGTTACTTATACTGGTTTCTGAAAATCAATTAACTCAATTACATGTGCAGACTAAATGCAATGGTTCTCAAATGGAGGAGGACAAAAAACCCCATAATAGACAGCTGTTCCCTACAGCTTCAGCAGGCTGTTGGGTGATGGCAAAAGGAATCAGGCTAACACAGAAGTCTCAGAGAGTCTGAAAAAACTAATATAGCAGAAAACTAATGCATTGAGGATTTGGATGCTGTTAGAACAAACCCAGGCTGTCACTTCCACAGGTGTTACATGCTGTACTGCTGTTCACCTTTCCCTCTCCAGCTTTGAGGGGACTGAGAGGTTTGGTGCTTTGAACTTAATGAACTGGTTTCATCTAGGTAGGGTCTGCCACAGTGGTGCCCTGAGATTTGTTTTCCTAATTGCCCTGTTTTTGTTTCATGCTATTATCAGGAAGGTAAATTTTTAATCAGAAACTGTTTGCAACACCTTCAGAATCAGCCAGCTGCACAGATAAAGGTGTGCCCACTTTGGCAAGTTTCACTTTTTTGTGTGGTATTCTGCTTAGTTGGTTGGGTTCTTCAGCAGTCACATAGCAGTTTTCTCTTTCATAGCTACAAAATACTGTGGATTGTAATTTATATTTTAATAGAACCCTTACTCAGTCTGTGCTGCCATGCTGTCAGGAATTTGTTCTTCAATCCAAGCTAGCTCTCCAATAGCTAGGTTCTCCAATACCAATATCCCATTTCACCAGATGGTACTTAGACCTGAGCAGTGAGCCATTTCAGCCGTGGCTTCTTGAGGGATTTAAAGGTAGAGGAACGTCTTGTTACCTTTGTGACAATTCTTAGCACATAAAAATACTGTCACAAAAATGTGTGCTGTTTCAAAATTTAGCATTTATCATCTCACCTTCACTGTATTCCAGAGGACTGCTTAGGAGATAACCTACATATTTTGGATGGATAAAGATGACCAGATATACATTAGTGTTCAGTAGCCACAAGTCCCTTTGGAGTGAATGAAGCAGCTGAGGTTACTATCTGTGACCTTCTATGGAAATATCAGAATATGAAATTAGAAGCTTTCTTGTCAGCATTTGAGTTTAAAAATATCAAATATGTCCCTGAAGAATGCCTGGTCTGTGAGGAGGCTGCTAGTGTATCAACCCAAAGAAGATCATCTAACAAAAAGAATGAACACTATACTCCTTTTTTTTTTTTTTAAGGATTTTACAAACATGTTCATGTTTGAGTGTTCTCTGGCTGTGCTCTGATGTCTAGTGATCCAATAAAAATTAGTGTAGCCTTTGTTGTGAATTTCACTGGGGCTTGGCTTGAGTTTTACCTGAGCTTCTCTAGTAATTGTACTAAACAATGCAAACTGCAAGTCTTCTGGTATCTAGAGAATATGGCAGGGATCTGTAGACTGCCACTGATTGTTTTGGGGGCTTGCTGCCATGTGTATGTAAAATGTTAGGAAGGATGAGGGCTGCATAGCTAAAGATAAACAAAACCAGAATAGATAAATTGATTGAAAGGAAAATGCTGTTTATTGTGTGAGTATATGTGCATCTATAAAATCTGGTTCAAAAGAGACTTGTTAGAACTAAACAAGTCTGAGCGAGAATTAATGGCCCACACCTGGGAATAAGAGGTGAATTCTCAAGTATCCAGGTTTAGTAATTGCCACACCTGTCCTATATTCCCAAAAGCATAAATGAGGCCTGCAAGGATTTAGATAGCTTAGCTTCTGAATGCACAGTGCCATGGCTCTTTTCCAAGGCATCATCAGTCACCGCGTGAAAATCCCCACCCATAATTACCAGGGCATTATTTATCACAGGGCATACTCTAGTGAAGAACTTTACCTTATTCCTATGATATCAAGAAAAGAGAATAGTTTTAGTCATTAATTTTATCCAGACTTCAAAATGGTTCAGAACAGAAGCCTAAAATAAATATCCTTCCAAAAAAGCAATGAGATTGGAGAGACATTGCTTTGTTTATGGTCTCATGGTTTTGGAAAGAGGAGGACACAAACTGCATTCTTATAAATGGCTTTATTATTCCCTGCAACCAAGATGACCTCTGAAATAGCATGAAAAGCTTAAGGAATGGCCATTTGAAATACAAAACTGAGAGTCTGGCACCTGGCAGAGGACAGTCCACCTGATTGTTTACTCCACCTCAATTCCGTTCATGAGCATGAATAGAAAATGAATTATTTATCATAGTACAAAATATGGGGGAGGACAGTTTGAGAAAATGTTCTGGGATTTGCAACACATCTGTCATTGACCTCCTGCTGCTCACGTTGAGGAGAATTTTACATGAGATAATCAGTGACTGATACTTTGGTCAGGCAAGCAGACTCTATTTTTGTCCCCAACATAAAAGAAGGTAAGTATTCAGCAGGGCCATCTTCCTTCCAGAACATCAATTCCTTACATTTAGTGAGTTAACTGTTTCTAGTTCTGATGCCTTAGGATCTAGTTTTTTCTATTTTTCAGATCCTGTAATGTTTTAGTGTAGAGCTCTAAAACCTGTTAGCTGCTGTTCTCCCATTTTATTCAGACAAAGCAATTCCTCTCTAGGAAACTCAAGGACTCCTTATTGTCTCAGAGAGACAGAGAGATGTAAACAACAGTGAATTGTGGGGGGGCAAACCTGGAGTAAATTACCTCATTATCTGAAACTGTAATTGGAGGATTAACCCCTGATATGTAAAAGGACAAAACTTATAACTGTATGAAAAACTTGTGACCATGGTCCATCTTAGGTGTAGCCCCTCAGAGGCTTTGAGTGCCCAAGGTGTACCTATGGAAGGCCTTCAATAAATACCCACTTTTATTCTCTGAATTTTGTCTAGCCTCTGTTTTAGGTAGACACTCCAAGGCATCAGTTCTCTTGCTTCCTGAAACAGAATTTCCAAAGAAACAGTGGGGCACAGCTTTCTGCTTTGGCTCTGCCAACCTTCAAAATTAATGCAGGCTCCCAGAAGAGCAAAGCAATTCCACTTACATTGTAGCAGGCATCTGAATATCTCTGTCACTGTGAACTTACAAGACACAGTCTGGGTTTGTATTGAATATAAACATTGCAGACAAATTTGCAGAAAGAAACACTTTGTAGCATGTTACGGGCACAACCATGTCAGGTTTTCTCTCCTCTCAGCACTAAGTAGATCAGACTTCCCTCTGACAGGAGAAGCTTTGTGCTCCCTCCATCACTACCTATCCTTTGCATTCATGTTTGTGCACCTCAATGGCTGTAAAATTCAACTTGGCAAATCTCTGTACAGAGGAGTCTCCTCATTCTGAGTTCATTAGCTATCATGTGGGGGTTTCAGGCAGCAGGCATGATTTACTTCAGAAGTTCTCCCACAGTTAAGACACCTTTTGAAGTTATCAGGAATCCTTCCCAAGAACAGAATTCAGGCTCAGCAATATTACAACAATGTTGATGTCAGTGACTTACAGTGGAACAACCTGTTTGCAAAAATATGGGGCAAAAGAGAGTAACATGCAAAGGAAAAGCTGATGACAGCACAGAACACTTCAAAACATTGAACCTGCTCTCACAGACTCCCATGTGCACTGGCAACCAAGCACCTACTCCAGCTGGCAGAGACTGAGACCTACTCTATAAAAGCATTGCTGTCCCTCAAGTCTTTTACTGCAGACTCAATATTTGCTGAGCATACACATTCTAAGAGGGCTTCACCAAGGTGCACAGAAATTGCAGAAAGTGCATAAGGAATATGGTAAAAGTCACAATCATTTGTGCAGTTTTTTGAGGCTCTCCCCCAGGGAGTACAGGCTTTGCTTTCAAGTCACCTGCAGTCCTATTGTAAATGTGGTTTGGCAGTCAGAGCAAAGGACTTTGCTTACCAAGAAAAGAGATTCTTCAAGGTATGTTTGTTTATGTGTACTTTTGTATCATGTCCTCTTTTTCTTCTTGTGTAAAGTCCTTTGACATTAGGGGACTCAGCAAGTGGGACAAAGGGTCTAATGCACACGGTCTTTTTCCTTCCTGAACAAAATGAAGACAGGATGAGTGCACTCAGGTGTAGTGTAGTCCTGGCAGGAACAGGCACATGGGCAGCCACTTCAGGAGAACTCCAGCTTTGGGAAACTTCTGCACTGCTACCGAGGCAATGTGGGACGTTGTACTTCAGATAACTGAAAAAACTCAGTTTTCAAAACAAATGTCAATGCTTTAAACACAAAAAGTTTATAACACAATATTTATGTGAACACTGATTTAATGTAGGGGCATTTATTCAACGCCAGTGTATGACATCAGTAGAGAGCACTGCAGCAGCCTGAAACAGCCCACGTGTCTTTGGCTTCCCTCACATGAAGGCTGTAGCTCTCAAGGCAGCTCACCTCCTGCTGTAGCAGCACTGGTAGCTGAGCTATGGAAACTGAAGAGCTGCATGCTTTTACTTTCTTTCTGGCTGTTTTTTAGTAAATTTCTGGAAAGGTTTTCAGTCCACTGAAAATTTGGTAAGTCACACATTCAGATAGTCCCCCACCAGATGGATGTGATCAAAATATGTAGATCCAAGGACATGGAGGTGTTTCAGTGCTGCAAGGGAGCTTTGGCTGTGTCTCTCTGAGCCCACTGAAACAAACTGTAAGGGGCACTGGGGCAAAGCCCCTTCCTGGAGGCTGAGTTTGCAGTTGATATGTCACAGGATCTGAGTTCTGTCTGCATGTTTTCCACAGTTTAAACATACAGCATTTCTTCTTAATAGGGACACACACATTTATATGGGTTGTCTTCCATTAACACTGACACCACTTTTTGTATATCCAGTGGAAACAGCAGCTGAACTTGCACAGATATGTACAAGGGACAACTCCAGTCAGGAGTCCTACAGCGTCTTCAACTACCATGAAAGAGAAGGAAATGGGAGGCTCAGATTTTATCAGTGGCACCCTGAACTGGGTAAGTGGTGCTTATTTCAGTTTATTAATAAAGGAGAAAAGTAATTCCCATGTGGTCTAGACCCTACCAAAAATGCAAATGATCTCTTGATGATTTAAATTAAGTGTAAATGGTCCATAAGCCCTGCACTTAGTCACATAAATGCTTCCATCTACTGAGCCTTCCTAAAGCATCCCAGAACATTCATGCTGGAGGGGAATAGCCCCTTTCTAAATGGAAAATACTGACCCACTATCAGCTGTACTGTCTTACCCAACATAAATGCCAGCTGTGTTGGCTGTATAACTGTCAGCAGTTGTTTCTCTGACAGAGCAACAGGTTTCTGTGCCAAAATACACTTTCCTGTCCTTGTCTTTTGCAGCTGAGTGTCAGGTTGCAGACAACCAGCATGGATTCAGCCTTCCCATGCTATGGGCTCTGTGCCACAGAGGTTTTTAAATCATCATTTTCCTTTTAAAGTCATATATTTCAGTATAATAAAAGCAAGAACTGTAGCACCCAACACTAAAACATGTTGCATGAATTCTTTTTAGAATCATGCAACTCGTGTCATTAAAAATCTGGAATTTTTGCCTGCTTTAAAGAAGACAGGAGTTATTTTTCTAAAATTAAATTTTAGTTTGCCAAAGTGAATTTCACTTTATATTTACCACATTCATGTCATAAACGTGAGCAGCTTGTACAGCTCATATTCCCCATTAATATAATTATGTAATATTAATATAATCTTGGTGTTTGTCAAGGAATGTAGGATTTATGCTCATATTAACATATTTCATGTAATTTGATTTAAATTAACATCTAGCATAATTGTTTCAGCTTGAAAGAATTATTCAAAGTGAATAATTTAGAGTCCGAAACCTTACTCCCATTTCCTATCTTTAATTACAACAGAAGAAAAAAAAATGGACTTTTTTGCTGTATGGGAGCCCATTTCATAGTTTGTTCCTTTTTTTCTTGAAAACACATGTATTTTGCATAGACTTTTTGTTTGGAATTAGAAACCTCTTAGCCCTGGGCTCTTGCTGAATGATTAGCCTTGATTACACTTAGCTCTTCTCTTAACTATGGCCAGGTAAGTCACATGGCATTGTTGCTCCGTCCTATCTGAAGGACAATGTCTGTTCAGCATTGTTTATGAGCTTTTAGATATCCAAACCTTGCAAAAAACCTCATACTGTCACTGGCTTTTTACTTTCTGAAATATTATTGCAAACAAAATACTTTTATGATTCCATAAAATGAGTAAAAAATATAATGGCTTCCATCAAAAGAAATCTTCTGATTGTATTTGTATGAATTCTGAATATATTTATTTCAAGTATTCTGCAGTATTCTGTAGTATTCTGTCAGCTGCCTTTAAACACTAAGCAGAAGGAATGGTTTATTCCAGGCATCATCAGTCCTGTTTTCCTCCAAAATTTTGAAACTTTGGACTCTAGATTTTTATCTGTCTGTGATATTTTCAGGAAAACCCTACTGATCATTAGACTCACTTGCTTTGTGATTAAGTCTTATTTCACTTAAGACTTGTTTTACCTAAAGCATAAGATTCCAGTTGGAACAAAAAAATGTAAATCTGAAGGTCTTGAGGAGCTCCTGTGGTGGTGAGTAAGAATCCTTATTTCAATTAACAGGACTGGCATGCTGAATGTTACTGGGGGCAGCTTCTCCTCCTGTGAGGAAGAAGGGAAGTGGGAAGTTTCTGAGAGGTCAGCATAGGTGTTATCCCAGCAGTGCCAGGTTCTCTGGATGTGTTCAAGTGGAAATCCCTGCAGGAAAGGAAGGGCCATCTCTCCTGTCACCTGCCAGTGGCTCCAGGAGAGCTGCTGCTGCCCTGAGCCTGCTGCAGGCCAGTGTGCCACAGGGGGAACCTCAGCACTGCCAGCTCCAAAGGGTGAGCTCCTCCTCTGTGCAGGGCTTACTCCTAGGAGAGTCCAGAAATTCTAGTGCCACTATGATTAGCTTGAAACTGATAACAAAAGTGTGATCCTTTTCAAGCCAAGACTGCCTCTGACTTGGTTCCTTCTTCTGTGCACCTGTCCCCCCGTGCTGGTGGTTGGTTTGATCATGGCTTAGATTCATTGGTGATGTCACTGAGTGACTCTCAGAACTTTGCTGAGCCTCCTTCCTTCCTCAGCTCCTTTTCCTCTTGCTGCCATTGACATTTTTTATTTAGTAGACCAGCTCTTGCTTGGATTACTCATGCCAGTAATCCCTGGGCTAATAGTGGGTAATTAAAGAAAACTGAATTTATCTCAACAGGGGGTTCAGATTTTAAGATCCAAGACAGCATCTGCTCTGAGCAGTAAAATTGCTTCCTCTCAGTTTAGAGTCAATACTTACAGAACCTCACACTTTAAAATGTGAGACAAGTGTGTTCCCAAAACTTCCTGCCACTGAAGTTGAATGCTTTATGGCATTAATAAAAGAAGGTTTGCACCAAAAGTATATTATCTTCATATTTTATAATCTTAGTGCTTAATTCCATAGGTACTTTGACCATCAAATATTTGCAGGCTGGCAATCAAAAACTGTGAGGTCATGTGTTATCCCAGTGTCCAAGCAGTCAAAATCTCACAACAGCTTCCCTGCAAGAGGAGTGGAAAAAGCCCACCAGATCCTTGAGTTCTCTGAGAGCTCCCATGCTGACATGGATTTAGCAATGTCTTCATCTGTGAGACAACACATGAGGCTTTCAGATCCATTATGTACTACACAATGTAAACTTTTACCACACTTTTACTCTTTAGCCTAATCCTGATCCTTGTAACAATCTCTCCTAAAGGGGGGTAAGTTGGGTGAGAATATAGAATTTTGTCCATGTCAAGGACTAGGTTTTATGACAGGATGTGTCATGTACTAAAAAACATTATTAAGAAATGCCATGGCTATTTTTATAAGCTGATCTTTCTCTTCATTTCCAGTCCCACTGCTCTCACTTTTCATATCTTCTTCTGATTGTACATTCTTTGTGTAGCAAAGCATCTCTTTCTATACTCCTGGAAAATGCTTAACATTTTTTGGTATTTTTGTCATAAATATTTTTTTCAGAAACTCAAAAAATAATGTCTACAGTGCAACCTACCTAGAAAGAGTGATGAAGGCTGAGACATGCTGTCTCATCTTCTTTTTGAAAGTCTTTTGAGGACAGCAAAATGTAACATCCAAGTCAGTGGCAAGAGTCCTCATTATTTAAGCAGCCTTCTCAAGTACTAGCTCAGCTTTGTAGATGTACCTTCTCAAAACCAGATGGTTTTGGATTGACTATGAACTGCCAAAGTTGTGCTCAAAAACAACCTTTTACATTAAAAGGTATGAATAATGTTGCAGAATGACTACATGAATATTTTCAAAGGATTAATGCACAGTCATATAAAGAGACAAACAAGGGTATTTCCTTTGTAATTCAGTGTTACTTCCCAGTGTTCATGTAGGTGTGCTTTGAAACCAGTGTAGTTGTTGGGCCTTAGATGCCACTTCAGGTAATATTGCAAATTGCTGTTTTATGGAGAAGCTCATTATCATAATGTACTTTGGGTATCAGAGTGAATTACTCACACAAGTGAGGAGATGCTACAGCTCTAACTGGCAGGATTTTGGTAAATACTGATGCTGACCCAGGTGTGCAGGCCTGCTGACAAGACTATTAAGTTGCTGTTGTTTCAGCATCTAGTTTCAGGTGCAGTTCAGGACACTGAGATTTGTAAATCTGAGTTCCATGCACAGCTCATGTAGGCACTTTGAGAGCATCTTAACTGAATGCTGGAAGTTGGTGTCACCTGAGTGGAAAAAAAGAAAAAAACTGTATAATTTTTCTGGATTTACCAGGATTTTAAATCTCTGGGTTTGAATTGCTGCTTGTATAACACCATGAAAAGTAGCTAGCCAAAGTCTTAGAGCCATAACGTTCAGAGAATATTTTGAGAACACCTTCCTAAAAGCACAGCTGGGAATTGAGTTTGGGGTGGGATACCCTTTTACTGTTCTGCTGCATAATTTGTATGCCAGGTAATGATCTGCACAGGCTCCTACTGAGAGAGATCAATGAGAGCCTTCAATCAAGTAGGGCTAGGGCCTAGAAGAAAATAAGCTGTACTTTCCAGATTTTTTGGCAGTTCACCTCAGAGATAAATTTATTTCAGATAAAAATTGATCTATTTCCATTTAAAAAACCAACAAACAAGAAGGCACTGTATGAAAGGATTTCCTTTGTAGGAGTGCAATAGTCAAACTTTTGCATGCTCATTGGTGGTGATATTAGGGCATAGGAGAGATTAAATGCTCAGCTTTCTTATGTATTTCTTGTATGGCCTTGGCAAGTCATTCATCTCACAGCTCTCTAGTTGTGAAACAGAGAGTTATAAACTGCTCCATCATCCAGGGAGATGTAGCATGAACAAATTAAAGATGATGAGCCATTCATGGTGAGAGAAACCACTGATGTTTGTAAGGTAAAGACAAACAATTGGAGATTCAGGTGGGAAAGGAAGGAGGTTATCATTTAATCAGAGATGAAATACTAAAGAGAGAGAGAGACAATGGGTGATTGTGGATAGGCTAAATACTGAGCAAAGTTCTATCATTAGAACTACTGTTAAACATCATAACATCATTTGTGGAAGTCTTAAGGCAAAGGTGAAGGCCCAGTACAGCAGAAGGAAACAGTACACTGAGAGGTGAGGAGCAACAGTGTCACTTGTTGGGTTGTATTTCAACTGTACAGGACTTAATCCTGCCTCTGAAAAACATCTGCAGTGTTTTGGGCACTGTGGATGTGGTCAATGAAATATGGTCTTAATTATAGGAGAGGAATTGTGTATGCAATGGCTCATTAACTATGCAAAGACTGTGAATGGACAAAAAAAACCTTCACAGACTGATTGGTGCAAGATTACAGGTGACAAGCTGGAAACAGATTGGGCTGTGAGGGTCATTTGAATGGAAGTGAGCAGTTATCAGGTAAGTGGAAGTGAAAGATGCCCTCAGTCACCTCGCCTGGAAATTGCAAAGGGCTGAGCTCTCAGCAGAAGAGTCAGAAGTCAATGGAGCACAAGGATAGGAAGAATTGAGGCATGGTCATAGAAAACACCTGAAAATACCCTGAAGACAAGGAAAATGGTACAAAACAGGAAGAGGAAAATAGCATGGATTTGAGTTGGTTCACCTTGGAGTTGTGTTTCTCCAAAGGAGAAAAGCTGTAATGATAAGTCATTAAATCATCTGTTGTTAGACCAAAATGCACATTAAAAAATGATAAGCAGTCCCCAGCTGCCTTTCCCAGCTGAAGGGAAGGTTCTGGTTGACTTGTTAGACACTGCTGCCCACTGATCTACAGGCCTCCAAGGCTTTGGCATATCAAGTCTTTTCCTTTGAATATTGTCATGTGTGGCAGCTTTTATGTGCAGAATCATGTGTCTCCTCCCTGGGGCAGAAAACACAACAGGAGAGGGGAGAAGTTTGTGTTTCAGTGTACCACAACAAGTGAGAAGGTAGATTGCCAGATCTGTGTTTGCATAGGAAACCACTGCTGCTTCATCCCTGCCTACTCTTCAGGTGCACTCAGGAAGCAGTGAAGATAATATCCTCTTGTCACTCCCACCTCAGCTCTGCCATCCTTTCTGCTCCACAGTGCCCACCCTGGTCTTTTTTCTCCCCCCCAATTTTCAGGTGGGACAGAGGAGAGGCTGGGCTGTTGCTGCCATTCCCCCCAAGAAGTTTTGCGTGCAGACTCCTGCCTGGAGCTTTGTCAGTAGCAATGACATATTCTGGTTTAACAAGGTAGTAAAATAAATGTGCAGCTGCACTCCAGCTCCTAACAGGGCTGCCACATGCTATGCTGTGTACAAACTGCCAAGCTGTTGGATCAGCAGGCAGAGCACCATCCTGCCCACAGCCTGCATCCTGCAGCCAGTAACTCATTCTGGAGCCCAGAAATGGAGTGAAAGGCCTGAGAACAACTCAGGAGCAGAGTTCAGGTGAAACAGAGACTTCAGTGTCCAGTGCAATTAAAAACTCTCAATAGTCACAAATGCACTTAGTCACCTTCCTTCACAGTTCTGTTTTTCTGATCAGTTTCCTTCCCTCAGCAGAAGGGTGTGCAGCTGGCTCCATACAGACCAGTCTTGCTGCTGTCTGGAATTGTGGAGCACTTTACTCGCCCTCCCTGAGCTTCTGGACAGCAAAATCTGCTTTGGGATGGAAGAATAGCACCCTCAAGAGTTGACAGTGCTGCTTCAGGAGCCATGGTATGCAACATGCATCCTTCCTCTCAGTTAAACCAGCTCCCTGTTCATGTAACTTAAGCAACAAGTTTTCTCTTTAATATTTGAAATATTTGGTATCAATCACTGTTGATATGAATGGGGAAATAAGCATTTGGGCTTGTTTGGGGATGAGCTGGTTCTAAATATTTAATTTGTCTTCACAGAGGGAGGGAAAATAAAAAGACAAAGATATGTCTTTTTGATAAGTCTGGGAACTTTATTTTATACTATATTAAAATAATTTAAACAGGAATTTAGGTTTCTGTGTAAAAATAGAAGACTTAAAAGTTCTTAACTTAGATAAAAGGGGTCTATGTAAAAAAAAAACAAAAAAAAAACCAACCAAAACTGAGCAAACCAGTCCTTAAATTGTGGGGACTTGTTCGTTAATTACAGTAATTAGGAATGGAATCTGATCCTAAACGTTCTGATTTACTTTAATTTTTTTAAACATGTAGTTAGGCCTTAATTTTAGAATGATTATAAAATGTGAGTATGTTTTAAAGACTAAAGAGGAGTAGGTATTGTTATTAAATCACAAACTTAGTGATACAATTCTGCTTACACTTTCTTAGTTATCCTGCTGTTTTGTGCAGCACTGACTTTTTATTTTTAATGTTCATGGCCTATTCTTGTTTCTGCTGACTTCAAAGTCAGACAAGCCCTCTTGAAGACTCTGAGCATAAACTGCTTACCAGCTTTTATTCCAGATGATATTTCTCCCAGCAGGCAAAAAGTCCAGCTCTGTGTTGGTCCCATTTCTGGAAATGGATTCACTTGAGTAGAACAAGCTGAATTTGGACAGTTGGGTGCAGTCAGGGACATTTTACTCTTCACTCTGAAACACCTAAAAATCACTCCTGTCCCAGACTTGAGGCTTTTCCTCTGAACCAGGACTTTGTTCAGAGTTTTTATCAGTGTTTTCATTGTTTAGACAGTGCTGCAGCTCCCTGTGGAAGCAGCCCTGTGAGGCACTGCTACTGCACTGAAACCATGACATATAATTTTAGAAAATACTGACTGCATATAAAACTATTTAGGATTAATTTTTTTCTCTTGATAGTGAAAAGTATACTCTGTAATCTAAAAATAATGTTTCCCTACTGTAACTACAGAATCCATTCTCCTGAGAGGACACTGGAGTATGCCAACTGACTCTGCTGGCCTTGCATTTGCTCATGAAACAAAAGTTCACCCTGCACTGTGTGAAACAAAAACATGGAGGTTTGGTGCATTGTCATTTTTGTTTCCTGTTGAATCCTTTAAATTTTTAATTGCAAGAAATCTGTCAAATCCCTTCTGAGTAATTTACTGTCACAAGTTTCTCTTTTACTAAAACACTCAGAACGAAGAATTGCATCTTCTTTTTCTCCAGCCATCACTATGTTTGATTCATTTTCCCTGCAGATCTTTCTGTAGCAATTTTAAGCCTGCACCTGCTCCAGTGGGCTTGGCTTGTCCTTCCAAAGGGACCTTCAGGACCAGCAGAGCTAAAAGCCCGTGGTGCACCTGGGCGCTGTGCAAGCAGCGACAGACACATCTGTTCTTCGTATTGCGAGTGATGGCAGCAAGAGGAATTCTGTGCATCCTCACCCCGCCCGAACTGAAGCTTTGAGACGGAGCTCCTGGGGAGGCTGCGGCCCGTACACAGGAGCCACATGTAGGCGCACACCCTGCGGACGGGAAGCGGTGGCTGGGATACGCAGCTCCTCTCCGTCCCGCACTTGCGGGAGCATTGATCGCCTTCAAAGCCCGCAGACATCGGAGGCTGGGAAGGCTGCTAGGCTGCTCCCGGGGCCGGGCACACGGCCGCAGTGCACAGGGACACCTGGCCACTGCAGCGCTGCGCTCCAGGGTCCGGGCCCCGCGGTTATCCCGGGTCAAGGCCGGGAGGCGGCCCGTGCCCGGCACTGGTCGAGATCGCTGAGTGTGCGTTTGGGGAAATCCGTCATTAAATTTACCTGCTCGATTCGTGCGGGGAATGAAGCGGCCCGCAGGTGACCCGACTCGGGCTGTTCCGTGCAGGCAGGGCAGCTCCTCCGGGCTCGGTACCGGCGGTGACCGCCGGAGACGGCAGGGCGGCCCGGCCGATCTCCTCCGAGCAGCCGAGCCGAGGAACCTCCGCGGCCACCGAACTCCCCGCCCCTGTCCGCCGGGCGCCATCCCGGACAGGTCCTGGCGGCGCTGGCGGCCGGGCTCCGCGGGTCCCGCTGTGACCGGGCGAGCCCCGCGGGTCCCGCCGCTGCAGCCGGGCCCGGCGGAATGCGGCGCGGTCGGCCTCGGCCGGCTGCTCCGAGCCCGGCGGCCCTACCGGCAGGTAACCACCGCCGGTGAGGCAGCGCCTTGGCTCCCAAACCCGACGGGGCGAATGTTCCTGACTGGCCAAATATTTGCAAGTATGAGCCGATGGTGAACTTTGAGACTGTCTGCGAAGCGCGGCCGGGGAGCGCTGGGCCGAAGCTCTCGGCGCAGAGGCGGGAGCGGGCGGTGGAAAAGCACCGGCCGCGTTTGGCCGCACTGCCCGGCGAGCGGCCCCGGCAGCGCGGGCGCAAAGTCCCCACGCCGTCCCCCCCGGCCTCTTATCAGCGCGGAGTTTCCTTGGCGGGAGCCATCCAGCGCTCAGCGCCCGCCGAGCTTGGGGCGGCGGCGGGAGGGGGGTGAAGGGGGGGCGGAGGAGTGCGGGGCGTTCTCCCCGCGGAGCGGCGGCTCCCGGGGGCGGGCGGGAGGTCGGCTGTGCCCGGCCGGGGCGCTGGGAGCCGGCTGCGCGGCGGTCAAAGGTTCCCAGCAGGAGGTTGGACACTAGAGGGCGATCCCCGGCCCTGCTGCGGGCTGTATATATACGGCACGCAGCACCGCGGCAGCCCACTAGCAACAGGGCAGGCAGCGAGCGGAGCGGGGCTGGGCCGGGGGACGGGCTCCGGGAGCACCGAGCCGTGCCGTGCAGCACCGTACCGCGAGATTGCTAGAGTCGCCGCTGCCGCCGTCGTCCCGTTCGAAACCTGGATTGCAGGAGCCCTTCACCATGCCCGGCAGACTGTAGTTGCTTCATGGAGCAAGCCAATTTCTACGAGGTCGATTCCCGGCCCCCGATGAGCAGCGGCCAGCACCACCAGCTCCAGACTCCCCTGCCCGGCAGCACCTACAGCTACAGAGAGGCTCCCTCGGCGGCGGCACCTGCTGCGGGCGGCGCGGAGCTCGGCGATATCTGCGAGAACGAGAACTCCATCGACATCAGCGCCTACATCGACCCCGCCGCCTTTAACGACGAGTTCCTGGCCGACCTCTTCCAGCACAGCAAGCAGCAGGAGAAAGCCAAGGCCATCCTGGCCGGGGATTTCGACTTCCACACCATGCATGGGGCCGGCGCCGCCGCCTCGGCGCCGGGGCACCAGCCGCAGCACCACCAGCAGCCGCTCTTCGGCTGCGTGCCCGGCTACATGGACGGCAAGCTCGACCCCCTCTACGAGCGCATCGGCGCGCCGGGCTTGCGGCCGCTGGTGATCAAGCAGGAGCCCCGCGAGGAGGAGGAGGTGAAGTCGGCGGCCCTGTCGGCCCTCTATCCCCATCACGCCCCGCAGCAGCACCCGTCCCACCTCCAGTACCAGATCGCCCACTGCGCCCAGACCACCATGCACCTCCAGCCAGGGCAGCCCACGCCGCCCCCCACGCCCGTGCCCAGCCCGCACCATCCGCACCACCCGCACCCTCCCGGCGGCCTGTCCGCCGCGGGCACCCTCAAGATGATGCCCTCGGACCACCGGAGCAAATCGAAAAAGACAGTGGACAAGAACAGTAACGAGTACCGGGTGCGCCGGGAGCGCAACAACATCGCGGTGCGCAAGAGCCGGGACAAGGCCAAGCAGCGCAACGTGGAGACGCAGCAGAAGGTGCTGGAGCTCACCACCGACAACGAGCGGCTGCGCAAGCGGGTGGAGCAGCTCACCCGGGAGCTGGAGACTCTGCGGGGCATCTTCAGGCAGCTGCCCGAGAGCTCGCTGGTGAAGGCCATGGGCAGCTGCGCCTAGCGCCGCGCCGGGACCGGCCGGGCTGCCCTGCCCGCGCACAGATACTATATGTACCGGCGTGCGGCAAGCGCCGTGTGCCGGTGGGAGGGGAACGGGGGGTTGTTTTGGTTTTGTTTTGTTTCGTTTGTTTTTTATCAGTTCACGACCTATACAAGAAGTCAGGCAGCTCTAGTATTAAAAGGTTTGTGCCTTAGAGATGACACACGAGTAAGCTGAAAACATGGTGGGTTTTCTAAGGAGAAAGGCAAGGGGAAGAATTAAAAGACCACGTGTCTACACAGGGTAAATAACAGTAATAATAATAATAACAACAAAAACAGTAATAAAGCACACATAGCAACCCAGATGTGCCTTAAAAGCTGGCTGCAGGAGCTCTGGGGCTTAATATGCCCTCCAGTCTTGCAGGGTGCAAGGAGAAGGAATGAGGGACGTGCAGGCTTGAGGGCTGCGGTGTCTGGGATGTCCTGCCAGACCCCTTCCAGCTGGCCTGCAGTGCAGCAGGCAGGAGCAGCTTTGGGGAAGCCAGCGATGAGAAGAGGATTTGAGGCTGAGAGATATGCAGCACTGGACACCCGTTAGGAGCACTGAGGTGTGGGGCAGCCACCAGACTGCTGCCAGGACTGTCGCAGCCTGGCCGGGCTGCCTCTGCCGAGCCCTGTCCCCTACCTTGGCTGGGAGGAGGGACAAGGGGCCAGAGCCGCTGCAGGACCGATGGACAGCCTGGGACTGATGGAGCAGCAGCTTGCAAGAGTGTGGTGAGCTCTCTCCATCGACAGAAAGAGCAGCAGTGTCTTGTACTGTATGTCACGACGTGGCGAAGCACAAATGAATAAATACCTATTGATGCGGGTATTTACTATGAACTTTCAGTGTATTTTGCTTTATTGCAGGACATTTTGCTCTTCTCCAAGTCTCTGTCCACCCAAACTGTGCCTCATGTAATGTGAAAGCCGTTCCATGTACACTAGCTATACTTTATTGCCTTACTTAGATCTTTGCCATCACACAACTTTCTTATCTGGTGACAGAGACTATGCCCTTGTGCTGCAACGTTATTTTATTATTTGTATGGGTGGGTGAGTGTGAGTGCGTGTTGCCTTCTTCACATTGTCCTGTACTGGTTGCTGCCTCCCGACCCCAAGGCAGGAGTGCCTGGAATGGGGCATGGGTTGTGGGGCTGCACGATGCCTGTGGTGGGGCAAGGAGGCTTGTCCCTGGTGCTGCTGCACCTTTGGACTCTGGAGCTTCTCCCAGAGTGAGAGAAAAATAAACAAACAAACAGGCCCCCTGGGCATTCTGGTAGCCATGCAGAACATTTCTTCCTTGTGTCGTAGCTGCATAACAATTTGTCCAACTGAAGTAAGTCTTGACAAGAGAGGAGAACAAGGTGGATGGAGCTGTTTGAAAGCATGACAGTGAGAGCACAGTGCTGCAGCGTGTGTATGTCTGTGCAGGGTGTGTATGGTATGTATACGTGTATGTATATGCACACACATTGGTGGGGTTTTTTTTTAATTTGGGGGGGGAGGGAACCGCATATAAAATTTGTCAGAAGTCCTGGTTACCTTCATAAATAAACAGTATATATTCTACCATAACCATCCGCCTCTCTGCTTGTTTCCAGTCCTCCTCCTGTAGCAGGAGTGCCAAAGCTCTCCTCTTCCTCCAGACCAGCATCCAGCTCTCCACCGACTTCTGCATCCCCTGCCAGGGCTGGTGACTGAAACGCTTTAATGGAGTGCAACTCCTCGGTTTTCACCCCAGAGAAATAAATACACGGTTGCCTTTAAGAGAACGGCAATTTCCTAAACGCTTGCGGTGGCAGATGTGAGCCCGTGAGTCACGCCTCGCTTCACCCTTCACCCCGCCGCGGCCGGGCCGGGGGCCTGCGGGCGGGCTGCGGGGACGGGCGGCCCCAGGGACGGGGGAAGCGCCGGGTGCCGAGGACACGCAGCCCGCCCGCTCCCCCGGGCCCAGCCGGCCGGGCAGCCCGCGCTCCGCCCGGGACGCCGCGGGTCTCAGCGGGGCCCGGGGGCAAAGCCGGGGCGGGCAGGGCAGGGCCGGGCCCCGCTCGCCCGGCAGCGCTGCCGCTGCCCGTCCCTTCGCGCCCAGGCGCAGCCCTCCTGTCCCCGGGCGCGCTTCGCTCCCGCGGGGTCGGGCCTAGAGGCGCCGCCCCGGCCCCTTGGTGCCGGCGGGACGCGGGGCAGGGCAGGGGGCAGGCGGGGTCCGGCCGCCTGCCATGGCGGGGAGGTGGTGCGAGACCGGACGGCGACGGGGGCGGGAAGGGGCAGCCGTGAGGGGGGCGGTGGCTCCGCCTCGGCTGTCCCGTCCCGTCCCTTCTCGGAGCTCCGCCGTGGGGGCGGCCGGCCCTGAGGTGAAAGAGCCCCCGGCGTGTGGCGCAGTGCCCGAGTGCCCTGTGAGGGGGCAGCGGGGTCTCTCTCGGGGCGCCGCCCGCTCTTCCCTCCGGCGGGGCTTGGTGCCCGGGCGGGCGGCCCGCGGCTGGGCTGGGACTGCGCCTCAGGCGTGTGAGGGAAAGCGGCCTCAGACCCCGGCCCTTCGGCAGCGCCTGTGCGGACCTTCCCCGTGGAGGGGAGCCCACCCGGGGAGCCGCGCTCCCCACAGCTCGCAGCTCCCCGCCGCTCAGTGCTCCATGGTGTGCCCACTGCTCTCCTGCTGTGCGTGTCCAGCGCCGCACATCACAGCAGAAATTAAACCCCGCAGACGGAGAGAATTGGATCCGCAAGTGTGTGACCCGGGATGCGCGAACTCTGGGGGCAGCCTCAGGCGGGGCAGGTGCAGCCCGAGCCCTGCAGGGCCCTGGGCTGGAAGGGGCAGTTCCGGGGGGCTTTGCCTCCTCCCGGCGGGTTCGTGCTGGGCCGCGAGGGGCAGGGAAGGCAAGGCTGGTCCTCTGAACTCCAATGTGATGGTGATTCTGCAAGCACTCGCTGCTTGGTGGTGAAAGATGAGTGCAAATCGGGATCAAGGATTTCACTTTTCAGTTAAATGCAAGTTGTAAGGTCCAGAGCTAGTAATTTTCCAAGGAGAGAGTTAAGTTCTAGTGGTGTTGGGCAAAAATAATGACTTTTACTTGTGCTTCCTTCCTTCCTCAGCCCTGCAGAGCTATACACCCATCGGGTAGGATGTGCCTAACTGAGTAATGCTGTCCAACGTGTAAAGTGGGGAAATGCTGTTATCATTTGAGCAAAGATTATTGCAGGGTATATGTGGGAGGGACTCTAATCTAGTGGTTAGAGCATGGGAATACAGTCCTGGTTGTTTGAGTTATGTTCTGAACTGTGACTCACCGTGTGTGTGTGTGTGGTTTCAGCAAATCATTTATGGCCTCACAAAGCACATTTTTCCATTAATTTAAATGAACTGTAGATTAAACTAGTCTTCAGTGGCACGAGAATCAGCCATTCTGTGATTCAAAAGTAAGATCACCTGTCTACCACATAGGTGTTTCAATAGTTATATAAACACAGAATGCCCTGGAATAGTACGAAGGGTAAATTATTGATAGCATAAAAGTGTTTAGAGACACTTGCCTTAAACACAGTGCCAAAGTGAGCAGCTTTCTCTAATCCTAACCCTAACTGTAGGCTGAGCCCTCGACAAGGCCCTCAGTCATGGCTTAGACAAAACAGTTCTCACAGCACAGGGCTTTTTGCAGTCTTTACATGCTCTTTGCAGACTGCCTTTTGCTTTGGCAGTCCCCTCCCAGCCCTTCCCAGCTGCACATCTGCATTTTCTCTTCCTTTCCAACCAAACCCTTACCCTGGCACACAGCTGAGCCTTCAAAAAGTCCCTAAGTCAGTTTTGCCCAGTTGACAAAAGTTCTGAGAGCAACACGTCCGGGATCGCGTGCGTGAGCACCAGGGTCAGAGCCTGCAGCCCTGCAGTGCTCCAGTCTCACACATGGCCCCATGCATTGCCTGTTTCAGCAGCATTTAGGCATGTACTGGATGGTGGGCAGGATTTCATGCACTGTCCACTCCAAATATCACAGGCCATAGAGCTGGAAGGGACCTCTGGGGATTGTCTGGAGCAGCACACTGCTTGTGAGCACAGCTGCCAGTCCGTGCTGCTGCAGAGGATGGCAGGCACAGCTGTGCTGTGACACACAGGTAAGTGTGACTGTGGGCAGGGACTGTTCTCACATGTGGCACTTCCACTCACATGTTCTCACGTGTGGCACTTCCACTCGTGCCCTGCACGCAGGCACCCTGCACTCAGCCTAGCCTGGCATGGGCAAAGGCTTGATCAGCTCCAGCTCTGGGAGGGTGTTGTGGGTGTATGTATTCAGCAACATTTGTCTTCATGACTGCTGGGTGGATTTTTGGTTTTCCCACTGAGCTTGTTCCTTTTATACACAGCACTGCTGCAATGCTGCCAAGCCTCTGCCCGTCCTGCCATGCTACTGGGGCTGTGCAGTCCTTCCTTCTCCACCCCTGCCCCTCACCAGTCCCAGACACGGGGTTGGGGACATGGAGGGGGTGAGGCGGGGGTTGGGCACTGACTGGGAGGCTGAGCAAGTAATCACATGTTGAGGATGAAGGGAGTAGTTGTCTGCTAGCACTGTGTACAGAGTTGAGAGATTGCTCATGACCATGGCAAAGTCCTGTAGCAGGTTGGGGGTGGTGGAGGAATGTCAAGATTTCTCAGGCTTTTTATTGCTGTGACAAGAGAATTGCCCCTGAGGAGCTTTCCTCATCTACCCGCTTCAGGAGTTTGGAGGAGAGGAACAAATGTCTGCACAGAAGTGGGGCAGTGAGAGATGCTTTGCTGGTAAGAGAAAGCAGGTGTTTTGTGCTTATTGATTTGGATTTGCTGGTTGAACTGGCTTTGAATCAATTCAGTGGTGAGAAGAATGGCAAATGTCTGAGTAAAGAGTGGAGAAATAGGCCCACTGCCCTCTCTTAGTATAATGAAGGAAAAAGTTATGGTTTATACATTGACAGCTCTGGTTTTGGGTGTGTCTTTCTTCCCCTGTAATGAAATCCATGTTTATACACATGAAATTGCATACAAACATCACACAAATATCACTGTTACGGTGTGTTTTTATCATATATAAAATGCATACTGCATGTTAAAGCCAAGACTTAGTAATAATAAGCATCTCATAAGAAACTTCAGAAGAACTAGAAAGTCTGTTCAGATATTCCTTCCAGTTCATATTATATTATTATTGTTATTATTTTATGGTACTACTACTTAGTCTATGGACCCAAAGAGAGAAAATCAGCCCATATCTCAAAGAGTTCACACCTTTGGTGGAAAATCAGCATATGCTTAGCTGGTTGGACACGTGTCTATCCTGATTAGCCCAGTCTGTGTATGTAGCCTGAAATAAAAATCAGCTGTTTGAAACGCAGATTTTTTTAATGTCTTTTCCATTATTGGGTTGCTCCTCAGGTTACCCCTGGTGGGGTGAAGGCAGAATGCTTACACTACCTTTACTGCCATGTACTTTGCTAGACGCTTCCACAAACTCGGTCTCTATGCAGGAAGGAGGAATGGGCTGGTGCCTTCAGGACTGCGTGGGTATACCTCTTTAATTGGAAGGGAATCCTCACAAAGGGAATCTGATTCATTTTACTCTCAGTAAGTGCAATTTTCTTAGTTTAACACCATCCTATTTTACTGCAGTATTGCATCTTGCCTCTGAAATTAATAGTCAACCACAGAGAAAGACAGGTCTGGCAGAATGGAAGTTAGGCATTATATTATCCCATGACTCACATACATGCAGAGAACCAAACAAGTGTCAGCCAATGGCTTTGAGCCCAAAATGTGTCAAAGAGGAGATGAGTATCTTCATTTGTATTAAGTAGATAGAAGGCTTGTTGCTGTTCCCATTAGTCGGGTTGGAGTTCTGCCATTGGCTTCAGCAGGAACAGGATTGGGCCCATGTGGTAGAAGCTGGCTCTGCTTACCTGCCCTGACTGTATTTTATGTGGCAGGGCAACTCACATTTTAACAACAGTTCTTAGTCAACAGAGAGATTCAAGACCTCCCCTAGTTTAAGGCATGACTCTTTATTGGTTTGATGACCTGACTTCTACAAAATGTGAGAATGCTCAGTAGAAGGCAGCAATGAATGCTTTTCTGAGTGCAGCTTCACTGACAAGTAGAGAGGAATTAGCACAGAACCTTTTCTGAGAGGGGTTTTGTGATTTTTTTAGTTGTTTACATTTAAAATAAAGAACAACATTTAGGTTTTATCCTTACTTTAGACATTCAAACCACTTCCTCTAGCAAAATCATTTTGAAGTCAGGGAAAACCTTGCCTGAATAGATGCCTCAAGAGGTTTCAGAACTTTCTTGAATACTGTAGGAATTTTGTGTCTCAGTTTTCTTGCTCTGGGTATTCTCTCTGCAGCTCCTAATGCATCTGGCGGTAGACTTGCCTCAAGAACCAAATGAATCTTGAGCTGCTATTACATATTGGATCCCCCATATGATTTGAATTCACATCCCTCAGGGAGGGGAGACTCTGTGGATAACAGTAAGTGCACACAAACCAGCAGCTCTGAGATCAGGGCTGAATGCCAGATCTGCTGTGGTCACTGAGTGTCACATATTCTAGCTCTTATATAGATTATAATAATTTCTGTCAAATAAATTTTCCTTTCTTATATTGTTGTTTATACATTAGGGTTTAATTTGCTGTGGTGGAAACATGTTCAATTTGGTGGACTGGGAATGTATTTTCCCTAACTTTTTGAAAGTTATGTTCACATTTTTATTGGTAGGTCAGTTCAGATAAAATGCTGATGACAGAGTCAGGCTGAAATGAATGTTGTTGATTCATAATTGTGCAAATTAGCATTTAGACTTCTCGTAATCTAATATAAAATTTGAAAGGCTATGTGCCACTGCTGTTTGCTTCATTCCAGTCAGCAACCCTCCTGTGTTTACTGGAACTCATGTTAAATATCAAAGGAATGGGATTGCCAGAGTTTCCATACCAAAAATTTCTTGACAAAGCTTATTGTTTGTTACAGAATTGGCTTATTCAGATTGTTTCTGGAGGTGAGGGGAGACCCTGTTGACTGGGATAAAACTGGGATTTGATTCCCTAGACTGCAGTTTTATGAGTTACTCTGTGTATTTTGTTTGCTAAGTGAGGAATGTATGTAACAACTCTATTGGCAACATTTATTTGAAAAAGTCAATCTGTGATTTCCACAGGACAGCATCAAGTTCTGATTTTAAGTGAACATGTAAGCTAGGTAAATAAATAAAGCTCTAGGTATACTGCTTTCTGTTTGCATTGTGAGTAATAACATTTACAGATATCACATCAAGAATTCTGAGTTGATAAAAAGAGTCTAAAGGCAGCCTTTGCTAAAGCAAATTCCAAGTGGATATTTCACGAGACCCATAGCAATATATAGGTCATTATATAATATGTGAAGAATGTCATTCATGTTTTTAATTTATCTCATGTAATATATTATGTAATGGGATTACTAAGTGCTTTAGGAAATCTGATTTTTTAGCTATCAGTAATATAACTAACTTTTATTAGTTGATTTGTATATGGTTGATTTCCTTAGCATTTTAAACAGTGGCAGATATTTCTTGATATGACTGATGTTCATCATGACTTTTGTTCAGTAGCTGGATGTATTCCTCAGTGACCTGAATTCCCTGCAAGAGCTCATCAGCAGCCAGCTGAGAGGGTTTTCATGTATTCATTTAGTAGAGTGACATTTGCTCTTTCAGTAGCCAATAGAAGATTTTAAGTAATGAAACCATTTTGGGGCTCAGCTGGACACTGTGTATTTTGGTATTTGTATTCTGTGCCCATAACTGAGCAATGATTTTTAGAGGCTTACATACTGTATATACAAATTAGCTGCACCACACACACAGCCATGGAAATGCCACCCTTGGGTTTCACAGTGGCTTGTTTGCCAAAATGGCAATATCACAGGTAAACTTCTGCATTTTAACAACAAGCCCAGTTTTACTGATAAATCTTCCATAAAAGCCTTTCCCAGTTTTGAGTTATGTGCTGATGTGATAGCTTCTAGTCAGTCTGATATGTTTAATGTGTGGAGGAAAAAACCCCCATGTGTTTCCTGCTCTGCTGGGAGAATATAATCCATATTGTACAACATAAAGCAGTGCTCAGGATGTGAACACACTCCAGGCTTGAATAACCTTACTGTGCTCTACCACCACATTGGAATTATGGGTGGGACTCTTGATGAAAGAAATTGAGGGAAGGATTCCCCTATGTTTTCAAAAATTTTCTACAACTTTTCTTGTTGTTCTCACATTTCACAGTACTGGAAATTACTCTGTCTGGGGCAAAAATATGCTTTTCTAAATAAACAGATTATGTTATATAGCATGAAAACTAAAAAAAATCAAGTAGGCTCAGCACGCCTACACCCTGCCTGCCATCACCAAGCACTCAAACATGCCCAGGCTTTGGCTGGATAACATTTCAAGTGCTAGGCCCTCCAAGAGCAGCTGGCTGTTTTCTCTCTCGGGCCTGTTTTCTCCTTTTCCTGGATTTCTGTCCTTGAACATTTGCTCCCAGTCCAGGTAAACTCAATGCTAATTTTGCCACTATTAGAGTCAAACTCTAAATAGCCTCACATGCTAACTGCAGCCTTTTTTCTCCTCTCTTCCCCAGCCTTCCCTCAGTATCACATGCATCCTTCCTTGTCTCCAATGACATTTGTGCTGGCTGGTGGGTGCCTGTCACTGCCTGCAATGACCCATGCTGGTGAAGGGAAATCCACTCCCTCATCCACCCGTGTTTTACAGGTACAGCAACCCTGCAGACAGCCCTGCCCGACTCATGGGAAGCTCTTTTCATGCTCGTTTGCTCAGCCCTGTTTCTCAGTCACTCCTGAGCACAGCCCCTGGTGCAGTGTGAGCAGGCAGAGGCAGGGCACCAGCAGAGCTTCTGTCATTGTCAGCTGCAGCGCTGGCACAGGAAGAGCAGCACAGCAATGTGTAAACTCTCTCTCTGTTAACAGCATATCCCAGAAGGCAGGCACAACTCCATGTGCTTCCAGGAAGCTCCTCCCAAGCCAGCCAGGAATGCTCAGCAAAATCAAAGATACCTGTACTCCATAGTGGGCATCTTGCACATAATTGCAACTGCAGCTGTTGTTGCAGTTCACATGAAAATTATTCTTACAGGCCTAAAACCTGGCACATTGTTACACATACAAATTGAGCTATTTACATCTCTGTTAGCTTTTCTGATTTGTACACACAAAACCAAGTTTTCAGGAAAATCTTGCATTATGATTAAAATGCAGGTCAAAAGATTGAAATGTTTTCCAGCCAAGTTTTATTTTCTGGGGATCAAAATGTATAAGCTGTACTAGAGTTCTTTCTAAAATAAGCCTTATAAATTTCATGGGTGACTGCATTAGTAGAGCCTATAATCTGTTGGCAGTTATTACTTATAGACCTTTGTAATTTCAGTAATTTTATGTAGTAATAAATGGCTCATAGGCAGCTCCCTCTTCTTTGCCAAAGTAATAATGCTGACTGTAGAATGGTAAGGAGAGGAGAGGAGAGGAGAGGAGAGGAGAGGAGAGGAGAGGAGAGGAGAGGAGAGGAGAGGAGAGGAGAGGAGAGGAGAGGAGAGGAGAGGAGAGGAGAGGAGAGGAGAGGAGAGGAGAGGAGAGGAGAGGAGAGGAGAGGAGGGACGAGGAGAGGAGAGGAGAGGAGAGGAGAGGAGAGGAGAGGAGAGGAGAGGAGAGGAGAGGAGAGGAGAGGAGAGGAGAGGAGAGGAGAGGAGAGGAGAGGAGAGGAGAGGAGAGGAGAGGAGAGGAGAGGAGAGGATGACAAATGAGATTTTTTTTCAAAGTTTTTGTCTCATTCCTTCAGCTTAGTGCACTTGAGCTCGGTTTTGAAATTTTGCTCATCTTCATAATTTTTAATAAAAAAGGATTTTTTTTTCAGGCCAGGAAAACATGGTTTGCCTTGAGAACTGTAATCACATCGTTAAGTTGGTGATGTTTCTGCATATCACCTTGAATAGCAAGGCAGAGCTGATGTCTGAGTCAGGCAGTGCAGATGTACCTGCATTGCTGCACGTGCCCAGGGCGTCCCCAGGAGAATCAGTGTTCATGCAGTCTGTGTGCCTGGATGGAAAGGCTCACCTGTGTCAGGAAAACCCAGTATTTCCAAGGCAGTTCTTGTTTAGCAATGTCCAGGAGTCACTGGGAGTCAGAGCATGGGGGGAGTGTGCCAGACACCATCCAGGGCCACAGGAGAGAGGAACAAGCTCAGACTACCTTAACTGTGAAAGAGTGACTCAGCTGTTTCTTCCAAGTTTTGAGTTTCAGCAGAATATTTTCCCACTATGCTAACAGCTTTTCCACCCACGTATTGTATATGTGGCTCTGTGCCATAGAGGTATTTTAGGATTACAAAGCATAGTGTAAAATTATAAAGTTAAGTGTGAAAAAAGGTGCCTTCTGGATCTTAAAATATATAGGTTGTGTGTAGGGAGTAAGCATGCCTTCGAAAAACCCAGGATGTGCAGGAGGTGAATTCCCATCTATCATTTATCTGTTTTTTTTTATTCACCAGAACCTAGTCAGTTATGTTTTCAGACAGCCTGTATCAGCAGAAATAGAATTACTGAAAAGTCACCCCAAAGTTATGGCATTGTTTTTATCATGGGGTATATACATACTTGGTATATACTAGTCTATTTTTGGTCCTGTAATTGTATGCCATTCCCAAACAGTCCTGCAGGGAAAACAAAAATGAAAAAAGGGAATTAAGCCTAATAAAATAAAAAAGGTTTCTTAATCTGTCAAGCATATTGCAATATTGAGTGAATTACTGCGCTCAGCTGAAGGTGAAATTGGATGGAGTGTGCTTGTAATATTGTTCCAGCACATTGAAGCATTACATGCAAATCCATCCAGTCTGCTTTGAGCAAGTCATTTGTCAGTTCTTGATGCAAAACTGTAACCCTTGCTGTCACTCTGTGACTGCTGCATGAATCAGGCTTGGGAGGACAGATTGAGGAGGAGGACAGTTAGGGGCTGGGGTTGTGCTTGGTCATTAATGTCTTCAAGCAACATAGCTGTGGAATCCAAAGTTTTGCTCTATTGTCACAATTTTTTTTTTTCATGCCAGAAATGCTGATGCAGCAGCAAAAGCCACTCTCAGGGGCCTCACCACATCATGGGACTGGAGAAGAAAAAGAGCAGAAATCTAGGGAAGTCATGCTGGTGACCAGTAACCACCAGTCAGTGGCAGATCATGTTGTAAAGCAGGGAGGGCTATGGCTTCTTTTGGCTCTGTGTCAGTTGAAGGAGCAGTAATTCATGTGTGATGTCTGCAGAACTCCTCAGTTTTCTATGCTGTTTGGATTCTGGGGTTTGGGATTGTGTTTTCTTTTGGTCCTTTATGAAGTTACTTCCAAAGAAAAGCTATAATACAAAATGACAGCATATATTAAGCATAAAAGCATCACTGTCCTCTGGGAGTTGTCGGAAAAGAAAACGCAGAACCACTGGCACCCCATCCAATGTCAGAAGTGCCACTGGCATGTCAACAAATCTCTGAGATCATTGCTGGACAGATCTAAGAGAACCAAAAGGACAAGTGACTTTGTCCCTGGCTAGCAGGAAGATACCAGCCAGGGAAAAAACTCACCCTTGTTTCACCCTCAGGTTGCAAACAGACGAGAAAATACATCCTCCCAACATCTCACACTGGATGCTGATCACGTTTTTCCTGGGTCACAGGAGGGCAACTTGGTTTCATACAGAAGTGTTCAGGGGAAGGGGAACAGTCCTGCTCCACAGCTGGAAGCTTGGACTTGGCATAGTTTATATCTCTGGGCTGAGTTTGGAGATTTGTGATGCTGAAATGAGTGAAACTCAGTGGATGTGCCATGGGAACCAGAGCAAGCAGGAGGTTTGCATGGATCTCCATAGGGTTGGAGCTGCCAAGTTTCATACAGTACTAAAAAAAAAAAAAAAAAAACCAAAACAGTGTCTCTGGAAAAAAAAAATCTGTCTGTGTCTTGAGGCAACTGCAGGCACCTTAAGCCAGCACCTGATTCACTAGCAATAGTTTCTTCAAGGCATTTCAGCTGGCAGACACTTGTCCCAGGCGCTCTAGGCCATAAGGGCTGTTTTCAGTTTAATCTACATTTAAAGTGGCACCTTATTGCAGATTGCTGAGTTCTGACATTCCTGAGCTGTCATGGTAATAGGATTGTGCAGCCTCAGTGGCTAAAGTTTTCCACTCCAAGTGCTGTAAGTCAGGTTCCTAAATCCAGACTCTGATTCCTCAATGTGACTGACCAGTCCCACATGAGACAGTGGGACTTGGCCGTGGTCTTGGACAGCAAGCCAGGCCATTAGGTGCATCAACCAGTTCTGGCTGCAGGCATGCACACTGTCAGATGTGGGCCATCAGAGGAATGCCCTGAGCCCAGGCTGCAAACAGGTATCCCCAGAGGTCAGAGAGGTTCAAGTGCAGGGCTGTGCCCCAGTGGACCTGTTTATGAGGTGAAACTTCATAGCGTGGTGACTGTGTGAGCTGTGATGCAATGCACAGGGTGGCTGGCTTTCAAAGGGCAGCTTTTAAAGCAGATGTTCCCCTTCCTGTCATGGCTGCTTTTTTATCCAGAATGACTACCAGGGCTGATATGTAGGCAGGAGCAAGGTTAATGCAAGTGGCAGTTTTTTCAGAAGTTTGGAAATAGAGTGCATTCAAAATCTAGCAAGTGGCAGAGAGCAGCAGCATGCCTGTTGCTTTCATTGGCTTCCTGTCTGTGCTACTTCTCCACCCGTGATCTAACACTGCATATTTTTGCTCTACTACCTTCTTCTGCTATTTCTATTTGTAGCACCCTGCTAGACTTGTATCCAAGCCAATCCAAAATTATTCTGAAACTCCCTGTGCTAGCAGCAACATGAAAGCAGAACTCTGCAGTGGCTTCAGCAGCTATAGCAGGGTTTAACTAAAGTTAAGAGTGGTTTAAGTCACTTCAGCCTTTACACTGGAAATGGAAATAACATCTGCCAAGGGAAACAGCTTGCAAAAATTGTGTCATTGCCTTTTTTCATGGGATTAACAACCAGCACTTGCAGCTGATGCACTTTTATTGCTTTGTTTTATATGGAAAATTTTGTTTTCTTATTGTTGTTGTGTTATTATTGCAAGATAACAGATAAGGCCATGAAAGTACACTGTGCACAGATGAGGCAGAAGTTAGTACAGTGTAAAGATTGTTCTTCTGCAGTATTAAAGTCAAGTCATTTTTTCTCCTATATAGTATAAGGGGGAGGGAAATAAATTTTCAAAGTGTACCATCCCACCAAAAGACAACAATATAGAAGAACCAAAACAGATTCCCATAGAACATGTCCATTCACTAGCCAAAACCCTATAAAGCTTCAGTGAAGCACATCCTTTCATCCAAAGAGCATGGGTGAAAGACAAGCACCTGGTGCTAGTAGTGCCAGCCAGGCACCCCAGTGCCCCGAGCTGTAAGGGTGCTGCTGACTTACTGCAAGTCAGGGTGTGCAAGGCTCAGGGTCCAAAGAGGAGGTGCCACTGTCTCTGGTCCCAAGAGCCAGACCCTGGTGCCAAAAGCAGCACTGCTGTGCCCAAGGCTTCCTAGCCCATGGACAGGGAGGGGCCAGCAGGCCAGGCTGCTGGGGTGGGCTGGGGGGATGGTGGTCCAGATGAATGTGTGCTGCCAAGAACTGGAGCTGCAGTGCTATACAGTGACATTCTCCTTCTTGTTGTCCCTGTTCAAGTAAGGGCTGCTTTCAGACCTAACCCAGATGTTTGAGACATCTCACTCCCAAACAGAGACCCTGTTTGGTGTCTGAGGGCAGACTGAAAACACAGTATTTCTGAAATCTACTCTCCCATCCCTGCCATTCCATCAGAGCACAGAAACCTCACTCAGGACTTAGTTCTCGAATCCTGTAAATACTCTGATGGCATGCAACTCCCCAAGGACAGAGCTCTTGGAGATAAGAGAGTAGTGTTCCTTCCTTGTGGTTGGTGTCTAAGTCACTGTCTTTTGTTTTAGAGCATTCACTGAGGAAGTGCAAGACCTGAGTTCAATGCCTTCCTCAATCTGAGAGTGTTTGTCTCACTTCCCATGAGCTGTCTAACTGCCAGCTGATCAGCTATTCTGAGTGAAGGTCTTCAGAGTGAAACCATGCCCTCCACTGATGGGATGGTTGCTCTCCCTGTCCCACTGTTGGTGGGCAGCTTCTGTTTGAGAGTGAAGGGATTAGAGCTCCGTGGTTTGAGGGGCCTCAGGCTGCATTTGGTGTTCTGGGAGCTGATTTACAAGACCCCATCCCTTAGGGCATTCAGAGAAGTGCCACCTCATCTCTGGAAGCCCAGGGAGGATAGTGTAAAGTGCATTCCCTCAGAGATGCTGTTGTGGCCACTTGTGGAAGCACAAAACTCAAATGTGAGCCGAGGAGAGACCACAGAGTACAGGCACATGAGAGCAGGACCTCTGTGACTCTGCACTTCAGTGCCTGAGTACTGTTAAGTCCAGCTAATGCACTCGAGTCCTTTATTGGTGGTAACTCCTTAAACCTGGCCTACATTTGGCTCTTTCATGTGGACAGATCCAGGCAGATCAGTCAGGAACTTTACTGCCACTTTGATAAACATTTCCAAGGTTTATTAAATACATTCTGTGACATTCTTTCGTGGAGATGGTAATGTGACAGTCATCATGTGAGAAACCAAGAATTTGCCATCTGGCCTGGCAAGACTTTTTTTCTTTTTACTATTAATTAAACTGAGGTTATTGCAAAATTTTATTATGATGGTTTTGATTTGTCTTGTGATAATGCTGGGGCTAATACTGAGGTATGCAAACCACCTTCCACGCTGGTGAGATTGATGGGAGGTGCAGCTGAGCAGCACTCTTTGGATTCTGGTGTCAGATCTAATAACAAAGTTTCAGGGCCAAATCCTGCTGGCCCTGGAGTGAGTTCTTCTGGTTCTTAGGGGATGGTTTCACAAGGAGGAAGACGTAGCTAAGGGGGAGGAAGGGGGCATTTTCTTGGCCACGATGGTGTCATATAGCATGCACTGGCAGGAAATCTTACTGACCACAGCTTTGCCCTGCTCAGTGAGACTGTGATCATTCATGGGAAAGTAGATGGGCAGTAACAGATCCTTAGAGCACAATGAGAAAAGAAATGAGGCAAAGGTGATAGGACTAAAGCTGAAATAATCTGCAAAAACAGCTGCTGCTGGCAGCTGAGGTGAGAAGGAGGAAATGAAGCTTTTCTGGTGATGTGACAGAAGGTGGCTGTAGCCTGTATGGGGTGGACAGGTGCAGTATTTGGCAGCTTGGAAACCTATTTCCAATCCATGCACAGGCCCAGTTCAGGGCCCTTGAGTGTCACAAGTTCTCATCCATCCTTCCATGATCCCAAGCTGTGACTTGGCAAATATGCTGATGCTGATAGGTTTGAGGAAGTTGGCTGGGTGTGAAGTTGGTGAGCAGTCTTCTCCCAACACTAACTCTGGATATTTTTCCCTTCTCTGTCAGAGACTTGAGTGTTTCACTGCTCAAAAGTAACCACTTCACAAGTATTTCAATAAAATTTATCTTTACACAGATCCCTCGAAGTCTGAGGGACTGGAGACAGTATCAGTTTGTGATGAACAGCCAAGAGAAGTAAATCATTCTTGGGTCAGAGTGAACTCTCATTTGAAGCAGCCAAGATGGCAAAAATGTTAATGAATCAGCAATTTTACAGATCTCTGCTCATTCAGAGAGTAATGTGTGTAAAGAGATGAAAAAGAGCACTGGGTCACATAGCTTTCCAGATCCTTTCTGTTTCTTTTTTACTGCTGAGGGGGACCTGCACAGAGAAGGAGAGGGCTAAAGTTCTGGGCACTGAGCTAGGGATGGTCATCCCACACCCTCTGCTGCAGCTGTGTGAGGGCCAAGGAACAGGGTGATGGTGAGACACTGTTCCCTGTTCACCTGACATCACTGCCAGGTGTGCTCCTCAGTGAAGGACACAGCTACCAACAAACCCAGGGCTTGATAAAATGGAGGGGAAGGGGAAGGGGGCGGAAGGGGAAGGGGAAAGGGAAAGGGTGGGTTAAGCAAGGGCATGATGTGTTGCACTGCTGCAGGTGCAGAACAGCTCTGGGGTTTTTGGGTGGTGTGGAGCAGGCATAGCCCACTAGGCAGATGCTCTTGGCAGCTGATGGATTCATGGAAGTGAGGGAGAATGATGCAGAAAGCTGTGCCAACATGATCCTTCTCTTTGATGCCTGCATTGGGCTCGTGCCCATGAGTCTGGGACCTCAGCAGCCCATTTCCTTCCTCTAGTCTCACGTTATGGTCCTGTTGTCTGCTTGTAGGATTGTCTGTCCTTCCCTGCTGTGGGAGGGAAATAGGGCCAGCAGTGAAGGCCAGCCCACAGCTGGGTGCGACAGAGCGAGGAGAAAGTGGGGTCTGCACAAATCCAGAGAGTCTCTACTCTTAGCAAGTGGAGGTTATACACAGCTGTCCCCAGGCTGTGGACAGGAGGTTCTCCCATGCAAAGGTGTCCTCTCGGATTGGCAACAGACTCCAGCATCTTTCCCTTCATCCTGCCTTTGCTTTTTTCTTTTCTTTTTTTTTTTCCCCTATCCCAGTCACAAAAGCTCTTCAGAAAGCTCTGTGTAATTCCATGGTTCTGTGAATGACTGCAGCCAGGGGTGTGTAACTGGACAGTGCCTTACCCTGCAGAAACTCCCAAAACTCCTGACAAGCTTGGGGGATGGGGTGGGGGGGTGAGGGTGGGATTCCTCCTGCCCCTCTTGGATGTCTGCTAAATGTTATACCTGGAGAGTGCAAGACCAGTGGGGTGTGCAGAGGACCCCCACCTTTATTGGGTTGTGTATTCTAGGATCTGCTGGCTAGCAGGGCTCCCAGAGAGATGCAGCAGCACTTCCATTCCTACCTGAGTGTAGGCCCAGAAGCTGTTTCTGCTCTAGAATAAAATGAGGGTGGAGAAAGCTGGCCAAGCCAGAGACTGAATTGTTTGCCATGGTTTTACAGACTGTCTATCTGGGATGAAACCCAGAGCCCAGATCTTCCAAGCACTGTGTGGAATGGCAGCTGTGGGATTCTCATTTAAGTTACCAGGCATCACATGGCAAAGCTTCTGTGGCACCAGTGGGTTTGTGCAGAGGAACTGCTGAGGCTGGGGCAGCTGAGACACAGGGAGGTGGAGGGAAATGAACTCTGCCATGCCTGCAAAAGCAAGACCTTACAGAATCTCAGCCACAGGACCAGTGTCTTTTTTGTGAGGAGCAATTGGAGTAGGTATCACAGGGGATGTAAAGGAACATGTGAAACATAAGGATGTATTGCCAACAGATGAGATGCTTCAAATTCATTGCAAAGGCGGAGAGCTTTCCAAAGAACTTGGGGAAATTAAATGTAGTAAATGGGATGAATTTGATGGTGAAGTAGAGCATGCACCTTTCCAGAGAAGGGAAGAGGTTCTCAGAGATTGTCTTCACAGGGTGTGGAGCACAGGGAGTGAGCACAGTCACAGACTAAGAAATTGCCCACCTGTCTAAGATGAGTGATTGTATCACAGACAAGAAAATTGAATCAGTCTGGTCACAATGCTTTTTGTCTTAGAAGACACTGATGGCTGAATACTCAGGGTAGGCAAACTTTGGTTTTTATACTGTTTTGACATGAACTAACTACGATTATCCTAACTTTATGGCTGGGGACAGACAATTTATGTGACATGCTCAAGATCACAGGGCCAGTCTGTGTCAGAGTGAGAAGCTGCACCTGGATCTCTCACTTGTGAGGCTGCTGTTCTTAGGGCTTTGTCCTTCTGACTTCAGGTGAAGATTGACTTTGTCTGTGTCCTTTCTATGCCTACAAATGGTAAGTTTTTTGAACAAAACAACAAAACAAAAATGTCACTCCTCCAAATTGTACATCCAATAATTCAAATGCTGTGGCACAATGTACCTTAGAGGAGTCTGCAATTAGTACAAGTAATTACCCCATGCTACAAAATCTGCTGGACATCACCAGTTAAGAATCTAGATGAAACTTACTTTTTAACAAAGTACCTGATGTTTTCCTTTACTAAATGGATTTGGGTGATATCTACAGGATAAATTAACTTAAAACCAAGATGAATTCTACAAACTTCTTGGTGCTATTGTCATGTTTTGGCCACCACTGGAGGTCTCATACCAGTAGAGACAAGTCAGGGAAATAATTAGGTAGGAAAAGTAGTCATCAGCTTTGCAGAGGAGTTCCTTGTGGTTGTCAGAGTTTGCCTCCTTCATTCAAAAAGTTTAACATAAAAGCTGCCAAAGGAGTGGATAGCCATAGCTTGTTGGGACATTTGCAGATTTGTAGGCATGTTCTTGTTCTTCAGCTTCACTGAAGATCTGCAGAATGGGATATTCCAAAGGAGCCATTCACCATGGATCCTAAGGCACGAGGGACCCGGGGCATGTCCAGTAAAAACCCAGCTCTCAGTGGAGCAACCTGTCCTTTTGATTCCAGTTCCCAAACCTACTGCTGACTTCTGCTGCTCCCCATTTCTGCTGTGGGCTGCTGTTTTTAACCTGGCAGTGTTGCCAGAGGCACTGTGTACCTGGCATTTCGTGACACCAAGGGAACAGCCATTAATTGAAATTCATCAAGCAAACTGCCACTTCTGCTTGCTGGTGGCTGTTTTCAGCTCTGCAGCTCTGAAGCAAAGCTGACAATTTCTGCTGGTCTCTCAGATCTCCTGTGGAGTTTTTTTAATTAATATTTGTGAGGTACTTAGATGTTTTCAGGTTTATGGTGATCCCAATAAGTATTATTACTGTTGTATTATTAAGACTAATAATACTGCTAATAGTCTTGGTGAGCCTGGCAAAATTCAATTTGACTAAAATCCTTGCCACAGATGAAAAAAACTAACTCTGGGGATGTGAGGGGGTACGTGACTCAGTTACCAGTAACTTCTGTTTACAAGGGGTAGGAAGAGTATATTTGCTCAAATGAAAAAGGTCAAGGCAGAGGCCCATTTGCTGTTTGTTAATAAGTAATCTAAAGTACAGCACAGCTTTACTGTAACAAATCAGCCTGGCTTAGCTTTTCTTCCATCACCATTATTTCCAGTTCTGGACTAAAATACCAGTTAAAAATGATCCACATTCTCATAGATGATTCTCAATCTATTGAGGGGGTTTGTGACTGGGGACAACAGCAAAAACAATAACAACAAAATCTTTTCCATATATCTTCCAGTGTTTGTCTCAGGACACTGTAGGCAATCAAAGTTGAAATATCAGATAGGGCATTATTTATCTCCTGGGAAATTCTCCTTTAGGCTCAGCCCTGTGCATCTTCTCTATGGAATTGTGCCACTCAAGAGCTGTGGTGCAGCTGGCCTGCTTACAGACACCCCACTGAGTTACTAATGTAATTTTGAAAAACACCCACGTCACCTCTGGAGCTGGCTCACAGTCATCAGTTAAAATTCAAACATGGTGCTCCAGCACATCCTTCTTCCAAGTGACTGAGCATAAGTGCACTTTATGCATTGTGACCTGTGTTCTGTCGTTGTCTTTTGCAAAAAAAAAACCCAAACAGGGGGGTTTTCTAAGAAACAGGGTCATTTTCTAAGAAACACTTGTCTTTAGGTGCCAGTGTTCTGGAAAACAGCTGGAGTCTGTCCTTTGTGGTTCACCTGCTGGCTGTAGGTAGGATTCCCTAGAAAAGGTTTTGCCATTAGAGCCACTGATCATTAAAGTAATACTCGTGGCACCTGCCAGCTAACCACAGCTGCTCAGCCTAGTGCTCCTGTCCTTCCAGTGGCCTGGCCTGAGGCACATCTCAGTCCTCAGAAGAGGGGATGTGATGCACACAGGGCTGCAGCACCAAAGTGCAGCCAGCACAGCAGTGCTGCTGCCTGGGGGTGGTCTGCCCCAGGCAGGGTTACTTCCCAAGGGAGGGTGGCACACACACAGGCACACACAGCATCACCTTTGGACACAGAAACCATGCAGACTGCAGGTTATAATTCCTATCTCCCTGAAATGCAGTTTGGAAAGGCAATGATCCTTTAACAGATCAGCAACCCCTGCTCCAGCAGTCCCAAGTGCTTGTTAACCCAGGGGCAGGGAGAGATGGTCTCTGCAGAGCAGGTCCTGTTTGGCTGTGAACTCAGAGCATCTTTCAAGAGCCAGACTTTTAACAGAATCTTCTAGAGCTCTGTAGTCATAGAGGGAGCAGGGCCTGCCTCCATCCAAGGCTTGGCCACACTGGCAGGAGAGGAAGGAATGGCTTTGTACCTTTGTACCCTCTGTAGCAAGCAGAAGACAGTGAGGCTGAGCAGCAGATTCTGATGTGAAGGAACAGAGTATCCTGGGAAGAACAAATGTGGGATTTGTTGTAGGGTCTTTGTAGTGGGAGAAAAAGAAGAGTCATGCAACTGAGTGCTCACAAACATCAGGAGGCAGCACCAGTGGCACCTTGCTGCCAGGAAAAAGATATTTTGGGTGCTCCAGAGCCCTCATGTTTGCCTTCCTGTGTTCTGTGTTCTTGACACGAGGGGAGTGGAGGACACACAGTGTCCTGGGGAAGCAGGCTTTGCTGGTGCTGCCCTGTGTGTCTGTGCCTGCAGGATGGCTCTCAGTGAGTGGTTGGCAAGCAGTAGAGCTCACAGATCCTGGAACTGACCTGTGTGTGCAGGACGCTCCTCCCAGAAAACCCTGTGTCAGAAACAGGGAGTTCAGTGAAATTGATGCTCACTTTTATGAAGTCTGGCTGAGCTGGGGATTTTGGCAAATATCTTGGAGCTTGAGCAAGGCTAGAAGGAGGGCAACAAAAAGTCCAGATCCTGTTCCATGCTGCTCTGGAGGAGCATGTGGCCATGCTGTACATCACATGTCATGGCAGGGAGAGCAGTAAGTGTTACTAGATGGCAGGCTTTGCCAAACTGGGGTGCCACATGAAAATTCACCTTACACATGAGATACCCATTTGCTGCAGCAGTATACACCAGGGTGATAGCTTTTTCTGCTCCTTTCCCTGGACTGTGTGCTGTTTTCTCATGTTGTGTAGGAGTCTTTAACAACTCTGATTCTCTGCAGTCTTTCTTCTAAAAACCAGGTGATGATTTAATTCTTCTCCTTACAGCAGTGGAAAAACTGGGGTACCAGGATGTGCTGCCTGAAGCAGTGGGCTTAGCTAGAAAATGTTAAGTATTCCCTGAACCTAAGCCTGACTGTTATTCATCACTACCATGTCACCCCTCAGTGGCATCATGGCAGTGAGCCTCTGCACTGTACAGTCTCTTGCTCACAAATGTGAGGTTTTTGATGAAAAGTGAGCCCAGTGCTGCCAACACCACTGCAGAGATATACACTCTGTTCTAACTGGTAGCCAGGATGCCTGGGAAAAAATGCAGGTGGTTTCAGACAATCATAAGCAGCCTATTATCACAGGGGAGGGAGGAAGAAACCCTGGGAATTTTCCCCATGACCATCTGTTAGTTTTCCCCTGGGGCTGTGGCTGGTTTGCACGGGTGGCCCTGCACGCAGTGCTGTGAATCAGAGCTCTGCACTGCCATTGCTGGGCCAGGTGAGCTGCACTGCACTGCTGGAGAGCAGCACGCTCACCTGCTTCCTCAGCTCCTCTGCTGCAGCTCCATGCTCCCTGGCACTCACCAGCCTCAGAGAATGTTCTTTTCCACCCCTGTGGTATCCATAGGACTTTGTAGGTCATGGTGGTCTGGGGCTTGGACCCACCAGGGACTTGCTCTGCCTCTGCCTTGTGCTGGAGGAGCCCAATTCCCCAGAGCAGCAGCCATGGTGATGCAGAGCTCAGTCAGTAGGGCTCCAGCTGGGCAGCCACTGGTGCTGCCTGTGATGGCAAAGGCAGTGGAAGTCCAGGGATGAGCTGGGGCATCGGTCATGAAGTCGTGGTGGAGCTCGCTTTGGCTGAAGTGCACAATCCCAGCCCATTTCCAGCCTTCTCTGCCTTTCTTGTCGTTCTTCTGAGGTATCAAAAAAAGAGGTTTTGCCTCCAGATCCTGGCATGAAAGCAATGTGAATAGCTTTGCTCTTTATCATGTCATCTCAGATGGAAGCCTGAGAGCATTTATGAGAAACAACTTGGCCTGTGGCTCTGTCCTGGCATTTTTGGTGTGTGTACTGGGTGTGCTGAGTGGTTTCCACAGGAACATCCTCAGCACTGTAGTAAATAGGGAAATTCACCATGGAAGAGTTCTTGAATAAGTGAAACTCAGAAACAACCTCTGCTTTGCATTTATAAGCAGGATACAGCATTTTTCAAAGCATTTTTGTGTATTTGCTCCAGGGCAGAATTATCAATTTTTACCAGCACAAGTATAATTTTTGTAGTAAAAATGGAAACCAACAAGACCAAGCTGCACACTGTTGTGAATTTGGTCCAGATGGAAGCTGGATTTCCTCAGAGAAATGCAATAATTTGTGCATTTTTATGGTAAAATAATTCTTCTATGAGTAATGTAAACAGACGCAGAAATAATTTTGCTATTTAAAGATGTAAATGCAATTTCCCCCCATTTTTAGAAGAAACAAAGCTGTTTGCTCTCCCTCCCAGAGGTCCTGAATGAGACAAATGCACCCTTAGTTGTTAGGGAGAGAGCATTATCGGGGGGAAGCTGGTGTACAGTTTGGGTAGGGGAGGACTTTGTTTCCCTGTAGCAATAGCAGCAGTACAGATTTTCCCCATGGCTTTCCCACTTAGCACAGGTTAATTCATGACACACCTCACATCAAACACCAGCACCTGAGTGCCTAGGCTGACCATGTGGTATATCCATTTGCAGATGCAATTGCAAGTTTTTTAAGTTATATCATACTTTCGTGTCTCATTTTAACTCTCTGTTTCTTATTTCTATGCCCAGCTCCTGATTTTAGAGTCAGCAATCCCTGCAGCATGCCCAAGCCAAGCCTGGCACTGCCACACAAGGAGCAAAACATTCAGGGTGGTGACCAATCAGTAGGGAAATTGTAAGATTTAAATGCTGCTGCTGCAGTGATCCAGACTTCTGGAAGCAGCCTTCTGTCACAGCACAAAAATGTGAAGTGAAATGTGGATTCCCAGCAGCCAGGAAGTGACAGGCAGGGTCACTGCTCTCCAGAGGCTGTTTGCTCTCACTGCCACCTCTAGCAGAGAGGGAGGCACGGGGCTGGGAGCTGGCTCAGGTGAGCGTGGCTGTCCTGCCTGCTGGCTCCAGCGCTTGTAAGGCACTTTGAGATCCTGGACTCTGCTCCCGGGACTGTTTGTGCATTTTACACCAAACAGTCACCAGGTAACATGTAATCCCCGATCAGAGCCCCAGGGGTTTGAGCGCAGCACCGCCTCCTTTCCTGATCCTGATCGGGCAGAGGTGTGAACTGGGCTGAGCTGCTTGGCCTCGTCAGGGCTGGGGCAGCTCTGGGCATGCAGGAAGGTGCAAATCTAGATCTTCTGAGCTTGAAAGTATTAAAGGAAGTTGGAGAGTGAAGGGGCCAGATAGCGGGAGAGACCTAGAAGCTGCAGGGGGATGTGTTTCAATCCAAAGTGCAGATTTCAGGTAAAACATCAGGTGCTCCAGTAACAAATTCCTCTTACAGGGAAACGATTGTTCTCACAGATTCCTGAAGTGGAAGCTCATTTTCATAACCATCCTATGTGCTTTTTAAAAAAAGCCCCATCCTAGACACTGCATTTGCTGGGGTTTTTTACCCTGGGCTGCATGTGCTGAGCTGCTCAATGGTGGCTGCCAGCTTGTTATTCTTACCGAGCATGACGACTGCTGTACTGAAATCAAGAGCAACCTGCTCTAATGTAAACTGATTTCACATTGCTCCTGGCAGTCCCAGCTACCTAGTTACCTAGCTACCTAACATCTCTTTTTTTTGGCCAGTCTTTTTCTTTTTTTCCTCTTTTTTTTTTTTTTTTTCCCACAGAAGACACACCCTGTGCTTTCCTATAAGTGTCACATTATATCACCTTGGCTGTTGCACTAGTGTCTGTGACCAGCAGATGTGCTTCTCTGCTATTATCCTTTGTGCATTCCAAAGCCACCTGGGCTCTCCAGCAAACAGAGATTCCAGCTGCCTGTCCACTGCAGGGATAAGGTCTGTGGTGCCTCTGATGATTGCACCCAAGCCCAGCTACCTGCAGAGCACCACAGATGTGTCTGCTCTTGATGTGGCTGCTGCATCTCTGATACCCCACCACATTTGGAGAGCTGCAGCCAGAGAATGACACTTCTGCCAGGCTGGAGACATGCAGGCCCCCAGGGGGGAGCAGTTGTGCTGGCAGGCAGTGGGGGACGTGGGGGAGAGGATTTGAGCCAGAAGGGCCGTGGCAGAAGCAGTCCAATTTGCTGATCATAGTTCCAGCTCAGTGTGCATGATGGATGTGATAGAAATGACCATCCATAAATACCACAAGAGCATTTCAATGAGGTGCTTTCTAGCAGCACTTGCCCAGGCTGGCAGTGTTATGTTAAGGCTGGAGAAGTATCTCCAAGCAAGCTCCCTGGCTAAACTTTGATGAGCATGGTGTCACCCAAGATCTAACTACAATTTGTTTGGGTAAGAGGTTTTGCTTGTTAGTTTCTAAACACACTTTCAAATAGATTTGGGGTTTTACTTCTATTTATTTATTTTTTCCTTTTTTAGCCCAGGTTTTTTGTTGGCGTCACAAAGCCCAACTAATGCAGAGATCTGCATTTATTTTTTTTATGTCTTTTCTGAGATTCATTGTTGTTCTGACAACAATCAGCTTACAGAAGGGCTGCGGGCTGGGGAGGATTTGGCTCTGTGACTCACAGGAGTGACCTGTGTCTCTCCAGAGACCAGCAGGTCTATCTATATATCCTACATACCTCAATATGCTGGCCCACTTTGGGGTGACACACCTGGCATTGCAGGCAGTGCTGTCTGGATTCATGCTCTCCCATGCCCCAGTGTCTGCAGCACAGTTCTGCTGAGACACAGCAGCCAGCTGTGGTTGTGGTTGTGTCATGGCAGCAGCTGTTTTCCTGAACTCCAGGCAGCTTGGGCTGCTGGACAAATGGCTGCACACAAATAATGCACAGCCTAGCGTGCTGGCTGGGATGCAGCTGGGGAGTTACAAAATACTACCTGAACTTATGAAGAGAAAGGTAAAGAAGAAGGACTAGCTTCTGTCTTAAAACTTATGTCTTGCTTTATATATATTACTGCATTCTAAAACTCTAAACTCTTTAGTTTTTTACTCTGTGATATTATACACTGTGTGTGTGAGAGAAAGTGTGAGTGTGTGTGTGCTTCTGAGTGGCAGGTCCTCCCTTCTGCTAAGATCTGAGAAAGAAAGTTAGTTATCTTTGATCCTTAAAACCTCTGAAGTCTCTTGACTGTTTGAACTTGTGATGCATAGTCAGAATTCATTCATATTATAAATAAATAACTGGCAGGTAACCACAATAGTGGTAACAGCTTCCATTCTTTCTGGGGAATCATTAACTCCAGATGAATCTCCCTGGTTAACAGCTAAATACAGTTAAAAACAAACAAAAAAGCCCAACAAAACAGACACAAAATAATATTGGTTGGAAGGGACATCTGGAGGGCTGTACACCAACCTCCTCAAAGCAGGGCTAACCTCAACATCAGCTTAGGCTGCTCAGGGCTTTGTCCATTATATTTTGACATCTCCAAGGATGGGGATTTCACAAACCTCTCTGGGCACCTGCTGGAGTTCAAGTCCTCTTATTTTGAAAAATTTCTTCTATGATGTTGATTGCAATTTCTTCTGTTCTTGTGCTGTTCAGCTCTGCAGAGAGCCTGTCCCATGCTGGCCAGGGTGCCATTGCCCATCAGCACTGCAAAGTCATGCTGCTGACTCTCACTCAGGGTTATTCTGTGTCAGGTGCACACTTTACATGTGTCCTTGATGAATTTCAACAGATTTCTTTCACACTTGCCTTCCAGGCTGTGGAAGACCACCTGAATGGCTGCCTTGTCCTCCAGCATAAGAACATAGAGCCTCAGTTCATCCTGCACAGACTTGCTGAGGAACCATTGTTTTCTGTCATCCAGGTTATTTTCTGTCATCCAGACTGCTGGTGAAGCCTAGCCCTGTTGTCATTTGAAGAACACCACCTGTTAATACCAACTGAGTGTCTAGTTCTTGACCTTTATTATCCTTTTAGCCCTACAGGGTAGCTGTGAGCTCTTTCAGCCAGGTTGTGGTGCACCCATTCAGGCAATGCCAAAGACCATGCTAAAACAAAATCAGAGACATCCACTGCTTCCCCCACCTTGTCCCACGGGCACATCATCCCAGTACAGGTGACACCCACACCAGTCAGGTACAGTGTGTCTCTGTTAGATACACACTGGCTGTTACTAGCTGCCTTCTTGTGTCTGGGCATGGCTTCTTTGTGGATTTGCTCCATAACATTCCCAGGAAAAATGTATGGATATCTTATGTAAGACATCTTCATCTTTGCTTTGGCTAATCCCTTTCAGGACAAGCAGGTTGATTACATGTGTTGAGTCGGTGAGCTCTTCAGCAAGAGCCTGTGCTGTTGGTTGAGGAAATTTTTGTTAGGGAGTGGCTGAGCAGGCCAAACCCAGAAGCACCCTAAGCAGGGCACTCCTATTTCCCCTCTGTTGGGGCTCCCTTTCTTCCCAGCCCCACCACCACTGACAACCTCCCTGCCATTGTTGCTGTGGTCTTTGTGCCACTTCAGAGCAGGAGCCCTACAAGGAGGAGATGGGAAGAGCAGGGGGATGAGGCTGCCAGCATGGTGTGCCAGGTCCTGGCTCTGGCTAAGGTTCAAAGAGTTGGAGTGAAAGGAAAAAATAAGCAGGAAGAAAGGGTAAGGTCATCTGCATGGAGTGTTTGGGATGGGCCTGGTCCTTTCTAGAGAGCATGAGTAGCTCAGTCAAACAGGGAGGGCCAGGCATTTGCCAAAACTCCATTTGCACAATGGCCTGTAGTGGTTTGAATTCAGAGACAACAGTTGAGTTTCACTAGTTACAGCTTTGGTTCACAGCCATCTGAACAGGGCTGAGGTCAGTGGTGCTGCTGCAGGAGGTAAGAAAGAGAATGGCTGAAGAGCCACCAGGTCTGACAGTGGAGCCCCAGCAGGACAAATCCTACTGTGCCAAGCTGGCTTGCATCTGGGTGCCTTGAGATTTGTTCCTGCCACAGGGGCACCTGCTCCCAGCCAGGGCAGGGCTGTGACAGCCCCTGAACCTCCCCTTTGCTCTGGAAAACAAAATCCTGGGCACTCTGCTCAGTTCAGGGATGGGCCAGCCTCAGAGCCAGACAGACCGAGCAGAGCAGACCCATTCCTTGTGACTGGAACTGGACTGAAATTGAGGAACTTGCCCTTGAGGAAAGAGGCAGCCCAGCAGTGGCTGGTGAGGACTGTAGGAGCACTCAGGCAGGCAGCATCGGGCATGCCTTGCGAATTGGAAGAAACAGATGCAATTCTGTCATCATTTGTCATTTCCACACAAATGTGATGGCAATTCTGTGGTGCACTTATACCTGTAATCTCCTTAGTAGCACATCAGAAGACTCCTAAGAGTGATGCACAGAAAAGCAAAAAGGGTGGTAGTGTGGTGCCAGTGCTGCTTGGAGCCAGGTGCATTGCTAGTGAAGGAGACACAGCTTGGATTCCTCTGCAGGGCAGGCTGAGGGCTCCAGGTGCCGAGGGGAGGGAGCCCTGCACGCTGCAGTCCTCCTGCATCAGTGAAACCTGATTTGCTGGGTCACCCTCCTGCAGTGACACAATATCATTTGGAATTGTTTGCCTATTACAGAGATACCATCAAAAGGTGTGGTGCCTTGATTGGAGTCTAGCAAGAAAGTAACACTCTTATTCACCCACCCACCCACCCACCCTCCCACCTTTGGCAGATGGTCTGAGGGTCTCTCCTTTGCTTCATGACAGAAAGTGGTTGATTCATCCCCACCCAGCAGTAATTATGAGTTGCTGCCTACTGGAAGTTCCCATGTTGGCATCAGAGTGGTAAGCCTAGAACTCACTGCTAACATGCATTGCAAAGTAAAAGCATGATTTCTTGATGTCTGTTTTATATTCAGTGACTTAATACTCGGTATTATTTCCTTGTGATTTTTTTAATGATCATTAAAATGTCCCTAACTGCTATTACCCTGCCACACTTCTATTTCTCAGCAGCTGTTTGCATGCAGCCTTCCCATTCAGCTAGAAAGCAGCTCTGGTAGCAAAAAATTTATAGCCTTTTTTGGTTTTCTTTCCTTTTCAAAGAGCCCCCTTCTCACAGCCTCCTGTGTAAAACACAGCTCCTACTGTGGGGGCTTTGCCATCCTGGAAGCTTCTAATTTCATCCCCTTATCTTTGGGACAAAATGATTCCCTTCTCAGAGCAGTTCCTTATTGAACCAGTCTGGCTTAGCAGGCCTCCACTCCACTTCTTTGTTTAAGGTCATTTATTTTTATATCAAAAAGGTAATAAAATTGACAAAATATGTTTATCTATATTCTAACTGTACGGATTACACAGAAGCAAAACAAAACATCCAACAGACTTTCTATTGTTTTTGGCATCAGTGCTGAGCCATTACAGTACCAGCAGCAGGCAACTTTTCCTCCCTTCAGCTCCTGAAACCTCTTTGGCACCAGTGTCCCCACCAAGCTCTGTGGTTGCTCAGTCCCTTCCACCATCCCAGGGGGTTGTTAGTATGAAGTGGCCAATTTTTACCAGAAGCAGGGCCAGGCATGTAGGGAGGGCCCCAGCCCCAGCCCTGCCTGGGCTCTGCCTGGGAAGGGAGGGCAGGAGGGGCAGGGGCAAGGCAAGGGGCCCAAGTGCACCTTCAGACACTGAGCTGGGTGCACAGTCTGCAAGAAGGCTGTGGGGGCCCTTCTGGGCAGGCTCAGGTTCTGTGGAGCCCATTCCCTCAGGGGGATGTTCCCAAAGCCTCCATCTGGAGCAGGGGTAGCCTCCCCTTGCCCTGGCTCAGAGCTTTGGTGCTGAGAGCTGTGATGAGTGACCTGTTCCCCAGAAGGAATGCTAAACCCCAGTGCTTTCCCAGGAAGGGGGCTCACATTTAGGGGTCAGATATAGTATCTAAAGGAGCTCATAAACCCACCATGGAACAGCAGCAGCAATCTCCTTAGCAAGATCTGGTTTTATGTGTGTTCATCAGTGAGCTGGGATCAGAGTGAGTGTAGGGATGGCTGGCTGTGGGGGCCATGGCAGAAAGGGGTGTGGGAGGATGGAATAACTCTGTAAAGCAGAGGATGCATTAACATCTTCACTGCTTCTAGCAATGGACAAGGATTCTCCTGATACAAGGATACATGGGGCCTGGACATTGTATTTTAATGTGCAGATCAATGGAGGGAAAGAGAAGAGACAGCAATGGAAGGTGAAATCAATTCACTCAATATATTAATATACAAGCTCCACAGCCTCACTGCAGCATCAGTGCCATCTGTCCAGCCATGTGACATGTCACCTAACAGGGATGCTGCACAGGAGGCAGGGATCAGGCCAGTGCCAGCCATGCCATACCCTGCAGCGTTTGCTGCAGCAGCAGCTTTGCCTCTGACCCCAGCACTGGGGCTACCCAGCCTCCAGACCTGGGAGAGGTTTGGTGCCTTTCTGTGCCTGACTGCCCTGCTCCCCACTGGCAGCATGCACAGGCAGGTGTGTGGGGTCTGCAGAAGGGAACTGGGGAGTTCCTGTGCCCCTCCAGAGCAGGATCAGTGCACAGCAGCTGCTCCCAGGGCAGCACAGGCTGCAGACAGTGCCAGCAGCGTTTCAGCTCGGCAGCTGGAGCAGCCCTGGATCATGGTCTGGCTTTCCCAGGGCTCTCCAGGAGCCTGCTGGGGTAAGTGCTTCTGCAAGCCAGTGGGGCAGGGTACCCAAATCCCCTTGGTGCTACCAGTGTCTTGCTTACTTCAGGCACATCCAGAAGGTGTTGACCACCAGCATCCGTGCCCGTGTGCTGTGCAGTGCCTGCCCTTGGGAGAAGTGTCAGGGCCTTGGCTCTTGGCCCAGAAAGGATGCACAGCCTGTGTGTTCAGACTCCCAGTGGGTGCAGCCAGAAGCAAGACTTTGGGAGCTCTGTTTTTGTTTGACAGTGCCCAATCCTTGCCCTTGAGAGAGCAGCAGCTGAGGTGAGGTGACCCTGCCCACGCTGTGGAGCTGTCCCAAACCCAGGCAGTGTCACCTTTGTGCCACTTCCAGCTGAACAGAGAGAGAACTTTGCCTCCTCTCCATCTATCAGGAAGGTCAATCTCTGTATGGGCTGCCTTTTCTTTTAAATCTATACATTAAAGGGTGTCATAAAATGCTGTGCTGGGGGTGCAATTAACGACTCGTTAGAAGCACTCTGAGATTACTGGCTCTCAGTGCAGCAGAGAGAAAGCAGGGAGATTCTGGAGTTCATTTCCAAACAGGTGAGTGGGAACTCTCAAACCAGGAGGCAGTTAATGTGTCTGGTTTCTGCTTTCCCTGAAGTGAAGGTGGGCATTAGACTGAGGTGTGCAACATTCACATCATGCCTCATCTAAAATTTGCCAATATTAATTTGCTGCCTTCTACTGTTTAGCAATCAAACAGAAACATTTCAGCTGATACCTCCTGGGTGACAAGGTTTGAGAAATAACCTTTTGGTCACTTTTGCAACTGAAGTGAAATAAGTGAAAATGTTCTTAGGTGATAGAACAGCTACATCACATGAGCAGAGCACATTATCTCAGAGTTACCTGTACTCTCCAGCGTGACCCAGAGAGTTTATTAACAAGAATGTGTATTAATTCTCTGACTGATACTGTACACAGTGCAAGGGAAATGCTGCTCAGGCTTACAGGAGTGTGTTTCCCTGATCCCAAAGCCTTTAAACTTTAACACCAGCAGTGGCAAAAGCTGCCTTGGCTGCCATGGGAGCGGGCCCAGGCAGAAATGCCATGTTACAGTAATGCCAGGTTGTATCACCAGCATTGGAGTTGCTCAGCAGGCTAGTGACCCTCTAGTTAGTTTTGAGAAATTAAACCTTTAAATTCCAAAATTTGCACTGAGATGTTTAAGCAGTGTGAAAATGTAGGTAATGATATGTGGCAGGTATGTTTTCCCAATGAAGCCATGTTGAGTCATTTTATATTAACACCGAAGGAACAAACCAAGGTTTTACAACAATAGTTGGCAATATTTCTATTAAATACCATTAGCCAATAATTTCTAAAACTGCCTGTTAATTACAGCATTCAGGCCTTGCAGGCAGTTCTATTTTACATAAGTGCCATCATGGCAGACTACAGCCTTTTGTCATAGGCAAACAAGACCATGAGCTACCAAATTACTTTCTGGGGTAAATCCATTCACAGTGGGGGATTATTTTGTTTGTTGGTTTGGTTTGGTGGGTTTTTTGGGTTTTGTTTTGGTTTAGATTTTGTGGGGTTATTGGGGGTCTTTTGGGTGCTTTTTTTTTTTTTTTTTTGGTTAGTTTTGTTTTTTCCTGACACTGAGAGGTACCATTCAAATGAGACAGCTCACATGGCACACTGTCACCTTGGCATCAGCCACTGGCCCAGGCTGGGGGCCATGGCAGGATGTGCTGGGCTGGCTGGGGCAGCTGAAGAGCAGGAGGGCGGCTGCACTTCAGGATGCCCATCTCCATCAGCTGGAGCAGCTGAGCTGTCCTGTGCATGCCTTGAGTGCTGAAACCCTGCAGCACAGGCAGCAGGAGGGCTGGCAGTGGTGTGTGGCTGTACCTGGTGTTCCTGCTCCCCAGCTGCTCCTGGGAGCTGTCACCCCAGGGGGACAGCAGCACGTTGTGCTGCAGAGCTTCATCCTCTCCTGCTCAAGCACATCCTAGAACACTTGGTAGATAAGGATAAACCTCTAGCAGGTAACTGTAGCAGTGACATTTATTGTGTGTGTGTCACTTGGACGAGCTGTATTTATTACTGCTGTTGTTAGTGCTGCTCTTGGAGGGTCACCTGCTGCTGCCCAGTCAGTGCTGAGCTCCATTGTATTTAGCTCAAATGCACCCAAACCCCTCAAAAAAACTTACAGCTCAGAATGCAAGTGACTTACAGTGGTGAAGAGGAGGGATAAAATCAAATGGATACAATTAGCTTGGGCACAAATTAGTCATTCTTTTCTTGGTGTAATTATAAAATGGACACAGGTAGCACCAACTAACCTCAAATACCCTCCTAGCCATAATTAACAATATTGCCTAATAATGGTGTCGGTTTAAACATTGTTTAAACCCGATGCTTTGCTCAAAATTACTGGATAGCCACATATCTTGCACAACAGACTAACACACAGCAGTGCCTTGACTTCCATTTTCTATTTCGTTGTGTCATCTGTGCATAGGAAAAGCTCCTGGCCAAAGAGGAGTCAGTGGTGTGGTGGTAAATAATAGTGGGTAGATTCATCTCTCTGTGGTGTATGAGGAGCAGGTAAGTACTAGAAGTGCACAGAGCAGAAGTAGCTGCAAAGGGAGTGCCCTTTGCCTGAATTTACCCTTGACTACACCACTTAGAAGAATTGCATAATTGATACAATTGAACCACATCAGTCCTTTATTTATAGAACATAATGAAATGGTTTTCAACATCCTGGATCATGCTGCACGGGTGATTGCCATATATGCACCCAAGGAGAATAAATAAAAACATTTCCCTAAGGTATTGAGTCTCTTCACCTTCTCTAGTTGCATGCAGGGCTGGATTTGGGAGCAGCTCTGTGAGGAGTGCAGCACGTAATCCTGCTGGGCTCTGGCACAGGTGTCACTCTGAGCAGTGCTGCACTGGGGATGCTCCACAGCCCTGGAATTCCCCCTTGCCCACGTGCCACAGAAAGGATTTCACAGGCTGGCAAAGCTTAGGCTGTGTCTGAACATACCCCAGACTCCTGGACACCTCAGTCAGCCCCTGCTCAAGCTCCCCAGCTGGAATTTGGCACAAACCTGGCTCACGCAGCCCTGCAGGGTCAGGCTCCACCACCCCACCACTGTGGCCTTTGGAAGCTGTTTTCCACTATGGAAACCCTGGCCATGAGCCCCTGAGAAGGCAAAGGACAGAGCTTGTCTGAGCCTGCTGCCTGAGCCATGGGCTCCCACACCAGCCTCAGCTTCAGGGGCTGCTGGTCTGCCAGGACTGGCTGTGACACCCTCCTGGGACTCACCCAGGGCAGGCTCTGCTCTACAGCCCAGCCAGGAGCATCAGGGGGCACTCAGACAGGGATCCTGGAAAAGCTGCATAAAATAAAACAAAGCACCTCTATTCTTTTATCTGTTGTTGTTGTTGTTGCTCTAATTGGAAAAATATAGATAATTTATAAGTATTTCACTTGCTGGCTTTTTTTGTCCATCTTCATATGATGTTCTGCTGTTCCTATTGCATCATTTACATCTGGCCTTTATTTATGGTGCTACATTGTTTTATGTATGCACTTTATAATTAGAAATACTAATTGCAACCTTGCCTACTACCTTCAGTTGGCTTTTCCAGAGCATTACTTGCAAAAACCTCACAATTACTCAGTTGTTTTCAACTGCTCAATGAGTGTTTTCATAAATAAAAAAAAATCCGAGGACTGTCTTTTCAGCTTGTCCTATTTCTAAGTTTTACACGGTGCCCAGCTGGTGCAAAGAAATTAACTGCATCTAAACTTGCATTTTCTTAGAAGCTGTTTAAGGATTCTTCTCAAAAATCCTCTTTTTCTGAATGAAAATAAAATCTTTCTTACTACATAGAGATACTGAGGGATTCCCACGCTAGCTGTTATATTAAGTTTTTTTTAAGCTGTTATATTAAATTTTAAATTTTAAAATTTTTGACATGTAAAAATTTATATTTTGTCATATTTTTGATACATTTCAAACTGAAAAAAAGTCCAAATAAGTTAATGGCACTGCAAGAGGGAGCTAGTCACTTCCATGCACTTGCTGCAAACTTTGACACAATGCTCCCATTTTATCATTTGTTATTTCAGCTTTGCTGATGATTCAGTGGTGTTATTCCACTGAAAAACTGGAGTAACACAGCAGTGAATCAGGCTCATTGGCTCTGCTTCTCAGTATCTAAAACGAAGATCCACCTACAGGTAAAATACTATCACACTGCAAGTATCTCACGGGCTGAAATCTGTCCTGGCTTGCCAGATCTTCATCAGAAAAGGATTGCACAGGCTCAGAATTAAGGAGCATGGTGACTGCATTTTAGTCAGTGGGAATACTCATGGCAACGAGATGAGCTGGTTTTGGCTTTTCTCATCACAACTTGCTCCCATCCAAAACCAGCAGAGCAGAGGGTTATTTTGTTTAGCTGGGTTATTTTTCACTCTCTGGCTGCCATGGATGTGGAAAGCAGCACCTCTGTCACTGGCCCAGGAGGGCTGCAAAGCCAGGCCAGCACTGCAGGGCTGGCTCTGAGCCAGCTCCTAGGAGGCACCTGCAAGTGTGGGCTCCTGCAGCAGTGGCAGTGACATCCCACCCTGCTCTGCTCTGCTCTGCTCTGGGGGCAGCCATGGCTCAGCTTCACAGGGGACACTGCAGCACACACCATGGCAAGCAGTGATGGGAAGTGCAAGCCAGTGTGAGCACCTTAGTGGGTTTTCCTCCTTCGGTGTGATCATGTCATGATTCATTAAATAGTGTCCATTCAAACTACCAAATAACTTCTCCTTTCCCTTATTATTCCATTAAGGATATGTCATTCTTGTTTTGTTCCCTTCCCAAATTCAGTCTTTTAAGGGCATCTCATGGAGAAGTACATTCTTCCAGTGCCTGCAGATGTAGCCCTGTGCACAAATGCTGTGCAGTTACCTCTCACAGACCCTGTGCTCAAACTGACTGATAAAATAATGGCTCCCAGGAGCAGGATGGCCTCACAGAGGTCCTGAGCAATTCACTGAGTGTATGGCTGTACTTGGAGGGGAGGGCTGGGAGAGGGACTGTACTTAGGTCTAGTGATGACATGGGGAGCACAACTGCAAGAGTTCTTCTGTTTCTGCCACTTGGCACAAATGTCACCTTGGGTAGCACCTGTGCTGCTTGGCAGCACTGAGTGAGCCCTGGGGCTTTGCCTGGCATGGCTCACACCTCATGGGAGTGCAGATGCAGAGCCCAGGCCCTGCTTGCCCAGGGCACTGGGGTCTGGCAGTGCCAGGCGCGAGTGGCGTCACACAGGCTGGGGCACTGAGAATGACATCAACACTCAGGCACTGCTGCTGGTTTCACTGGATTAGCACGGGCTTTCCCACCCCTTCAAAGGCTTTTTCTTTGTGTTTTCAGCCCAAAATCCACCCAGTGTTCCTAGGTGGAGTTGGTGCTGCCTGCTGGTGGTCGGCTGGAAGGCGCTGATGGCATCGGGCTACGGTGGCAGCTGGGTGACACCTTGAAGAGTGGCAGCTTGCTGGGGACCCCAGAGTGGAAAAAAGGGGGCTGTGACTTGCTGCTCCCCTGCCAAAGTCACAGCCTCCACGGCAAGGTTTGGCTGCAGCAGATGGGAGAGAAGAGCCGTGTCTGAGTGCTTTCAGGGGCAGATGATGTCCTCAGTCTGCAGTGACACCCAGCCTTGACCAGCACTGAGCAACTGAAAGTGTCACAGAGACACCAGGTGAACCCAGGAAAAATGAATGGCCATGAGATAAAACACAAAATGAGCCAAAAAGGCAGAATCTTACCATAACACCAATGTTATGGTTATAACTGGTCTGTTAACAAATCAGCCAGCTCTTATCTTGTAGCAGGGAGATTGTTTTTGAGAACCTTGCAGAGCCAAATGAATTCATGAGCCTCCATACCAAGGTGCAATCATTAGTCAGTAAATGAATTACACATAATTATCTGCTCTGTATTTAATTCACTTGGCTTCCAGTTTCTTACTCTTCATACAGTGAAACTCTCTCTCCCTCTCACACAAACACACTCCTTGGGCAGGAGGTTTTGGAGGGCTGCCACGGCCCTGACTCACCAATCAGACTCCGTGATTTGAACGATATTTATCTAAGCCTGCAAACAAAGAAGATGGCTATGTGTCCAATGAGAGAATAATTATTGTTATTATGTTTATAGAGCAACAAAGTTGGGAGTTAGGACCCTGGGGGGAAGGTGGCAGGCAGGGTGAGCTGGGCAGTCTGCAGGCAGTGGCTCAGGACAGGCTTTGCAGGGCTCCCTGCCCCTGAGTCACCCCCGCAGCAATGGCCCAGCAGCCCAGGTGATGCAAGACCACCCCCCCAAAGGTTCCTGATGTGGCACCAGGAAAACACTGGCCCTGCAAGGGGTTTGGCAGTGGCTGAAGGGAGCTGGGGCTGGCTCAGGGCACCCAGACACCACCACGGTGGGGCTGAGGGAGGGTGTGCCAGCCTGCAGAGATCCAGCCCTGGCTGCACGGGGGAGCAGCACTGACAGAGCAGCCTCCTGCTTGAGCAGAGCTCCTTCCTTGTGCAGAAATCACCTACAGCCACAACTACTGCAACTCACCTGCCAAGGAGAAAATCCAGAGCAGAAAGAGCTTGTTATGCAAGGAACAGCTGTTGCCACAGGAGGTTTAAAAATAAAAATGTCCTTTGAAATGATGTGGGTTCTCCCTGCTGCACAAGGCAAGGCTGGGCCTTGCTCCACCCCTTGGGAGAGCTTTGGACACTGACAGTGGCAGTGCCACGTGTGACCCAGGCTTGGTCCTGCCACCTGAGTGCTCCGTGTGCTCCAAGGGGGCAGGGACAGGGAAGGGTCCCACCTGTCCTTCAGCACTTCTCCATGGCAGGGAATAAGTTTGGTAAAACTCACCATTTGAAACCTGTATTTCTTCCAAGACTCAAAAGCCTCCTCTTGGCTGTGACTCCAAGTGTGCCATGAATTTAAAGGGCACCCCAGACCTCTGATGTGAGGCTGCTGCCAATGCCCCTGAACAAAACTCTTGGTTTTTGTTGAGACACATCTGACTTCTGGTGGATGTGTACAGAGGAATAATGATTGGTAGCTTTTCATCAACTTGGTACCAAGCAGCAGTCTCAGCCCTCAGAGCTGTGGCTCTGGAGAGCTTGGAGGAATCTGGAAATGCTTTGGTTTAAGGGCACAACCAGCTGTGGTAATGGCACACAGCACTTCTGTCAAGAAAGCTGGAAAAAGTGTCATTTCTACTTCCATTAACTCACCTTGAGGAGGGTAAAGATTGAGCCACTTTGTGATTATCTCAAATCATCTTTAGGTTAACAACATACAGCCAGGGAGAGGGAGGGCAAACAGCCAGAGGAAGACTTTGTCTGGGAATAAAAGTGAATTTAGAATGAATCCTACACAGGGAACAAGACATCCCATCCTTGTTCTTCCAAGATCACTGTGAAACAGTTCCAAATTTTGTCTTTATTATTGGAAGGAAGGCAAAACCAATAATCTGGATAATTATTAATGCTTAAAAAATACCACTAAAATGCAAGATAAATAACTTCCAGCCAACCCAGTTTTAGCAGGAAGCTTTATCTCACTAGATGCTTTAACTGATGACTATGTCTGTGTTAATATCCTAGGGAGAAAAGTGGAAAGGCTTTGGCAAAGGAAGACTTGCCAATGCAATGACAGACAACAGTACTTTGGATCACAAAGCATTTCTTAGAGGATGGGGATTGAAGTGCTGGATTTTTAAAATTGTAGGAAATATTCCCTATTTAATTCCCTTTTCAGAGCAACTTAAATTTACTGGAGAAGGTTGAAAACACCTCTATGCCAACATTAACATCCCAAAGGCAGAAAAAGGCTGTAGAGGAGAGCAATCAAAACTATTTCTGGGACAACAGGGTCCACAAGAAGGAAGATGTGATTTTATGGCCTCAGTAAAAACTGGGAGCCTTGGATCAAGGCTTCCTTATTTCCTCAAAACTGGCAGCTGACCTGAAGAGAGCCAAGGCATCTCCCAGTGCTTCAGCCTGCATTTCTGAGCAGCAAGGGGGCACTTGGAAGAAGCAAAGGACCTTGCAGCATTTCCCTGCACTCACAGCAGCACTCAGCCCACATGTACCATTGAAAATTGCTGCTTCTGCTGCAGGCTATTTCCAAATGGAGACAGAGCTTTGTGGCTCCATATATGTTTGTTTATTTAAATATCGGTTTGTTTGTCTATCAGTTGAATTAATGAAAATATTACTGCTCTTTAATGAATTACTATGAGGCATTTTCAGACCCTTGAATGGAGGGAGCAAACAAAGCCAGATTACCAAGCAGGTGGTGAAATAACTAAGCAGAAGATTTCATAAATATCATTGTGCATCCAGCAGTTTTCACATCTTCCTCTGTCCCTCCATGGTACACAGAGGGTTTATATCATTACTACAGGTAGAAAATCTAGAAAGCAGCCAGACATTCCCTGCTTGCAGTCCCTGAGCAGTGACACCGTGAGCTGGGGGCTCGGTGTGGGTACCACAAATTATTCTTGTGAGCTGACAGAAAACAGTCAAAGGGCAGGGCTATAAATCAGTGCTTCACTATAAATCACTGCATTTGTCACTTTGTCACACCCACTCCAGCACACCTTGGCCTTGATGGGGCTTTAGTTTTTAATTTTTCCAATAGAGCAGCATGGATGGCAGCTGGCTTTGCCCACCTGAGCATGGTCACAGTGTCACACAGAGCACAGGGCAGCTCTGCCCATCCCTGCCAGACCAAGGAGGTGCCTGGTAAATGCTGCTCTGCAGCTGGGGTGTGGTGCTGTGAGCAGGGCTGTGGAGCACATCCAACCTTCTCCCAGTGCCAGCAGAGCAAGCCCAGGGCTGTCTGCAGCCTCTGGAGACACAGATCTATTCAGCAGAACACAAGAACTTACTAGCAGGTCCAATTCCAGGGTGAACACTGTTTATTTTGGTGCAAGATCAGTATGGGAACACACGCTTCCAATTCTGAGAGAGGAATTTTCCCAGTTTACAAACTGTTCCATGTTCATGGAGTTTCAAATTATTGTAAGTAACAAAAGAGCACAGATTCAGTAGCAGAAATAAGAATAAAGCACACAGTTCTTGCTGGACATCTTGAGTTATCCCAGTGAAGCCAACACAGTATTTTGCACAATGATTGATAGATTGTGCCTATGGAAATTTTACTTATTTTTGCTGAAGGTAACCTTGAGTGTCCTGGGACAATTGCAGTGCTGAGCCATGCTCATGTGTGCTTTGGAAGCTTAGAAGGCAGAAGGAATGGAAAGAACCACATCCTCCTCCAGACCACAAATCATGCCTGTTTGTACCTGAAAGACCATAAATTTATCTGTTTGCAGAGCCCTGGCAGGCTGCCTGGGAACTTCCATTAAAAGATGTAGTCCTGCAGTGCACCTCACAGTGTCAAAGGTGGTGTCTCTAGCATGCAAAGGAAAGCTCTAAGGTCATGTCTGTGATTAAAATAATAATAATAAAAAAAAATCTCTGGTTGATTTGACTGCATTAATCAGTGTGGCTCTTGGTGAACTTCCTCCAGTAATAATGCAGCCCATTCCAGTTCCCAGCTTTTACATGATTCCATTTGGTTTTGTTGCACAACCCTTGCTCTAGGTTGAACCTATGAATTCATATTTTGGTGCAGTGAAGCAATCCAGCCCTGACCTTGCCACGGTTCCTTTCACACAGGTGAAGTGTCCTCTGCAGCCAGGGAGGGCCTGGCTCCATGGCAGGACAGGTCATGTCCTTTACAGCCCAGGCAGGCAAGGTCTGAGTGCTGCTCCTGACCCCCAGGCCTTTCCAGCACCTTCCTGGCTGGCAGGGAGGGCTCTCCTAACCTGGGCTCCCATTGGACCCTGCTGGGCACCTTGAGTTACACCAGTGAAGCCAACATAGTATTTTGTAGAATGATTAATAGATTGTGCCTATGGAAATTTTACTTATTTTTGCTGAAGGTACAAGAGTAACCTTGAGTTACTTCCCACAGCTTCTTGCTGTGATCACACACTGCCAGTTCCTCAAAGTGAGTCCACCCAGCACCAGGAATGGGCACAGCTGGGAAATACAACCTTCTGTGAGGAACCACTGCTGGGCCTGCCCCTGCCAAAGTCATGAACTAATCCCATTTACAATTGTTTAGCTCAACATATGGGTCCCAGATAGGGAGACACAGCAAAAAAAGGCAAATTTAACTCAACATGGGCAAGCCTCCACTGCACTGGGTGTGGGTGCTGGTGAGCTTGGCTCTTCAGCAGAGACAGGACAAAAAGCCAGAGAGAGGAGGAAGGCTGAGCTGGGAGAGGCAGAGGAAGATTTGGTGTGGAAAGGGAACCATGGGGCACGGGGAAGGAATGAGAAGAACCACATCCTTGTCTGCATCCCAGCCTGCAGCTGGAATTATTCCCTCCCCCTGGACCAAGCCCTGGTGCCCTGCTTCTCCCTCTGCTCCCCTGTGGCTGCTGTGGAGCAGCTCCATCCATTGGATGTGGCTCATGGGGACCAGGAGGGCAGCAGAGCTCTGAGCACAGATCACATCTCCCTCCTTCTCTGCAGGGACATTTGGATGAGCTCCCTGCCCAGCCAGGCCTATCACAAGTCCTTAGGATTAAGCTCCAGCCTCACAACCTCTGCTGAACAGAAACCAAAAGATGTTCCTCCCTTCCCTCTGAGCTCACAGCCACACCAGCCCTGCTGCAGGCAGATAAGCTCTCCTTGGAGGGAGCCTTCCCATCCTTTGCTTCCCTGCAGGGCTTCCTGGGGAAGGACAAAGGCAAGATGGAATTTCCTTGCACACTCTTGTACCTGTGAACTCTCATATCTTCTTCCACGAGGTTTCTCAAGCTCATTGCCTTGTTTGTGAACTGCTGTATGACTTCTTGATGGCAATATTGATCCTTTCCATTATTCTATTTCAATGACACATTATTGATATTCCCTTGTACACCTTGTGTATGTTCAAAGCCTTTGCAAGCACTTACTGTTTATTTGTCCTAGAAGCAGTGTGAGGGAAGTGGGGATGTCACATGAGAACCCCACTGCAGCAGTCACTGCAGAGAGGACAAGAGTCCCCAGGATAAGAGGACAAGAGTCCCCAGGATAAGAGGACAAGAGTTCCCAGCAGCATCCCTGGTGGCTGAGTGTCTTTTGGTGTGAAGAAATCAGAAATAGTTCTCCTGGGTTTACAGCTCCCTTCAGACACAAAACATGCCTGCCAGTGCCCATTCAGTGAGTCACCTTAGGAGCTCTCAGCCCCATGGAATGAACAAAAATGGTTTAAAAGAGGCGTGTTTGCAAACACACACACACACACATGGACAGATGGGTGTAAATGCACACATACCCACCTAATGTATAGTGCAGAGCTAAGGCAGAACTGCAAATGTACCATAACAAATTGTAGATATTATACATGTCATATATGGTTTATATTATATATACACATCTCTATGAGACATAATCAGGTTTAATTTTGCTTCAATAAGCCTTGGGCTATGGCCAAGGTAATCTGTCTGAATATTTGGAGTTCCCTCTTTGCAGGGTGAACCACAAAAGTGCAAATGCCCTGTCTGCCTTCCTCATAGCCCCTGTGAGAGCTGGGCTGGCATTCACCAAGAGGAGCCTAAACCAGCCAGCACACCTCCATGCCCTGGGCTCTCCAGGCTCTGTTTCTCTGAGGTCACACCACAATAAATGGCACTGCTGCCTGGAGAGCTTCTGCTGCTGAGTGTGAAGGGACAGCTTACCCTCTGGGGCTGTGCAGGGTCCTTCAGCATTTATTTGCTCACTGCAGAGAGAAAGTGAGTCATGAGAAACCTTAAGGTGGAGCACTCAAAACAAGGAGTGTATAAATGATTAGCTAGCAAGGGAAGGTCAGCACCAGCCCTTCAAGTCTGAGCATGTTCCACTAAGGATGGCACAGAAATAATCCCAGCTGAGTGCCTGTGGTTGCAGGAGCACAGCTATCACCCTTCCAGTCCCTGACATGTCTCTGACTCATATCAATCATATCAATCATATCAATCATATCAACAATGAGGCTGATCCCAGGTTTCTTTAAAAAATGCAGTTCAGGTTATAGAAGTGATAGAAAATGGAAGTTGATCAGATCCAGTTTCAGGATGCACACTTTTCACAAACAAACAAAAAAGCCTTCACTGCATGGAGAGTCCCAGGGATGGGAGATGGACTGAATTCTATTTACACTCGTGCAGCAATGCAATTAATCATCTTTTCAGATAAGAGCCAATTGCAGAATCTTTATTAGCACACTGAGGAAAATGAGAGAGCATACACTGCCTGTTTTCTTCACATCACAGGTGGAATTTAAAGCATTTGGTGATAGGGAAAAACCAGTTGACCTCATCAGTGAGCAAGAATGACTAGTGATTCACTTGGAGGTACCTGACAAGAAAACTGAGGTCTTTTTTCCTAGAAAAAACTACTGATTTTTTAGAAAATATTCTGTGACTAATACACCTGAGTACACTGTGTTATCCTGAAATGCACTGGTACTTGTGGCATTGCATGATGAACCCTCTGACTACTGTCCACAGGCTGGAGGTTCCAGCATTTTCAGCAATATCAGCTCTATCAGCTACCCAGGCCATTGCTGCAGTTTATAATCCAGTTTATTCTGCAGTTTGTTACCTGTGGCTGCTCTTACACATCTCTGACACCACAGCTCTTGTACAGCTACCAAGCAGCTGAGCACCTTTTTTTTTTAGTACCTTTGGGTACGAAGCTTTTCTTCAGATAGCCTGCAGTAAATTTTTTATCATGAACTGAAGTTGGGCAGGTGAGCTGTATCACAGAGATGGGGCAAATCCTTAATGGAGCAGAGAAACAGAGGCTTCTGTGGAGTGGGAAAATAAACATTCATATATGTTTAGTCCAAAGGTCTTGTGCTAGAATGTACTTAAGTAATTTCACAGACATCTGCATAAGAAAGGATAGAGGAAATAGTAATTTTTTTCAGCCTATTTCTATTTGGAAATTCAAGAACACAATCCTAGCACAGCCCAGCAATTAGAAGGGATACCAGGAAAAGTGAAATATCTAAATAGAACATGATCATCAGTCTGCCTGCTCTCAGTGACATTCCCATGTGTTTTTCTCTTTCACCTGCAGTCAGTCTGGGGCACTTTGATCCCAATGTCCAAGCAGATGTCAGGCTGAAAGAAAAGGAGCCAAGAGCCCACAGAGGTGCAAAGGCAAGGCCAGATGTTCTCAGTGAGCTGTGGGGGATGAGAATGGGTGAGGTGCCCAGGGCTGCTGTGAGTGGATGGGGTGGATTATTTCAGGTGCCCAGGGCTGCTGTGAGTGGATGGGGTGGATTATTTCAGGTGCCCATGGCTGCTGTGAGTGGATGGGGTGGATTATTTCAGGTGCCCAGGGCTGCTGGATGCCCAGAGCAGAGAGAGCAGGGCCATGCAGAGCAGGGAGTGCTGCTGGATCAGTGGCTCCTGTCCCAGCTGGGCAGGTGACAAGGGGATGGTGCCATCCAGAACCTGCATGCTGACCCCTCCCTGCCCCTCAGTGATGGTGACACCCCTGCCCTGTGACTGCAGGAAGGATGGAGCTCCCATCCATGGCCATACAGGCACTTGGCAGCCCCAGAGCCCTCTCACTCACCAGCCCTTCCCCTGCAGCCACCACTTTCTGCCTGGGGTAGCTCTCAGCTCCTCCAGAGTGTGCCTTGCTGGTGATTGAGTGAAATGTAGAATTAAAATGCAATTTTTCATTTTAATGAGCTTTAACTCTATGCAGAACTGTACAAAATTCAATTAAATATTTTAGCTTTGTTCCCTGTCTAAGTACATCCGTAGTTATACATCTTGTCTTGATGTAATATTTGTGGATGTGGTCCATGCATAATTTTGAGGTGAGAATCTTTAAATATTTTTAAACAAACATTCTTTATGGAGTAGAAAATCCTTAATAAGAACCATTCTTACCCCTCAGCACAGCTGAGATACAGGGGAGGCACTTTCTCTTCCATACAGCAATGATATTTCACAGGATCCCCAAAATCTGCTATTGAACTGCCCAAGAAAAGATTCAAGTCTCCTGCTTTGGTAACTGGATGCCAAATTCCCACCTGGCAGACAACTTTGATTAACACTTGACCATGTCTGATTTGCAGATTTATTTATCTTTCTGCTTTCAAAATAAACTAAAATATCAGATCTGTTGAAAAACACTAGAAAATGATGTCTGGAAAATGCCAGTTTTTGTACAAACAACAACAGGTGAAACTGGGAGACAGAATTTGCATTGTTTGCACCTGTGGAGTGGCAGAAGGAAGCAGGACCACTGAGGAGCCATGGTACCTTCTTCAAGTTATAAGATTATCTTCTAAGCCATTTGAAGAAATGTTATATGCTGAGTTTGCACCATTCCTCTCTCTGTTCTGCAGTCACATGGACACTCACTCCAAAAATGGGACAAGGAGCCAAAGTGTAATGGCCTTGTTTAGACAGCTGAACTTCTGCAAAGGTTAAAATCAAAGATAACTGTAAGTTCTGTCTGTGTGTCCCACATGGACACATTTTGCCTGGAGCAGGATTTCTCAGGTGCATTCCTGCAGGCAAAGTGAGTGCTGAGTCCTGGGTGTGCAGCTCACTCCTGCAGAAAGAGTCAGAAGCTGTCTCCTGGCTGTAGGTGCCCCAGAGGGCTGTGCTGGCAAAGCAATGGTCAGTGAGATGGGGTCTGCATCCTGCTGTGCCAGACTGAGCAGAATTAAAGTTCCAAACCAATCAGAGGTGTGGAAGCTGCTTTAGATCTGCATACATTTGAATGAATAAATAACAACTGCAGCAGGGCTGCCATTCCTTGCTAGGGTGACCCTTGTGCTTCAGCCAAGGCTGTGAGTGCTCTCATGCCAGGCAGAGGAGCAGACTGGTGATTCACAGTCCCCTGTGGAGAACTACACTGACAAATTAATGTTGGATTTGCCAACTCTGCCTCCATCACACAGGCACATTGCTGTGACACAGCTGGCTGGGAGCACCAACAGCTTCTCAGCTAAACTTGTAACAAAGGCCAGATACTAATTCCTTTTAAAAGACAGGAGGAATAAACCCCCAGAGTTGACCAAGCTATTTCTTTGTTATTTTCTTTGTTATTTTCTGTGTTATTTTCCCAGGATCTCTTGACCTGAGTCCAAGTGACTGCTGTCCATCCAGGCCTTCTCCTGATTTCTCTGGGGCTTGGATGGGCCTTGCTTGGCATCAGGATTTGGTGCTGACCTCAGTCTCCATCTCATCACCCAGAACCCAGGAGCTGAGAACAGAAGTCCCCAAGCAACACAAGGAAAGAATTCAGGTATAAGCTGTCTGGGACAGGTCTCAATAAGTGTTTTGAGATAACTTCTAGTTAAGAAGACATGGCTTCAAAATCCAAACAAAGGGGAGATGTCTTGGCACAATATCCCAGTATGTGTTTGAAGAGCATCACACACCATGAAACTGAAGGCTTTGGGCAGTGCTGCTGATTGAATAATGCTAAAATACAAAATGGAACTGTGATTGAATTTGAAATTTGACCATATTTGTTGTTCTCTCAACGTTGTCAGTACACATTACTGCTTCATTTTTGCCCAGGAAAATGGGAAATACAGACCTTGAAGGTGTAACCTTCTGCCTGGCCCTGCTTCAGGTCAACTTCAGTCTGCAGGTGGCCCAGGCATGAATCCTCTGTCATGCAGCATGGCACAGAGGGCATCCCAGCCATTCCCAGAGCTGCCAGCAATGCCATGGCAAACCTTGCCATGCATTTGGGCCCTGGCCCAGAACACATCCTCTACACATCACTGCTTGCAGAGCAGCAGCTTTCTACTCTCCCATCACCTGGGCCACCTCCTATTTGATACAAAATCTGTACAGCACAAGGGAAAAAGTCAGTGACTGTTCCAGTCCTCTGGAAGGGCCCTGTGTGTGAGATGGAGCAGCACATGGCACCCAGAGCCAGAGCAGAACACAGCCCTGTTTAACCCAGTCTGTTGGAATAAAGAAGTAAAACAGGATAAAATAGAGGAATAAGGTTTGGTTTAATAACCACAATAAACAGCTACTGACCATGCAGTAACCCAGAGGTTTCCATAAACCCATGAACTTTGCCAGGCCACTGGGATTATCCAATCTCCTCAGGTGGGAGGGCAGGGAACCAGGGTTCTTCCCCAGTTCATCCCTTTATCCACACCTAGGAAATGCCTTTATTCACACCTAGGAAATGCCTGCTGTTGACAGCACACCCCAGCAAACACAAGGAGCCCCCCCCATCCTTCACAGTGTGCAAAGCCACACTCAGGGAGGGAGGGAGGGCACCCAGCAGAGTGCACCCCCAAACTTCTGGATTTTAGGAGGGTCAAGCACCTTCTCTGGGGATATGTTCTGCCTTTGGGAGTTCTCTGCTGTTCCTCAAGGGCTGTGACTGCTCCAGGGAAGGAGGAAACTTTATTTGATCATGCTTTTAGGCTTGTGCTTTATTATGGGTGGCAATTTTTATCATCCTTTTTGAAAGGAAGGGCTCAGTAGACCTTTGAGGATTTGAGTGTTTGCCTTTTTTTTCTTTTTTGTTCTGTTTGGATGAGACAGACAACAGCATGGATTTGAAAAATAAACTTTGTTAATACCCTGCTAGCTTTAAAAGAGAAGATCTGGCGTGCACATCTTCCCTTTAGGGTTTTGATTTTTTCCCCATGCAGCAGAGGAGCCAGATCATTTGGCAGCAATGCCAAGTGTGGCCCGGTGACACTCCTGTCCCCACAAATCCCTGCACACACAGAATGCTGCTGAAGTGCAGGTAAATATTTAATAAAACCATAGCTGGAGAAACTGAGAGTTCAGGGATTTGAAAGGTGGCTCTGTGAGTGAAAAGCTGGCAGCACATCCCCAGGCAGAGCTGTGTCCCTGAGGGTCAGCAGAATGAGCCCTGAGGGCTCAGCTCCCTGCAGCAGCAGCAGGAGCTTCTTCAGCACATCCTTCTGCCAATCCACCCCAAAATGCACCTGAGCACTGATTGCTCACCCCTGCACGTGGATGGCTCCCCTGCTGTGTTTCTTACCCTCCCCAAATTGCTGTTCTGGCTGGTTTCTGTTTGGTTTGGTAAACTCTGATGTGCTGGGCAGTGCTGTAGGGTTTTTCCTCTCCACTCTCGTGTCATTCCACACTCCAAGGCTTCAGTGGCACTCCATTCTGTGATGAGGAATTGTGCATTGACTGCAATGTATGTTGCTCGTGTTCTTCTTCACTGTTACAATGACTCATTATTCACAGTGTGTTTATGTAATATCATAAATACCAATCTCTGGTATTTATGCAGCATAGTATTTACTTGGGCAAGTTGCCACATGCACTAAAGAAGTAAACAAAGAGCCATTCTTCAGAGGGTTAAAAAAGTCTTAAAATTAATCCAATTTTCCTTCATAAGGCACTCCTTGTTATTTTACCTAAAGTGGCTCTTTAAGATATACAGTATGATAAAACACAATTCCTGGGAGACGTAATTATGGTTCCTAAGAGACTGGTGAATAAACAATCAGGAATAGAGTGTTTGTTTTCCCTAGGTTTTTCTTAACTATTAATGGAAGGCATAAAAAAAAAAAAAAAGTAAATAAAATTGGGGAGGAATGTGTTGGGGTTGATAAATGGTAAAAAACCTGAGGATCTCACTTCCCTGACCAGCCAGGATTTCTGCCTAGAAGCAGTACCATTTGATTTGATTGCAAATAATCCTGTGTTGGTCATGCATTTGCAGTGAGGGTAAATGCCACAGTGGATTCTTTGTGTTTTTATATTTACTGTACTGTGTACATCAATGGCACAATGTGTGTTCTAAAGGAAAGAGCTTGCCTTGTCTCACATTACCTTTAAGCATTAACACAAACAGCTTCCTTCCACTGAAGGTGACAAAATCTGCTGCGTGGCACAAAATGTTCTGTCTGACACCAATTCCTGAGGAATGGCAGAGGGCTCCCATCCAGGACAGTGCTCAGCCCCTGCAAGTCCCTTCCTGGGGAATCAGGGACACTGCAGCCAACCTCACACCTGTGTGAGCCCTGGAAACCTGGAAGGTGGCTCAAGCTACACTTGAATCAACAGCTGAGGAAAACCCATTTGCCACCTGTGAATATTCTGCAATTCAGTCAGAGGCAGTGTTTAATAACTCTGGTCCCACAGAGTCATTGAAGTCATTCATCACCTAAAACCAGAGGCCACTGGTCACCTCTCTACATCAGTAAATCATGATGAAACCAAGTTATTAATTCACATTCATGGTGTGAATCTTCAACTTGTCATCATCAGCAATGTGTAAGTAAAGGATGAACTTTGTAGGACCCTCAGAGAAGCACAAGAGATTCACATCACAGCCTGGGCTTGCACCAGCATCTGCCTCTGCAGATTTTTAATCCCATCAACGTAATGATCAGGTTTTATTGGTTTGGTAGAAACAGGCATAGACCTCACATTCCTCCTGTGGCATGTCAGAGTAATAGATCACACTGCTGTAGTTAACATTCATCTATAATCATTTCCTTAAAAAAAAAAAAATGAAAGGCAACAAAAGTATTGATCAAGTCCATTTTGTGCCAGATCTGAAGTAAATGCCATTTCAGGCAGAAAAGCTCACAGCTGCTCATGAATTATTGCCTAAATAAGGGGCATCCCTTGCCTCTTTCCATCCAGATTTGCAAAAATGGCTACAAGAAAAATATATCCACAGATTAATCTGGTCAAGCTAGGACATGTGCCTGTCTCAAGAATTTATTAAAGAAGTGAATAAACATGCTTGATGTGGTAATTAACCCCATGTAAATAACAAATCTTGCCTTTATAGGGTTTTGTTTGTGCTGCTGTCATTAAGGGCCATTCAGTATTTCCAAACTGGAAGCAGGCCTAAGGTTAAACCTCAGCAAATGATGGGGGAAGATGCACAGAATGGGGGTAAGGGGAACCCAACCAGCAAGGCAGCCCACGTGTCACTGCTTCACTTCCCTGAGACCCCAGAGAAAGGAGAGAGCAGCAATAAAACCCATTGATTTACAATTATTTACTACACTCCTGGGGCACTCTCAGCTTGGCACCCCCACTTCTGTAATCTGAAAAAAGAGATTTGCTTCCAAGCTCTTCACTCCCCTGCCCAGGCAAAGAAGGGTTTGCCCAGCCCTCTGCTGTCCTGGCATGTGTGTGCAGGGCACAGGGCATGGCTGGCCCCACCCTGCAGCTCACAGGGAGCTCCTGAGAGCTGGGTCACTGCTCCTCCCCAGCTCTGCTGCAGCCTACAGCAAGCGTTCACAGCCTTCAAGGGGCTCTGGGTCACTGCAATGTGTCCAAAGCAGACACTGGAATGGACCTGGAGTGGCAGTTCAGCCCCCAGGCTGAACTTCTCCTTTGGCTTTAGGCTCCTTCCTGCCCTGTTTGCCAGCACCATCAGTAATGGAAGGCAATGTCTAAAGGGAAATGCCTTCTCTCTAACAAAGCCCTCAAGCTAATGCCCAGCAGTGTGATGTGTGAGGAGAATCTGAGTTGCTGCTGTAGCACTGATGGGGTGGTACTTCAGTGACCTCCTGCTGCAGCCTGCAAATGATAAGCCATGGCAATAATGGAGTTCTGTGCCCACTCTCCTGGTCACTCTGGTAAGGAGGTCCATCAGAAATGTCCTTCTGTCCAGGACCCTTTGTCCTAGAGAAAGTTTAATTAGTGAATTCCCTGCAGCCATCCAGACAGGAGCATGCTGGAAATCAGAGATGAGCTCTTCATAGGTCAGTACAGCTTGTGAGAGACAAATACACTTCTGCCCTTGTGCTACAAACCCATCCTGTCTTCTGGCTACACTGAAGACAAAATGATCACACAAGAAAGACAGCACAACACAGCAAAATTGAAAACACATTTAGCAATTTGCATACCTTGCGTGCCATAGAACACCCCCAAATCCTGGTGGAAATGTGCATGATGTGCCAGACATCATGAACCCAGGAACTCCCCTCCCCATAATCCCTTGGGACCAAAAAGTTTCTGATTGTTCTCCAGCTTCCCCATAAAAGCTTCATTGTTACTGCAGCCCAGCCTTTACCAGGAGTCATGGCATCGGGCCACAGCCTCCAGGGACACTCTCAAGCTGCACAAAACAAGTTTTTCCAAACAGTTTAAGTATTTCCCAGCCCAGACTCTCACATTCTAGTTGTTTGTGCAGGGACAGTAACCCACCAAGCCCTGCCTAAAATACTGGTTGTTTAAACTCCACGGGGACATTTTTTGCCAACATTCCTTACTGCTGTAACCTCTTGACCATTTAAAACTGCTATTAATGGGCAGATTCCATAGGCCTAATGTCAAGGAGCCGTGCCTGCTGCAAAAAAAAGCAGCAATCAGACAATAGACATACAATTGCTGCTTCCTCTGGACCATTTTTGGGCTCACAAATTCTTAACTGAGCTGGACTTTGCAGCAGTCTGTGAGATACATGCAGCATCAGCTGAACAGCTCGTGGCTGTGCTGATATTTTTGATGAAAGCAGTAAAATTTGCTCAGTGGGGGCTGACTTGATTCAGTGGCACTGGAGGAGCTGTATCTCTTGGAGGGACCTGAGGCACCCCAGGAGCAGCAGTGCCAGGGTGCCAGATCAGTGTCCAGCTCCCTTGCTGGGTGCCCACACCCCCCAGCACGTGGGCAGGTGCCCATGTCATGTTTTGAACAGCATTTGCCCAAGCTTCTCTGTAGAGATTTTACCCTCTTTTCTAATCTGGCAGCACGAGAATGGGAAGAGGCCATGACAAAATTGCTTATTGCACTTAAATTTCTCCCCTGGGAGCTGGGGAGGACCCCAGTGATTGTGTGAAGGACACAGGCAGGCTGGGTGCAGGGAGCTGATGGCAGCAGGTAGAAGCAGGGAAGGATGAACATCACTGGGTCACTCTGCAGATGCTGTGACAGCCTCTCAAGGTGCCGTCCCTGTCCTGCACCCTGCTCATTTGCAAGGGGACACCACAGTCAAAAAGCTCATGATAATGGCACAGGCCATCCTCCCACCAGAGAGAGCAACAGTCTCCTCCTCTCCAGAGGATTTCTGCCAGCCTCAAGAGGCTCTACAGGAACATGAGTCCATGCTGATCCCCCTGCTTGCAGCAGAGGGCTGGCAGCCCCCAGCACACAGCTCTGGGCTCTGAGCAGTGCCTGCACTGAGAGCAGCCTGCCCAGCCACCCTGGGCACCTGAGTCCTGAGCTGCTCCTTCCATCCCTGCAGGACAGCAGCTCCTCACTCCAACCAGAGCAGACTCCTCAATATTCACACCCTCCCCTTCATTCTAGTCCTACTCGTGGCATTCGGTCGCTAAATTAGTACCAATTAGAGAAATGCTAATTAAAAAAGGAATGACAAACCCATGGATGCTGTCATACTTCACTCCCAGCACTTTGGAGGTTCTGCCACCTCTGCCCTGTGCTGAGAAGGCCAAGGGCACTGTTAGCCATTCCAAGTCACGAGCACAGGTCACAGGGACACTCCAGCCACAGTGCCTTGACTCCCCCAAACCTCCTGGGGACAAATAACCCTGGTTTGAGTCACCACTCAGCACCATGGAGTGGTTTTAGTATGGGGCCCTTCAGAAGGTGACTTCTGGATGCCTTGCTCTGCAAAGATAATAAAACAAACAGAGCTGGAGCTAGAGAGGAATTTCTGGAGTGCTCAACAGCAGTGCTGGCTTCTGCCATGAGTCCAGGCAGGCCCTTGCTGAGCCATGGCAGTGAGTGAGGCTGGTGAGTGCCAAGCAGGCACTCACCATCCCTTTCGGAGATGCCTAAATACACACTGTTATTTAAGGAAATAAAAGGCTTTAAAATGTGCTCATTATTTCAGTCAGGTGTGCCTGTGCTTAAATGGCTCTAGTCCATCTAGCCCTTATCTCCCAGAACCTTGAGGGGCTTTGGGCAGGGACACAGACACTGAACCAGCCAGCTGCCCTTCTCACATGCTGCCAAGCTTTTTCCTTTGGGCCAGTGCCCTCTCTGAGCAGCAGCAGCAGAAAGTAAGTGTGCAATTGCAGCCTCATCTAATACCTTAACTCAGTTTGCTCTAGTTTGCTAACACACCATAATTACAGGCCTTGTGTTTAGGCATATCTCAAGAGTTCCTTGTCCATGTAACAAAATGGGATAATTCATCCAGATCCCATCAGGGAAGACCAGTCCTAAAATGTCCAGGGCCCGACACAGAGCCCTGTGTAAAGATGGGAAGAGCCCCAAAGATATTTGGGAAACTGGTGCAGATCAAACCTGATGTCTGGCAAGATTCTGCTTTTGCATCTTGTCCTTGTGCCTCTGCAGCCTCACTGGGAAGTGCTGTCAAGAAGCAGAGCTGCAGGCAAATTCCCTCACAAGGAGCCCAGTGCCACTCCAGTTTTCAGTGTGGGCTGTCTTCCTTGCCCTGTCCTGGTCAGGGACACCCTGGAAGCTGGAAGATGCCAGTCTGGGAAGGACAGGTTCCTGCTGGAGAGGCTCCTGTGTGATCATCCCCAGCCTGCTAGAGGGGTGCACAGCACAAAGGAGAGCTGGCTCCTCACAGCAGGCTCCTTGCCAGCACAGCTCTGTGTCTCAGAGCTGCACTGCCTTTCCCTTCCTGACCATTGGAGCCGTGGCAGCAAAAATGTAAATGAAGCTCGGGTGCTGGAGTTGATCCTTTGCCTTGTGTGCACCTAATGGCAGCATCTTGTGCTGTTCAATAAGCTCTGTCTTGCGTCTCCCATCACACAGACTGAGCCTTGAGGAAGTTTTTTGGATCTTGTACATGTGCAGCCCTGCAGAAGGGGCAGCCTCTCCTGGCTGTGCCCCCAGCAGGGGCTGAGGTTTTGCTCTGCTTCAGGATATTTGCTGAAGATCTGCACCAAAACCATCCTTGTTCCAGACTCAGTGATGCTCTGTGCTTCTGAGCACTAAGCAGGGCTGCTCACATGCTTTGAGATGGCATTACACCAACAGAGAACAGCTGATAGAAATGGCTGCTGGGTGAGAAAATAAGTTCATGGCATTTTTTTTCATCTAGAAACCGATCTCACCTTGATGCAAATATTCCACCATCAATACTCTGGTGAGCCTGTTCCTCAAAGGGGTCTGCACCTGACAGAGCAGCAGGGAGGAGCTGTGCCCTGCAGCTCTGTGCTAGTGGGCTCTGAAAACAAGTGAGGTCCTGTGAGAGGCACTGAGGGCTCTGCACTCTGCATGCTTGGCATTGAGCTGCAATGCTTCCTCTTCACAATGCCCTGAATTCCTGGCCCTTGAGAGGGGCTGTTGTGTGTGGGCACAACGTGATGGCAACAGCTTTGCAGTGGTTTTGGTCTTTCAGGAGATGGCAGGGTGGCAGTGTTACCAGGAAGGTTGGTGCCTCCTTCCTGACGCTTTTATGGAGTTTCTGACAATGGTTTAAGACACTTAATTTATAAATTTCTCAAGAGAGATTTTTACTTCCCAGAGGACTGAAGCATTTTGAGCTCATCACACTGAATTATTGGCCCCAGATGAAGATGAAACCATGCAGCTGCCTGGGCCATCCATGAGAGGCTGGACATGGCTGTCAAGGGCAGGCTCTGTCTGAGCCTATGTCCTGAGGATCACAGCCCAGCCCTTCCACTGGAGGAATAACAATCTACAATTGCTCTTCCTAAAGCTCCCCTTGGCCTTTTATCTGACCTTCTTTGATCTTCTCCACAACCTCTGGCAGGTCTTCAGCGCATTCTTTATAGTAAAGCAATTAATCCCACATGCAACCAATTAGGTTAAGATGTAGTTTGATGGCCATAATATTGTACAGACATTCCACCAAGTTTTCAACAAGTAAGGGTGACTCCTACGTGACACTTTCTAGTGACTGCAGTTCAGAAATATCCCAAGGAGAAAAGCATAGTCCAGAATTACCCTCCAAGCCTGAGTGTGCCACTTGCAGACAATGTGCTGGCTTTGTGTACACACAATGGGACTCAAGCCCTGCTCCTTCTTGTTGGGCACAGCATGCAGGGCAAGAATCTCACCAGACTTGTGTGAACAGGTTTGTCATCCAACAACCTCTTTACCTGCCACTGTCATTACAGCAACCCACACCAAATGTTTTGCTTATCAGAAGCAAAGAGGCAGCAGCACACGTGAACTCTTTAATCCATTTTGCCCAGGTTCCTAAGGAGGGGTGAGAGGGCAGCTGGCACAGAGGGCATTTGCTCTGAGCACAGTGCAGCCCTCATTGCTGCTCTCCCTGTGCTGCTGCAGGGCAGTGAGGCCAGCACTTCTGGCATTACCTAAAGCTCCTCTTTGGGCACTCTTCAGCTTCGGAGGCCTCCTCCAGCTGGTCCTGGTGTCAAATAGATCACAGTTTTACATGGATGAAAAATGAGACTCCCTTCTGCTTGCATAACCCTGGGCTGCACAAGCCTTCCCAAAGTGAGCAGAGGCATTGAAAGCATGTCACCACTGTCTCTTCTGACCTGTGGGATGCAGGCTGTTGACACTGGTGTATGTTAAAGTGTCCTAGAGTCTGCTCACTTGGACTTTGCTCTGGCAGTGACAGACAAGGGGCACATTTCCTTGTTTGGGTCCTTTCCCCTCAGTGAAGGCAGCCAGCACTGATGCCCAGTGCTGTTTGTTTGCTGGCTCTGCTGCCAGGGAGGGCATTTCTTGTGTTTGGGGACCTGACAGCAGCAAGAGCAGCTGCAGGCTGTCCCTCTCACACCTTGAGAGCCCTTCCAGCAACAGTGCTCACTGCTCACACCTTGGCAAGGACAGACAGACACCCACGTGGTCCCTCCAGCTCTGCCATAGCACAAATGTGCAGCAAGAGTCCCAGCAGCAGCAGCAGCAGCAGCAGCATTACAGACCATGGGTCTGGCACTAGAATATTTGTAGGGTTTTTGTGTTACAACAAAAGGTCTGGGCAATGTGGCAATAGGAACTCTAATGGACTTCAGATGGAGAATTATCTAATGGAGCAGCTTTCCTCCAAAAATGTCATTTTGTCACAATCAAAATGCTTGTGAAACTATCATTTTACCAACTATTTTTTCTGGGGGAAAAAAGGAAAAAAGAAGAAAGAAAGAACGCCCAACATTTTAAAAAATAAAACATTTAGAGATCTTTATTTTATATAATATATGGATTTTAAAAAGCTATCATGATTTAAATAAGCCTAAACGATTTATTTTTTGTGGAATTTTCCTTTGTGGAGAATTTCAACATTTTGAGGTTTTGTTTTGAATTGGAATGAAAACAAATTTCAAAATCTCAAAATTGTCTGTGAAACACAATTTCCACTCTCTGGCCAGCTCGAGTTTCAGGCTAGAGCATGTATAATAGCTCCCCTGCAGGGAAGCTCTTTAGGAAAAATGACTCTGAATGGGTTTACTGGTGCAAACATATAGTTTTAAAGATTTGTCAATTTGTCCAAGCTGACATCTCCCTGCTGAAAGCTCCTCCAAGTCATAAGAAGCCTCCACAAGTTCCTGAAAGACTTATTTCTGAAAGGCACTGCTAACTTTGTAAAATTGATGGTGGTCATTTCCTGGCATTGATATTAACCAGGCAGTTACAGTTGTCACTTATTTGCAACAGACCACAGAATTGATACCATAACTATTTTCTTAGTCAACTTTAGTTGGACTCCTTTTAATAGTTTAAACTAGGGATTAAGAGCTTTATATTACATTTTCAATGTAAGTCCTGTTTGTTCAGACTAAAATATTCAATAGAACAGAATTTATATACTACAATATTTAGATTAATTTAAATATTTCCAGCCTTAGCAAATAATTTTGCCTCAAAAAAACCCCCATACTTGCATTTTCATGTGTAAGGAATAGAAACCTGCCATAGGACAAATTAATTATTAGGAGCATTAATGGAGACTTACTGTAAGTTTTATTTTCAAGTGAGTCATTTGGATTTACAGTGACATAAATGAGGTCATAGGCCAATCTGTTCTCAGCAGCTTTATGCACCATATAGGCCCAATGCTGAAGCACATTAACATAAATACCTTGTAAGTTAATCACATATAAAATAAAATATAAAGTATAAAATAAAATAAAATAAAATAAAATAAAATAAAATAAAATAAAATAAAATAAAATAAAATAAAATAAAATAAAATAAAATAAAACAACAGAACCAAACAAGAACAAACCACCCCTGCATGCCATAGGACTTTTTGCTGCCTTTTTCTGGGTTGGTGGGCACTGTGCTCCTCCAGAGAGCAAAGGCTTTGTGTCAAGGTGAAAGCTGAACCAAGCACACACTCTGCAGTCAAAGTTTCTTTATAACTCCTGGCTCTGCTGGGTCAGTTATGTGGCAGTTTCACTAAACAAACAAGTAAAACACGGGTCAATGTCCAAATTCTGGAGTGCAGCTTATTTAAGCAGCTTCAGTAGTTGGTGGAGGAGCAAAGCTGTGAGTGGAAACAAACTGGCTCTGCAGTAAAGAGCAGGGAATGACAGACAAAGAATCAAATCAGGCCCAGGTATGGCTGAGGGGTGTTTTTGAGGATGCCTTTGGCCAACTGGCTCAGCTTGGTGCAGGAAGTTATTGAAATCACATTTGGCACTTGATGTGTTTGTTGCAGAATCAGCGACACAAATCTTTCAATCCACTATCTTGAGGTACTGTATTGTGAGGTGAGTGTTAAATCAGCACAAAAGGAATCATCTCTGAAGGATTGGAGAGGGGAAACCAAACAAAACTACCTGGTAAATCCATCAGGGAATGGCCCAGAGGAGAAGAGCCAGCTGAATCAGTACTGTGTGTGTCTCTCCTCCCTTCCTGGGTGCAGCAGATATTTCCTATGATCCCCCTGAGTTACCTATTGACCTTGCATGGATAAACCATCTCCTCTGCTGCCCATCCATCCTATACCCCTTAGCACAGTTCTACAACCCCCATGTAAATCCCTCCCTCCTTGCCTTGTATTGTCCAAGAAACATGTCAGCCTGCTTCCTGCCGGGTGCTGGCTTTGCCTGCACAGGCACTGCCAAGGCACCTTGCCACTCCACCAGCACACAGCCCAGCTCACCAGCAGCCCCTTCAGCCTGGAGGGGAGCTGCTACAGCTGGGAGAGAGGGGAGAGGGTCTGCAGGGAGCCAGCTCCTTCCTGGGAAGGACCCACTTGTGGTTGTCTTGTGCTTGATGGTATTTTAGTATTTCACTTGTTTGATATTAGCAAATCCATCAACTGGAGTCTTGGTCACCTTCCTCCGTGGAAAATTTCAATATACAGAATATTCTGAGTTGGAAGGGACCCACAAAAGTCATCATGTCACACTCTTCAGTGAATGGCAGTCTGTCTTGGCTTGGCTCTGCTGTGCCTGTAGAATACATTGCCTTTAACAAGAGTAAACACAAACTAGGGTTGTCTGGCTTTGAACACTCCCAACTGGAACAAAATAAAAGACATTTGCAAAATTAAAACAACCTTACTTAAGCAGATAGGTAAGGGAAGTGGGCAGAGAACTGGTCCCAGGAAGATTGCAACACAGGAATTCTTGGATTCCTGGACAAAACCTGTCTAAGTAAGTGTGTGGTCAATACTTGAAGCAGGCAATTGACTCTCCCACCAGCTCTTCCAGGGGAGTGATGGTGGCAGAGCTCCATGTGGCTGCCACGGGAGCTCCTTTGTGGCTTCTGCTGGCAGTCTGACAGGGGAAGGTGTGCTGACATATTAACTGGGCACCCAGGGTGGAAACCACTGCTTCTTTTGATTCTACCTGGGAAATGTTTTTTCTACTCAGCATATAAACATGTGGGCAAACAGGGACGATGGTTTAAAACACAGTGAGCATGATTAAAATGCTTAAAGGAGAAAAAAAATATTGTTCAGCTGAGAGGGAGGCGAATGTCCAACTTGGAGAAACAAGGGACCTGTTCAAGGAGTCACAGAAATATTTGTGTGGAAGCCATGGGACAAAATGAAGAAATGATGGTTGATAATAAATACCAAGACCATCTTGTATCATTAGAATTACCAGGCTAGGAAATATTTTCTTTGGGAAAGCTCTGGTCTCCAAGTCTAACAGAGATTTTTTAATAGCTAAAGAAGAAATACATGTGTGGTGTAATTAAAATAGCATTAGATTCCCATGCAGAGCAGCAAGCACTACACAGGACTGAAAAGCAGTGAGAGAAATCCAAATCACTGCCCCAAAGTCAGCTCAGCTGCCTATGGTCTCTAATCTGTAACTGTGTCAGCAGGAAATAATGGAAAAAAATTAAATGGTTCGGTATTAAACCAAGAATGAAGTAAAAGAAACACAAAATCTATGACATAAAATAGTATAAAATAGTGTGTCACTCAGTATTTTTTGCACAAGAAAAGCTTACTGCAGGCTTTCTTGCAACTTTTTAAGCAGATAAACACAATCACAAATTCTACTTAACATAATTGGTAGTAGAAGCATCAGTAGCAGTAATGGTTGTTGTGTTACAGCAGCCTTGAGAGCCATGAACTGTATTCCCCAGGCTGATGCAAAGTGCACTCTACAAGTACATAATAACAGATGAAAGAGTGTAAAACCTTGACATGACTTGTATGTAAAATTTTGATTCAAAATCTGCTCTGTTCCAGCAGAGTTTTGTTTGTGTGTTTTTCTTTACCACGGTGAGGAATGTGACTACTGTGAGGAAAGCAAGGCACATGCAGGATGAAAATCAGAAACAAATAAACAAGAGAGGAGACATGGAGAATATTAGCACCCCTAAAGGTTTTATTTGCCTCTGTGTCCACAAAATGTGAAGCTTCACTTTCTGCTGAGCCCTTCCACGCTCAGAAAACATGGGTGAAGACCCTTAGACTACCTTAAAGGTTTGGATATTTAAAAATGGCAACAGGGTTTGGCTTCTCATTTGGCATCTGGTTTCTGAGCCTTGTAATGCATTAGGATCACATTTTCATGGTTTCCCCTGCAACTGGAAGAATTAGAAATTTACTGTCAAAAAAAAAAAAAAAAAGAAAAAAAAGAAAAGTGAGAAGGTCATGTGATTGTGTGCTTCCAGAAGCTGAGACTTGAAGCAAAAGCCCACCCTGGACTCAAAATAAAAGCATGAGAATTGAAAACACCAGACTTAAGAAGCTCATCCAAGCTTTCTGCTGTGCATATGTAAAACCAGAGTGTTGTCAGGACTAGTTAGCTAATGTCATAAAGCACTCATAAGGACAAAGTTAGTTATTATTTAGGGGGAAAGCAAAGTGTAAAGTGTTTTACATATAAATCTGCCCTTTAGAAGAGCAACATTAAAAATGCAAGACTGAGCTCTGGATTACTGAAGGGTAATAAAGAGATTTTAAACACAGCCATAACTCATTCTGCATGAAAATGACTCAGCAGTGTCTTGACCAAGTTGGAAACAGGACCTCTGGAAGTGATTAGGAGTGGACTGTCTCCTAATATGCCTTCCTCCACTAATCTGCTTGGGATGGCAGATGCGCAGAGCAGCCCAGTGCAAGGAGCAAACCCCCGGGGCTGAGCAGGGAGAGGATGGCTCTGCAGCTCCACAGCCTCTGTCACAGGAGCTGAGTGAGGAATGGTGGCAGTGGCCCCTCTGGAAGGACAGGCAATGCCCTATAGAGAAGCAGAGTGTGCTGTGAAGTGATTGTGTGCCCATCCTTGTGTCTCCACTGCAGTGGTTTCGGACTATCTGCAGCTCGGCTATGCAGACTGAGCACCCCCTCTAGCAGTCACAGCCCATCTGGTGCACTCCTGAAGTGCTTTTGGGCAGAGAAATCCAGTTTGCACTGCTAAGACTGTGCTGCCATGGAAGCAGTTTTGGGTGAGGGGGGACAACAGCAAGATTTTCTTCAAAAGCCACTTCTCAGGTGAACCAACATGCTGCCACCCGCAGCTCAGCATGGCTGGGGTAAGGAGCAGCACCTCTCAGGGCACAACTGAGCCTTCTGCACAAAGATATTTTCTGCCAAGTGTTTTTCTTCTTTGTCCACTTGTGGGTTCATAAGAATATTGCCAATCCCCCTGTTGGGGGCGAGGACTTGGTGACAGCAAGTGCAAGCCTGCTGACAAAAGGCATGCTTTTCCTTTGCACCTTTTGCAGACTCTTCAGAAGACCTTCCCAAACCAGACACCCCCAGCTAAGAATTACTGGTTTCAGTCTTTTGGACCAGATCTGGAAGCAGCAGAGCTCTGTTCAGTTTGATGGCAGTAAAAGAATTCACACATTGAAACACTCATTTCCTGGCTTTAGCTGCCTTAGAGCTGGACCTGTCCTAGATGCCACAGAACTGCTCAAGCCCACTGGTCTGCCCCCTTTCAGATGCAACCTGAAGGGAGTGCTCTTACTTTGTTAGGAGAGAGTTTAAAACAAACAAGCCACTACCAGCTGCAGTTCATGTATATGGGTATGATTTTAGATTGCAAACAGGAGGCTACTTGGCTTTGCATAGTAAGCATTGTCTGGCAGAAAATTGTCTCCTCTGATCTCCCTGAGCCTTGGATTGCTGCTGTGAGATTGTGTCACAACTGGTCATTAATTATTTCATCAAAAGCTTATTTTTCTCATTTCCTCATCATTATTTCCACCTAGTTTCTTTTAAATTGAATCCATTTATTGGCAAGGCTTGTTTCTCCCCTAAGTGGGGTCTGGGCTTTGCAGAGTAGAACACTGACCTTAGAAAAGATATATTGTTAACATATGTAGTTCACGTGCCTATATATGCATACACTGAGCAAGAAATTACTGTATGTATGTTTAAATGTTACTTTGGAACTCTGACTCTCCACTCATTCACTCTGGAAGCAAATTCCCCTTCTTGCTACCCACAAATTCCTCCCCTCTTCCTACCCAATAAATATGATAAATGATAAAATATTGGGGGGAAAAAAACACCGTGCAAAATAAAAGATATTGCCATTCTCAACATGGGAATAAATAAAGGAGGAAAAGGAAAAAGGAAAAAGGAAAAAGAAAAAAGAAAAGGAAAAATGAAAAAGGAAAAAGGTGAGTGCAACTCTCAGGACATTCATATCCTTGGGAGATGTTTATTTCTTAAAAGTGCCACAGTGTTCTTGGAAAAATGGAGACCCCTCCTGGTAATGCCAGCCCTGATAGCAAGACAGGATAGCAGCACTCATGGAGATAATTACAACCACCAGAGAGTGGGGACTACCAGCCAAAGCACTGGGGGAGGAGCAAGGCAGCCAAAACATCCAGTAGAGAGGCTCAGAGAGTTCTCCTGTCACCAGCTGCTGAGATGCAAGCAAAGAGAGAAAGGGGAAGAACTGCCAACACCTTCATCCCCTCAGAGAGCTAAAGCAGCCTGACAAGCACGTTGTAGGCAACAGCCTGAAGAGCAGAGGCTACTGGGCTGCAGTGGGACAGAGGTGAGGGGAATGCCCCAGAGAGGCTCTCCAGGCAGTCCCAGCAATACATCACCCTGGATGCTAAAGCAAAACACGTTCTGTTGGACAGAATGCTGCTGCTGCCACCCTTCCATAGCCTGAAGCTGGAGCAGCCTGGCTGTAGGAGACAGCAATGTGCTGTACCTACAAAAGAGTCATCTTGGTGAAGAGCCTGGCTGGTTTTGGGAAATACAGAGTCTTTTCTTCACAATCTGTTCAGCGTGTTGTGTGCAAAGCAATGTAGAATGTCAGCAAGATCCCTTTGTGTCTGACTCAGCAATGGCACCATGATAAGCATGGTTTGTCCTGCAGCTTGTGCTAAAGAACGCAAGAATTACCACAAGGACTCCAGCTCTTTCACAATATGAGAGCACAAGAACAGAAGAGCAGCCACACTGGGCCAGGCCAAAGGTCCATCTAGCTCCTGTCTCCAACAGTGGGCAAAAGCAAAATGCCTGGGGAAAAGTATGAACACAGGGTAAGCACATACAATATTTCCCCTGAGTGCTCTCCTAGCCACCATCTCCAGATTAGAAAATTTTGGAGCCAAGGATGTTTTGATGTACTTAGAGCCCTGGGTTGCATCCTTCAACAGCCCTTGTGCTTTCTCTATTCCTTATGCTTTCTCAAGACTTACTCTTTCTGATCTCTCATTTATTTGCCCTTCAGATGCTCTTCATTGTCTTCATGCTGGATGTATGCCCCTCCATATAATTCATCTGTTTTCACAGAGTTTTAGCCATGCATGCTCCTCCTTTCTTCTCCATCCTTCAAACTTCACCACAATTCATGAAGAAGATGCCTAAAGCTCAAAGTCACCCACTGGGACTGTCCATCACTTGAAAGTTGCTACAAACCCTCAAAACCTTTTGGTTCCATGGTACACATATTGTCCCATATTTCCTCACCCACACCCTTTCTTTCTGACCCTTCACTTTTGCAGTTCTTTGTCTAAGGCTGGTGCCCCTTTCTGAGGTTTACCTGGGGTCTCCCCCAAAATCTCAGTGGATTATCAGAATCTCCCCTGAAATGTTTGGTTTATTTGTAGCAGAGCTGCTGATTAGAAGTGGACAATTTTTTGGTGCTGTCACCTTGTGTAATCAAGGCTGGACCACAGAGTGTGTGACAGTCTCGGACTAGGTGGATGGAACATCCATCAGATTTCTGCAGTGTGAAAAAGACAAAAGCCTTAAGTCCTTCCAGAAATCTCCATGCAATCTTTATGGCTCCTGAGAAAGACCCATTAAACTGTCTGCAAGCCCTTTTGACAAAAACCCTGTTACGAGGGGACATGACATGAAGTGGCTCAGCTTTAGTAATTCAGACCTGACAGAGAGGACACGAGTCCCTCAGATCTGCACCAGGCAGCTCATTCCCAGAAGCAGCAAATCATTTCCAGTGCTAGTGCAGCCAGGGGAGGAGTTTGTGTGAGATCACAGCTGTCCCTTTTGGGAAGGTGGTGTCCATACTTCATCCTGGACTTCCTCAGTGATGAATCACCTCTCCAAGAAAGATGAGTGCAGTGGCTTCAAAGAACTGCTCTTGTACCCATGGTGGTGAGTCAACCTCTGCTCTCTGCTCTCTGTTGGATTGTCATCAATGTTGACGTGCAGAGCCCACTGTTCCTCTATGTGGGGTAAAAAACCCAGGAGTTTCCTCAGCAGGGCTACAAGATTTGAAATTCTTTCTTTCTCTCTTTCTCTCTTTATCTCTTCTATCTTCTTTCTTCTTTCTTTCTTTCTTTCTTTCTTTCTTTCTTCTTTCTTTCTTCTCTTTCTTTCTTTCTTTCTTTCTTTCTTCTTTCTTCTTTCTTTCTTTCTTTCTTTCTTTCTTTCTTTCTTTCTTTCTTTTTCTTTCTTCTTCTTTCTTTCTTCTCTTTCTTCTCTTTCTTCTCTTTCTTCTCTTTCTTTCTTCTTTTTTTCTTTTTCTTCTTCCTTGGAAGATGAACTAATATGGTGAATCAAAGAAAGGCTGGTTTTCTTCTCACCTCTCCTTTCTTGTGGAAGGGAAGTAGGTCCCAGAAAGACATATGATTTTTCTTACTCTTTCCTCATCAGCAACCAGAGTGAAGGATTGAAGCTCATGGGCCCTGGGCAATTTTTCCCTATCCACATGCTTCACAGATATTCATTATGTAGAGTTAATTCTACATAATTAATTCTACATGGCCTCTAGTTTTGAAGGCTGAATTCCATGGCTTATAGAAATGGTACACACTGGGCAGAGGTCTCCACATTTCCCTGTGCTGACATCAATGTGCAGACCACATCTGCAAATCTGCAGGGAGAGTGTTTGGATGTCCAGCAGCCTTGGGCTCCTCCCAGTAGGTGTGCTTCACTTCAAGCAGTGCTCTCCTGAGCTCCTGAGTGGTGCCCTGCCAGGAGATACCTTAATTTAGAAAAGCAAGTAGTGAGGCCAGCTCCATCTTGCAGCACACACAAAGAATGGAGAGGATGTATCAAAATGTGAAGCTTAGCTCTTGGATGCTCATTGCCCAGACTTGGCACAGGAGCCATTGCAGGACTTGTGCAGTGTCAAACCTCTGCCAAGCCAGCTGTGGTTCACCTCTGCAAATGGCACTGGGAGAATCTGTACATATTTTAACCCTGCAGCACACCATGACATCTCAATCCATCTGAGCAGATGACCAGCTGCAAACTGGTCCAAAACTGGAATTAGCTTCTGCCCTAGAAGGAGCACACAAAACACAGAGGAAAGCTATTATTAACATAAACAGAGGCTTATTTTGGCTTTGCCTGTTGTTGCCCATTTGTGTCTGGTGTGAAGTTGTTGGCCTGCAACTAACAGCAGGCACATGCATGCATGACACTAACAAAGCAGAAGGAGATGTTGTCATTCTTCACTGGAATTAAAAATCTTGACAGGAAGAGGAAAGAACACGTTTAAATATAGTGTTGCTGCATTCCTATGTCTCGACAGAGCAGGAAAATGGTTTAAGAATTCTCATTTAGCATCTTTATCAGTGTATAAGCAAAATAAGATTCTTCTATAATAAAGGTTTTCAGTGTAAAAATGCTGGGACAAAAAAGGATACTTAAACCCCATTTAAAGTAAATATATAAAGAAGTCTTTGTTTGAAAATGTTTTCTTCAGTTCAGGGAAAATAAATTATTACAGCATTACCTCCACCCACACTTCTATTCTACCTAATTCTTTTAACTTTTAAACAATGAGTATTTTTAATACTTGCTATATAGAGACTGAGTTCCTAGGGGCAGAACTTTTTTCACCAACATCTAACACAACAAATAATAATAGGCAGGACATCTGTTCCCAAATAAATATTAATGCTACACCTCAGCATGCACCCTCTGATAGCTGTCAGGACTGTAATTCACAACACACATCTCACTGAGAGATTTTTCTGCACAGCACTCCAAACCCCTAACAAGCTTTGAGCAGATGACAAAACAGCCTGGTAAGCTGGCAGTGGGCATTTTTGCAGGAAACCTAGAGATTTATACAATTTGTTCTAAAAGAGAAATACATGATGGAAACACTACACATCTGCATAATTGCACACTACATAATGCTGTGTAATTCCTACAGCCCACTGTGCTGGAATATGTGCACTGATCCCCCAAGGTCCACTGGCTCCATTTAGAACAGATTAGCACTAATCATGGTGTCTTCTCAGCCTTCCTGTGCAAGAATGAGCAGCAGAAGGAATGAATTGCTCTGCCCCTCATGCTCATTGTGTCCCACTCTCAGCAGACCTGGGACCCAGCATGACACAGGTTATCTCCTTATGGAGGTAACATCACTCTGCACAGCCCATGGATTTAATTGTCAGCAATCTGTCTGGTTTAATTGTAATTAGCCCTTTAAGAGGTTTATACTGAAACATGAATGCCCCTAGACCAGACTAGCTGTCATTACAGGGCCAATGCCAGCAGCCTGAATCAGGAGCCCCTTGGGTCACCAACACTTTTGCTCATCCTCCTGCTGTTCCATCAAGTGTACTTCAGACACTTTTGAGTTCCAGCTGCCACCAAAGGACAAACATAACAGCAGTGGCACATTTTTGTTCCAAATGTCAAGCACAGCAGGTGTATCAGCTGCAGGAGCTCATGGGTACCCATATCCACAGCACAAACCACCCCTGAAGCTGAGCTGTAGGTATCTCTGCAGCTTCTCTCAGGGTTGGCACCACTAAACTGAGCTCTGGGCTATTCATCTTAAGGAGCAGCTGGGTCTCTCCTTCCCTTTTGCCTGTGTGTCTCCTGGACTCCAGCAGCAGCTGCACATGGGATAGTGAGGAGTGTGAGAGTTAAATTAGCAGCTAGAGCTTGGCTGAGAAAGGCACGCAGAAAGCAGAAAGCTAAAGGGACATGGTGGTGCCAGTGCTGCTTCTGAGATAACTCGTTTGAAACCAAAAGGGGAATAATATATTTAAACTGAGGCAGAATTACACAATGAGGAGGGGCTGGGCTACTACCCAGTTGACAGAGTCAGCAATAGAAGATAGCCTTAGTCATGCATCAAGAGAGGAACTGGATACATTTTTGGAAGTGAAGCAAGCTAAGGCAAAAAGTCACTGGCCAAGGTTAAATGAGTTGGAAAAGAAACTAATTTATATGTCCTGGGCTGATAAGGGCAGGTCCTGCTGCACTTTCAAGGTAGACTTCCCCCATTTCTTAGTGTTTCTACATTGCTTGCATACTTTGTTCATATTGATGAGATTAAATGTAATCACTTTGGAAGTGTGAAGACATGATTGCTTTGAAGCTAAATCAATGGGACAAATCCAGACTGCCTTCCCCACAGCCAGTAGAGAAAGGCTGGACTTTGACCAGTTTGGCAAAAATCAGTATTCAGCTTTTGAGAACATATAACATAACATAACATAGCATAACATAACATAATCAGCACTTGAGAATATATTGCTTACATCATAGAAGGGATATTCTTTCTTTCTCTACCACGAATCAAAATACATATGGGATGAAACACAAGCTGAAATTTTACAGGTCCCATTGGTTCAGCTTCTCTGGAAAGTCAGTGCTGTGCAGATGCACAATCTCAGCGGGAAAATAAGGATGAAGCATCCTGGAGAGGAGAACAGCTCTTCCCTGGCTCACATTAAACATATCCATTCAAGCACATGTATCACATCCACCACCATCACCTACTAAGCAGATATTGGAATCCTTTAACCAAGGGGAGGGAGGAGGCATGTGAGGGGGTGTCTTCCCTCTAGACTTGGGAATGAGAATGAAAAGTTACATCAGGTTTTCTCAGAAGCTAATCTGTGGCTTTCAGTCCAACGTGTGTTGTTGCCAATGACTATTTGATTTCTGCATCAGCAGGTCACAGGGATCAGGTGGGGGCAGAGGGAGTGCATTTATCAGCCCAATGAGACAAGGCTGAGCTCTTTGTCCTCTGTCTCCTTCTCCTGTGGTTGGCGCCTCCCTGTCCTGAGACTGGGGGTGTGGGGTGGAAGTAACCCTTTGAAAAACACAACCCAGCTGTACTCAAAGACAGCTGCTGGCCACCCCTGGCAGGCAGCTGAGGTGCTCCCTGGACAAACAGGGGATTCTGTAAAGCCAGGAGACAAAATGCCTGTGTAACATGTGTGGTGTTTGTTACTAAAGGCTAGACAGATGAGACAGTGGTTGTGATACCTGTGCTAACAATACCACATTGATTTCCTCACAGCCACTGCAGGGCCAGCAGCTCAGGCACTGCCCTCATGCACAGAATTCTCCAGGTCTGCATGTCAGACTCTACCAGAGGCCCAAGCACAGAAGCCACAGTGGCCAAGGCCTCTGAGCAGCCCAATGGGGAGGGAGATGGGTGCCATGGCCTGGAGTGGCCAGCCTTGCTCCAGGTGTGGGCTCACCACACACTCTGCCCTTGCTGAGAGTGTTCCCTGCTGGGTGGGCTGCTCTACAAAAGCAGCTGAAATGGATGCAGGAGCTATTTTGTCTGAAGACAGCATTAGACACAAGGAACCTACTGAATGTCATGTAGGGTGTAAGAAGAGGAGAGAGGGGAGAGGAGGACAGGATCAATCTCATATCCACCTGGGATCCTGGCTATGCTGCAAACACACTGGAGCAGGAGGTCCAGCTGCAGAGCCAGTTAGTTCTGGAGCAATCTGAGGGTATTTTAGCCCCTCTGCTTCTGAAAGCAGCACCCATCTCTCACTCAGCAGAAGAGTAGAAACAATCACCCAAGATATGTCTAGGGGCATTTTCTCACGAGAGCTCAATGTCTTACTGTTACATGTTTTTCTGAATCTGATCCCTAGCCAACCACTCTGTATCCATCATCCAGACCTCCAGGGCTGACTGCTCCTCCTTAGCACTTCTGAAAGAAATCTAGCACTGGACAGGACCTGGGAGTCCCAATCCCACAAGGAGCAGTGAAAGCTCAGAAGGCTTTGAAGCTGGGCCACCCTTGCCATAAGTAATTTTCACACTGTCTCCCCATAAGTAAGTCAGTACTTCTCAGCAGCTCAGAAACCCAGCAGATTTTTTGCATTTGCTCCTAGGTTTGCTTTCTGCTCAGTAGCTGAACAGTCAAATGACATTGCTGGAGCAATCTGAGGGTATTTTGGCCCCTCAGACTTGCACAGCATAACCTTTTCCAGCCTCTCCCAGAGAGAGTTTGGCCTGACTTGTTCTGATGTCCTTGATTTTGGATCAAGCCCAGAATGTAGGCAGGTTTCAACAGAAGATGGTTGGGACCAAAGCTACTCTAAGAACCCTAAAGACAAGCTGATAAAGGAACATTTATGACACAGTCCCCATTTTATAAATGAAGCAAGAGATAAGAGGAGATAACAGATTAGAGGACAGAAACTCTCTACCTTCTTCTACCAGTCCATGATACTGATCATGCCCAACTGGCTTTGGCCCAAGGACCCGAAACACTGCAGGCCTAAGGTAAAACATCATGAACTGAATATAGATCTCCTGGTTGTGGCCATGATTCCTGAATGATAAACCACTTAGATTTCATACTGAAATGTAGACATCTGGGATTGTGACCAGAATGAGGAAAGCAAGAACTTGCAGTGTCTGGAAGGTACACCAAGAGGTCAGGGTTGAAGGAACCTCAGAAGCAAGACTTGCTACTACCAGCCCAGGATTAGACTCTGATGCTAAAAACACAGAATTATAACTTCATTAACAGAATTTCATGATTGTAGCATAAAAATAAGTTTAAAAAGCAGTTTGAAATGACTAGTGCATACTGGCAGCAAACTAATGAATTTATCTCATCTTCCTAATCCTGACGTGTGGATGCTTCAGTTGTGCAAGTTGTACATTGGCTGCATGCCCAGCTGGAGATCTATAGCATTTGACTGAAGAAAATCTGCATTTCCTGACTTGTTCTTACGTTTTATAAATCTTGGAATAGTGTTCGATAAGGTACATTACAATTTCCCTCTCAATCTTAAAACAAAACCAGCCAGAAAAAGACAAAAAGCAGGTTATAGCCAGGACTTTTTTCAAAATATCTGCTCTTCAGCTCAGGCAGGCTCTGTGCCCTGTGAAACTAGATTTTAATGAAGAAGGAAAGGAAGAGGAAGCAAAATAACATGTGGCTTTGCTTCTGAAGAACTGGATGGTTGCATTAGGTTTGCTTCAGCCTGACTGTGAGCACAGGTGTCAACTACAGAAAATGTGTTGCTTTCCTGAACATCAGTCTTTAGTAATAGGAGGAGGAATGCATGGTGTGGTAGGAAGGAGTCTGTTGCAAGTCAAGTTCATGGAGTATAAAATTCTCTTCCAGTTGCTACATTTTGAATTTATATGCTCTGTAGCATAAGTGTGTTACTGGCTATCACTGTTTCTACAAGCACAGGTGAGTCAAGCTGGACCAACATGAACTTGGAAAATGTCAAGAATTAGCACATTGAATATATTACCTGCCAAACACTTCAGAAATTACTCTGCTTCACTAAATCTTAGCAGTAGATCCTCTTACATAACCTAAAGAACAGATCTCTTTTTGTTTTTAAAATGCACTCAGTGTTGTCTGGTTGGCTACCAGCTGCTGCTATCTGCCTGCTGTGGTTGGTAACTGTAAATGTGGGGGCCATTTTGAAACCAAAATATTAAAGACAAGAAGAGGAAGTCCAACAACTTGAAGATGCTATCATCAATCCACAGCTGGCCAGGAACAGGAAGCAAGCAAGGATGGCATACATAATATACAACCTCTGTGGCAGCAGGACAAACAAAAATTAAAGGCTGTAGAAATGGTAAAGGTTATTTCTCTATAGGTATTATCATTGCTTTGGGCTGGTCATTTGTGAAGGAGAAGCAGGCACTTACAGCATCTCATGGTGCTGATGAGGGACAGTTTGTCCTGCAGCACAAATGCTTTTTCAGCTGGTTTAGAAAGGGAGCAGGGCAAAGCATGGAATATAAAATAATGATCTGCCAGGGAACTTGAGGATCAGACTTTGTTCTCATGAGTGTTAGAACTTTGCATTGACCACAGTGCAAGGGTATTCAGGATCTGAATGGTTTCATCAGCAGCTTTAATTGCAGATGAAATAAGACAAGAAACAAGACACAGCTTCATGTGCACAGCTTACAGGGAAACATAATGTTATCATCAGCTCAGGAGCCTGTGTGCAGTGGAAAAGTTGCCATTAGGAGAAAGGCCATTTCAGGCCAAGCATGAAAGAGCCAGATGTGGTAAGGCACAGCAGGCCTGGAAAGACAGGCGTGCTGGATGTCCTGAACCACAAGAGCAGAAGTTCCAGCAGAGCTGCTCTGCTCCCTCACAGCGCTCAGCCCAAGGTCAGGCCTCTGCCCTGGACTGGCAGGAGCACATTTGCTGCGTGCTGTACTCACCTGGGGTGGCAGATGTGTGTGCTTTGGCTGTGGCTTCCCCTGCACCTGGAACACAGTGGCTGTCAGCAGCGTGCCACGCCATCCCTGCTGCAGCTCCATGGAGGGAGGGGATCCAAGCAGACCCTACAGCACTTTTCAACTCCTTATGATCCCTGGAGGCCAGTGTAAATGAGAAGAACTCTCATGCCTGGAAGGAGCAAAGCTTTAAGGCTAGTGCCAGGCACAGGACAGGGAAATGAAAGCATCAGACACTGACTTGCAGCCAGAGGAGATCAGCCAGCTCCAAGGATCTGACACACAGCTCATTAAACCCTTCACAGAGCAGTCCCAATCAGTTCTTGAGCTTTGTTAATGCCATGAAGTAAATTGTACCTGTAATGCATTTGCATCCATAGCTTGCATCAGGTTGGATTAAGGTATAAAAAGCTTCTTAAGCACAAAAGTGCCCATTGTAAAAGTGCTGTCATTAATGACACTGTGCTCATTTAGAGCAGAGCTCAGGCACTGCCTACCTAGCGTCACTGCAGAGAAATCAAAGTGGGTACATTCAGCCTAAGCACTAATACTCAATATCTGCACCACGGAGGTAATTACAATAATCCCTTAATTACTGGCACCAGGAGAGTTTGAGGAAAACCTGCCTGGCAAACAAGCTCACCCTATAAAAACAGGAGTCCACAGACCTGAGAAATGTGGGAAATATTAAAATGGATGGTTATTTATTTACAAATAAAAGATAGTCAAAGAGGGAGACACATGAGAGGAAAAAGCAGAATCCACATTTTACACACAGCTTTCTGATCATAGCTGTTTGTTTCCCTTGGTCTTTTCCAGCAGAAACACAGGATCCATTTAACAGACTTCACGGAGGTCCCTCCATGCCCCAGCTCCTCATCCTTTGCACTTCACCTACTGCAAGAGCAAGAATGTGGAAAAGTACAGGCAGGATGCCCCAAAACACAAGCTAGCTGGATCACAGTGCTCTGACCATTAGCTCCTACTGGTCTCTGCACAGCAAAAACACAGTGAGCAGCAGTCCCTGCGCTGTCCCAAATGGCATTAGGTGCTAACAGGAAACACAGAAAGACTAGATAAAAACTGAAAGGAAATGAGCAGCACCAGATGCAATGAATTTTACCCAGGAGTAGCCTGTGCCTGAGCAGCTTGCCCTGAGTGAGGGGCTGTGTGTGGCTCTGCTGCCTCAAAAGCAGAGAATGTGGACTGTTAGTCACCACTTGTTTCCTGTTCTCTCCTGCCTCTGCAGTGGAGCAATTTGTGCTGGCAGTGCCAGCTGCCCTTTCTGGGGCAGCCAGCAGGGCACCCCTGCCCTGGGCTGCAAGGGAGAAAGCAGCAAGTGGCACTAGCACCCTCTGTGGGATTCCCATTCCCCTCCTTGGCCTGGGGAAGTCAAGGGTGCCCCAGGTGTCATGTACAGCACGTGGTGACACTGCCCTAGGAGCACAAGTCACAGCCCAGGAGGACTCTGAGGAACTGGATTGGTCAGAGGAGAGGAAGGGTCTCAGATCCATTCCCCAAGACAGAAATCTCCTTGGAAAGACTTAAAAAAATGGGATTATTCAGCAATTTGGCATCTCAGCACACTGGAGTGCCCTGCTTGCATTGAATTTTCCCTCTTTGATTAATAAAACAGATGGCCACAGACTCTAGCTCCAGGAGGACTTGGTTCTGTGTTCTCAACATCAGAGCTCCAAAGGTGATGATGGGAAACATATTGTGCTGAGCTGCATGGAAGGCTCTGCAAATAGTGCACTCAGGAAAGTTTACTAATAGCAAATCACAAATATAGCATAGCACACACTGTACTCAAACTACAAACTACAAACCACTGTAAAGTCACTAATGCAGATTTGTCAAAATAGAATAAAACAGGCCAAGCAAAGCACTGAACAAATTCTGCTACAACAATCTTCCCTTGTCAGGATGGCACTTGTTCTTCATTCTCAGTGTTTGGCTGTAGCTAATATCAACTCATAAAAATATTCACAGGCACTTTTGCCATTTTTTTAATTGGTAGAAGCATAGGCAAGTCTGCATTGGGGTCCAGGCATGAGTTTAATTGATTAAATGGTAATTATACTACACTATTGCACTATGTGCAACAATACCAGTGGATAAAGATTTAGGGAAATATGAGTTTAATGAAGCAAATAATACCCCCACTGTCATGGGCTACCATCAGTACAGATTTCCAACTTCAAATGACCAGACTAGTTAGAGAATCTTGGGAGTCTGTTTCTCAGAGAGGAGGTATTGGGGGAGACAGAAATGAGCACAAACATAGTGGGAATTCTGGTATTAATGAAACCAAAACCCATGTCCAGCATCCTTTGTGACTTACACTTTGAGAGCAGTTGCATGCAACACTTTGCTGCAAATTGCCTTGTTCTGTGATTGTAAAAAACAAAACAAACACTTGAATTGTTCTTATATTCACTCCTCCAACACCAAATATCCAGCCAAGTTTACAAGCTTCACTGACTTCAGTGAAGATACCCCCAGACTAAATCTGGCTCGCTGAACTTTGCACCTCTTTAAATTTGGAGTAAATGTTATTGGTTGTGAAGACGATGGACTGAGCCAGACAGGGCAGGCACGTGCTGTGTGAGCTTCCCCACAAAAGTTCTGCTGATACAACACAATCCTGACCTGGCCAGGACTGCTGGTTTTACAGTCTGCCTTTCTTAAAGAGAAACTCCTACCAATGTGACACCAGATGCAATTGTTCTGTGACAATGAGCACAACTTTCCAAGGAATTTCACCAAACACACTTCACAGGTGACCCAAAACAGCTCTGAGTTCTGCTATGGGTCTAAAAGAAAATAAAACCTAAATACATCATCAGGGGAAAAAGCCTCCCCATCATTTACACTGGAAGTCTGATGTTCAGGTTCCACCAAAGACCTCTCCAAACCTAGGTAAATCTACCAAAAACAGAGCACACCACACATGGCTCGCAGCTTCCTGGAATGCTCTAGTAAGCTGGTAAAGGAGATATGATAAAAGTGCATTATTTTTATGAAGGCCCATTAAAGGTGTGCATATCGTGAAGGATGTGTGTACCTTGCAGCACAGAAAGGCACCAGCAAAGTTATTGGAGCAGATTCTGCCACTTTTTCTACTCTTACTGTAATCTTGTTCTCTGACTTGCCCTCAGGCTTAATACTGAAGTGATTCTATATAATGGGTGGACTAGAGAGTTGTATATATGCAGTCTGCTTAATTGCCATTGTGTGCTGTGGTTGATCATGCAATAACAATGAATCCATCATAATTAAATCTGGGAATTATTAAATTGATTCTATTTATACATACTGTCATCTTCCATAGGAGCTGTGAAAATCTGTTGTCTTTAATGAAATTGCACAAAAAATCTTGGAGCCTGTTTTAAGTCATGTAAGGCAAAGTTTTACCTGTGGTAGTTATTCCTAGCAAAAACTGGGTGGTTATTTTATGCATAAATAAAGGCTCAAATTCACATTTGTAATAATTTGGTTTGTTTGCCTTTAAATGTCAAAAATTAAGGACTTAACTTGTTTACTGCCTAACTATAGATCAGTTTTTGTGGAGATGTTTATAATGAAATTCAGCAGCAAGGGAGCAATATAAAAACCAAGAAACTGGAACCCATCTCAGGAATAGAAGTTCAGTATTGTCCTAATAATTATGCTGGCAGCCACATTTGCATGAAACCATTTTTTTTCTGTAGTACTCAATTAAGGTTATTCAGCTGCCTTGATGTGTTTAGAAACAAAACCACTGGCATCCAAATAAGGCTAATAACAAAAATGCAATATGATGTTTCCCATTTCCAGCAAAGGGTAAGGGAACAGATGTTCCTTATGCTGCCATGTTTCACCAGCACAGGGGGGAGCTGAGAAAGTTTGCAATTCATGGTGACAGTGCCATTAAACTAATGTAGTGCAGAATGTGCCTGATGGAAGCATGCAGCTCTGAACAATCTGCTTGGGAGCCCGGGAAAGGATGGGGATAGCTAGAACTGACCTTGCAGGTTAAAGAAGAAAACCAAACACTGCAGCCTGTCTATAGTGGATATTTTTGCTCCCGACAAAGGAGGAATGATGAGGAGGATTCAACTGACATCAAAAGGCTAATGAATTACTTTATTATACTATATTATTCTATAAATCTAAAACTGAACATGCCAAGCACTCAGCCCGGCACACAACTGCACACCAAGGGCTCAGAATGCCACGAGTGTCACCCAACAGTCCCACACACACACCTGGCCCTGACAGGCCAAGGAACCAAACACCATCACTGTGGGTAAACAATCTCCACAATGCATTCTACGTTGGCACAACACAGGCGCAGCAAATGAGATGAGAATTGTGTTTTCTTTTTCTGAGGTTCAGAGAATGAGAATCCCAGCAATATTCTTGGGAAGAACTGGGCCTTGCTTTTCTCTGTGAGGAGAAATGTGGGGCTACACCTGTCCTCCCGTGTAGCACAGAGCCATCAGCTGTTGGCAGGGCTGCTGGTGGCACTGCAGGCTGTGTGGACACGCAGCTGTGCCGGGCTCTGTCACCGCTGTCACCCGTGTGGCAGCGCTGCGGGCAGGCTCTGCCTCTGCAGCTGTCCCCGAGAGGTGCAGGAGGGGACAGCCAGCAGCGTCCCACGGCTGCCAGGCCACGGAGCGATCCCCCATGTGCTGGTCTCTGCCGGGACAGTGCCGCAGCTCAGGGCGGACAGACAGACACAAGGTGGCAGTGCTCTCAGGAAATGGCCGCGCATTCTCCTCAGGGATCTTCCAGAGCCGGGCCGCTGCTGCTGCTGCTGCTGCGGGGTGCCAGGCCCCTGTGACCGAGTGTCCCCTGGTGCACTGGGTGCCACAAGACTTGCTGGCAAGGGTGGCACGGCCAAACGCCAAATCCTCCTCGGGATGTGCTGTTCCCTGGGTCTGTTATGGCTGCAGGGGTGTCTGTGGAGAGCCTGCCCGTGGGGCAGGGCCTGGGGACTGCTGCACGATGGGGAAGCAGCCTTTGCCTCTCCGAACTGCTCGTTCCTCTCCAGAGGCCTGCTGCTGGTGAATATTTGCCCCATCTGTCGCACTAAGGGTCACAAACAAAAGCTGCAGAGGAAAGCAGCCCTGGTGCAGGCCTTGCACACCAATGCTGAGCGCTGCCCACGCCCTGAGCCCCACTGGGCTCTGCTGGCAGCACAGCTCGGCTCCCTGGGCACCACCGCAAGCAAACAGGGTGACAGCTAGTGGGACAGCCAGCTGTGAGCCCCAGCACTGCCTGTGTTCCCTAGGAAACACCTAAGTCCTCTTGGAGGCCCCCTCCATCCCCCCTCGAGCAGCACACCCAGAGACAGCTGAGCAGGGAGAGCCTTTCCCACTGGAAATGCCCAGAGTGAGCTGAACAAACCATTGAGCAAACACATTTCCCCTGGGAGATCTCCTCTCCTGAACTCAAGTCATCCTAATATCCCAAGGACATAAACCCGCGGGCAAAACACTGTATGACATGTTAGCACATTCTGGGGAGCAGGGACAGGAACCACAGACTGCATCCACTGGCTTCAAAGCCTCAGCCAGTGCCCAGTTAAAGAGTTCATGCTTGGCCACAGGGGCAGGCTGGGCGCCTCCATGGGAAGGCTGCTGGAAAACACACAGCATCAAGCAAAGGGCAGATCTCCAGTGATGCTGATGAGATCAGGGCCACCAGCAGAGGAGGAGACACACAGAATCCAGTGGCCACCAAACCAAAGTCAAATGGACCCAATATTGGTTTTGCTTTCTGTGCAAATTCCTTGGGAAAGCTGTGAGTGCCCACACTGCCCGAGCAGGCAGGTTGTGCTCCAGCCTGCTCCTGACTGACCAGGGGTGCTGAGCACCTCCTCAGCTGCAGCAGGGTCTCACTTTCCAGCATCAGCCCCTGGGGCAGATCTGGAGTATTTTCACTGACCTTCCTCCAAATGTGTCTTGCCTTGCCTCACAATGCCAAAGTAAATAAATAAATAGACTAACAAGCAGAAATGCCTTTACCGGACATTATTCTGGGCTGATTGGTTGTGAAACTTTACTCAAAACCCCAAAACCACAAAAACTGCCAGTTTTCCAAGCCCTGTGTTTTTCATAGCTCTCATAGCATTCTGAATAGTTTGCATTTCCAACATAGAATAAATATACATTTAAGCTTGTTGGATTATTGACACAGAATTTAAAAAAAAAAAAAGAAAAGGCTCTTAACTCCTTGTTCTGTTTCTTTTTCCCATGGAGTGAAATCAGAATTAACACCACTGAGCTATGCCTTGGACATTCACATTTACAGATGTAAATGCTGACAACAGGCAGAGTGCCTACAATGTATTAATGCAAAATTCATTGAATAGGTGTACTTTAAATTAAATACAAATCAAAACACAGTACTTATATCTTTATGTCATTCACCCAGAGAAAGTCTATCACAATGACCCCAGGCGCTTGCACTGTTATTTCACTGCATTATAGACCACGTTCTTTAACGTTAGCACATCACCATAGTTCAGCTGAGCTCATTATAACATCTTGGGCTGTAGTTACTCCTTCTTTTCACAAATGAAATAACAGGTAATTTGGCCAGAACCATGCTTAAGTCAGTGGCAGTGATAAGGTTTCAGCCATCACCTCCCTGCTCTTTTTCTGCTCCTGAATTGTATTTAATGGCCACAGACTTGACTTCTGAGGCCGGAGGTCTGTGGTAACACCTGGACAGGGCATAACTGCCTGAAGTATGAAGTGCTTGTGCCCATGCCATGCCCCAGCACAGCACTCCTCTGAGCTGGTCCTCTCAACCCCTGCCCAGGGTCACTCACAGCCACAACGCCTGAGCGCAAAAAATATTTGAGCTGCTGATCCTCTATTGGAAAATAAAGCACAGAAGACAATTTCTCCATTATTCCTTCAGAAAAGCTTTTGTATTTCAGATGGTCATAATGCTATAAACTCAACACACTGCCAAACAAAAGGGAACTCAAGGACAGGAGAGCAGACATCTGGGAAAGAAAAGCAGTTACATTTGGAGATCCTGCTCCAAGGAATGACCTTATACAGTTATTCAAATACAAATGTCTGGGTAGCTAAAGTGTCATATATTATTAAATCTCTGCAACAAATTATGTTAATATTGTTACTTCAAGAACAGAAATTAATTTAAAAGTTACAAAATGGGGGCATGGAAATAATGTTGTCTAGAACCTGTACACGCAGCTTCTCCTTTCTTGCAATAGCTGGATGAATTTCTGAAGTTGTAAGAAAATGAGAACCCACACCAAGTCAAGTATTAGGGACTTCAAGAGCCCTCCTTCTCAGTACTCTTCATGCACACGAGTGTGATACAAAGAGATATGCATAAAAGAACAGGAGCAATATTACGTGTATAATTATTATCCAAAATATAACTTTGAGATTCTTTAAATTAAATAGTTTTGCTGGAGGAAAAAAAAAAAATATGTATCAGTTTGAGTTTCAGTGCTTACCTCTTCCTCAGCATTTGTGCTGTTCTCTGGTTATAGGCAATGTAAATGGATATTTTTTTTGTCCAGCTTCATATTTGTTTCTGACCTGCTTCATTCACTTGCCTAAACAACTCTTAGGAGATGGAGAGTCAACAGCATTTGGGCAGTTGTTTAAAATCAGGAATTTACTTTAGAGCTATTGGGATAAGGAGGTGCTTTCCTGAAATGGCCCCTTGGTCCAAGTTTAATTTCTATTGAAAAAAAGCTTTCTTTAAAACAGTAATAATTGAACTGTGAATAGAAAGCAAATGCAAACAACTTCAGTTAAGCTTCAGTTGCTGCTATTTAAACAGGAAAAAAAAATCCCTTTCAGCTCCAGTTATACTCTAGGCCTAGGAATGTCCAAGTGTTCACACAAACACCCATCCTTTCCCTGGGACAAGAAGAGTGGATGCAAGGAGTCAGACACAGCCCTGGTACACCGGCTCCTCTGTGGAGACCAGGAACCAGAAATCCCTGGAGCTAACTGCATTCTGTACAGGTGCCTAACCAGGCAGCACAGGAGCCTGGAACAGTCTCCTAAATCAAGTGAAACAGAAACAGACAGAGGAGCCAGGCTGCTTTTCACTGAGGAGCCAAATGCCTTCAGGACTGCCTGAGTTCAATACAGAGCATGCAACCAAAAGTCTTTTATTTATTTCTTTGTTCTTCTCTGCTGAGGGAGGGATGCCATTTTTCTCTGCATGCTGCTGCAACATAGTCACCTATTAAAGTTATGTTTGTGCTCATTCCTGGAATTTGTAATGGACAGTAATTGTGTCTCTAATAGTAAAATTGCTCTCAGCTAGGCTTTAGCTTTGCTGTGATGCATTCTCTACTGTCACCCAAATCCTGGGATAATAATGAGGTTGAGCTTTTATCACAGACAATAAAAACTGAGTACAAAGTATTGCTGAGATATGAAGTAGAACACTTCCCATCTGATGATCAAAATGTGGTGCATACAGGTTGTCCCAGTCACAGGGATGGGAGGCAGAGCTTAGCACTATGTGAGGGAGACCAAAATTGTGTATTCTACACTCTTCATCCTACACCCATTCTACACTCCCCTTTGTCATCTTTAGTGGACTGTCTTTTTAAGGCAGCAGGGGAAGAGGAAGGGGGATCAGGGCTGTCTGGTCCTGTGCTGGGGAGAGGTAGGGGCTGCCTAGATGGCACTGCCATCACTGCAGCTCACTGACTTGTCATTTTTCCCAGCCCCATGGAGTCCAAGCCTTGTAAAAACAGCTTCTGTGTGGGAGGTGGCCACAGGAAATGGAGTGCCAGGACAATGCCAGCCCAGTAAAGGCTGCTAGGGCCAGGGCTCATGCTGGTGCTGAGAGAGAGAGAGCGAGAATTACCCACTGCAGCCCACCACAGCAGCTTGGCAGAAGAGTTTCTGGGCCAAGATAACTCCCCAGGTTTTGTTTTGGCCCCATTTTTCCATTGTTGCCAGGCTGGGAGGAGAAGGTTAAGATGCAAGAACCTCTCTGGTGTGCTGCCTTTGTTCTCCTGGCCTCCATGTGGCAAACAGTCTATGGACAGCCACCACTTGGGGTTTGTCCTCAGGAGGAAGCAGGAGATATCTCACCTTTGTTGGTTAAACCATTTTCTTTTTGTACGATCATTTATTACTATTGCTGTGTTTTTATTGTGACTCAACTTCCATCTCCCTTAGTATTTATTTCTCCATTATAGAAAAGGAGACAGCTTGAGTGGCCTTAATTTCCCCATTTTTTTAGCCCAGTATACCTCTGGCCCCAATGAGTGGCACAAAAGAGAAGTTAAAGTCACAATTTTGATTAAAGCATGTAGAGTACAGAACTCCCTGGACACCATGTTGCTCAGTCTATTCGTGTGGGTGTGGTACCTAACCCTGTATTTGTGTCCTTATGTCTGGAATTATTTACCCATCATGGTGCTCCTTTTCAAACCAGGGAGAGGAATCAAGACTGCTCTTTTTAATATACTATGTGCTAATCAGTTTATGGCGTGATAACATCAGGGGAAATGATGTTCACATGAAATGCGTATTTGGTGGTATGTGTTCTGGCCTTGGCTGCTACCTGTGGCAGTTCATTAATAACCACACTCAGCCTGTGGAGGAAACAGGAGAGGATGATTTTTCCCAGCCTTTCACCTCCTTGTCCTCCTGCAGGTCTGTTATAACAGGTTTTGAGAATGTTGTATTCCCCACTGGATGCTAGGGATAACATAATCTTGCTGCTAGTTCTGCTATGTTTCCTCTGTACTGTTTGGATGATCTACACCATATTTACCATGTTTAGAGATAAGACAAAGATTTTGAGGGAAGCTGTTCCGAGGGCTGTTCAGAGGCCAGGATTACCCAGGGTTGGATAATCCTGACTGGCATGGAATGGTGGAGGAAATGGATTAGTATTTGGAGGACTTCTCCACTGAATTGGGAGTTCACCCCTGAGCAACTACAGGACGCTGTTGATGTGATAAAATATGTGAAGGAAAAATGTGACATTTCCAGAGAGGCACAAATTTATGCAATGCGCTGGGTCCTGGCTGCAATTTATTGAATACTGTTTGTCACTGGACAGCACCTTCAGGGAGAGGGGAAGGAAAACAAATCAACTGGCATCACAGTTAATCAAACAGCAGCTGAACCAGAAGGACAATGGAGAAGCAACTGCCCCTGTTCAGAAGAGGAAATCCAAGGCCAAGTCAGTTTGCACAGTGAGTGATGAAGAAGAGGCTGGGCCCTCACAACCAATGGACAGGATGAAGCCAGAGGTCACCCAATCCTTATCCCTGTGAGAGCTGTGTGAGCTGCAGAAAGGGTTCACCTCCAGACAGGTGGGTCCATATTGAGCTGGCTGTTCCAAATCTGGGGTGCTGTGGCCAGCAATACAAACCTGGGGGGCAGAGAAGCCAGGCAATTCAGATCTCTGTTCTGGGGTGTGGTTATTGACCAGGGAATTGGAAAAAGTCAAGAACATCTCAGCCTCTAGAGGAGACTCAGGTTAAATGTAAAGGAAAGATACCTTTGCAGGGAGGACATGTATGCTCAGCAAGGCATGTGGAACACCATGCAGTGAGGTACCCACTGCCTGAGAGAAATTGCTTGGCTGGAGGTAATTTTTTCAGATGACAAGCAAGCTGCTAAAAGTCCATGTCCAGTGCACATCACAGATGAGGCCAAAATTCATATAGCTTGGGTCAGAGAGATATTACCATTGCTTAGCAACACTTCAGTGGATGGAAAGGAAGACCAAGTGAGTGCTAGCAAACTTCTTATAAGTGAAGACACTTACTCTGCCTCTTGACAGGTCCACATCTTTTCTGTGGAAACAAAAAAGACCAAGTGTGTCCAGAACTTGTAAGAGGGCCACCAGAAACTCAGAGAGGAACTCATTTTCCATCTCACCAGTACAGACCAGTCTCTGCTATTAGGAACAGGCACCCCTTGTCTAGGGAGAGAGGGTACACTCCACGAGGTAATCTCTGGCTTTGCCTGCCTGAATGTGGGCAATACATGAGGAGGTGGGATGGAAAACCCACCTCTGACCTAGCAGCACAAGTATGTGAGTTAAGGGAAGGAAGAACTACCACAGGAAACTTGTCAGGGGTAAATGCCACTGTGGTTTCTCAGGGTCAAGCCCCTAGGCAGAACAGAAGAGATGGTTGTCTAATCCTCTTGAAGGGACCTCCAGTTCATAATTACAAGAAGTGAGCAAAAAATACCATTATAAGGACTAGAGGGCCCTGTCTCCAGCCAGGAGGAGGAAGGGTCCGTTTGATCTGTTGGACTGTGTGGATCCATGGCCTGGCACAGCAGAGCCAGAGGGGTACAAGGCTGTAGGTGACAGTGGCACACAATGTACCCTGATGCCACTGAGACCTGTAGGGACAGAATCCATCTATTTCTGGGCTGACTGGGCTATCCCCACAGCTGACTGTAGTGGAAACTGAAGTGAGCCTGATGAGGAATGAATGACAAAACCTCCCCATCCTGACTGTCCAGAGGCCCTCTGTGTACCCTTGGCAGAGATTACCTCAGGAGAGGACATTTCAAGGACACAAAGGGGCATCACTGGGCTTTTGGGAGAGCTGCTGTGGAGACAGAGGAAATTCAGCTGAATCCTTTGCTATGGGACTGCTGAGGCCTGAAGAACATCAGGTACTGATGGCCATCCCAACAGTGCCCATCAGCAAAATGGCTCTGACCAGGATTTGGGGACACCATACCTGGGATGATCCATGAACTGGGGAGCTGGGAGTGCTCAGCAAGATGTGCTCACCCTTTAGTAGCCCCATATGGCCTGTGCATGAGTCCAGTGGAGAGTGGAGACTGACAGTCTCCTTGGACTGTCATGGCCTGAATGAAGCCACACCATCCCTGAGAGCTGCTGTGCTGCAGTTTCAGTATGAACTGGAGTCAGAGGCAGCCAAGTGGTGTCCCCATCAATATTCCCTATGTGGTTTTTTCCATTCTTCTGGCAGCAGAGTGCAGGCCACAGTTTGATTTCACCTGGAGGGGAGTGCAGTGCACCTGGAACTGACTGCCCCAGGGGTGAGAACACAGCCCTACCATCTGGCATGGGCTGATTCACACTGAATTGGAAAAGGGCAAGGCTACAGAACATCTGAAGTACATTGATGACATCATTGTATGGGGGAGCATGGCAGAGGAGCTTTTTGAGAAAGGAGAAAAGATAATTCAAATCCTCCTGAAGGCTGGTTTTGCCACAAACCAAAGCAAGGTTAAGAAGCCTGCCATTGGAATCTGATGATGTCCATCTTGCCACTTCATTCCTAGAAAATTCAGTTTCTAGGAATGAAGTGGCAAGATGGACATCATCAGATTCCAATGGGCATGATTAACAAAATATCAGCTGTGTCCCCACAAACCCACAGGAAGGAAATGCAACCTATCCTAGGTGCTGTGGAGGATTCATATTCCAGATTACAGTCAGATTGTCAGCCCTCTGTCAGTGACATGGAAGAATAATGCTTTCAAGCGAGGTCCCAAGCATCAACAAGCTTTTGAACAAATTAAACAAGAGATTGTTCATGCAATAGCCTTTGGGCCAGTCAGGACAGGACAGGGGAAATCTTGCTCTACACTGCAGCTGAGGAGAACAGTCTTTCCTGGGGCCTCTGGCACAAAGTACTTGGGGAGACTCTGGAATGATATCTGGGGTTCTGGAATTGGGGATACAAAGGATCTGAGGCCTGCTACACTCCAGCTGAAAAGGAGATCCTGGCACCTTAGGAAGGGCTGCCTCAGAAGGGATTGTCACTGCAGCACAGCTCCCCTGGCACCCCGAGTGCCAGTGCTGGGCTGGATGTTCAGAGAAGTCCCTTCCACACATCCTGGCCCTGATCCCGTGTGCAGTGAGTGGCTGGCTCTGATCACACCTTGAGCAGGAAACCCCAGTTGCCCAGGGATCTCAAAGGTTACCAGGAACAGGCCTGAAGGTGAAAATTGCAGGTCACCATGCTCAGAGGAGGAGAAGGTGACGTGCTGAGGAGGCCCCAGCATGTAATCAGCTCCAGAAAAGGAAAAGCAATGCTCTCTCTGCACTGCTGTACCACAGAGAGAGCTGAAAATGGAAAGCTGCTGCAGGGAGTCCTACACAAGGAGTCACAAAAGCTCCTGAGGGACGAGGTGGATCAAGTCAGGTTGCAGAGCTGGAAGCCTCCAGCTGGCCTTGGATATCACTGAAAGAGAGAAATGGCCAACACTGCCTCTACACTGGCTCGTGGGTGGTGGCAAATGCCCTTGGGGGTGGCTGCACTGGTGGGAGAAGAGCAGTTGGCAGCAGAGAGGGGAAACCATCAGGGCTGCTGAGCTGGGGCAGAGCATCAGTGCCTGGGCAGAGACCATGGCTGGCCAAGTCCTTCCTGCAGGGCTGCCAAAGGACACCACAACAGCAGAGAGGTGGATTGGGCTGCCAGATCAAAGGGCTCAGGTGGATCTGGACTGGCAAGGCTGAGTTATTTCTGGCTTGATGGGTGGAACTATCTCCCCAGGTTTTGTTTTGGCCCCATTTTACCATTGTTGCCAGGCTGGGAGGAGGTTGAACTGCAAGAACCTCTCTGGAGTGCTGCCTTTGTCCACATGGCAGACAGCCTGAGGACAGCCACCACTTGGGGTTTGTCCTTGGAGGGAAGCAGGAGATATCTTGCCTTTGTTGGTTAAACCATTTTGTTTTTGTACAATCATTTGTTACTATTGCTGTGTTTCTTGGGAGCCTCTTTAGTAAGCTGTGACTCAACTTCCATCTCCCTTAGTATTTATTTCTCCATTATAGAAAAGGAGACAGCTTGAGTGGCCTAATTTCCCTACTGAGTTTTTAAACTCCAGACAGGGTTCAAGAAAACACAAAGCACTTAGTGACTAATTTCAGCATTAATTAAACTCTGTATTAAGATATATCTATATAGTGGTGGAAAATAAAGTTAGGTCCAGCATCTCTCTTATTTAATTGAGAAATTACAGCAGTTCAGCAGCTTTGGAAAACATCACATGCCTTAAAAGAGATCTGCCTAGCACAAATAAGTGTCATAATGCTTAAGCAAATTAACTGCTCCAAAACCAGCCCTGAGTAACAGTCTGGTAGCCCTGTGTTCACCAAATATGTAGAAGGCATTCAGAGGCATTGTTCCTAAATATATTTCAGTCCTTTTTTCTAGAGATGAGATTATTTACTTCTGCATCTTTACAGCAACTTTACTGACACTCATCTCCATTTTAGCTGCAAAGCTTTTGGATCCAGATATGAGGTGACCACAAAATGGAAGTCAGGCTAAATCAAGGCTGCAAATTTGAGCACTTTCATCTTTTCTGATATGTGTTAGTGGTATGTAATTGATCTCCTACATGAAATGTAATAAAAGTGTGCCAAGCTAGAAATTATTGGTACTTTTTGAAACCTTCTGACATTTTTGTCAAAGGCTGGGTGCAACCATCAACACATGGTAGTACAGCCTGCAAATAATAGGACATAATTTCTGAGTGCTAATTCATGCAAGCAGAATGGGCTGTTCAAAAGGTGAAATGTTGCCTATCTCAGTGGAGTACTAAGTGTAGCAATCATCCTTCCTGAAAAAAAAATTATGAAAATTACATTTGACACTGTTTCTACAGGTGCTGGGCTTAGCAATTGCAAGAAGAATCCACACTCACCTAGAGTTCATGGCACTCCTTATATTTTCACTTTAATGTGTCAATGCTCTTCTTTCCCCAGGTCATTTGAAGAATGAATATGCCATGCATAATTCTCCTCTAAGCCTATTTCAATGGGAAACAATGGTGCAATGGCTTTGAAATAATGATGGATTGGGCATGTGGCACACGAATGTGCGCTTCGCCTGCGAGTGCCTTGTGGACACTGTGTGTCTCTGAAGCAAATCTTACTCATATTCCATTATTATTCTTTTCAGCAAGGAATATCTCTTCTGCTAAGCATGGTCCTCCTCACTCTGGGACCCTGTTCTGCTTTCTGTAGCAATTCTGTTTCCCGGTTCTTTTCCCATCCATTTTTACCCCACATTCTAAAATAGGAAGGACCCTGATGTGGGTCTGCTGCTGTTACTTGGTGGCTGTGTCAGAGTTTCCTATCATGGCATGTCTCAACAGCAGAAAATGCACATTGCAACAGCACGGAGCTGTGGCTTACGGCCAATCAACAGTTACGATTACGCTATCGCATTGAACTACCTTTGCATTTCTTGTTGAGGAAGCCTTTCAGAGGCCCTAGCTATGTTTCATAACTTTCTCTGGTTTTACATGTCAGATGCATCTTACTCTCTTGCCTCTTCCCTTGCACAAGTTCCCCTTGGAATTCCCTGGGAGATGCTGCTGTGGGCAGCAGAAACGTGGGCCCTTCATTGGAGGGCACTGTTCCTTGAGGGCATGTTAATGGGACACTAGTCAGGGCATTGATGGGACCTGGGTGCCCAATTCCCTTTCAACAGGGAATCAGTTCAAAACCCTGTGAGAGTGCCTACCCAACCTCCCAGATTCCTTTTTGGACAGTGTACAGCCAGACCATACAAACCATCTTGGGTTGTGTCAAGATTAGAATCCTTTTGAAAGCTAATGGTTGAGTGCAAAGGTCCTGTTTTGGCTTCTCAGGAATCATAAAATAAGATAATCTATGTACAGTGCTAAATAATAAATTTTAAAAGTGTTTGTGAAGCTGTTCATAAGCAATTGAATCCTAACAGAATCATCTTCAAATGGAAAAAGCTGAAATAAAGAATCAGCCTTGTTAAAGCAGGAAGAAATTCAAAAACCACAGGCCATGCCTATTTTTATCGGGGTACATCAAAAATCCCTCATTTACTTTATTCACTCTTGCCATAACCAAGGAGAAATTTGGTAACAGGATCTAAAAGACAACATCACATAATGGACAGCACATCAGTTAATACTGATTGTGAACATATCTGTCTTTTATAGCTGAAAAACTGGGAGGCAAATGTGGCACTCACTTCTTCCTGAGCTCAGCACAGTGCTCATCCTCCCCAGCCACTCATCAACCAGGCACTGAGCAGGTATCCAAAAGCCTTCATTTGCAGTGCATGCTGTAGTCTATAATCATGGTAATCCTGTAAGGCAGTGCTCCATGGCTGCCAAAGATTGATTAAAAAAACTGGAAATATTACGTTTTTTCCCTTCCCAAATAATGCCCGAGGCAAAATGTGTTTCTTTGCCAGATACTTTCAGCTCTCTCTGAATTACCTTCCCAGACAGGGGTAACCAGACACATTTCTTAACTGGCATTAAAGGTGCAGCCTCTGGTTTTCAGTTTTTCAACCTGTCAAATATCTTTCAAATTTAGAGACTACACACTGTGGACCACTGCCAAACAGCAAGGGAAAAATCTGCCAAGTAACCCTTCAGGTGTCTCTTCATTTGGGTCACTTGTAGCTCTGGCTAGCACAGCCTGACAGACCTACACAGAATTAGGAAAGGACTGGACCATACTTGGGTGCCTTCTGTTCCAGTGCTGGTGAAAGCAGCCTTTGAGCTGAAGTGATCTCCATTTCCAAAAGGCAAACAAATCCAACATCTCCATGCAAAGACTGCTGTCGCTGTCATCTTCAAACAGTGCCACACTACTCTGAAATGCAATTCACTACTCAACAGCAGGGAAATTCAGTGCCCTGTAAATGCTTCCTCTCTGCATCATACCACAATTAAATGTCATAAATATTAGGAGCCACTGAGGCATATAGAAGAAATGCCCTTCCAACCCTGGGAGTTTCCTGCAAGCCAGGGACAAGGTAGAAAAAGAAAGAAATTCAAGTCTTATGAAGGAGATACAATCTCTTTAGATGTGCAGGCCAAGCTAAGGTTGGGAAGTGGGGGCACACAAGGGCTTGGGCAGCTGGCTCTGGGCTTTGACCCTGCTTTGAGCCACTGCTGCTGAGCACTGGGATGTGCTTCAGGGTGCCCCATGCCAGAGTCTGCAGACACATCTGGCTCTGCTGCTCCACTGGGACTTTATCATTCACTCCATTAGGATCTGGAAGGAATCCATCCTACAGCTTGGGACTGCAGTTGTTTGTTTGTTATTTATTATTGTTTTTAATATGGTAGCCTTAAACGGCCCAAACATACAAAGGTACCACAGGGTTCAGCCTTGACGAGAAGCAGATGAGGAGGCAGACCCTGCCTACAGTAATAAAATGCAGAAAGCTGATGTAGCAATGCAAAAGGCTTTTGTGTGGTTTCCTTCTCACTAGCCTGTCTCTTGGTTCCTAGGGATGTAGGAGACAGAGTCCTGGTACTGCTTTGCAGAATTGTTGTTAGGAGGACGTTCTTTCAAGGCAGCAGAAATTGCAAGGAGCTTCTGCCTCCTTTGGCCACAGCCTGATTCTAATAGCTCTGTTGCATTCAGAAACACCTTGTATTACCAAAAGGGCCTGTGATATTCACAGGGCTGCTGCTCATTCAAATACAAAATGGGAGATAATCATTATTTATTGTGCTAATCATTATTTATTTTACAATTGTCTTGTTTGTGCCAGGTTTTAAACTTCACACTTCAGCCGTTTCATGGAGAGGAAGATTTTACCAGAGCTCTGTTCACCACAATTCAAATCCATGGTTCAGTTTGTGCTGGGGAACGTGTAAAAAGTTCTTCTCCCATAGGCAGAAGTGGCTGAAGAGATCTTGCTCAACCGTAGCACAGAGTGCTGTACCCCACTGCACAACAGAAGCTGAACTCAAGAAGTTTCAGCAAACAAAATTCCACAGTTCAGGAAATTAGAAGCCTGCTAAAAGCAAGGATTGTAATGGAAAATATTTTGCAACCCTAACTCTAGCTGTTTCTAGAGAGATAAGCAGAGGAGAGCAAAATAGAAATTCAGCTAAGACATCTGGACTAATTCTTCTGCAAAATTTCCCATAGAATTTTTATTAAAAACACAGGCAGTGGCCTGGACAGCCCAAAGCAATATAAAAGCAATGTGGATCTGTTTACTCAAGCCACCTACAGAAATAGTAATACCATGCTGATTTTAATAAACCTCTTTATTTTTCTTCTCTCTTTTTTTTTTTTTTTTGATGATGGCAGAGACTGCCCTAAGTAATATAAGAACTTTTAAGAACTACCAGTATTAATAACATAAATACAGAGGTGACTTATTCATTTTTAATTGCACAGCTAGTCTGTGATATTGGCATAGCAGAAAATGTTTCAAACTTACAATCCTATCAATTAGAATGACTATTGGTAACCTGAGATTAGTTACTTCCTGTAAAATTGGATATTGCTGAAATTACTCAGATTACCAGAGCTGTCTGGGAACACTAAATCCACATACCACTTGTCCCATGTGCTGAATATAATAACTAATGGCAAATTAGTTATATATTAGTTATAAATTAGTTATATATTAACTAATGGCAAATTGTTTGGTCAGTTAGGTAATAGACAGCTATGGACTATCCCTAACTGTCAATTATTATATCAGAGACAGTTTTTCATCTAAATCTTATTAAAAGACCATTTTTGTTTCCCAAGTTTACTGAATACAGCAGATGTGGATCTGAACGAAGTTATCTTTTCTAATGGATACAGGACACATGGTGGTGTGGTACTAATAAAGGTTTGGGCCAAGATTTTCTAAAATGGGAGAGTAATTTTAAGATTCCACCATCCATATTTAGTGTTGGAATTCAACAACCTTTTTTCACAGAGCTCCAGCAGATCCTATTGAAATCAGTGGGTGTCAGAGCTTTTGGAAGTTGAACCACTAATTCAAGAATCCCAAGGGAGAGTTAAGAGCCAAATTTTCATCTCCTCATGTTTGAAAATCAGGGGATAAGATTCTGTGTGTACCAAAATTCCCTTCCACTTCAGTGAAGCCAGGATTTTTCTCTGATCTGGAGCTGATTTATGAGAAAACCAGGTTGCCCTGAGAGGCACAGACAAAGGCAGGTGATATAGGCCCTGCCAGCACACAAAAACATGAGGTCATCCAGACATGCCAGGAATTTTATAGAATAACTATTCTGCTATTTTAGATTTTTTTCTGACATTTTTTGACAGGCTGGTTAGAATATTTACTGGTTTTAATTTTGCTGTATTCTGAGCATTCCATTTTAATTTTGCTATATTCTGAGCATTCTTACACACATGAAAGTTAACATTTTTTGCCTGTGGGAGGACATGCTCCAAATCAATACTGTACATATGTGATGCAATGGGAAAATGCAGAGACTTTTCACAGCTTATCAACTTCCAAGACAATTATATTACAGGCATGTTGAGGGCCTGGACAAGCACTTCAAGTAGTCTTGGAGTATAATTGTTTTTTCTCTAATTACTGTAGTTGAATGTCCCTCAAAGAGCTTTCTAGAAAGCATTTCTGCAACCACCATGGGCAGGAAGAGGGGCTTCTGGACAGCAGGGCAGAGAGGCAGGGAGTGACCTGCAGACCCAGAGCTGGTCTCTGCCCTTTGCTCGTGCCCTGCTCCTTGTGCCCATGGGCACCTCAGGGATTCAGCTCTGCTTCCAGGGCTGCTGCTGGCAGCTGAGCCTGCCCTGTGATCAGGACAGATTTACACATGTTACATCCTTATGGATGTGCAACTCTGGAGGACAGGCAGATTCACTCCCTACCCATGTCATCAACAGCAGAGGCACGCCCAGCAGCAAAGCCCTTTGGCTCCATCTCTGGTGAATCATGCCAGCGTGGAACCTGATTCTCCAGAAGAGATAACATTGTAGCTCGAATATTTAATAAACAAGGCTGGGCTTGAGCTTCCTCTGGGTAAAACCACACAGGGTCCCTTTCAGTTTCAGGAGGTGAGAACCAAAACTGTGCTCTGCCTCCAAACAAAAGCTGGCTTTTATCCGTGTCCAGGATTTTCCTAACGCCAATGTTGTGGTTCTTGTTTTTCCACAAAAACAGTGCTAGGGATGGAGCCATCTCTTGAAAACTTCCAGGATTTATAGCAACTGGCAGCATGTTCAATCCGTAATTGTTTTTGGAACAGTCATAATCTTATTAGTTGCCAGTCTCTCCTACCAAGATAAATTTAAAGGAAATCAATCTGCTGACACTTCCCTGATATTTCTGGCAATTCTAACCTTTAAATTTAGCAGTTGCACTGAGTGTATACCTTGAGGGTGTGAAACCCAAAGAATTAAACAGTTATCTACTAGCAGTGAACAAAGACCATACACTGGCAAAAGCCCTGACTTTGTCCAGTCAGGAAGATATTGAAGCAACTTTGTCAACAAGTTCAAGCAAAGATTTAATGTAATTATCTGGATGGGTAACAAACATCAGAACATCATTAGCAGAGAGAATTATTTTATACTGCTTCAAACAAGAAATATATTTTATCCACTGACCTTCTTTCCTTCTGTCCTGTGGTGACAGAAGGAGATGTCAAATCATAAATTATCTGCACTTTGGGACTGGTAAAGGTTTTGAGTTATCTGACTGTGTTCACAAAGTACCCCTACTTAGTGTGAGCTGGATTTATTTCTTTAGTGGAAATTCAACTGTTCTGGCTGAATATCAAAAGCTGAATAATTATTTCTGTTCTTGAAATTCTAGTCTTTGGGAGAATGAAAATCTTGCAATCAAAAATCCGGTTTACCCAATAACATTAGATTAGTAATGATACTGCCAGCAGTGTCACCATTACTGCTGGTGGTGACAAAATATTATTTTGGCTGCACAGTCACACACATCCAAATGAAGATCTGATACAAGCTCTGCAACCTCTGGAAGTTGTTTGTTTGTAAAATTCAGCCCACTGAACACATACATGAATGTATGAATTGAAAACATAAGCACAGAGGTTAGATGTGACCAGAAAACCTAGAATGATTTGTGTGGCACGTCCATGTGGGGCTCTGCAGGCAGCCTGGACAGACAGGTTGTGTCTCAGAGGGACAAACCCTACAGATCACTCAAGAGACTTACAGGTGAGTCAAAATTCACAGAATGACCAGGTTGGAAGAGACCTTCAAGATCATCGAGTCCAACCCAGCCCCAGCACCTCAACTGAACCCTGGCACCCAGTGCCACATCCAGGCTTTGTTAAACACACCCAGGGATGGGGACTCCACCACCTCCCTGGGCAGCCATTTCAGAACTTTATCACTCTTTCTGTAAAAAACTTTTTCCTAATATACAACCTGTATTTCCCTTGGTGCAGCTCGAGCCTGTGTCCTCTGGTTCTGTCAGTTCCTGGAGAAAGAGCCCAACCCCACCTGACTACAGCCACCTTTCAGGAAGTTGCAGAGAGTGAAAAATGAGGGTTAACCTCTCCCAAGGGTCTAAATCCATGGCACTGAGTGGCTGCATCCAACCTGATCTGCAGAGACAGGACAGAATACTTTGCCATGGTTACTGCTTGTTGCTATCTGGACACTTCATAACCTCTTTTCAATTGTACAATGAATACACAGCATCTGGATTCTGTTATGTTTGAAGCACTCATCAGAGCTTGAAGGAGAGGAGATGCTGGTGAAGAGGCTGATGCAGCAGTGGACAGCACTGCCTCTCCACTGATAGCTCTGGCATTCCCACAGCAGCCAGTGTGGTCACACTGCTATGCAGATGGCATTTGCTGATGGGAATTTATTGATACAACTCATTAAAGAGGAGTCTATTTGAGAGTGCCCTGTGCTTACACTGGAATGTTTCACAAGTAGGAAATGTCACATCCTCAGCCAGCCTGGATCCCACAGCACTGAAGCTCAGTGGTAAGGAGGAGACAACTGCCTGGTTGTGTATTGCACTCTCTTTTCCCAGCATAATTTGGGTCTTTTTTTTCCTTCCCTAGCTAAATCAAAGGTGCAGCTCCCTGTAGGTGCTCTGAGGGGAGACACTACAAGAGCTGTTGAAACTAAAAGAGAGCTAAAGAAAAACAGGTATAAAATATCCATTAATATATTTGGGTTAGAAATCAAAGGAAAGTTCTGGTCATGAGATGATGAGAGAACTAGACTGTAATTAGAAAACAGGAAAGAAAAAAATCACCTCATTTATGGGTAGGATTAGAAGACACAGCTGACTGCAGAAGCTGGAAACTAGACTTGAAAACTTTTCCCACCAACATTTTTTTGTCTCCTCCAGGAGATGGAAAACAGGGGCATTTTCCAGATGTGGCTCAAAAGGATGGCTCCAGTTCTCTGGCTGCCTGATTAAAACTGCAGCTCTGAATCCCAGATCTGTGACTTTAGGGTGACAATCTGGAGCCTGAACTGGGTATTTGTACACATTCTTTACAGCCTTAGAATCAGAAGCCCTTAAGGCATCAGAAATATGGGAAATATGTGGAAATATGGGCCCCTGCATTGCTACTATAACTTTGTGTATCCTCTATTGCTCATGGTGGTACTACTAAATATCCCTTTCCCAGAGCTGCTCAGTCCAATTCATATTGCAGCTCATAAACCCACATCCTTTAGCCCAAGTTCATATTATGGAGAGTAATACTGAAAATTACTTTTACCATCCTTCAGAACAAAATTGTTACTTTACATTTACAGATTCTTTCTTCCTCTCTTTCCCCTAATGAAAAGTAAATTTTCTACAAAGACAGAAATTATCCCCCAGTGTTTTAACTGAAAGCAAATTTCTACTCAAAAACCATAGGCAGGCAATTTTTGTAGAACTGTTCTTCACTGACAGAAGAAATTCAGTATGGTTTTCTTACCTTGCTAATACACATGAACTGATATTTTCTTTTATAATCCTTTCTTTACACAAGTCAGCATTAGAACCTGGATTTTGAACAGTTTAAATCTTAATTGAATTTCCTCAGCAGAGATGTAATCACTGAAACACTGTTCATTGTATAAATAATGCTGGAGAAAATCAATCCTGAACTAAGCACCAGTAACTATTATCAAGATTTAGGTAGATCTTTTACAAAGTGTCACACTTCAGGATTTAGAAGTTAAAAATACTGTTTATATCTCAAGACAAATTACAGAGCAGGAATTAATCTCTATCCATATCCTTCTTATCCATTTAAGATAGTGATGACAGGTACTATATAAACATCAACATGTGTGATAAACCCTGCTGATTTTATTTCACTGATCTGACTGAAGAAGTTATTGTGTTGAAAGGTATTTTGAGAATCAGGCAAATAGAGTCAATTGCCTGGCTGGAATGAGCCTTGCTCACCCTTTGTGACCAGAGTCTGCTGTGTTGTGAGGTCCCCAGGACGAGGTGAGAGATGAGAAATTGACTTCATGTTCTCAGAAGGCTGAGCTATTATTATATTATAATATTATAAGGAATTATATACTAAAACTATACTAAATTATAGAGAAAAAGATAGAGAAGGCTAGAAAAGAATAAATAATAAAAAACCCTTGACAGACCAGAGAGTCCAACACAGCTGGACTGGGATTGGTCATCAAGTAAAAAATAATCCCCATGGAACCCATCAAAGATGCACCTGCCACATTCCAAAGCAGCAGAACACAGGGAGAAGTGATCAGATAATATTTTTACATTTCTTTTCTGAGGCTTCTCAGGAGACAAAATCCTGGCAAAGGGATTTGTCAGAAAATATCATGGTGACCAGAGTCTGCTCCTGACTGAGCACAAGCAGCTGCTGGGTCACACCACTCAGCCACAGCCCAGGTGTTGCTGCTCTAAGATATTGAAAACTGGGGCTTCTTACTCAAAGGAGTTTTTGTTCCAGGAGATTGCTCTGCCATGGCAGCTAAATCCCACTTCTGAATGAAAACATTCACAGGTTCCTCTCGTGTCAGGTATTTTTTTCCCCTCCATTACATGTCCCATGCTAATTATAGAATTATCTGAAGGGCTTTCTAAGTGAAAAGGACTGTAAAACCCAGTTCAGTTTTGCAATTACATTTCCTCTTTCTATCCTGTGGGGCTAAAGAGTAACTGATTTCCTTCTAACATGCTAGGTTTTTGATAGCTTCACAATGTTTCCTAATCTCTTACTGACTTCCAACTGATGAGTAAGCTGCTGTAAAATAGGTAACAAATATCATGATGAACAACTTTTCAACACAAACAGGAGGGAGAAAGGCAGAGAAGCAGAGTGTATGGAAACACCTCAGTTTAACTGTGATTCAGAGGAATACCAGGCCAAGCTATGGACTAATTTTAACTACAGGAATACTTTTCATCATTTTTGATGACGTCTAACATATTTCAAAGTCTTCATATTTCAAAACTCCCAGACTAACATTTTGGGAATTAAATGTTCTTGCTTCTGTTTAAAAACGCTTTACCAAGGGGAGAAAAGAATGTTTAAAAATATAAAGAGTCAATGTCCAAATGCCACTCAAATGCTTTTTTTCTTTGATCATTTGCAAAACATAGCCACTTTTAGGTTGTCTCAGATTTGGGATGCTGGCTTTCAGCATTTTGGTATTTTCAGAAAGAGGATATTGATTTCTAGGCAGGAAGCTGGCACCTGAATTTTAGGAACCAATGATGCACACAAGCCAGCTATGGGACGGTCTGCATGCTTACTTCATTACTAAATTCTGTCTTTCAGACTCTTCCCAGCACCAGTATCCAATAAAGAGCATTTTATCCTATTTTTCCTTGGAATTGTTGAGTATCCAAGGACAAAAAATGCTTCAGACCCATTGTTGGAGGAGGTCTGAGGCAGCTCCCTGTGCTGGGCTGCTCTGCGTGGCTGCTGCTTCCTGAGGGATCAGATCAACTGCATGCAGTAGAAATTCTCCCAGGAAAATCAGAGATCCCACTGTGCCCACACTGATGTTCCCATTGTTCCTCACAGTGGCAGCCAGTCTGATGTCCCAGGAAATGGTAGAGATGTGATCCAAGTCCTATAAGCTCTTCAGAGCATGAAAGGAAAATCTGACCTGTCCCAAAAGAGTTTGCACTAGTGCAAAGAAGCTGGTGCATGTGCATGTGTGAAAACAATCCACATGGATTGTGGATTATTTGGGTCCATCCTCTGCTGTGGGAGATGTGGAGCAGGGTTACAGACCCAGTGCAGGAACAGCTGAACCCTGAAGGATGCAGCTGAAATGGTGAGTTCAGTAAATAATTTATGAGAATTATGGGTAGCAATGGCCAATTTAGTGAAAGGGAGGGCAAAAAACCATTATCATAAGCCCTGCACTGAGAAGGATCAAACATTCTCAGTGGACTATAACAGACAAGAACAGCATTGCCTTGCAGTGCAGCATCCTCATTGATTCTGTCAGCCTGCTCCTGGTGAGATGGGACCCAACACCCAAGGGTTACTGGTGCCTGTGCCTGGCAGCATTGACTAAACTGGGTTTGACAAACACTCATGAATCCCACAGCTGCCTCCTGTGACAGATCAGGGCATGCCCTGGTTTGACTTACATTTGCTGCTGGAGATCCCACACTGAGTCAGACATGAGTGGAATCCAGGAATCCTGCTTCCACCTCCTGCATTACCCACCCAGAACTCCAGCTGGCAATGATTTCATCAATCATTTCAGGGTTTAGGGGGTGCCAGGCACCAGGCTGAGGTTCCAGGAGGAATAGTTACTTCAGTGCTTGTGAAAACAGGAAGAACTGCATTCCCTGAGCATGGCTGTGGGTGCACACAGACTTTTTCAAGAAACTTCTCATCAGATGACAGCCTCAGCCCTAAACAAAGGAGAAAGGCAGCTCTCTGCTGCACTGAGCATGGCTTGTTTCCTTAGAAAACTCTGTAGAGATACTTCAATAAATTCATTTCAATGTTTTCAATAAATCTGCATTTTTCCAGCCTTGCCAAATACTGCCCAGGTAGGAGCCATCACAAAAACTGCACAGGGTGCAATTAAAGACTGTAATTCTGTTCAGGTTCACTGGGAACTTAAACCTGTGCAGGTAATCACAATGCTGGCATTTGCTATCCGCTTTGTGTTTGACCTTGTAACCTAAATAATGACCTCTTGCAAGCACAGATTTTACCAGCTGTCTACCTTCTGTGTTTCCAAAGTCTTAGGGATAAATTCCATCTTTCAAAAGTTGTAAACTGCTTTCTGTCACCTTAAAATAGACAGTGGTTCTGCCAGAGACATGGGAAAAACAGATTATCAGTTGAACCCTGTGAGGTTACTACCAATGCATCACATTTTTAGAATCGATTAATCAGGAGAGGAAGGTTAGGGGTAGCTTTATAACAAATGGTAGTTTTCTTCCTCTCTCATAAGGGTATACTATAGGAAGCAATAGACCACAGAAAATGGCTCCCCCCTTTGATTTTACTGCAGATCTGGCCACAGGAAATGTTGCACATTTGGATCAAGCAGGATAAACAGCAAGGACTTCCTCTTTTGTGAAATCATCTTTAAGCAGCACCTCTCCCCAGGAAAATAGGTTTTCCACTTTACATAATGTTGCAGCAGCAGTGGTTTGTTCCTAAGTTTTTTCTGGGTAGGTTATGAACTTTACAGCTCTGACCACAGATCAGTTATTTATCATAACAGGAAAGATGAGACCAAAGATATTTCCTAACCTTCTCTTTGCAGATCAGAGAGAAGGCAACAAACATTAATGCTTCACAATCAACTGACAAAGATTGTACAGAAACATGAATTCCTCTCTTCTAATCATATTTGGTTGAATTAATCTCCAATTTTAAACAGCAAGGAGCAAATCAACACACAGGTTCACTCAAATCTCTTCTCCAATGCAGCATGATCAGTCTTTCAAAAGTAGATTTGCTGGTACAAAAAGAGTGCTTTTGTTTAGAGACAAACAAAGGAAGGCAGTAGAGAAATACCCCGTTTGGGGAGAATATTCATCCATTTGGTATCTGTAACAGGTGTTCACATGTATCCTGGCACTATATAGAAAATGAAAAATGTCTTTGAAGTAGTGTTGGAGACAAAAAGCTTTTCCTCATCTAATACATTTGCCCCTCAGCATCAGTGAGCCCACAAACACTGAAATCCAGTGGCAGATCTAACACATTTTGTATGCTGCAGCAGAAAATTAGTAACTGTAGGAAAGTGTGTTCCTACTTTATAGTGCCATATGACCAGTTGCACATAGCTGGGATTGCTCAAGTTACTGTACCACAAACCTGAAGTGCAGAGTATTTCATACAGGACCAGATTGCAGAATTAACCACAGGCCTGCAATGTGCTGTGCAGAGCTGTGCTGCTGCAGGGGAGGTGGGACAGACACCACCCTCTGCAGAGCCAATTCACAGCACCCACCAGCATGCTTGCAAGTTAAAGGTTTAAGAAATGAGGGATTAATCACAAGTACCTAAACTCTTACACCAGCCACCTTGGAGGAGGGGTGTTGAGTCCCTCTCCAAACACCACTCCACACTGTCACACACATCACTGGAGCACACAGGTCATGAAGAAAACCTGGGGCAAGCACCTTCACTCCACACTTGCCAGTGAAAGTGTCTGTTCCTGTGGTGTTTGTCCTATGTCTAGGTTGCATTTTGCTTCCACTCCTGGAGACTTTGGGGTCATGCCATTATCTTGCCCCTCCAGCTGGCACTGTGCTGAGGTGCCCCCAGCCTGTTTTAACAGGTTGGTTCTGGCATGTTCCTCGAGTGTGCTGCTCACCACAAAGTTAATAGAAAAAGGAAAATCAGCTGTGGTTGATTTTCAGCAGCTCAGGAGACTGCCTTGGGAAGATCTGTCCTACTCAGATGCCAGAAATGCATTCAGAAAGGACACAAAGGAGGTGAACATCATTGGCCACACTGCAGAAGACACGTCTGATCAAAAGGCTGAAGTCATGAGCATCTGTCATTACTCTAGCTTTGGCTTCAGTGAACTTTGGATTGGTTGTGTCTTGTTTTGACATCAGTTGGACACTTCCTAGTTCACATGAGCCTGAACACACAAACAGGACTCAGCATGTTGGGACTGCACGCCATACAAAGAAATCCTGCAAGCCTGAATTTGCTGAGGCTTGCCTCAGAAAGAAATGTGGGTGATCTACAGTTTATGGGGCGTAAACCACAGGCTGCTGGCTGTAGAGAACACACTGCTACTTCTCCATGCCTTTGCATCAGACAACACAGAGATATTGAAACACTATCTTGACTTTCATTCAAAACAATGCCCCACTCAAGATTTCCAACAAAAGATTTCCAACAAAAGATTTCCAAGGTTTCCTTGCTGGAAACAACATCAAGAGAATATATGCAATTAGCAATTAAAAAAACATTGAGTAGCTCCCAGCCACCTCACCAGTGCATCTCAAGTAAGTTTAGCACTTCCAGATTGAGAAGTATGGTCTTTATGAGCCTGCTACTGAACTTCATGCTTTGTTTCTGCAGCCCAAAGCTGGCCTTAAAGGCTGTGGCCATCCTGCTGTGCTTAGAAAATCCTTTTTCATTAAGATATAGATAGGTAGATAGATAGATAGATAGATAGATAGATAGATAGATAGATAGATAGATAGTAGATAGATAGATGTAGATAGATAGATAGATGAGTAGATGATGATGATGATAGTCGATGAGATAGATAGATAGATAGCAAATAAATTTAAACACCTTGTTACTGAAATTACTGAATTTTCTCTGAATGCAAGCAATGCAAGTCTGTCTGCCATGTAAATATAAAAAATTTAGTTAGTTTGATTCTTTAACAGAAATTCTATTTTGTCTGGTCTCCTGGAAAGGGTAAGTTTTTGTGTTAATTTTTACATTAGCTGGGAAGAGGCACGTCCAGGACTCAGAGGTTGTTCTACACCACGTCACATCATTTCCAGGGATGGGAGAGGGATTTTCTTCCAGGATGAAGGGGCTCCTTGCATTGAGTAAGCATGGCAGGCAGAGCAGGAGGGCAACACTGGTCCCAGGGCAGAGGGAGGCTGGGATCACTCTGGTCCCAGGGCAGAGGGAGCAGCCAGGAGGAGGTGGCTGCACTCAGCTAAGGTGTGCTGTTGGGGATTTCCATAGTGATCAGTAATGTTTCTTTTCTTGTACCCTCTGTCAACAAAATTGTTTATGTTACTGTTTGCTGTCTTATCTCATTGCTGTTTCCAGTAAATTGTTCTTATTCCAACCTCTACTGTCATCTTCACTTTTTGTGCCTCCAATTCTCTTCTCTATCCCACCACAAGGGAGAGGGGGAAAAGGGAGGAGCAAGCAGCAGCATGGTTTGAGTCTCAGTGGGAGCACTAAATTGGGGAGTGCCATTCCTAAACAATGACATCTGCTATAGAAAATTTGATGGATGCCCTTTTTGAAACAAGACCCTTCTGTTTAAGCAGAAATGGCATTTATAATAAATACAGTACTGGTGGAAGAAAGACAAATCTATTGTCTGAGAAGAACAAGCTATTTAAATTCCACAGTGATGGAAAAATTGAAGGGAAAGAGATGGCTGAGGGGCTTTGTGAGTCTCACAATGCTTCGAGTGCTGCAATGAGACCAGAAAATAATAGTGATCAGCTTTAGAGATTGTGTCTGTTTCAAACACACATCATTTCAAACAATGATGACAACTCTTCCAGTCTCATTTTAGTGCTGTTGCTGTTATGGAAACTTTCTCTGTCCTCATCAGCTCGATCATGTGTCTGTACACCAGTAATGAATCACAGATGACACTTCCGGGACTCAGCCCCTTTTGAAGGCATTTGCTTCCTTCATAAGCTCTCTGGTCAAGTCTAAAATCTTATTTTCAGAGGCTGAGTGAACAGTATGAAGAGATTTTGAGGATTCATTGAGAAACACATGAAAACAACAATGGCTATTTATGTACTGGTACTTTTACCACTGATGTCTTTGTAAATGATGACTTTAAATTTTAGAGATGCAGACAGACATATAAAAATTATAATAAATACAAATAAATAAAATAAATTCAGATTCCTTTGTAAGATATCTTGAGTGCCTGTTATCTCCTTTGCTGGGACTAAGCTTTTACACCACCTGATGAAAATTTGCTATAAGTACTCCTAAGGGCTCAGGGCAAGAAGGATTTCTTCTGGTGGTTTGAGGTAGTCTCAGGCAGTTGATCATTTAATTAACTTTGGAAACAAGACTCACACTTCCATGGATTAGATCCAGAAAAAACCATTATAATGCTGACTTTTAAGAGCTCAGCCATCCAGGAGAACCTGTAACCCTGAATACAGCTTGCTGTAAAAGACTCCAAGAAAGGACAAGTGTAGAAAAATCAGCAATGTGAAATAGCCTTTAGTAAATGCCAAGAAGAGAGACATTTCTTTGCCTCTAACTATGTGCATGTTTTCCTCTGGACTGCAAAGGCACAGTGCCCACTACCCACATCCACTGCAGCAGCCCCAGCCCTTTCTCCCACACCTGGCAGGGACAGCATCTCTTCTTCCCTTGAGGAGCTCTGTGGTTACAGAACATGTCTGAGATGTGGGAGGCTGGAGTCTCTGCCTTCCCCTGCCTGAAGGGAGCTGTCCTTGTGGGTGCACTATCACCCTTCTCAGGTAGCTGAGGGAGCCTGGGAGGGGCTGCTGTGAGCTCAGGTGCAAAGCTGACTGTCCTGAGTGTGAGGAGTGCAGGGGCTCCAGAAGTGATGCTGCCAGAGCCAGCACAGCCAGCCCCCTGCTCCCCCTCTCCTCCAGGGTGTCCTTTCAGCTGCAGGCTCCAGGAGAAGCAGCAGCCTGCCTGTGCCAGGTCACACAGAAATCCTGGGGACTCACTACAGCTCTCACCTCTGCTGGCTAAAATAAGGATACTTAAAACTCCCAACTACAAAACTGCAGTGGCCAAAACTACAGTGGGATGGGGTGGGGGTCCCAGTTTGGGTTTCTCTGGGTCTGGACTGAAGGCACTCCAGACAGCAGTTCATGTTCACACTCAGCTGTTTATCATTTCTTATCAGTAAAACAGTCTCACTGCTGGGAGTTCAGCAGCTTTTCATTAGAAGGCACAAAATGCCCAACAATCTCTTCTTCCAAGGGCTTTTAAGGCTGAACTATCCAATGAAGAGCTGACACCTGGATTATTTTCCCTTTTAACCCAATGACTGATCCCACAGAGCTGCAATGGGGACTTTCCTGCCCAATTACAAAATGCCCCAAACCCATGGAGAAGGAGGAAGAAGGAGCATGAAGAAGAAGCCCAGGATGACACCCTGTGACCTCCATCTGGCTTCCATCCACAGCACACTAAAAATCCCAAACCCTCAATTTCTCACCCAGTGACACACCTGCACTCCTCTCTATGATCTATTGCACACTTTTGTGGGTTCCAGTCTGTCTTGGAGTCTGGGAAACTTTCTCCATGAATGAGGGTCAGAGTCAGTGCTGCCCTGGGGGTCAGGGCACCCCAGAGCAGACACAGAAATATTCCCTGGGGTGCCCTGGGTTTGCACAGGATGGGATGGCAAAGCAAGGCAAGCAGTGTGCACAGCAAAGGGACAGATCTGAGCAGTTCAAGTACCTGTAGCTGGACTCACTCCACTAATATACAACCCATTTCTGACTGCTAATGAGAGTGAAAATTCTCTTTCAGTATTTTTGTAGCTATTAGCCCTACAGGAATTTCTGTTGGAAATCACTGACAAGCTCCTGTCATAAGCAGAGATAACTTGGTGTTCAATGGCAGAGTCTGGCTGACAGTTTTATTACACTCCTGAGCCAAACAATAAACTGCATTTAAAGCCAGATGACTCTCTTGTTGCACATCCATATATGTTTTACAATACAGCTGTAAACAATAGTGAAAACTTCAACAGGAAATTAGATTTGCAGGTTTCAGCTTTTAGAGGTTGGGCAAATTAATCAGAGTATTTAGTGCTCATCTGTCACTGATGCATTTTGCACTAAACATTCCCAGGGACCTGTCCAAAGTGAGACACACAATGTGAAATTCAAAAGTCCCACTGTCACCCTAATTTTCTTTTTATTCAGTTTGAAACCTATTTCTAGCAAATCACCAAACACTGACTTGTGGTTTTCATGAGCTCCAATGCCATGAAAATAAACTTATTCATTAGTCTAAACATACAATGCCATGACAGAAAAGGCACAAACAACACCATGAATTTCATCCCAGTAGAAGTTTGTGCTGGGAGCATTTTCCTTGGTGGCATTCACCCACCAGATGAAGCTGTCCCCATAATTCAGTCTAAAGTATTATTTCCATCTCAGCATTTTGGAGTGTATTTCCCATTTCAATTAATTCCTTATTATTTGAACTCTAATGAGCTGTGGGGTGCAACCCACTGGCATCTTCAAGGCACACTGACTGTCCAGCTTTGTCACTTCACACAAAGCCCTTTTCTTAAGGTTATTAGTTTGGATGGCCATGTAAAGGGAAAAAGTAATATATAAGAGGATTGAAAGTAAAAACCAGATGTGCTTTTTAAAATCTATCCTCATGCAATCCAAAGCACCAATGATAGCATGCTTATAGCAGTGCTAACATCCTGTCTTGCACTTTTGCTTTGTAGTAATCAACACACAGACCTGCACCAGGTCAGTTAAAGCAGTGAAAATTCAACCTGAAAGTGGAATTTGTGCTTTAGCTAAGGTGCCATCTGATTAGGCTCTTTAAAAGCTGGCTAATCCCAGAAGACTGCTCCAAAAAAAATCCTGCAGGCAGCATTTGCACAAAATCCACAATAAAATTACGTTTCATTTCCAAATAATTTTCAACTCCAACTTCTTTTCCTAAAGGCAGAGCCAGTGCACAGATCAGATTAAGAAACAGCAAAGAGAACAAAGTCATTCAACAAAGGCACTAATAACAGCCCAGAGCACACAGGAAGAAATGTCATCTAGAGTTTATGCACTTAGAAAATAGTTTTCTGGCTTTAAGAGTGAATGACATCAGTTTACCAAGCATATTTAAACAACAAGAAAACCCCACAAATAAACACTAAAAATAAATGCAAATAAAGCATAAAACACTACTGGTGAACTGCTCCCCTAATCAAAGGGACTACAGGTTACCTACTTTCTCATATAACCACTGCCATTAGTCTTGGAGAAGCAGCTCCAGAATTAAGTGCTTAAATTAAAAAGAAATAAAATAATTTTTGTCTGGAAATGGATTGTCCTTGTGCCCTGAAAGATTTGTGACCTTTTGAATACAACCTTAGGAGACCATTGTAGAAATTCCCCCTAATCCAAGGGGAAAAAAGGAAAACAAGGACACTGGGAAGAATATGGCAAAGATAGGAGGAAAAAATCTTGGTAAACTTTGGTACTCCCTAAAAGTAGAACTCCTCCTTGCTAGAAAAGCCATGCAGCAGGACAGATGCTGACTACACACTGGTTTGGAGTAAACAAAGCTTTTAAAATCAAAGAGTTAAATGCTTGCATCACTCCTCAGGTAGCAATGTAACAATGCTGATTTGGTGCTGATTTACTGCTAACTCAGCCAGGTCTGCAAGCTGGTCCTCTATCAACTGTTGCTTCCATTTTTAGCATTATTTTTAGTGCAGCAGGCAGAAAGAGGACAGGCATGTAGCCAGAAGAAGAGATCTGATGGAAGGGATTAAGTTTTAAAATTAAGCAGTACATGCTGTTTTTAAAGCTGAAAGGGAAAACAGGGAAATTTAAGAATGGTGGGGGAAAGGAGAGAACAGAAAATTACTGCCCTTCTGTTGGTGCTCTTGGAAATATTCCACTTGTTCTATATGACTAATGTGCAATCTGAGGCATGGACTAAAGGAAAAGTTATTCTCACTCCATCAGTGAGATTGCATCATTGCCTTGAAAACAGACCAGAATTCCTTCCCAGGAAACCTGCATTGGGATTGATTCATTCCCTCCCAAACTCAGATTATGGTGAAGTTTTTACATGGGTTAAACTAGCCAGACCATAATTTCTCATTTTTGAGAGCACAGAAGAGCTGTAACGTGGGAATTTGTATGGAAAATTCAGCTGTGGTGGAACCTGTGAAGTTGTGCACATCCGCTATCCCTGCAGAGACTGAAAACAAATGAAGATTGCCATGCAGTGAAGGCAAAATAGAGCAAATCCACACCCAAGAACTTCAGCATCACACAGAGCTGCCAATGGGAACAGCTGGGTAGGGAGTATGGCTCCAACAAAATCATGCCTGGATGAAAGAAGTGCCAGGCACCTCCTGGGAGCTGTGGCAGGGACACCCCAGGCTCACTCCTTCCCCTCCTGGGCCAGAGGCAGCCCCAGCCCTGTCCCCTGCCCTTGGGCCAGCTGCCCACAGCCCCTGGGAGCCACAGGGACCTGCAGAACCAGGTGCCATACCCTGTTACTGACAGGCTGAGAAATCCCCCCTGGGTTTGTAGTGCACCCAGAGCATTTCAGGCAGGAGCTCAGATCCTTGTCCACTGCTCCACAGGGGTTTGATTTCCTCCTCTTCAGCTGGCTTGGGCCAGGGTCAGCCAGAGGGCAGCCTGCAGCAGCTTCTTTCTTTGATTATTGATAAGGATTAGATTTCTGTTTCATGTACAGCAAGACATTTAACACAAACAAAAAGAGCTGATACAGCCCAACAGGCTGCAGCACAGCTGGAGCAGACACACACCACTGAAGGTTTATTGATGTAAGCTCCACGTGTACCTTACCAGGAGGACAAAACCTAGGGGGCTTTAGGGGGCCTTCTTTGGAAGGCAAAGAGTCATTTTTATGAGTATCACTTGAGCCATTTGTTACAGCAATCTGCTGTCTCACAGCCTAGCTCAGAGGGGAATCCAAGTTTGATTGGCTTCAAAAAGAGCTTGTGAAAGGTTTACCCTGATCACCTCAGGGAAGGAGCATGGTTGGGCTAAGGGCAGAGTTGCCCTTTGCTCTTGCCTTAGAACTACTGCCTCTAGTGCCCTCAATCCTGACCCAGAGAAACCCAGACTGGGACCCCCACATGAAGCAGTTAGCCAAGGGAGCCCAGATTAGACAATACAGCCCAGCACTGCTTGAAGCCAACATGAGGCAATAGCTCACCAAGAGGACAGTGGTATCTGAAGAATACTTCTGGCAGGATGGGACTTATGGGCTCGCTGCAAAACACACTGTGCTGTCCTGATGCTTCAGCAAAACACTTCTGACTCCTGCAGCCTTTCAGTCAGCAATATCTATTGTAAAGGATGCAAACCAGATACCTTGAGTAGAAATTCAAGCCTTTCAGATAGGGAAAAAGGGCACTGATTAATAAGCTGGCATAAACAAGTGAACTTTTTATTTCATTTACTTTACAGATTGGCTTAAAGCCCCCAAAATTTTGCAAATAATGATTGCTCCTAGGGGACTATCTCTGTCTGGTTAGTTTATTTGTTTGCATGTACATTTGGTAACTAAGGTCAAAAGTTTTATAGCAGCAACTGTCTCTGAACTATTACTTGGCTTTGATTTTTTAGCTGTGGCACTGAGACTTTTATGCAATATTGTTAATAATAGGAATGCACTTTGTTTTAGTTTTGACTAATTATAGATTTGCTTGATGCAGTATTTCATGTGCATGGGTAAAAGGTAATTGTTACAGCTTTACAAAATTTGAAGATTAAATTCTGCCTTTAATGACAAAGATATCACTGGTGATGCAGAGGATTCAGTGATGTCAGAATCCATTACAATTTCAGTTTAGCCATGAGATGGGGCAAAACATTGTCAAATCATAGTGACTCAAATAGTGACTCTACAACTTTAGAAATGACTGCTTGGGTTTAAGTTGAATAAGTACTAGAGCAGCACAGTGCAATTCACACAAATATTGCTATTTCCAAGCTGTAAAACTCAAATCACTAAATTTGATCAGTTCAGCCCTGTACTTACAAATTCAACATCATTCTTATTCCACTCAGTCTCAAAACCCTTCTAGGATACTTGACACAACTTGCACAAAGGAATTTTCTTCATGTAAATTTTAGGGAAACAATAATGAAATTTCAGCCTCCTTTGATTGTCTAAAGCAAGTGTTCATAAGCTGATACAATTATTTGGTATTTTCATTTGCTTTAGTTATAGTATTCACACACAGGGCAAGCACTGCCTGTGACACCTGGGATCAGAGCTGATGGCATCTGTATAAGTGACTCATCCTTCACCAGTACTGAATGGAAGCAGCAGAAGTGACAATTTGATCTTTTGTAGTAAATGTTCACCAATAACCAAGAAATAACATCTGCAGAAAGTGAAGGTCTCACGAACAGAAACAGCTAAACTCAGTGTGCAAGGGACTTGCAGCTGGCATTGCAGACTTACTGATGTGCAGCTTTATTTAACATATCCACTGAGAAGCTGAAAGAAAAATACTCTCTAACACTGAAGAAAACTGACATTTTCACCTTTAATATAAACTGCAAAAAGAGGCAACACCTCAAGCATCTCCCACAAAGGACCTCTCTGAGCATGTTCAGCATCATCACCATGGCCTTCCATTATCCTTGAGCACTTGCAAAAATTGGGATGTTCAGGTTCCATCTTGAACTCCCATTCATCAGAGTGTATAAATTTGTCCTTTGTCATTTTTCTTCAAACTGAATTTTGGCAGAGCAGTACTGGTGGGTGGGGGAGCTTTTGGAAAGATTCTTTTTTTTTTTTTTTTTTTTAATTTGGTCTTTTCAAACTGTTCTAAATACAGCAGTGGGGAATATGCCCTGAGGAGCAATGCTGTTGCATGTCTCTCAGGGGAGGGGTGTTGACAATTAGATATTGTCAGTTTCTTATTCCGTGCAAGAGGAAAACAAGCATTTGTGTTTCAGGCTAATCCATGGAAGCCTCTGGCCCAGCAGTGCTGAGTTCAGGGTGATGCTGTGGGGCCAGGAGGAGGGAAGCTGTCCATCAAGGCTTCCCAAGGGTGGTCTGCAGCTCTCTTGCAACACACAGGCCTTTTGTCTGTGTCCTGAGCAGGATCTGGGGGCTGTCCTCCTCAGAGCCAGCTGATTTTGAAGCTGTGGTAGCTGTGGGGTCTCCTCCAGCAGCTCTGGGATGGGGTGAGTGTCTGGACACTGGGATCTGTCAGCCACTGGAAGCCCGAGCCAGCCTGCCCCTGACAGCAGCCAGGCATTTTGGCAAGTCTGACAGCTGGGAATTCCAGAGCCCTGGCTACTTCTCCAAGCCTTCCTGTGGCTCCACAGGACAGCCAGAGCCCAGTGCAGGAGCTGGCCCAAAGTGCAATAGCTCCAGACTCAAGATGCACTTGGAGCAGAAGCAGCAGACAGCCCAACTCATGGTGCTGGAGGGGGACAGCAAACCCCAACCCAGCCCCATCCAAAGGGATGGACAGAGGGACTGGAGGAGATGTGCTCCAGCAGGAACACCAGCAGCTAAATCTGAAAGAGGAAAAGAGTGAGAAGGAGTGAGCATGAAGAAAAGGGCTGGGGCAGCCTACCCAGCAATTTACAATGCTAATCCCCTGCTGGGATTTTTCTGAGAGCCTCCCTGTCCTCACACACCAGAACATTCCCTGCCCTCTCCACCACAGAACCCAAACACAACCTGCCAAAGGAGAGTGCTCTGGAAACAATGACCTTCCCTTCACTTTTGGGGGTCAACTCACCTACAAATCATGCTGGTTTTTTTTTCTCCTTTCATGCCAGCCTGCTCCAAAAGCTCCCAGAAGAAGTCTACAGATAATGACAAAAGGAGTGGAGGTGTTCCAGGGCAGTGGCACAGGAGAGGAGCTGCTGCTGTGAGCAGCTCAGTGCACAGCTGGGGGCTGTGAGATCTCAGTGGTGCCTGGGCATTGCAGGGAGGCACCATGGCCTTAACTCTCACCTGATGGAAATGTTCAAGGCCAGAAGGACAGAATGACCTTTGGATCAGGCCCTCATCCCTCACTTCCCACACCTGATTGCTTGCAAAACCCCAATGCTCTTTCAGCCCAAGCCTAGAAAGATGCCAGAGAGTTAATAACAAAACAGGGGGTTGCCATTCAGCACAGAAATTTTGAAAAACTTTATTTCCAATTATTTTGAAGGAATAATTCATAAAGGGATACTTCTGTAAATTTGTGCTGATTTGGACTGGGTTATGGGGGACTTCTAATCCATTCTATAAGCTACCTTCACCCATCCATCTAAAAAAGATTCAAAAGATGCACAAATTGAAATGCTGGAGGATGAACCTTTCATCCCTGAGAAAAAGTAACCATCTTCACACCTGCTAGTGTGTCCCTGGATTCAGAAGATTTGCTCATATGCATTTGTAAGAGTGATTTCTTTGAGTACCCTTTCATAGCACATTAAATTTATCATTTATGCAGCAAATATGATAGATTTGGTGCAGTCACCTAACAAGAATGTGTCAGAGACACGAGGCTGTATCTCTATTTCCTCCTGCACTTCCTAGAAATGAATGCAATTACAAAGCAGTTTCGGTGAGACGCTGTTGATAACTCCTTTTTATAAAGAGAAGTTACTGGCAGGACCTTATCACCTCCACCAGAAGAGTTCCTGGAAACAGGACAGTCCCCAGCCAGAGATAACACACCCTGAAATCTTCTGCACCTGCTGGGCTGCCCCCTCTGCCCTCTCACTGGTGTCTAAGTTCTGGTGATAGGAAATAGTCATTTCTGTCCTGTGCAGAGCACCACACTCATTTCACAGAGCAGCAGAGGTACCTGGGGTGGTTTCCATCTGCTCAAACAGCATTAAACCCATCAAGAACTTGCTTTGGAGCTACATGATTTTCAGACAAATCATGTAAACCCTGCAAGGAGAAGGTAACCTGTCTCTGCAAGTGAATTTCTAACATGCAAACAGTACCTACAGCTTATGGCTGTTGTTCTGAGGACACATGTTTTAGCTTGGGGCCAGGAGCTAATTAATGACAATCACTCCTAATTCAAATTACAGACAACCTTTGACTGTATTATGTTCTTGTTGGGAACCAGCACTAAGCATGTTTTCTTTACAACACCCAAAGAGGAGCTGGTTTAGTCCTGAGAGAAATGTGTCTTTTATGCTCCTCTCTCCTTCCCTATTTCCAGCCCACAAATGGCAAAAGTCTTTCTCAGCAGCTCCTTCATCCCCAACTTTTAGCTGAAGAAATCAGTTATTTTAGTAGATCACTGTCCAGGATGGCAGCTGCCACATGCCAAGTGCCATAATAGAGAAGAAGATGTGACTCACACTCAGTTGCCTTTGACCACCCTCCTTTACCTGAACTACAATGAACTCCATGCCTTGGGGAGCTTGCAGATCAAACCCTATGATCAGCTTTCAACCAAAAGTTAGGTGGTAAACAGGAGACATGAACCGAGTAGACAGAGTTTTGTATTTTAGTATTTGTACTGCAGCTTCCTGGTCACTGTCAGTGCCCAACATGGTGCTCAGAACAGGGCTGATTTCAAAATGACTTTTAGGAATGTAGGGAAATTGTGCCATGATTTCTTTAAATCTGGGCAAAAAGAAATCAACCCCTGAATTTTACATCTGTTCAGCTCCAATGGCTGCCACTCTGCTTGGAAAGTCAGGGCACTTCTTCTGTTCTAATATTTATTTTCTGCATCCTTGCTTTATTTTTAACAGCTTACAAGAGAAAAAACACGTTATCTCATGACTGTCTAAAGCAAATAGTACATTGTGGTTTTGGGCTTGGACACTTGAGCATGAAACTTCCCAGCAGCAAGTACTGTTCTCTCTGTAGGGCACTTCTGGTAAATCATCTCTCCTAGTGAGAAGTAAGGAAAACTGTCACCTAGTGAGCAAAAGAGCTGGTTCTCAGAGCCCTCCCAGCTGAGAAAACACAGGACAATTACTTCAGATTGCAATTATTATACAGGATAGAATGCTGCACAGAAAGCAGCAGGCCTTATTGATTAACACCAGCCCTGGGCCTTGGATAACTGGGATACAGTCTGACCTGCTAGAGGCCACTGTGCCTCCCCAGCCAAGTCACCTCCCTTTCCTGCTCTTTGATTTCCCAGTCTGTGAAAATGAGGGTGCTGTGGTTTATTTTTAACACTTCAACAACTGGCATTCTGCACCTTGAATTCTTTAAATGGTAACATCACTTCCACTACCATGAAGAGCTGACTAAAACAACATTTCAAAATCCTTCTCTGTGTATTGTACTCACTGTTCACAAGCCTGACTGTGGTTTGACTTTTGGCATCTGAAATTTGGTCTACTGTGGTTGTTTGACTTCAGTCAGAAATTGGTGATGAGCACAGATCTTCTGTAGATTTGAATGGGTTGCATAAATCCATGCAAACCATCAGGGCAGCTTTAAACACTGCTCTGTAGCTTATTGTGCAGGTCCTGTTTGTAGTGGCTACTCCTTTGAGTAGAATGTCATGAAGAGCCTGTAAAAGTTTACAAGTGCCTTTTTCAGGTGCAACATTCATTCAGACCTCTTAAGAGAAAATTCTGAATCTGGATGATGAGGAATATGCATGTAAGATGTCAAAACCAAAATAAAACACTTTTAAGAAAAACTGTACTTTACATCCTTGGGGAAGACAGCTTACAGCCACTCTCAGGCCTTGGGTTAGTTGTTCATTATGGCCAGTTTAGTCAGAAGCTGGCAGGTCCAGTTTTGTTACCAAAAATGACCAGAATCTGGCAAATTATTTTGGTGAGAAAATTATCTTTTGCTAAATTTGTCCTGCCAATAGCTTGGGTAGATCTAAATTACATTGATGTTAGAAACTCATCAAACAAAGCTGGTTTCTCTCTTCTCAGTCTGCACCCAGGGAGCTGCAGAGCAGACACAAAGAGCAGCTGAGGCCAGCAGCCACACACTGCAAGCAGAGAGGACAGGTGGGGGAGGAACAGATTATACAACACATACAGAGAGGAAAATGGCCAGGACTCAGCTGAGCTCACCCCAGGGAAGTCAGCCCAGAACCAGCAGGCACTGAGAGCCATCCCAGCACTGCCCTGCCCATCCTTCAACAAGAAAATGTCAGTGGGTGCTCAACAGCCACAACACTGAGACAGCTCCAGAGGCATGGGAAGAATGGTTAATAAAGTTCTGAGAGCTGATAAAGATATTATAAAACCACTTTGCCATGATAATAAGGAATCTTTATACTGCTGACACAAATAACTGATTATTCACAAGGTCTCCTAAAGAAAGGCCAAAGAGTTTATTCACATGGTTTTGATCCCCAATTTTTGGCTTTAAAAATCTGTTCCTCCAGTAAAGGAAGCAGAGGATCCCTGCAATGAGCAATTCAGTAATGCTGTGAGGAGGTGAGCAGGATTACAACCCCACCTTGTGCAACTGAAGGGTGCTGGGAAATGGAATGCACTGCAAAGATGTTGTGTGCTTTCCCTCAAAGGACCATGGTGCTAATTCAGCTGAATTCACTGGAACTCCAGTCACACATCAGTCATTCTTCATCACCACCTGGACCTTTGACCTGTGTCCCAAAGGCAGGTTGCTCTTCAATACCAGAAGTGTAGGATAAACACCTCCTATGTGGATCTCACTGGAACAGGACAAACCTGTCCTGGGGAAAAACACTCCACTGTGGGGGCCACATCTGCTTCAGCTCTAAAATCACACAAGTGAGGAGGCTTCAATCACTGAAAACATCCTTCCTAACCATTACTTGCAGCTATTCTCTAACTGAGCAGCTTTCTTGCTGCACAAGCTGTGGTGTCAGCTTATCTTTCAGCACTATTTCCTACTCTACCCTTCATCTCTGCACCTAGAGTCATGATTTTTCCCTTCTGTAATTGATGTACTCCTGCCAATGTCCAAGCTGCTGATTTCAAATGTAATATCAGAGCTGTAGCAACACATTTGCAGTAAAATGTGAAAATTAAGGAACTGCAAAGAGTTCCTTGAAAGTGTTATGTGAAAGAGTGGATCCTGCTCTTAATTATTTCCATTATTTGCATACTTCTGTTACTGAAATCAGAACAAAGTCTTCCAGTAGAGTCTGGTCAACTGAAGGACTCCTATAATCTCTGAAGTGATCCTGGATTGCCTCTGAGCTACACACACTCACAGGAGCTCTCGTGTCCAAGAGAGGGCAGGACAAAAAGGAGAACTGAAAATGGCTGACTGCAAGGATGGCTGGGCACTGCACTTCCTTATTCACACCAAAATAAAACAGAAAACATCATTAGCCATTTTAAAATGTGTAGCCATGATATTTTCTGAAAAATCCTTTCCTTGGGATTTTTCCCTCCTGAGAAGCTGAGAGGCCTCAGGAACAAAATGCAAACAATTCTTATCTGCTGCTGTGGGATGCAGCAGGTGGATTTGTGATTGGTCTCATCTGGTTGTTTCTCATTAATGGCCAATCCCAGTCCAGCTGTCCAGCCTGTCTTGGTCAGACACCAACCTTTGTTATCATTCTTTCTTTTCCTATTCTTAGCCAGCCTTCTGATGAAATCTTTCCTTCTATTCTTTTAGTATAGTTTTAATATGATATATATATATTAAAATAATAAATCAGCCTTCTGAACATGGAGTCAACTTTCTCATCTCTTCCCTCATCCTGGGACCCCTGTGAGCACCATCACAAAAATGTAAATGGTGCAACCCCAGGGGCTGAGAGCAGCAGCAGGCATGCATACAAGGGCATGCACTTCATTCATGCCCTCCTGTGCCCTGCCAGACCCCACACAATTCCAGGGACTGCTGTCTCCTTCCCACCCTCCCTGCCTGCACAGCCTCCCTTGGCAGGCACACACCACTGGCTGCCCTGTCCACTCTGTTCCCATCCTCCTGCTCGTGTTTAATACTGTCCCTGCCCTATCTCCTCTTCCAAGCCCAGTTAAAATGATATAAAATAATAACAAAACTTGTGATAAATCCAGGCCAATACCTCCTGGTGATTTGGCATGGCTCCAGGGCTGGTGCTCAGCCTTCAGCACCTGACCTGAGCCTGCTGTTTGGGCACAGGTGAGCTTGCTCATTGCAAGGTCTGCCAGGGAGAGCCAACAGAAGAGGAGTCATCCCAGTTTTTCTCCACTTCCAAGGACCCAGGAGCTCCCTGGGTCTCAGCAATGGCTCACTCAGAGCCACCTTACAGGTCTGAAATTCTAAATCCAAAAATACAAGATAGGAACAGTGCTGATTAAGCAATACATAAATGAAACTGGTTTAAAGACAGATGAGTGGCTGAGAGAAAGTGAACTCAGTTTGATGAAGTTTTCACAGAGGAAGTCCTGCAGAAGCTGCAGTGGAGGGGGAATGCACGGGTACCCCCTGTCTTCAAGAGGCAGAATAACATTTGTTTTAGGGCAGTAGGAATTAGAGGCACGATGTGCACTGCTCCCACCTTTGACAGGGAGATCACTGTGGTCCCCAAAGCAAAAACTGCAGAGGACTGCATTCTGTGCAAACCCTGCATCTCTGTGCATTTTGTCCTGCAGGGTAAAATCTACTGACTTCACTGGAACTGCTGCACAATGAATGAGGGTGGATCTAAACACAGAAAAGAAAAATGCTGTGTTCAGAATTTTAGCACCTGTATTTTCAATACAGGTTTCTGTTCTCACTCTTTTGAGTGCCAATGAATACAGTAAGAAGGAGCTTGAAAGAGCATGGGTTTGCTTTTTCCTTCCACAGAGCTGAAGTTTCCTTCTCAAACTGCAGAATTTGAGCAATTAATATCACCAGCCCAAGCCTCTGTGGGAGGGAAGGGTCAACATGAAATATCCAATTTCCTGAAAAACAATGTTTTCCCTTTATAAAATTCTGAAAGAAAAGTCCTGGGGAAAAAAATCTGGGCCATGCCACAAATCCTGCAGAGGAAGAATGGCCCAAAGATAAGTTTGCCTTTTTCCCAAGACATACCCCTGAGGAGGAGCTCTCCCACCTGCAGCCCAGAGCTGAGCTGTCAGACAGCACCACCCTGAACAGAGCCAGCAACACAGATGCAACTTTGCTGCATCTCTCAGTCCTGCTCTGCAGCTGAAGGCTTTTTCATTACATTTTGCATTTATAGGAGAGAGCAAGAGGCAGCTAAAAATAACACCTGCACTGAGGCACAGAATAGAAAAAAAATATGAAACAGTACTAATAAAGGTTTCAAGCTGTGGGAAAATCTGAATTGAATTATTTGTGTTCCTGAGAAGGAAAAAGGTACTTCAAATCCACCTGTTAAGGACACTTAAGGCCACATGGGCTTTCTCTTCCTAACCTTACTTAACCTCAACTTTTTCATTATCTTGCTCAATTCTGAAATCATCTATTGTAATAAGGGGCAAAACAAACTCCTCTTCAGAGCTAAAGTCATGCAGAGGAAAATTATGGCTCCACTCCTTTGGAAAAACACAGGCAGATTGTTATCTTGACTCTGATTATGAGCAGCACCACGAGCACCAAGGACAGGACTGAACAGTTTCCTGTACAACCCTGCTGAAAGCCACACAGTCACATCTCCACATCTCAAGGGATCTTTCAAGAGGGGAGAACAAGCATGGCCAGAGCAAGGGCTAAAGCACAACACCACGTTAGAGCTGCAAAGAAAAAGCCTCAACCACTCACAAAGACACACTGGCCTTATTAAAATGAGTTCAAAGCTGATTCAGTGAGTGCATTTAAAGTTACTTAAAATTCCCCCAACACAATTTACTGTGGCAATTGAGTAGGTGCAGGTTCACTGATGTGGGCTGGTTTGTGTGAAGGGTATCTAGGCTGTGTTACTGTGAGGGTTTTTTGAAAAATCCCTTTGCCAGAATTTCTTCTCCTGGGAGGATGAGAAGCCTCAGCTTCTCTAGAATGTAGTCTGGAGATTGTCTATCTAAACATGTGAATTGTTTTTAATTAATGGCCAACAACCACCAGCTGTGTTGGGCTCTGAGGAGCTTTCATTATCATTCTTTTTCTAACGTTTTGATGTATCTTTTTTCTAAGAATAGAATAGAATAGAATAGAATAGAATAGAATAGAATAGAATAGAATAGAATAGAATAGAATAGAATAGAATAGAATAGAATAATAAGCCAACCTTCTGAGAAACAGAGTCAGATTCTCATCTCTCACCTCATCCTGGGAACCTCAAACACCACAAGGCTGGGAAAGAGGAAAGAGAAGAGTGTTATATAAGCAGCAAATAAGACTTTTCAGTCTGACTTGAGAGAGGCTGTCATGCACTCAGAGAGGTTTGTTTCCCTTCTCAGCCTGCTCCCTCTGAGTCCCCTACTGCAGCCCCTCTGTGCACAGCTCAGGGTGGGCAAAGGGGAGCTCTGATTTGGGAGCACAAAGTCTTGTCCCACACAGCCAGGTGCAGAAGCACCTCCTTTGGAGCAGCTGGGAGAAGGAAATTCACACAGCACTCTGCATTAGCCTCAGATTATAACCCTTCATTCAACTTTCTTCAGCTGCCTGGAAAGAGCCTCGAGGGCTGCCCTGCATTTGGACAGTGCCAAAAGCAGGAGATGGGGTCTGGCAGAGGATGTGGGGATGGTGGGGGCTGCTGGAGATGCTGACACAAGTTCCAGGACGTGGAAAGGGGTGTCCTACCTGTGCCTGCCTATGTCCTGATGGGGATGAGGGAGATGGGCTCTGCATGGTGGGTGCTGTGTGCCCTGAGCCCTCAGGGAGGGTATAAGGGCATGAACTGCTCAGCTGCTGAGTGCTCTGGGCAGCATCAGAGCAAAGGATCACTCAGAGATGTGAAATCTTGGGCCTGTACCAGGAGGGTGGTGTGCTCTGGGGCTTTGGAAGGAAAGCAGACCAGATTCAGTTTGCCACCAGCCTCTGGCTCTGTGGTTTAATCTGGTGCTTAAAGACAGATCAGTGTCTCTGCTGGCACAGCTGGAAAACCCAGGCTCAGGCTGCACAGTGCTGCACAATGCACAGCAGCAAGGTGCTAAGGCAGCTCTGTGTCTGAGGAAATAGTGACATCCCAACTTTGTCTCTGTTTGTCCTCCTTTTCCCCTGTGCCCCCAGAAACTGAGCCTTTTTGGCACATCAGATTTGTCAGGACAGCAGCCAGCAGTGCTGTCCCCAGTCTTGTCTGCTGCCATGGGGAATCTGCTTCCAAAAGAGCCCAGAGCCCTCTGGGGCTGCTCAGAGCATGCAGAGCCTCAGCAGCATCACCAAACCACAGAGCAGCTGAGCCAAGCTCCTGCCCTGCTCCCCTCACACCCCTGCCAGACCCAGCCATCCCCACCAGCAAAGCAGCAATGCTGTGCACAACTAAACCTGCTTGTCAAAAGAAATTGAAATTACCCCTCCCCACAGTGCAGCAAGCAGGCATAGTGAGAAAAGAAAGAAAAGAGAAGAAAGTCAAGAAAAGAGCTGAAATCGATGTAAACTCATAAAAGCAGCCAAAGCTGGCTCATTCCACACTTCTCTGGGAGCTCTGGCCTCCTCCAAAGGGCATCAGTAAAAGGCAGCTGGCAGAGCTGATGAATCACCTCTCCCTGGCTCCCACTGGCAGGGCTTTGGGAACCCATCCCTTTTATTCCACACCTCCTTGCAAATCTCCTCTAAAGGATTAAGCTCTTTCCCAACCATTGGAAAATCCAGTTCCAGGTGCCTGACCTACATGCACAGGCCCAGTCCATAGGGAGTGGAGGGGGACATCACATTCATTTCTCAATGGATGGAAAGACCCAAGGAAACTTTGAATCAGACAAATCCCTTTATTTCCTCACACTCCACTCCCTTTGCTTTGGGGAGCTCCAGTGTGTTGGGAGGGGAGATGGCATTTGGCAGCAGCAAAGAGGAGTGTGCAGGAGAAGAAATAGGGAAGTCCAGCCCCCCAAAATTGCTGTAAAATCTGAGACTCAAAGATAGGCTGGTGAAACTGGGAGGAAGTGGAGAATCCTCATGCCAGGAAGGCCCCATTTGCCAGAGAAGGAGCAGACAAGGTGGTCACTGCTGGCAGATGTCTCCTGTTGTGTTATCTCTCCCTGCTGAGCTGCCCAATGGGGGGATGATTTAGTCAGCCTGCAGCCTCTCCCCTCTCATGAAGATTTTTGGAAACTTTCCTTTTTTTCTCTTTCCCTGCCCCCTTGGAAGAACTCCCTCGTTCTCAGCCTGGATACTTTACCCTGCCAGGGCTGGTGAAGGTTCCTGCAGCCCCTGCAAGGGCACAGAGGGGTGGCCCAACACAAGCCATGGTTTGACAGGCCACAATGGCCAAAAGCAGCCCCCAAGGCAGGGCAATCTCTGCTCTAATTTTGCTCTAATCAGTGCTGGGGCCAGCTTGTGACCTGGCCTCAGATCAGGGAGCTGCCATGAATTGGCTGCAGCTCCCTGTGGGATCCAGGCACAGCTCAGCTCCTTTGCAGCTTGACTTGAGGCTAACACTTATCTCAGTCTCAAGTTGCTGTAATTAGTTTTTTCTGCCAGTGCAAATCAGGACCATTAGTGGTGCATATTAAATAGAAAAGATACGAGGATGAAAGTATGAGAATGTTTCTGTTCTGACCACTGTTCAGGCAAATTTTGGTTGCCTGTTTACTTTTCTAGGTTGCCTCAGTGAGGAACCTGTAGAACTGGGGCCATACGTAAATCAAACCCCTGCAAAGCAGAAAAAGGGCAGTCTGCATTTCTTCCATAAAGGTAACAGCAAATAATCTGCTAAGTTAATGGTTCACTGATGCAACTCAGCTCGAGAGGTGGAAAAAACCAGGAAGGTTTTATCTGTGACCCTTGGCTTAGGCCTGAGATAACAGCTTTAACTGCAGAGCAAAGGTTAACTGTAAAATGTTAGCTGCATTACTATAGCTTACAGGTCACAATCTGGTGGGGTTTGGGTCAAAATGAAGACAGTTTCTTTAATTATGGCAACACAGCCTTCAAAGGTGACTGCAGAGAACTATTTGTCAGTGTTTCTCCAGAGGCTCATGGAAGAAGAAGGCAGGAGTAGGTAGAAAGAGAAGCTTTGGGAAAGGGGGGAACTTCACATTTGCTTGAAAAGTATAAAGAGAAGCAATAGTCAGGAGAGCTCTCATTGGTGGAAGTAGCATCCCTTTAGGCAGAGCTAAACCTGCTAAAATCCATGTTTTAAAAGAGCTCTCTTTGGTGGAAGCAGCATCCCTTTAGACAGAGCTAAAACTGGTAAAATTCATGTTTTGAAAGAGCTCTCTTTGGTGGAGGCAGCATCCCTTTAAGCAGAGCTAAACCTGCTAAAATTCATGTTTTGAAAGGTGTGCCAAGGCACAGCTTCCACCATGGGCTTGGTATCATCCTACCAGGCAGAGCATAAGCAAAAAAGCAAAAAATTAGGCAAACACTAGGAACTCTTCAAACCAATGTTGCTCTAGGGTAGCACAAAACTGTAAACTGGCCTCAGCCCAGTGGCCAGCCATCCAAAATGCAGCCAGAGGAAAATACATGCATTTCCCAGCTGGAAAAGTAACCCAGCATAAGTCTGGAGGGAGCTGCCATGGCTGTGCTTGCCTGACAGCTGCTGATACCTTGGTGCAGGCTGAGAGGATGGAAACTGACTCCTGGCAGCCCCACTCTGCCAGTCCCTGCTCTTGACTGGTGTGAGAATTACCAGTGAGGAATCAGTCAGCTTGCACAGAAACAGTGTGAAAATAAACTGGCAGTGAGGGCAGCATGAGAGACCAACAAGAACCAAAAAAAAAAAAAAAAAAAAAAAAACAAAAAAAAAACCCAAAAACAACAACAACAACAAAAAAAAATTAAAGCAGTCAGTCACCACTGAGAGGAATTTTCATGTGGTTTTTCTGGCATTGTCTTTTGGAAAACACTGGGGGTTTACTACCCTTTCAGCTTCTGGAGTTCTCACAAAACCTCTAAACCAGGTCTTTATTTATAATGGGAATTTTGAAACTATTTTTTGCATTCTTTTAGACTCATTCAATTCTTGACCCCAATTATACTGAATAATGTGGTTACGAGTAACATAAATATAGTTCTCTATAACTCAGGACATGACTGCCCAGAGACAGCCCTGCTTCTTCCCCCTGTTCATGTTGTGCAGGTGTCCAAACAGGTCCCCCTGCCCCCTGGAACCTGCAGCAGTGTCCCTGCCCAGCTGGTGGGGGCAGAGGTGATGGGCTGTGGGCATCTCTCCCTCTGTGCCCAGCCAGCCATGGGTGCTCCAGTTTACACAGTGGTGCTCAAAGGGCTGATCATGTTCCTGTGAGGGGTTCTCAGTCTCCCTGTCAGGGCTGGGGATGTCTGTGTCAGTTTGATAAAGATTCAGCAGCTGCTGGCTGAGTCCTTGAGGTACAATTCAGTCTTGGCTTAACTGGAGCCAACATCTCACTGCACCTCTGTGCAGTGAATCAGGGGTTCCAGGAATGCAACTGTGGCTGAGTATTCAAGGCTTTCCACACAGGGAAAATTGTTAAAAAGACAGAAATTGTCATCAGATATCAGTGATAGCACATTTGATTAGCAGAGGAAATAAAATCTTTACTGATATTATCTGCTGGTGAATGCTGATCTGAGCTGTCATGCTGCTCTGGCACATTAGGTGTCAACACCAGGACAGCCAGGGGAATTAGGAGCTCAACAAAGCCCTTTCATAATTCTGTCCTCCCCACCAAACAAAAGACTTGTCAGAAAGATTTTGCAATGAATTACACAAATAGCAAGGGCAGCAAACTGATGGAGAAAAATAGGACTCAGCCACCTTTACAGAACTGATTTCTCACCATGATCCTTGTAATTATTTTTTCATCCTTTACCTCCTACTACCAGTTCTTCAAAAAACCCCAAACCCTTGAGCTGTCCCAGAACAAGAGGATCAGCTCAGCTTCTGACATTTTCAGACTACCCTGGAGTCCAAAAGAACCAAACTGCTCCCAAGAATACCCAATCTCAGGGGTTCCCACCCCAGCTCCCAGTTTACTGGAGGTCACCAAAGGTGATTTTGGTGATGTAGAGGAACACCAGGATCCAACATCCACTCAACATGCCAGTCCAGGAGCTGCTCCTTCAAATCTGTCCACTCTGCTCCTGCTCAAGCACAGCACAATGTCCTGAGAAGAGAATCTTGGACATCTCAGGGAGGAGCTTTAAAAATACAAATGGATTTTCAAATGATACTGAAACACCACCAAGTGTCTGAACCATCATCAGCAAATATCAATCAAGTCAAAAAGAAGAGAGCTTAGCCTTCTGCCTACCATGGGATCTAGGACTCAAATTTCACCATTTGTACCAATTTCTCACAGTTTTTGCCACTAGCTGAGATAGCTAATAGCACAGTAAGTTCCTGCTGAATTTATTCAATTGGGAGTCATAGCAGGACTGAATTTAATGTTTTTATTGTGCTAACTTTAATATGATCAGGAAATTCTCCCTTTGATTCAACAAAACTTACTCTAACAATATGTTTGACAGAACTCACTGCCTGGGGACAAAAAAGACCCAAACTGTCAAAGTCCCAGCTGCTTTTGGTCTGAATTCCCCCTGCTGGAGTGCCTGATCTGGGCACAGGTAAGCCCTGGATCTCTGCAGCAGACTCACAGGAGCTGCCTCCATCTCCCTCACACTGGGTAAATAAATCAGGAGCCTCAGTGCTCCCTGCAGAGGGGTCTCCTACAGACCATGGTCATCTCCTGACTGGCTTCAGCCCCCCTTCAGAAACAGCTCAGGGGCAGAAACTCACCCAGAAGGACAGGGTGGAAGGGAAACAAGTTGGATTCCCTGCTGTAATTGAAGGACATAGCTCTTACCCCACTGATAGTGGAGGAAGGATTTTCTCACCTTTTTTGGGAGCCACTGCTCAAATTTGCACTCAATCATCACAGAGTGGCTGAGCCAGAAAGAGGGGAAGGTACAGGGAAAGAGAGTATTTCACAGATTAAAGCTAAAAATGCTAAAAAGGTGAGGTGACCTACAGAATATATCAACTCCTGTCTCAGCTGCACCCACAACCTTTAGGACTTTAGCTAAGGTTCAATAATTATGAAGTGCACTACCAAAAAATGTCCACTCACCCTGGTCTATGACTGTGTGGTAATTATGGCTCCTCTGTGCATATTCCCTGTTCACTGATGTTGAGTTTAGAGATTATTTAATCAGCTGCAGATTCTGGTTCACTGACAGAAGAGAGGCTATAGCACCACTGAGACCAACTGGGCTTTCACTTATACTGCCAGACTCTACACTTTTTCTCATCAAAAGGTTAACTGGGAGTAAAATACTAGATGATTATTTTTATCCACTTAGGGTTTATTTCAAAATACCTGCATGCTTCCAGAACACTGAGTTTAGAAAGCTCACCCATGAGCTGGCAGAACATTGGCATGAAGTGAAAGTTTGCAGCTCCACGTGGTCAGGAAACGCTGCACTGCAGGCTGGAGTGCTGCATCATAGCTGGGCAATGTGATTCACATTCTAAACAAGAACTGACAGAAACTGAGCAGAAGTTCTCCTACAAGATGCCAAAGAGTCAGGAGAATTTCTAAGAAGTTTGCAGACAGCTGCTTCCCAGCCTTTGGTTGTTATCCTGGGCTGTGGCAGCAGGGCAAAGCCATCCTCAGACACTTTGTAGTAGGTCAGGCTGGTGAGGATCTTATCAAGGGTGTGAAATCCTCCTCGTGGTTCCCTGGGAAGCCTGCACACACTCTCAGTGCCAGGATCTGGGTTCACACTTTGTGCTGAAGGGTTACCTGCACTAACACTGGGCCAACACTCACCCTGAGATTGGTTCTGTTGGCTGGAGCACGGTGTTAATGGTGCCAAGGTTTGTGGGTTCCATCCCTCTAGGGTTCATGTGCTCAAGAGCTGGACTCAGTGATCCTTGTGGGATCAGAAACTTCTGTGATTCAGTGAAAAAAAAACCCCAAAAACAACACCATGGAGCCTCAAGGTGCACCAAGTGAGGGCTGCTGCTGCAAGGGGTGGGTCTGGTCATGTTCCCTCTTACCTTGTGCAGGTGCTGATCCCTGTGTGGCTGCCTGGGGAGCTGGGAACCCACTCCCATAAAAACCAGCCCAGGGGGTCAGTGCCCTGAGCTCTGCACACAGCAAAGGTCTGAGCACAGCTGGGGCAGCAGAGCCAGGACACCTTGGTCAGGAGGGGCACACCTGGGCTAGCCCAGGGCAGGGATGGGGCTGCAGGCTCAGAAACTGCTGCCACACTGACCTCAGGCAACCCCAGGCAGTGGGAATGACAGGCAGTGCTGAGTGGATATCCATGGGGCTCCTATCTGATGTGCAAGGGTTCAAATGGAAAATCAGGTTGCTCTCACATGCCATTGTGAAATTCTCTCCACTGTTTCATAAACAAACATTTGCATCTTGGACACCTTTGAACATTTCTTCAGACACCCATGTTGAGCAAAGTGGATACAAACATTTTCTTTGTAAGCTTTCCAAACACACTTGCCTCAACTCTTATTTCAGCATCACTGGGAACCTAAGCTAGGTAAAAGACCTCAAGACAGGGCCCTTTGGGCAAAAGAATATTGCAAATTATTCATCCAAAAGACCCAGTATAATGCAATTTAATGCTTTGCAGCAGCAGGCATTTGACATATATCAATACTGATGGTCCAAGCCCATCCCCACGCACAAACCCATCCAAAGAGGAGCCTGCAAAGGGCCTCAGTTTCCCCCAGTGCCTGTCATGCAAACATCCCTGGAGCCCCCAGACCTTCTGGCTGGCAGGGTGACTCCAGCTCTGTGCAGGAATTTGTTTCAGACAGAGTTTCTGTGGTGCCCTTTGCTAGAAACACACAGAACCCTGCACAGTTCATATGTCAAGGGCCACAGAATTGTCTCATTCCCAGCTCTTATTTTTAGCTCCTCATTTTTTTACCCACGGATTCTGTGAGGAGGGACCAGGGAAACAGTTGTGTGATTGCTATCCAGATATTTATTGTGTTTTAGGTTACCAGGAATCTGGTACTTAGCTCAAGTAATGGCAAACTGGTGCATAAATCCATGGTGGAAAACAATGAGGAGGCTGCTGAGGGCTGGGCAGTGGGAACACAAACCTTGGATCAACCACAGAGGTGTAAATCTTACTGCAGTGGGCTTAAAGAGACTCACTTGGGAAAGATTACCCCCAGACTGTCTCTTGCACGAGCAAATCAAACACACAAGTTGTAGAGAAACAGTACATTGGATTTTTTCCTACTTCCCTGGAATAATTCCATTGAGATGGCACCAGATCCCTTTCCTGGATGCAGCAGAGTGATTCTGCCTGCCCTCATTTGAAGCTGGCAGTTAGCTCTGGCCTTGCACCCACCCAACAGCAAGGTTTGCTCTGCTGTCTTGGTTGAAATGTGAGTGCCCTTCCTCCCTGCCCTTCCTTCTCCTGTGCTGATGCTGACCACAAGGAAAACCACAATGATAAAGCTATTTTCTCTTATTAGTCCATTTTTGTAAACAGTACTGGATGCACGAGCACAGCTCCTTGGTGTGTGTTTAGGAATGGAAATCTCCACTCTGAGTTGAAGGCTTCTGGAATAAATTCATGTTTCTTTAACTTGAAAGGGGAATGTTACCTAGGTAAAGCTTTGTCTAGATAAAGGGAAAATAAAAGGGAATTTAGGGGAAAAAACAATGCAGAATCAGCTCCTAATTGTTCCTATTCTTACACTGTTCTTATTTTTTCCTACTTCACCAGAGCATTATTTTGTTTTCATTCTCCTTTTATTTATTGCATTGAGTTATTAACACCCAGACAAAATATTAAAATGTATGAAATGAATCTAGAAAGTAGGCCTGACTCATTTGACTGAGTAAATCTAACATATTTTCCAAATTATACTGATAAACCATTTAAACCATTTTAATGTAATTTAAAAATGTTTCATATTTGGACAGAAACAAAGGCAGCTAGCAATGACAGAAAGGGGAAAAACATTTTGACAAATACACTGTAAATGGCAAGCAACTAAATATCTATTATAACGAAACCAAATGGATTTTAAATAACTCAGCTAAACTGTTTATGTATTTTTAAATAAAAATAATTAGCCATCTTACAAAACCAACACCTTAAATTCAATGTACTTTCAGAGGCTCTTGAGTAGAAAAGCTTTTCTACTGCTCTGGCTTGTGGAAGCAGCATGCACAAAAGAAATTCTTCCCTCTAAAACCACATACTAACAAATGTGTTTTCTTCACACATTGCTCTGCAAAAATTATTAGCTGTCCTAAATTGAGATTTAAAAAATAAAATAGAAAAAAATAAAAGAGCAAAGCAAGAATACAGCAATCTTTACCTCTCACTGTCAGAGGGAATATTTTGGACTGATTATCAGATGAGCTGTTCTTACTAAATGGAAAAATGCAGATGTTTTCAGAGGTGCTTCTAATGGAAGCAATAAGAAGCAATCCTCCTAAAATGGCTGGAGGTTTTGTCCTGAAAAGGGTACATAAAGAACAAATCTAGCTCTGTTTGGTCTTCCCACAGAAAATTGCAGTAACTGGGACAAAACCAAAAAGGTTGAAAAGCAATGTATATTTAACTGAAAATAATAACTGAAAAAAAAAAAGTTAATCTGGAAATCCAGAAACTGCTTAACCTTGTCAAAAATGTCCTGGCTAGGCTGCATCTCCCACCAGGAACCTGTGATTCTCTTCTGGGCATGGATGAGGATTTGGTCACAGGAAACCCTCACTGCAGAGCATCAGGTGTGAAATGAAACAAAACCCTCACTGCAGAGCATCAGGTGTGAAATAAAACAAAACCCTCACTGCAGAGCATCAGGTGTGAAATAAAACAAAACCCTCACTGCAGAGCATCAGGTGTGAAATAAAACAAAACCCTCACTGCAGGGCATCAGGTGTGAAATGAAATAAACCCCTCACTGCAGAGCATCAGGTGTGAAATGAAACAAAACCCTCACTGCAGAGCATCAGGTGTGAAATGAAATAAAACCCTCACTGCAGGGCATCAGGTGTGAAAAAACCCCACTGCAGAGCATCAAGTGAATGAACCCTCACTGCAGAGCATCAGGTGTGAAATAGAACCCTCACTGCAGGGCATCAGGTGTGAAATGAAATAAACCCCTCACTGCAGGGCATCAGGTGTGAAATAGCCCAGCTGGGGACAGTGTCCTCTTGTCACAGATGTGCTCACCAGAGCCTCCTCCTCCTCAATTCCTGCTGCTAAAACACCCAGTCCTGATCTGGCATTTTAGAAGTCCTTTGGGCTCAGGAGGCACAAAACCCCTTGTTTTTCAGGTAGGTATAGAAGAGAGCTGTGAAAAAAGAAAGAGCTTTTGTGAAAAAAAGTTTTTTGTGGGTATTGGTGCATCAGTGTAGCCACAGCCAGAGGAAATCTCTGTGAAAGACAGCTGGCACACACTGGGCAAGCCAACCTTAAGCACCTAAACCCTTTCTGGCCCACAGCAGCAGGAGCTGTGTGCTGTGTGATGAAGGATTCTGTCCTGGAGTAGGACAGGACAGAATGCCACAGGTGCCACCCAGCAGCAGCCCAGCACAGAGCCATGGCCACACCTGGTGCTGTCCCCGTGGGGGTCAGGGCCAGCCTGTCCTGGTTTGCAGAGGCACGTGCTGTGTCCTGCTGGGTCACTGCAGGGAGGGAGAGGCAGGTCTGCTGCAGGATGGACCTCACAGCACCTTGTGCACCCCTGGAGAGACTCTGGTCTGAATGAGGAATTAATCAGGGACACTTGGTCCATGTAGAAAACTGAGGTGAGAGATATTCCAGTTAAAATCAGCAGCAGAACTGGCAGCAGCTCAGAGTGTGATCCCCAGTGATGCAGGGCTAGAACACCACCTTGCCAAAACCCCTGTCAGCAGCAGCAGCTATTTTGGGTGCCTTTTCATCAGGATCATTGTGGACCCCAGTCCTACAATGACTTGGCTGCCACTGAAGGCAGTGAAGAAACAGAAAGGGTCTCTTTGCAAGAGCAGGGCTAGAGGGGTTACATGGACAGAGCAGTCAGCTCTCCCTGTCTCCTTTCCACAAAAAGCTGTCATGAGGAAAGTTACCCAGCTCTGTAAAACCTCCCTGGTGGAGGTTTCAACAGCCAGTCTGCTGGACATTGGCAGGGAAATCAAAACCTCCTGCTCCCCAAAAGTCTTGTGTCTCTGTTGATCTCTTGGCCTCTCCTCAGGAAGGTGAGTGCATCACTCCTGCTCACTCTGCTGCTGCTGGAGGGGCTGAGCAGCCTCAGTGTGCCCACAGGGATCTCACAGTGCCAAGGTGGAACTGATGCCTTGGCAAGGCTGGCCTAGAGCAGAGACTAGACAGAGCTAGAGAATAAAGTGGGGATTCATTAAGAAACCTCAATGGATCCACCTCGGGCAGCACAACCCAAAATGGTCACAGAAATGGATGACTGCTCACGGGGTCTCTCATTTTTCTAAATTCTGCTCCATTCCCACCTTGCAGTTCATTGTCCCAGCCCAGCTTTAGCCCAGCCAGTCCCACCCTTGTTTTTCTCTCTCCAGCCCACGGGGTTTGTGCTCCTGGGCTGGGATTTGGATCATTTGTCCTTGGTGCCCAGCTGGAGCAGGAATTGTTTTGTCTCCCTGCTCTGTGCACAGAGCTCACCATGCCCTGACGTGAGCCCAGACCCACACACTAAAGCAGCACAGAGCCTGAAAAATAGAAAAGCTCAAACCTGAGGCATCAGAAGCCCAGTGTGAGGTTAGAGACAGAAACTCCCTAGGTTGGTTGCTGCTGACACATGTCTGTCTGTCCTTTTCCCAGGGCTGCCATGAGGCTCAGTGCCAGCTCTGGCAGCAAGGACAGCAGAGCTCTGCAGCCACCCTCACCCCCTACACACACATTGTGCACAGCCTCTGCCCAGCACACTGCAGCTTCAGGTGCTACCTCCGAGAGTGTAAAATGATAAACAGTTTCTGGCACAAGCACAGTCTCAATTTTAGCAGCACAGAACCAAAAACTTGCACCAGGAGATGGTTTTAGTTGTTCAAATTTGTGGTCATTCCAACATGCAACTCCAAAATTACTGCGGTGTGCACAATAAAGATTTAGGGAAAAACAAATCAAAGGGTTAAAGAGATACAGAGCTACAATTGATGAGATACTAGTATTGTCTAGTGTGGGATTTTTTTCTTCTTGATTCTGCCAAAACCAACCTATAACCACAGCATTCAATTTTTCAAGTGTATGTGCCCGAGGCAAGGCAAATTTTTGCACCTACACACATGGGCTTTTTCCAGGCATGTATGTGGCTGCTGTGAGTGCTATTATCCTTCATTAAAAGTGATAGATCTTCAAGATAAACAGGCACAAATTACCATTCCCCAGCTGAGGCTGATCTATTACGTAAGCAGTCTCTCCATTTCTATAGCTCAGCTTTATAAACATAAATGTTCTTTCTCAGTGTCTCTCATCACTTTATAATTTCTCTTTACCTGGAATCCCTTATGGTTTTTCAGAAACCAAAACAGGGTCTCTTACTAAATACTAGCCAAGTAGCACATTTGACTGTGGAGTGTTAGTTCAACAAAATCTTAGTTCCAAACCAGAAAGTTTTTCCTCAGAAAATACTCCAGGTGTAATCACACACTCATGCTAGTTTGTTTTTTAGTAAAGGCAAAGTAGAATTTTCCTTCATTGGGTAAAACATCAGTAGTCACTTGTTGTGAGAAAGCTTTTCTGAAGTGATGACAGGTCAGCTGAAAATACCAAAATGTGGGGACACATCAGAATGAGCCACAATTATTATTTTTTAAAGAACAAGCCAGGTTGTCAGACATGAAACACCTAATCAGAATTTCACAGAGTGGCAGTATTTGTTCAGTGAGCTCACTTTGACTTTCCCTGTTCAGCTAAGCTCTCCATCAGCTCCTTCCTCCATTTGTTGGCTGGACTGAGAGCTCCAAGCAAAGCTACTTCAGTGTGTAGCTTTTCCAAGTGTGTCCCAGCATGCAGCAGATATTCCAAATCCCTGTGAATGGAACCAGTGCAAGGCTGGAATGGCTGCTGGGGAGGTCCCCATCCCTGGGGGTGTTCAACAAAGCCTGGATGTGGCACTGGGTGCCAGGGTTTGCTTGGGGTGTTGGGGCTGGGTTGGATTCCTGATCTTGAAGGTCTCTTCCAACCTGGTCATTCTGTGATTCTGTGATTCTGTGCATGCAGTGAAAAATGACAAGCAGGAAGGCACAAGAAATGGTACCTTGAGAGTATTTGTAGAAAAGCTGCCCTAGCCCTTCTGTATTTACCCACGTGTGATTTGCTCTGGTGGCAACCTCTGGTCCTTGAAAGTTTGGCATTTGGTGGATGCCCATGAGGAGCAGGCACACAGGTAACTGCTGCACACCCACCCACAGGCCCCACAGCACACTCAGCTGTGGCTCTGCCTCCAAGTGTTCATCTCCAAACCCATGGCAAAGTCTGATCCTCAGAGCCCTGGCTGAGTTTGCCACGTTGGGAATTAGGGCTGGCCTGAAAAGAGATTCTCCATTTCCAGCAAAATAATCTCAGTGTTTGAAATTTGTCTTCAACACAACACAAAATAAAACTAAAACCTCTCAAATATGCTGGGAGACCAAGCCCTGAATCCCCAATTCCATAGTCAGCAGGTTCAAGTCCCTACTCTGAACCAGGAAAACACAGACTTGAATCTGGATCTCCCACATCTCAGATGAGTGTCCTAACCACTAAGCTTGGGTGGAGCTCTTCCTCCTGATCTACCCCACCCTGGATCTGATGACACTTTTATAGGAACAGATATATTTATATGAAGAGGGGGGAAAAAAATGAAAGAAAGAAAAAGAAAATTAAAAAAGAAAAACCTAAACCAACAAAACAAACAAACAAGCAAAACAAACCAGAAGAAGCCCAAAATTCAGGAACAACTATCATATGGAAAAATCACTTCTGGATATTTAGAATCTGCCAGAATCTGGGTTTATTCACTCACTTTGGAAATGGGTAAAAGCATGGTGCTTAAGAAGAACAAATACAAATACCAATACTGCTACTCTGCAGTAGGGTACAAGTATTTGTCAAGTGAAAGAGGGAAAAATATCCATTACAAATTTCCAAGTGCTCTGCAGGACTGAATGAGTAGCAGCCAGTGCAGGAGAACAAGGAGATGATGCCAAAGGTTTCTACAGACTATGGATCCTCCCAGCACAGTTCCAGTCATGGAAAAGGCACAGTGGGACCAAGAAGAAGTGTGTGGAGGCTGCCCTGACCATCCCCGGGTCACAGAGAGCAGGAGGAAGGGCAAACTGCCCCTCAGCCAGCCCTCTGAGGGTACCTGTGCCCACTGGGCACTGGAGGCTGGGCTGGGAGCTTCCAGAGGAGGATGCCAAGCACTTCAGCTGGTGAATTAACCCAAGCCTCATGCCCCAGGCAGCAGCTAAATCCTGTTGTTTTCAGGGCAGAGGTTGAGCCTGCTGAGCACAGTCCCACTCCCACTTTTGTACCATGAAAGCTCAGTGAGCTTATTGCAGTGAAAACAGCATCAGCTCCGACAGAGCTGCTTGTCTTTCTCTTCAGCCAGTGTGAAACATGACTGAGCCACACCAGGACTGGGGGGACAGGAATCACTGAGCTGCCTGAAAACTGCCCCAGATCTCAGTGGGAACTGTGCCAGCCTTCCCTCAGAGAAGTTCCCACTGAAAGCCTTGCTCAGGGCTCAGTGACACAGCTACTCTGTCACCCTACTCTGCTCAAGTGTTCCTTTTCCTGATGGGTCTCTTGGCTGCTCCACAGATTTATTTTCTCTCTATGACTCTCCACTAAATTTGAATGTTGCACTTAAATTTTTTGGGTGCTGCTGAACTCTGAAGGCAAAACTGTTGGAGAAGAGGTGAATATCACCTCCAAATCTCAACCTGAGGGCTGATAACCAGCTCAGAACCAACCAAGCTGCTGTGGGTTTCCCATGTACATCAACACACCCTGGGGTCCCAAAGGCTCTGCTGGTGTACTGGAGCACAGAATGCACCACATGAAGATCTGTGATCAGATATTTTAAGTATTTCAAGGTCTCTGTGTGATCCAGTTGGGTTTGTTGACCTCAGTCATCAATTCAAGTCTTCTCTCAGCTTCTGCAGTTCCTCCCAGAGGGCTGTTCAATCCTTACATTGGATTGTCCTGTGTGCTTTGCAAAAGCCTGGGGAGTCCAGACTGATACTCAAGCCGTGGGAACAAGGAACAGGTTCCTTCTTAGGTCTTTAGGTGAAGCATCCATCCATTCTCCAGATGTTCAAGTGCTAACACATCTGCATTTCACAGAGGTCTGGAGAGAGCTCAGCACAATACATATTTGACACACATTTGCATATCTAATATTTAGGTAAGACCATGTCCAAATACTGATTTTTCTTACTGTGGTACTAAACCTTTCCTGTTCAATCACTTCACAGAAGGCAAGTATGCAAATTATAACACTGGGAATAAACATGACAGGGATTTTACAGCTCTCTCAGCCACATTCCCAACACAGAGCTTTGTCATTTACCCTGTATTTAGGGCAGGTGATGGAAAAGAATTCTAGTCTGTTCTATTCCCTAACCCACAGAAGATGTCCTGCCACAACAATCTCTTTATCAAACCACCAGATTATTTTCTTGTTTAATATGACAGACACAATAAAATGCTGGGGGCTTTGGGTTTCTTCCCAAGGTTCACAAGGGGTGTTGACTTGTGCACACATGCTTTAATGAGAAGAGCTAAAACACTGAATAAAAGTATGCTGCAGCATTGAAAGTGATCCAGGATGAGCAATATGATATTCAGTTTTACTAATTAGTGCAGAACATAGCTACTAAATTACCAATGTCATTAACACATTGGTGCAACTTTGCACAATAGACTGCAAAGTAACCACATTGTAATTCCTGAGAACAGATAAGCACAACAGGTAGATAAGGCTCCCAGAGAAAATTCCCTTAGTCAGAACAGTAGCCAGCTCTTCTATTTTCCCTCCATGTAATTTTTTTAAGCAGATGAACTACTGGATAAAAATTTGCAATGTGTTAAGTTCTTTCTTTTTTCCCCCCCAAAAATTAGAGAATCTCATATGAATCAGAGTGAATTTATTGGATGAGGCACTAAAATCCATGTCACTTGGTCACTAATCACCTCTGTGTATGCAAAACTCCACATCACACAGAGAACAGAGGATAAAAGCCTGACAGACTCTCAACTACCTTCTGCACCACATTATTTATTTCACCTACATTTGACAAGAAAGGGTATATAACCCAAACAAAGAGAAGGCTATGAATAAGAGAAAGCATCATATATTTTAAAAATTCAGCTTTGGCTAACACCAAAGCAATGCCTGCACCTGGGTTAGCCTCCTCTGTGGTGGCTGCATTGTCAAATTTCACAGAATCACAGAATGGTTACAGCTAGAAGGGACCTTTGGAGATTGTCTTGTCCAGCCCCCAAATTTGATCCAATAACTCTAAGTCTGTAAGTGGCCAACAACCTCCTGTGAGCTTCCACACCCATCCCACTCTCCAGCATGGATGTGAGCCCCTGCCCTCCAAATCCCTCCAAATCCATTGGATTTCAGCCCCCCCTGTCCTGTCCCTCAGAGTGTTGGCCTGGGAGGCTTTAGGAGTCCTTGGCACAGAGCTGCTCCAGCTGCAGGAGAACCTGCCTGTCCCCCAAAGCACCAAGGCAAAGGCACTGCAGGACCAGAGGCCCTGAATGCTTTGGCACACCAGTGCCAGGGCACACCACCGGCAAATCTGGGCTGACACAGGCACACACTTCAGCAGCACTTGGTTTAAACCACCCTGATCCCTAAAGAAAACTCTCCCAAGGATACCAAAGGTGTGAATCCAGCTGAGATCCACGTTGGCAGGGCAGCTTTGATGTACCCTGACTAAAAGTGCCTTGTGGGAAGGGTCCCCTCCTCCCTGACTTTGGCAATATTCCCTGGCTAGAAGTCATTTAAAACCAGAGTATGGCACTGAGGCACAGCTGGGGGTCACCCAGCTGTGCTTTCTTTATACTTTTATAACTTTCCCAGTCACAATCAGATGCCAGGAAGCACTTGGCTGAAAACATTTTTGGTTTCTTTCTACCTCCTTTCTCTCTCTCTCATCCCACACCCTTGGCTTAGGACAGCACTTTGTGATTTGCCTGCAGCAAGGTATATTCCTGACCTGCCTCAGACAGGGAGACTCTTTAGTATGGGGTTTTTTTCCCCAAATTTCCCTTTTCCCTTGTTTTCCCTTTTCCAAATCCTCTGGCCCATAATTAGCTGGTGTTTACATGCAGTCAGCTGGAGCTGAGGATGTGAAGGCAGTGAGAGACAGTCAAGCCAAACAATCTGACACCCTGCCAGCCAAGCAGGCATCTGAAAGGAGTTTTCAATTTCACATCAATGGGTTTTTTCCCAAGAAAAAAGAGAACTTGCACTCTGTTTAAAAGCTGTTACAATTCTATATGCTGCCTGGAAAGGAGCATACTTCACCTAAACTCTTCACATTTTATAAAATGTGTATTGACATAAATTAGGAGCTTCCATTTCTACCCATCCACTCTTTCTTTTGAAGGGCTTTATATATTTTAGCCTACAGAAAGAGACTCAAACCTGCCCTTTAACCTAGTGAAACATGCTTCCAAGTCAGTGTGTAAGCTTTTCAGCATTTAATATCATGCCACTCTCTCCTTGCTTTTTTTCCTGGACCACATGCTTTCATCTCTGTAAATGATGCCTGTAAAGGTTTGATTCATTTGCCAAATTTAAGAACTACCCAAGGGTGTTTTTTATTTATACTAATAATTTGCAAATATACATGTTGTTAAAAAGCAATCATATCTCAATTTTATTTCCACCACTGCAAGTTTTCAAGCTAAGTAAAAACTCCTGGGTTCCTGAAGATGTTTCTGTCAGGCAATCATACATGTACTTTCAAAATTTAGAGTTCACAAACATCAGGGAAAACTTTTCTAATTATGCCTTCCCTTTTCATCAATTCTTGCAGCCAAGCTGATGAAATGCCCTAAAACACATTCTCATATTTTAAAGAGATAATTATGTTTAAACAAAAAAAACTCCAAGTATTGTCCCTGTAACACTACTCCAGTCTCCCAATGTGTGAGATGTCTTTATGGATCACCATGCATGAGAATTTTCTGCTGGTTGTCCTTGCTAGCCAGACATTACCTGAGCTTTGGGAGCCACTTCATTCACCACAGTCATGGATCTGAGCTGCTAAATCTTGCTAATGAGGCAGGTACTTGGGCTGAGGCAGGTAAATAAGCAAGGGCTTGGTACTGTGCTGCTGTTTGTACTCACTTCCAGCCAGTCCAGTGCACAAGCAGAGAATCATGAGAGCTTTTTTCTCTGCTGGACACATCCATTGCATTCTATAAAAACAGCACCTGTAACCTGCAGGCAGCTCTGCAATAAGATGGAAGCAATACCTGTCAGAACAGACTGAACACTCAGCATCCACAAATAAACACTGCTGTGGGAATGAGCAGGGCTGTGAGAAGGTGGGATTGGCTCATCTTCAGGAGTACAGTTAATCCAGGCAGCACACACCATGTGCAATGCCATTTCACAGCCCTGCAGAGCTCACCTGCAGCATTTCCTTGCGTGGGTTTTGTGCCCTCTGAAGGAGCTCCAGGTTCTCTACTCACCTCAGCAGCCTGGAAATTTTATCACCTCAGTGTGGCCCACACCATACAGACAGCAGCTGGGATTTTCAAGGGGTTCTCTCCCTCTTTCATAGCCTACCTCTTTTAGCTTTTTTCCCAAATACTTTTTCAGAAGTGATTCTCCCCTGTGTAAGGCAACCACATCTCCCACCTTCAAAATAAATACACTTCACATACTCCATAGATTATTGTCTTTGCATAGACTATCTCAAGTCTTCTACACCAAGAATGCAGTATTTCAGGAACCATGAAGTAAGGTAAATTTCTTTACCTTATTTTACCTTATTTTCTTTACCTAATTTCGGTGTTCACTTACATAACTCACTAAATTATGGCACCAGAGAATCCAGAATCTACACACTTCATCCTTTGAGGGTTTGGCTACAGAGTAAGTCACCAAAGCAGTCCTGCCAACAGACAAATGTGTTCTACAAGTGTTTGATGACCTCCAGAATGAGTCTACGCCTAGAACAGGTCAGATATATTCCCTAAAAATAGAAAGTAATTGGGAAAAACACACGTGCTATAAAAAGCATGCTGACTTGAGGAAAACTGAGTAGCAGGGCAATGCTGCAGCAGGCAGTGATGCTGCCATTGCCTGGTGCCCATGTGAAGAATGCCAGGAATCCTTCTGGCCAGCAGGGCACAGCAATCAGAGGAACCGTGGCTGTAGGTGTAAAAACAATCTGGGCACTAAGCTGCAGTCAGAAGACAGGGTAGGCTCAGATATTCTCCATAAAATATCACAGGCTGTCCAGTGAGATTGTGGAATCTCCATCCTTGGAGATATTGAAAAGATGTCTGGACACATACCTGGGAAAGCTCTTGTAGGTGACCCTGCTTGAGCAGAGTGCTTGTACAAGATGACCTTCTCAGCTCCCTTCCTGCTGCAGCCATTCTGGGACTCTGGAATGACATGGCTCCTTTCCAGAGACACATAACATCCACTGCTGCACCCTTCAGAGCAAAAACTAACAAATTAGAAGGACAGGGGGGGAACCTGCAGTGCAGATCTTTCACAATTTAGAAGTGGCACTTAGGAAGTCACCATGGCACCCCCTCACCAGCTCCCTTTAGCCATCAGGCAGGGCTGACCCTCGCTGAGCCAAGTTGCCTCTCTGGCATTCCCTTGAGATGCCACTAGCATGGGTGAGCCTGTGCCAAACAAAACTCAGTGGAGAGGAGGGTCCCTTCTGACACACCACCTCACCCTCCTGCCCTGGCAGCCCAGCATGAGCAGCAGAACAGACACACAGATAAACCTGTGCAACCAAGGACCCCCCTGCACCTCCCCTTGCAGGGAACATGAGGCTGGTAGATCCCAGCCAGGTTATTCCAAACTGCAATATTTGAATCTCACAGGGAAGCCACAGGCAAAGTAAGACTAAGGTCTGATGGGGGGTTGTTTGTTTGCTTGTTTGTTTCTGGTTTGGTTTGGTTTTTAAGTACAGATAAAACAAACAGGTTTGAGGGAAGGTTTTGGGGAGAAACAGATTGGGGAGCCCAACCTCTTTAGACACAGCTCAGGTGTAACTCTCTGGGCAGGTGTATTGTACTGTTTTCCCCCTCTGTTCTTCTGCTTGTCATAGAGCTAAAGGCCTGAGGAAGGTCCTGTGCATCATTCCCCAAACCATGGATAAAACAGCATCAGTATAGCACCCCATCCTCAGCCCTGCTTCATCCACCTCAGAGGTTCCCTGTTTTGCAGGACATCAGTCAAGCTGATGCCACAATGCATTCAGGCAAACATGAAACCTTGTCCTTCTATGGACCCAAGTTATTCACTAAAAGTAAAGAACCACTGGCCTGAGACCACACAGAGTTATTTCTATGGATGAGGTCAACCATGTTATTAAGATTGTGTTTCTGTGACTGGATCTTGTCTCCACAGAAATGCTCTCCTAGCTGCAAGGTACAACTGCACTGCTGCAGTTAAATCTCTGTACTTATATCAGAATTACTTCTTCCTCCCTCTAACCACTCTTATTCCAGAATAAGCATGGGCTTTGTGTTTTATTTTAACTACTTCCAACTACCAGATGAGATAAATAAACAACCAGACAGGCAAACAAACAAAAAGTCTTTTTTCTGTCAGAGTAACAGTGCCCAGACACAAGGCAAAATCCACAATGCTCCCTCAGTTTCTTTTCACATTAATTTGATCAGAACATGGTTCTCTCGCAGAGAAGCCTCTTCCTGCCCTTGAGTTTTCATTATTATCTTTCCAGCATTCAGTCAGTATCTTTTCTGTGTTCTTTAGTATAGTTTAGTATAGCATTCTTTAATATATTATGGTATCATAAAATAATAAATTAGCCTTCTGAGCACATGGAGTCAGATTCATCATTCCTCCCTGCAAAGTCAGGGATGATGATGTATTTGCAGAAAGCCCCTGCAAATACAACAGAGGAATTGCCTGGGTACAGACTGAAAGCTCTCCAAGAGTATTTCCACATTATTGTGACTGCCCACATCAAGGGGGGCTGTGGCTCACTCTCAGTCAAGCACAACCTGGACAACTCTGGCTCAGCCTCCCCAGCTGTCTCCAAAGCCATTTTATAAACCCTTTTCCAAGGGCATTCCTCCTGGGGTCACAGCCACCAGAGGAAAGCAGGAGCAGCTGCAATCAAACCCAAGGTGGAGTGGCTGAGCCACAGCTTCCCCCAAACCCCCCAGCAAAGCTGGGATGTCCAAAAGGAGGCCCAGAATGCCTCTCCAAAACCTGGGAGGGGTTGGGAAGTGCAGAAGGGGTGTGCTCAGCTCCCTGGAGGGAAGGTGAGCCTGCTCTCACGCATCAAGAGGTTCCAAACCAAATTAGAAGAGACGCTCACAGGCTACATTATATTTTCCTTTTTAGAAATTTTTCTTAAAAGAAATTGCTGGGCCTCAGCATCAATGAACTCCTAACTCTTTTCTGGAATCCCAGGCAGAAGATCATACTGAAAACTAACTAACTAATAAATTTTTAAAATCCCCCCCACAGATCTTCAGTGAACTTTTTCCACTGGCAAGAGCCCATTCTACAGTCCTCACTGACAAAACCTCCAAAATTATCAGATCTGAGTAAAACTTCTCAAGAAAAAACATTTTCCCAGCACAAAACATTGTTTTACTGAAACCAAAACATTTTTCTAGCAGTATACTTTACTTGTCACCATTTAGCTATACCAACTCTTACAATAAATTTTTCCTTGCATTAATTTTAAAATTTCACTCCAAATATAATTTTCTTATACAGAAATTTCCTGCCTTAAAAAAAAAAAAATTCACCAGGAAGAACACCGAGGAACCCTCGACTTTCTAATCTTTATTAAAAGTATCAGTTACTCGTTAGAACTTGTTATAGGAAAAACACAAGTAAAAAGACAACACTGTGACTGTTTTGGGTTTATGTTACAGGTTTATATGCTATTAAAATGTTTAGGTCTTATTATGCACTTTAAAAACGCTAGTGCTTAATGTGCTCCGATTAGGGCTTAACAAGCCCTTTAAAAATGTTACAATGTTAAACCACCAAATCACATTGTCTCTAAGGAGCAAGAGGCTTTAAAAACCTTCTGTTCTTCACAACCTAGCCCTTACATTAATAAAAACAAAATCCAGTCATAATAAGTTTACATCATATATCAGAATGTTTTGACATCCTTAATGACTGGGAGTTAAGAAGTTGGCTTAACTCTGTGTGCTAGTGTGTGCTTGTTTGAGTGTAGGAGTGAAGGTTAGTGGTTTTCTGAAAGTCTTAAATAACAGAGATAATGGAGATGAACATTGTGCATTTTTGCCATAACTGGTGTCTGGAATCCTGTTGCCTAATTTAAAGGGCCAGTTATGAGACTGCGAATAGCCAAGAAATTATCCATTTCAATATCCATTTTCAATACACATTTTCAGTATCCATTTTCAGTATCCATTTTCAATATCCATTTTCAATATCCATTTTCAGTACACATTTTCAATATCCATTTTCAATATCCATTTTCATTATCCATTTTCAATACACATTTTCAGTATACATTTTCAATATCCATATTCAGTACCCATTTTCAATACACATTTTCAATATCCACTTCAATATCCATTTCCAATACACATTTTCAATACCCATTTTCAATATCCATTTTTCAATACCCATTTTCAACACCCGTTTTCAATACCCATTTTCATCACCCACCAGCCCCAGAGCTGAGCTGTAGTGTGCAGAATAAGAGGCAGTGACACTCTTAAAGCTGGGTCAGGCTTTGCTGCCTCTCTCAGAGCAGTCACTGGGACAGGCTATGGCACTGGTGGTCATGCATTCCCAACATTCTGCAGTGCTGACAGTGATGCTCCAACAAGAAAGAGTTTTTGTTTCTCAAAAGTTCGTTAGCATCACTTGGAGAAAAAGCTCCACAGCAAAGGATGTCCATCACAAACTCCAGCATGACATGACAATTAACTGAGTAATAATGTTGGCCTCCCAAAACAGATGTAAGTGATAAAATGTTTGCATAGCGTGACGCTCTAACTGGAGGAGGGATTGTTCTGGTTTGTCCCACAAAGGACACCTGCACTGGTGGCCAGCAAACATCCCCTGTCTACAGCTGGACACAAAAAGCAGTAAACATGAGAGGCTGGTTTCTTTGCTCTGCTCTTCTAATTTAAACATGGGGTACTCTGAAATTTGCATGATCACTCAGGCAAAATTCACTTCAATTTATGCCCAGCCTTCTTGAAAACTATAAATATGGGAGACATCCAACTGCAGCTAAAGAAACCCACATGAGTTATTTAGCTAAGTCCAGAGTGTGAACAGTGAATTCTAAAGTGATAACCACGGCAGATAGTCCTCAAGGTTGAAACACACTTGCACACCTTATTCATTAATTCCAAATAAATAACTCCCAAACATGCTCAAGCTTTGTAGATCATAGAAAAGGTGGTCACTTAGCTCAATGAACTGTTTGCTGCAATTACATCCACTAGGTTTTGAAGGGCCAATCTTCATGGCCACACTTTCCAAGAGGACCATTACAGCATTACTGAGTTTTTTCCAGTGACATGGGATGTGTTTCCAAACTGACTACTGTCACAAGTTGGATCATTTCAAGATGTGGACAGCACTGATGGCTCTTTTTACTTTCCCATCATAGATAGCTCAAGTTTACATAAATAATGTAATTTATGCACACATCTGTGCCAATATACTACTACACTGCCACATTCAAGTCCCCAGTTGAGAAACTTGCTTACTTTTACCTACTTACTGAAGTGTTTACTTATTCCTCATTAACTGGATCAAAATTTGTTGCCAGATAACATGACATGGAGAATTTATGGTCTTTGGTTTTGCTTGTTTACTAACATCAGCCTATTGTGAAACAAACATGAAAAATGTTCAAAGGCTTAAAAAGTTCTTTCCCTTTCCCTGGAACTGTCATGTCCTGTTCAATTTAAATATGTGGCAAATTGATTTTTTTCCATATTAATTTCCCCACGTTCCTTTGTATTAAAATAACTAACACAGACAAATGATTCCATCTGCTGAGCACTCAGTGGTTTGTGCCTTCAGAGATGCTGGGCTCTGTGCAGACAGCAGAGTTTCAGGGCTACTCCTCTCAGTTCAACTCTTCTCCAGCCTTAAGCACCCAAAATCCCAAAGTTATAAAACTCATCAAGTAATCCAGACTCACACCAAAAAAAACAGCCCAGCGCTTTAGTTCCCTTTCCATTTTCTTTCTAGTGTCTGAATGTTTCTGTTGAAGGAATAGTGGATGTTCAAGGCTGTCTGTTTAACAATTACAGCTTGTGTGTGAGAGACAGGAAACGGGGGAAGGAAAAGGAGCAAGGAGGGAGGAAGAGAGGAGAGAGAAAGCCAGCCATGGCACTGCTGCCTCAGCAGTCCCTGCTTGCCCAGGAGGGAGCTGGGCTACCAAGGCCAGGGATGAGAGCCTGGGCCAGCACCCAGCAGTGCCCCACACACCCAGACAGCAAGGGCAGCTCCTGCCTGCCCGTGTTTTGGGGACACGTGGCTGTGGGAGCTGCACAGGCACAGGTCTGAGGCCGGTGATTCCCCAGGACAGCCCATAGGCAGATGTTCTGCACATTTCCCCTCTCTGGACCCATAAAACACCCAGACCTGTCTCCCTTCTTTCTTCTGTGCTCCTCTCTAATTCATTGACTTGTTCCAACAAACGGGAATTGCTTTGTGCTGTGTCAGCCCAGGCTGTGTGCTGCAGGGGGAGCTGAGCAGGAGAGCATTTGCAGGCAGGGCTTGGAAAGGGGAGCAGTTTGGGCTCCAGTGGCACAGACGTGTCCTGGAGCTGGGCTCCACGAGCTGCTCCATGAGCTGCTCCCCACCTTCCTCCTCTGGAAAGGATTGCTGCTGCTCCCTGCTCCATGCACATTCCCTCTGTGCCTGGGACACCAGTGCAGGCTGGCAGCACTCTGCAGGCACAGGAGCTTGCAAACACACCTGCTCACTGTGCTGGGGAGAGCTTGCTGCCCTGCTTTCCCACAGAGCCACAGGGAGCAACATTTGCTGCAGTGGAGGAACTGAAACGAGATCCTCTTAATATTCCTTAATAGGGGAAAGGCAGAAGAGTGGGCGAAGAGAGCAAACAATGTGCAACAGTGTTTAAATTATAGCAAAATACATTAACAATAAATACTCCCCTGTCAAGAATATGTCATGCAATTATATTTACTGCACTGAGCAGAGCTAACCAATGTTTTGAGAGGGTGGTTTTGCACTCCCAAGATGACTGTCCTTCAGGGACAGCATATGTGAATAATCATTTAGACATGGGATATCAGCTGTGAAAAAAGCTGCTCCAGCACAGCGTGCCAGATTTCATGGTTAGAAAGTTAGCTCCCTCTCCTGGATTAGACCAGAAAATTAAAGTGCATTGCACTGATCTGAGCCAGTACTCAAGCATTTCTCAGCATTGCTGTTCTTTTTTTCCCCAGTTCTAGAACCTCAGTCCAGGGAAATCTGTGCTCCCTGAAGTTCTGGGGTTTGCTGAGGGAAGCAGCACATCACCTAAGCAGCCATGACAGCAACCCCACTGCCAAACTGACTGCAACCCAGACAAACTGCCATACAAACACATGCAAGAGAGCAGAACACACATCTGCACACATCTGGAGAGCCCAGGCAGTGTGACTTACTGCCACAAAGTGCCACAGTCCATAAAAATGTCACTGCAAAGCAGAGCTCTCTTTGACTCTGACCCTGTCCCTCAGCCCTGCTGTGAGGAGCAGTTTGGCCACTTCTGACAGAGGAACCAAGGACAGCAGGACTCACTCCAGGAGCTGAGAATTTGGGAATTAAGGCTGAGGTGAAGACAGAGAGCAGATCATAAAAGAAATTTTACTGAAGTTTTGAATATTTTTCTAAATGTCTTGCAAATAGGCTGAAATATTGCACAGATTCCACAGTTTCCAGACATGGGAACTCAAAGTCCTTTTATTAGAGAATTACATCCTCAGTTTTCAGATCACCAAAGTCTGGAAAGCTGAGATGCAACCAGGAAAAGAATGAAAGCCTGCTCACCACTTGGGATTTGATCAAATTCAGATAAAATCCATGGCAAAGAAGCTCTCTTTAAAGGTAGGCTTTACAATGGACACATGAAACTGCACAAACAAAAGTTTAAGTAAAGCTTCTCCTGCCTGACTGTAGACTTTGACTGCTAAATACAATCCTTTATGATTGTATAGGATCTTTCATCCAAAAAAATGAAATTTCTTCACACTTTGAACAATTGCCAACTTCTCTGTTGCTGAGCTGGAGCCTCCTGAGCATCTCTCTCACAAAACTACTATTCAGCTGTAAATTTTGGAGCCAGTTTGAATAAACTCCATAACTCTGAGGTTTCAGTGTTTGTGGGCACTGAGTGCCTTTCCCAGCTGGGTGAGGTGCAAATAGGATGGGTACTGCTATGGACAATGCTGCATTGCCCTGATGACCTTCACAAGAGTCAAAATGTATGCCAGCAGTTTTAATAATGGCAGTTAAAAATCCTATATTAAACCAGGGCATCTGCCTGAAGAATTTCACTGGCAAAATTTTATTTTCCTATTTAGTTTTAAATAAAAATTAAAAAAAAGAGCTTATTCTACAATAAGCACAGAACACACAAACCCATAAAATTTTATTAATTATACATTTCAGCAAATTTTTTTCAGGATGTCATACTGAAAGACCCTCATAAAACATTCTACCCTCATACCACATAAATTACCAGCTAGATTAGGGCTGGTTGGCCAATACTAGAGTTAGATAAGATTATTAAAACCCACTCTCTCTGAAATAACACAGCATCACATGCAGAACAGCCATTTTACCCAGGAGGAGGTGCAGAATTTCCTGACTCTGAAAGCATCAATAACTGCTGGCTTTCACTCCTGGGCTCTGGATGAAACCTGTCTTGGCCACAGACCAAGAGACTGACAAGAACACCTCCCAGCTTTCATCTCAAATTGTTCAGGACTTGTTAGCTTGGATAAACCCTGGGGGGAGAAGGGACAGTGGGGCCAGTGGCAGCTCTGTTCATCTGGGTGGAATTCAGCCAAGAAAGAAAGAAGATTGTCCCCATGAAGAAGCACAGAGATACAGAAAAACACACACTGGGAGCATTCAAAGGGCCCTGCAAAAAATAATAGTTTTTGCATTGAAAATCTTGATTAATATCTGTGACATGTGTGTATCTTCCCAAAGAGATATGAATTTCCAGGCAAAAAAAAGGACTAAGGTTGTCCTGGAGTGTTTTCCCAGCTCTCTGCACAGCTGGGATCTGTAAAGGAATCTCAGGAGTAGAGCTTGGAGCACTGAACCTCTCTGAGGACTCCAGCCATGACATCATTCCTATATCAGGATGAATCTCAGTTGCCAGAAGATATTCTGGATCCTCCAGATTCTACAGAAGGCCTGGAAAAATGAAATATTCCCAAATCTTCATCTTGCTAAAGCTGTATCTTAAATTTGGGCCTATTTATGCCACAAGATTGTACAAACTTTTAAACACAAATAGTGTTTTAAACACAAACTTTGTACAAGAATTTAAACACAAGAGTGTGTGCTGAGTGAACAGCAGTAACTAACAATACAACTGCTCTTTTATCCTGAGTATTTGGTACAATAATAGACAAGCTGTATAATATTGCAGGGTTACAATATTACTCATCTTGTAGATTTTCTGTAATCCCTATTCATATGAACAAAAAAAATATTTTCTGAATGAAATATTGCAAGTTACTGAAGACTTTTATTCTGTGCTGTATAATCTGATTCATGTTTACCCTCAAATGCCTACAAAAAAGGAGCAGCTTTACAAACACCCAATTTCCTGCAGTGACTGTTAAAGTCTTTTTAGGCAGCTTAAAATAAATGCAAAGTGTTTCTTTTATTTGTGCACTCATGAAATATGTATTTTTATGCTGGGGTTTTGAAATTGCACTAAAATAAATTTTTTTAAAACTTTTTAAAAGATGTTTGCCATAAACTCCCCAGTAGAATCACTGCCAGTATTTTTGTTGCTAGTCCCCATGGCAACCAACACAATGGCTTAAAAAGGACTATTTCAGTCCCATCTTCCAGTCTCTGTAGATTTTCATTAATTGCTGAGATGTTCTGATGTTTAGTGAAACAATTCAAATAAGTGTCAAAACAGTGCTAGTTAAAATAATAATTTTAAATACTATTTGCACGTTATTAAGAACTTCTCAAAAAATGTCAAGAAATTATTATTTAAATTAAATTTTAAATTGATTTTTTTATATAAAGTTGCAATAAAATCATTTACAATTTAGGTGTTTAAAGTCAATTAATCATTTTGGTATTATTGACTTTTGTTACTTAATTTTTGAGCTCTCCTACTCCCTTTTGCTTCCACATCTCTGCACTCATGGCATAATAGGAAAATAAAAAAATCAGAGATGAGAAAGGTCATATTTTTAAAGCCTGATTTTCATTTCTCAGAAAAAATGAAATGTTCAGAAATGTAAATTTTTAACCAATTAAAAATAATTAATATCTATTCTTTAAAAAAAATCATTAGAGGCATATACACACATGCAAACAAAGATCTGAATTGACAGGTCACAGTCTGTATTTCTTTTAATCAGCATCCATGCAGATTGCAGGCACATGCAATGAGGTGCAAGTCAAGCACACAAGGCTGTTCAAAACCTCACAGCTGTACAAAGAGTGGGGTAATAAGCTATAAAACCTTTTTTTCAGAAAGAGATGCACAAATACTTCCAATTTTTTTCTAATTTTCTTGATAATTTGAATAGAATCAGAACACAGAACTTCAGGCATTTTTCCCATCCAATTTCAAAATACTGAATAAGAGGGGAAAAGATTTCAAATACATGACATATAAAGAAACTGAGGTGGTGTAAAAGCTTTTACAATTCAAATGTTTAAAGTCAATTAATCAGGAAGTCAATTAATCATGAGGCTCCAACTCAGCACCAGAGAGGTTTGCAATTTTTTAGGGAGTTGATCCTATTGAAGAAATAGGACAAGAGTGGGCTGAGCTCACTCAGTGCTCACCCAGGACCAGCACCCCTGCAGACAGCTCTGTGTGTATCTGTGATCAGGCACTTATCACAGCAGTATCAAATCCAATAAAATCATTTTCTTGATAATTTGAATAAAATCAAAACACGCACACACACTCCACCCCCCCAAATTATGTGTTTTAAGAATTTGAGCTCCCAGTAAGGAATGAGAAGTCTGAGAGCTGAGGTTTTTTACAAATGGTTACTGCCATGTGAAAATAGTCCTGAAAGTCCAGTGAAAAATAAGGAAGCACCAAGCTAAAGTTAGAATATGAATGACAGGCAGTAATCACTTGGAAGTTTTGCCCATTGGGCCTGTGTGGATGTGACCCTGTTTTTTCTGGACTTTTGGAATGGGGGCAGATTCCCTCAGTGCTGTTCTGCACCCTGCAGTGTGTTCTGCCCCTCTTCCTCCCACATTCCCAGGTTCTGAGAGAGCCAAATGCCCCTGTCCCCTGGGAAAGCACAGAACTGTTACTCTAGGACACAAAACAGAAAGATGTGGACACTGGATCTTCTAACACAAAAAAGAGGGAAGTTTAATTTTGACTTTGTCATTTATAGATTTTTAAAAGTGACAGTGGATTGGAGGGTGACAGTGCCACCTCTCCAATGACACTGGACAAACCAACAGTCTATCAAATTTCTCTTCTTCCATGAAAAAATACAGAACAATAAGTTATTTACTTAAAGTGTGTGAGAAAGTTTGTTACAAGAATGGAAACATCAGAAGGCTTAGAAAAACTTTAAAAATCAGGGTGACACATAACAGCCAAAGAGGACTAATTCAGGGACAGGATTAAGGTCTATGCCCCTTCTTACACCTCAAAATGGTTGTTGAAAAGTCAAAGAACTGCCCAGTGACTCAGCAAACTGCACTATGGCATCAATCCTGGACTCTGTGAGACCTGGGCAAAGTAACAGCCATTATTCTGAGTTTGTGCTCTGTCCCTTAGGGAAGGCAGTGAAATGAATGTGCAAGACATGGGAGCTGACCAAGAGAGTGCCTGTACAAAACCAGAGAGTGCCTGTGGTATTTTCAGGGTCCCCCACTGTGGGGAGGAAAGATGAATCTGACTCCATGTTCTTAGAAGGTAATTTATTATTTTGTGATATATATTATTATATTATATTATATTATATTATATTATATTATATTATATTATATTATATTATATTATATTATATTATATTATATTATATTATATTATATTATATTATATTATATTATATTATATTACTAAAGAATAGAGAAAGGATACTTGCAAAAGGCTTAAGAAGATGAGAATGAATCTCGTGACTCCTTCCTGAGTCCTGACACAGCTGGACCAAGATTGGTCATTAAGTTAAAACAATTCACATGGAACCAATCAAACAATCACCTGTTGGATAAACAATCTCCAAACATTCCAAAGCAGCAAAACACAGGAGAAGCAAATGAGATAATATCGTTTTCCTTTTTCTCTGAGGCTTCTCAGCTTCCCAGGAGAGAAAAAGAGGATTTTTCAGAAAATGTGACAGTGACAAGTGTCTGTACAAAACAAGGGAGTGTCTGTACAGAAAGAGACTCCCTCACTAACCCTTTGTCCTTCATGGAGAACATCCCCCTTGCTGGAGTGACTCAGCTGCTCCTCAGGACTGCAGTCAGCCTGGCCATTTCTGGCCAACAGGACACACTCTGCATTTTGTTCTTTATTGTTTCTCAGTACTGCACCAGGAATACTAGGAGCTCAGCAAGTGCTTCAGTCAAACTAAACAGCAGTGCCCTGTGGAGTGAACAGCAGTTTCACTTTTTATTTCAACAAGGGCAAATCACAGTGTAGGTGACTGCTTTTCCTTCCAAACATATTGAATCCAAAGCAGAGCCAAGCTTAAAAGCTCAAACATTGCCTCAGTAACTTTATAAAAGTCATGTATTTGAAATCTTTTTCCCTCTTATTCAGTATTATGAGATTGGATGAGAAAAAATGCCTGAAGTTCCTCTTTTATGGAGGGTATATCTCATACAGAAAGTGCTACTTTTATTATATCTTGAACTCTCTTTTTGTGACATATCTCCTTAGGTTAAAAGGGCAAGGGTTGGCCAGCAGTTGCGATTACTGGGACTCAAGAGCTAACTTACAAAGGCCAAAACATCCCCCTCTTTGTTCACAGCTGCAGTTTCCAATTTACCTGGCTAACAGGTGACTGATAGAACATTCACATCCTGCACAGGGTGAATTTCTGAACTATGAATGGTTGATATACCCTTCCAGAATTTGTGGTGTGCCAGTAAATGTGGTGTTTCTGCCCAAGCATCATTGAATAACACCAGAGTATTTGTATAATGGCAGGAAGGGAAGCTAAAAACTGAAACTTAAGATGAAATTTGAAGAGATAATTATAGTTAGAGAACTTGTGTTTTATTACTGGTCTTACATCTGGGAGTGTCCTATTGCACTCTCATATTAATACAATCTTGGCAATCTGAGAACAACTGGGAAGAAAAAAAAACCCTATCATTCTGTACAAATGTGAATCAGCACAATTGTGTTTTCTCAACTGGCAAGTGGTTTAAACTTCCTCTTTCATCTCCTATTGTTTTTAGAAAATTGTCTTGTGATTGTTCTACAGCTACCCAAAATAAGCCCCTCCCTGGATAGGGCCAGCAGATGCTTTGATTTCATTAGCAATTTGAAACAAAAACCAAGGGACCTAGCAGTAGGATTAGATAAGTACCAGGAGATACCATCTCCCTGGCACAAAGGGGCTTTTTCCACTTTGATTCAATGCAGTTAGCCAGGACATAATCTCTTGGCTGAAAGGCTTGTCCTCCATTCCTCCCTTGGCAGCACATCCTCAGTACAAGATGAGACTGAGCCACCCTGTGCTACTTGCCTTGCAAATTCCATTGCAGTGAACTGGAGATGGTATCTGGGAGGTACAAGTCTCTGAGCAGGTCCTGGGCTCAGGTGAGCCTCAGATCTGTGTGCACTGACACTCAGACCCAGAGCAGGAGCTCCAAGCCTGAGTGTGACAGAGAGACTTTTACAAGGAGCTCTGCTCACCCTGGGGCAGCTCCCACTCTGAAGGATCACCCGTGCTCCTCACTGCAAGGCCTGTGGTGCTCCTATTGAAATTGAAAGTCCATTCTCTTTCACTGATAACTGGAACTAACATAGAGAAAGAGACAAAAATTGTAGAGGAAGAAGTCTCTCATGTGGTCTGCTACCAGCACCAGCTCACAGTAACGCCCTGCTTGAAGTTTTTTTTGCCTTATGACAAGCAAATGCATTAATCTTCATTTGATGACAGGGAATTGGTGCATTTTCAATTTTCTTCAGTGCTAGAATTGAGTTGGCTAAATACTTTAAACAAAAGAGAGACAAGCATTCAGATCATCTAGCTGGGATTTGTGTCTCTACCCTGCCTGGCAAGTCAGTCCAAGCAACCAATGCTCCTCCTAATGGTCATCAGATCATACCAGGATACTAGAAACATCCCAGGAATAAATTCATGAGTGCTAACCAGATCAAGCTCATAAAATTACACTTGTCTCATTTGGGGTCAGTAAATTGTCCAGTTACAGAAGATAGTTCATAGGAAGGAGAGGGATAGAGCAGCATTAATTCTGGAGGAGGTCCCAAAGGGGAGAATGGTGGAAACAGCAAGCAGGGGAGGCAGGAGGGGATCTGAGGGGTAACTCCTGTGCTTGTCTGCATTTTCCCTCTTCCCCCAGCATCTGCTTCTGGCCTTTGACAGGGACAGGGCACAGGGAAGAGGGAGATGAGGAAAGAAACTGAGGCAGAATCTTCAGACGCAGCAGAACAACAACTATCATGCAAGTTACTCTGTTGGTTTTGTTCCTGTTGAATTAAAAGCAGTTAACTGGCTATAAATGTATCAAATATATATATTACTTCTAAACTGGGGGGGGGAAAGCTGAAATTTTAAAGCAGAAAGATTTCCCTTGAATAAACTAAGGGAGAAGTGATTTCACGGCTATTAACATCAGAGTAGTCAACTGCATAGACTTCACATTTCATTGTGGAAAAAAACAGATAAACAATCTCCTTCCATTGTTTGCAGTAATCACAGACTGCTAAATAATTTCATGTCATTATTTTAGTTGTGCAACAAATAAGGGAAATACCAAATGAAGTCTAAAGCTCCTTCTGAGAGTTTTGTTCTTGTATTTAAAAACCTATCCTTTTAAAAACCCATTTAGGGCAAATCCACAGTTTATACATGAGGTATGTGAGAAGTGGACAGGCATATTTTGCCAGAAAAAAAGTGTATCCCAAGTGCTTCCCATAGAAATTGTGCTCATTTATGAATTTGTTTTTGTTTTAAGACTCAATGCCATATAGAAGTGAGGCTGTGTAAAAGCTGTTAAATCAAATTGTATTCTGCTGGCCAGTAAAACTAAAACTTTCAAATATGTAAGACTGAGAAGCCCTGGATACTTAACACCAAGGGAATGAAGGAAGTCTGTATTATTTGGTAAAATTCTCACCTCAAGCTTGGCAGTCTCATTTTAAATAGACTGGTGGTTAGGGTACCTAGAAAGCAAAGAAAGTGAAACAAAATTATAATTTGATTCATTCATTCTTATAGCACATATTATAATATATATCCTACAGTTCTTGTTCTGTTCAAATACAAAAGAAAAATAATCCCAGACGACAGAAGCTAAATAATGAAATGAATAGAGAAAGTCCAGCAGCCCTGAGCTCTGCCTGCTCACCTTTAACATCCTCAATATATGCTGTAGGTTGGAGGGTATCACTATAATTTATACATCTAAAGCAAGATAATGGCTCTTCTTGCTTTGTGCTACTTGGTATCCATCCCTTACTGCTGACACGGATTAAAGGAGAATATTTTCAAATAGATCCTTTGTTGGTTTGGTTTTTATCCAAAACCCCATAGTAACTGTGAGCTCAAATTAGTTGTTTTACTCTTGATCTCCTAAGCCCAAATTTATAACCAATTTTAAAGGCAACACTTTAAAGATGATCCAGAAAATGGTTGGAAAGTCTCATATCATTTTGATGCCAGCTGGTGGTAAACATCTCATGGTTCATGAGTGCAGCACCTGAGCCCAGTGAAATGCAGGGTGGCTGCAGAGCTGTGTGTTTCTCAGTGTGTGTGCAGGGAATGAGCAGGCAGAAGAGAGAACATTTCTTTTAAAGCTGTTGAGGTCCAATGTGTTCATCCTCCATCCACTGCAATGTCACAAGATGCCCTGCACACACTGTGGAAGTTCACAGAATTCACAGAATGACCAGGTTGAAAGAGACCTTCAAGGTCATTGAGTCCAACCCAGCCGCAACAGCTCAACTCAACCCTGGCACCCAGTGCCACATCCAGGCTTTGTTAAACACACCCAGGGATGGGGACTGCACCACCTCCCTGGACAGAACATTCCAGAACTTTATCACTCTCTCCATGAAAAATGTTTTCCTGATATCCAACCTGTATTTCCCTTGGTGCAGCTTGAGACAGCTTGAGTTCAGACAATACTGTGAAGCACCTGAAGCAGAGATAGTCTGGGCAATCTGAACATTTAGAGTTTGATGGGATAACCCTGTGGTATCTTTGACTTGTTCTTACTAGGACACTGAAATTGTGTGGCTGCATTCCCTAAGAACCGCTCTGAGAAGACAAGGGAAGGAATTACATGTCAAGCTGTGTCCTCCTCACAGATTCCATGTCTAAGTAGAACACTAAAGAGCCACTGAGAGCACAATTACCACACTGTCATCACAGAGCCAGGCAGACATGAGGGTAGCTAAATGCAGAACAGTGCAGTCTTGCCAGGAAATGATCTTCCCAGCTGAATTTAACTGAGTGGCCTACAGAGCATGTTTGCTATCACTGAAGTCCTTCATTTGGTGGACTCTCGGGTATAATGACACAACCACAAAGAGCTGTGTGTCTCAGTGACTTGAGCCATGCAATGGGAACTTCAAAGAAAAGAGTAGAGAGGAAAGAAAGGGCGTAAGGCAACTCAAAAGAGCCCATAAATGGGGAAGAATGTAGCCAGGGAAAGGTAATATACAGAGGAGGAAGAAAGAATTGAGAGACATGATAAAGAAACAAGATGCACCAAGGCGCAGGCTCAGCAGTAGAGGGGAGGAGGGTGACTGAGAAATGCTGCTTTAGTCATTCTGAAACTGTTGAGTGGTCAACTGGTTTCATCTGGAGAGAATTAGCAGGGGCACGGGGAGCAGATTCACAAAACTGCCTGAGGAAGTGGTAGTGTCAATCCCCTATCACCAAAAATTTGTCTGTCAGCATACTCACTCTGGTTGTGTGGGATCAGTTGCCTTTTCTGGCTGATGATATCTGAACCAACATTTCTGGAAGTGCCTTGCCCTGGAGCATTCGGGGGTGTACCGAGCAGGGAGGCAGGCAGGGAGGGAGGGAGGGAGGGAGGGATGCAGCAGCCTCTCACACAGAGCTATTGCACTCTATGGGAAATACATTCATTCAGCATGGGTGAAAGATGAGGGAGTAAGGAGAAAATTACTCCATTACCTGGTTGCTGACAAGATGGATGTTGAAGTTGCTGAATAGTAGATATTTAAAAATTTCTGCACAGTGACAGAGCAACAAAAGGATAGACTGAGGACAATCAAAGGAGCCCAGACTCCATTCCAGTGAGGCAGCTGCAAGCTCTCTAGAGATGCTGTTTCCCATTAGGCAGAATGGGGGAAAGAAACTTCTGTAACCCAGAACAACTTACTTAATTACGGGGTCACTGGATAAAAAATACTTACATGAAATGTTTGGAACAAAAGGAGAATATCACCTAAAAAATGGCAACAATTCATGTTGGTGAAGAAAAACTGTAATTTAATAATTTCCAGGATTTTTTTGTTATTATTACCATCATTATAATTTTTATTTTCTAGCTTGGTGTACAAATAAAAATTTATTTTATTGTACAGATCCAAAAAGAGACAGGAACAGAAAGAGTGGTCTTTCAGCTGTGAGATACTGGAAGTTCCTGGAGAATTTAGTTATCAGCAAAGAGCAGCCAAAATCAAAGTCAAGAAAGCTGAAAAAAGGAAAAATTAGAGGAAGAGGAAGAGCTAACCACACCCTCTTCTTTCTGGCACCACAAGCATACAAAGTCCATGACATGTGATTTCCTCCACTCTGTTACGGGAGTAGGAGGATTCACTTGATTTCTACCACACCTGCTTTTTATCTACCATCTTCCACCTACATTTAAGACTCAGAATTGCCAGAATTCAGATTTTCTCTTTTGGCAACATTCTCTTGTCCCTCCCTCATTTCCCTCTGAAAGTGCTGGTGTTACCAGGGTTTGCTTTGATCCCTAAGCAGATCTGAAGATATCAGCACAAGGACTGCTCAATCTGTGAGCATGCCTTTAGGTTAAGCAAGTTCTTCAGCACTGCTCAATTATTCCCTCAATTTCTCTGACAAAATTAAACCAAACTCACTAGACAGATGCAATCATGATTTCATTCATTCATCTCAGTCTTCATCCATACGTAAGTTCAAAACCATTCAGTCTAAAAACTGTAATAGTAAAACCATTCAGAGACTTTGCAGTGAAATATCACTCAGAAAATACTTCACTTGTTAACTTTAGGATCTTCTTTACATTTTTCAGTTTCTAATGTGGTTAAGACAACATCAATATTTCTAAACACAGTTCAATCTTGAGCTGCACTGACCTACAGGAGCATTGCTGAGTAACTTTTTTATGCACTTTAGTTTATCTGAGATGTACTCAAATTCTGTTGAGCCAGTCATAACTCTCAGTGTCAAAGTAAGGTTCTCTATCTCATAATCAAGAACACTTCAGCTGAGGGACAGATGAACATGCTGAGAACCCAACCCCACTCAGCCTTATGCACATGAGTAGCCCAAGAGGGCCAGCTGGGTGACAGTGTGGATCTTTCCAGCTTTAATACTGTGAAGCTTCTGTGTGCAACTTGAAACCAGGTCTATTTCTGAATATAGCAAATATAGACTATATTACCTACTGCTTTAAATGACTGCTTGTTTCTTTTACACCACCAGCAGAAAATGGGTATTTTTCTAGTTATTTATCCTTAATATGTTTTAATGTCCTCTCTTGAAACATATCCCAGAATGGTTTAACAGCACATTGTTGGTGTGATCAGTAACAACCACACAGCTGAGGATGGCTTTGAGCCCTTTGCAGTACCCTATGTTCATGTTCCTTTCATGGTGACCACTTAGGAAACATGACCTTTGTGTTGAGTTTTCAGGATAGCATAAATAAACCAAAAGTCATTATGATTCCTTAAATTTAAATTAAAACAAAATTCAGTTAATTATGCATGTTAATAGGATTACCTATGCTGTGATAATTGCACTTATGAATTGTATAACTAACCTGTAACTTGAAAAGGTAGGTGGGTAGGTGGATGGATGGATGGATGGATGGATGGATGGATGGATGGATGGATGGATGGATGGATGGATAGATAGATAGATAGATAGATAGATAGATAGATAGATAGATAGATAGATAGATAGATAGATAGATAGATAGATAGATAGATAGATAGTAATTATTAATCGTTTGCACTTGTGTGGTACTTTTCATCCATGAGCACCTTGAAAGCTGTGTACAAAGAAATTCAGTGATGGCTTTAGGATCCTGAGGTAAGAGCTCCCTGCCAAAGGAATCATTCTGCAGAGCAGGATAAAAGCCCACTTGCACCAAGACAAGCCCTGGCACAGAGGGAAAGCACTGCAGGCCAATTGGAACTCTTAGAGGAGCAGACAGGAGCTCTACTTTAACACTGAGAAAGCTGAAACTTCTGCATTTGTCTGACTTGGGAGAATGCAGTATTGAGATATCCTAAAAATATTTTCCATACACAATGACAGACATCTCATTTCATGCCTCTATTTAGTTTAAGAACACAGAAACTTTAAACTAAATTAGTTGCACACCTTTCCCAGTCTTTGCCCTGTCACTTCCACACTGCCTCCTTTATGCTAAGAATAGTTTTATTTTCCTGGTCTCTCTTATCCATGCTGTTCTGCCATCTTTTGCTCATTCAAATCCTTCCTCACAAAGACTTAAGGAACACTAAAACCAATATGTATATGGCTCACTAGGTACTTATGAATAAGTTCTCTTCTACTTCCCCAGATGACAAATTGTAAAACAAGTTTTGTTCCTTTTTTTTTTGTACTGCAATGGGTCAAGTATTTTGTCATCTTCTAATAAATGTATTCTTAGGCTTGTGCAACAGCTGAAATATATATATTTATTTGGTATTCAGAAAACATCAGCTATTAGTCAATAAAAGTAACTTTAAATCAAAAGTAACTTTAAATCAAAGTAACTTTCAAGTGCTCAACTTGATAGGAACTCACCCAGTCATTCACAAAACATATTCTTCGCCTCCTCATTGCAATAACTTCTTTAAAATACCACAACAGATACCACAATAATAGAATGGTTCTAATTTTAATATCATAATCAGAGGACAGGTCCTGCTGAAGCACATCTCTATACTGATGTACCAGTGAATCAGAGATGTTACACTCTGCTGGCTTCCCCTTCTTTCAGGCAGTTAGCAGAAAACTGCCCAAAGCAACTCCCACTTTCCTGTCATAGCCATGACATTGTGGCATAAGCAGACAATAGCAAAAAAAAAAAAATTATACATAAATATATAAATAATTATTGTCATTGCTGTCTCCTCACTCCTGTTTACATTTTAATGAACTCTTCTAGTAATAACAGTTTCCTCCATTTCCAGAAAGCCAGCACTCCATAAATATTGAGTTGTACTCAATCTGCTGATGTACCATTTTCTATAAACAGAGAAAATCCAAACTTATCACTAGGCCTAGCTGTTGAAAAAGGTTAGTGTAACTAAATAACAAAACAGGAGTGTTGTTTACTTGTTAATGCTCCACTAATGAAAAAAAGCTGTTATGGCTCTGATTAATACAGACCATACCGGACAATTCTGGCATAGCTCTCCTTGAAGAGTGACTATTGATTTCCTTTTCATTCTACACTTGGATACCACATATCTGGAATCCAGCCCAGGTTTCATAACTGCTACTATCTCCACATTAACAGCCTGTGCAAGATTGAAATAGCTTTTGAAGATATATGCAAGGGTGAGGCAATCCAAGAATTTTCTCCATTTCCACAGGTTGAGCTTTTCCATATGTCTGTGTAACAACTTTTAAGGAATTAAAGGTGTTTGTAGGCATGATCAAATTCATCAATTGCAATTAAGGAGTTATAAAATTGTTAAATCTTTTAGAATTTCTTTATTTGTTTCCTCGACTCTCCTCTCCGCTCTACCTGCTCACTCGAGTCCGATACATCCGGCAGCGCTCGTAGCCTGCGAGTCCTCGAGTCCTCTCCTCTCTCAGTCTCCTCTCCTCTCCTCTCCTCTCCTCTCTCCTCGTCCTCTCCTCTCCTCTCCTCTCCTCTCTCCTCTCCTCTCCTCTCCTCTCATGTTAATTACCAGCTAGTATGGGATCATGACTCAAACAGATGCCAGTAAAAATCTTTTTACTACTCCCCTTTTTCTCATATCTTCCTAATGATACTCCCTATCATTATTCTGTGCTCTTTGTGCATCCTCCTTACTGATCTATACACACAAGGCCCACAGCTTGTCCAAGACTTGTAGGTCAGTAAGTAGCTTTCAACTATGAAAATCAATCTGTTCAAAAGAGGCCACAGGAATTTGCAAATTACTTTTAAATAAACTTTTTTTAAATTAAGTACAGTGTATTTATTGCCTGGCACATGTGAGACTATAAAATGTATTCTGGTCATTTCTAGAAACATGGAGCATAATAAGTGACATGGTATTCATGTCTCAGATGAGTCTTCTTTGAGAACTGGTATATTTCTCCATTTTACTTTCTTAAGTCACAGAAGAGGTACTCTAAAAATCCTGTGTCTGGAACCCATAAGAGGTCCAGCCATGTGGTACCAGATTAAAAACCAAAGAACCGCAAAAAATCAGGAGTTCATCTGAATTAGGAGCTCATCAATTGTAACAACAAAGATTAGATCAGGCCTGTGGAATCATTGTGGAGAAATAACACAGTGTCAAAATTAAAGAGACAACTGTACTGCGAAAATTGATCAGAAAAGGTTCTTTCAACCGTGAGGAAATATTAATGCCATGTAAAAAACTCCAGTCTAAGTTATCAACAGAAGAAAATTAAAACCCTACCATTTCTGTCAACTGCCAGCAACTGGCTCAGTCAAAGGCAATGAAATGGCCATTCTTATAGAAATCCAGCTTATGGATCCCCTTTTAAGAAAAATAATACTGTTAAAGTTGCCTAAAGTCTAAATAAATGTAGAAGTCAAATGACCCAATACATTAATAATAAGTTGCTCAAGACAAGAACAATGCTATGTATTTTTTTTCACCTGTTGCCACCACAGTCTGCTAGGTACTCAATACCACAATAAATTTTTTTCTCATTCTGTTGGATGAAAACATGAAAAATTTAAGACGTTATTCAAAAGAGAGACTGTTACACAGTATCTTTATTATTTTGCTATTGTCATGAACTCCAGAAGGACAAAATGTTTGACATGTGACAATGACAGACACAGAAGAGAAAGCCTGACAAGTGACAGTCTGAAGGGGAATCTGCTGTTGTAGAGTGAGCAATCATCAGTTTGAGAAGCCAGGAGGAACATTATGCAGAGAAGAGAAAGTTACTTCCCCTCCTCCCACCCCCCCAGGGCTACTGGTACTCTTGTGTTACAGCTCTCTGCTCAGATGTGGAGCAAGGTGGGAACTCAACAGCCATAACACTCAGGGACCTAGGAATTGTGATTTGTGCAGGTAAAATGAAAGCACTAAAGCTGTCTCCAAATAACAGAAAATCGAGTACAATGTAAGGAATTTTCAGGTCCATAAAAGATTCCTGCTTGGAAAAGTATCAAGTGAATTTTGCAGCTCACTGTTAGAAAATGTTCTCCAATGCAGAGCAGGAGTGAAATGGAGTGACCTGAAGGCACTGGAGCTCCTTTGGGACAATTTACATAACTCTCTGTCCAAAAGGAGGAGAAATAGAAACAAGAGGTCCTTGCCTTTCCTTTGCTTTTTCCCCCATGTAGCAATGATCTCAGAGAGTACAGGTTTTCTACTGTCATTATTCAAGGTGCAGAAAAAGAGAGAAAGAGAAGCAAAGATCCACTCTCAGCTTCCAGTGACACTAGATAAAACAAGTAGCAGTATTTGCTTCATAGTCCTGAACACACCAAGCCACAGTCTGGGTTTGGTTTCTCCCAAAGTTCTTTGCATAAATATAAAATGGATCAGCCTAGTGGGACCATGGACTGGGCTTTTCTTTCCATAAGAAAGAAAAGTTTCTGAGTTTTTCTCAGTTTCCTGAAAAACTGAGAAAACTTGCTGAACTGAGTTACTGAGGTGTTTTCAAGTGTGGAAATCAAAGGTCATAGGAATGGGCTGCATTTATTGAAGATGCATTGTGTTAACAATGAGATCCAATCTCTATGCACAGAGTAGGTTCTTGTGTTCTTGATGGCCAGTTGCATCTAGTTGAAAAATTGGAATATTTAGTTCCTGTATTTGCACTGGATATTACAGTAAGCACTACTGACAAACAAATAATAGGATGCTAAGACAGCATATGTTTTAGACAGGCAAAATCCATGCCATGCATTTTTAATAGTGCTTAGTGATTAACCAAGTCATTAGGGATGTGGTATTAAAGTCTTTACATCAAGGTCAGATATCTTAGCACGTAACTGGAGGATACTGCTTTCCTGCAGGTATTGCTTGATGAAAGCCTTGGCCTTTGCCATGCAGGTCAGAGCATTCCTCCCAGCCCAAAGAATGTGCATAATAAGGGCAGTAACACAGTTCTTAAAGGACAGAACAGAGATGGCCACTGGCAAAAGCAACAATTAATAAATAATAGTTTGCAACACTTTAACGTAGCCCTTCACATGTCCAGTGTGATAACTAATTAATCATAGCAACAACTTTGTACTCCATGTGCCTTTCATCCAGCACCTCAAAGTGCCTTGCAAATGTTAATTAATACAGAAGCTGTACTTTGAGGAATAATATTATGGCACTGGCCCCAGCCAATGTTAATTCGTTCTTCAATAGCACAGCTTGTGAAATCTGGTCGACTTTCCCAATGAAACATAAAATGTGCAAATCTTCCTGGCACAAATCTGAAGCTGTGTTTCTCCATTCAAATCTAAGCCATTCCATTGTATTGCTGACAATATGGCATTCTCCACTCCTTCGTGTTTTACTCCAGTATAACCTCACATAACACAGCATGGTTTAAACGTAAGAGAAGATTAACTTTTCACAAGAAAATTGGATAACTGGTATTTTAGTCTGAACATCTGGCACATTTTTAGCTAAACTGTTTCTTTAAAAAGCTATTGGTTTGGTTTTTTTCAGTGCATTCACATATTACAAGCATTTGACTAACTTTAGCTCAACAGCTGAGATGAAAGCTAATTTCTTTGTTGCAATGATTACACTTGGGCTGCCCAAAAAGTCTGGAGGTCTGCATATTTTAGAGTTATTCAATTCCTCTATTTAGTATTGTGACTTTGCATGACATTTTGTATACATTCAATCATTTTCTGTTCATACAATCAGTCTTCTGGCTTCAGAGGGGTGTGTGCTCAAATAAGATAGACAGGATTTATCCAACATCTCCTTTTAAAAATCATAATAGATTGCTCTTTAAATTCTTTGAGTGTGCTCATACTGTTGCACACATCCTGACCACAGAGCTGCTGAATTTGGGCCCCAAAACTTTTGGGCCCCCATGAGAAGAGTTTGAAAAAGCCAGCTAGTTTCCCTCTGTTACACAGGTTAAGCAGAAAACAATTAATAGCTGGAAAGCTTTTACCAACTGTCACAACTTATTCTTTCTGGTCTTAAAATCTCATAATAGCAAATCCAGGAAACCTTAAATTTACACTAGAAAACTAAAACAATAAAGGAAGGACACCTTCTGTCATTCAGGTTTTGAATCAAAAACATCTTTGCAGAGACATTTGAAATCCACAAGCACACATTCAGTTTGGTGGGAGGAAATGCTAAGGAGAAGCAATACCAAACTAATCTAATCACTACATTAAGACATTAAGATCACAAAAAAGGACTCCCTACAGTTCTTCCTTTAAACATTTACCACATTTTTTGGGAACCACTATCCATGTTCATGCTCTAGAAAAATACTAGCTGTGCAGGACAGAAAGACAACCAGCAATCCTTACTTCTGAAATTAAAAGTGTGCACAGCAGAGCCAAGTTTCACCTTTTAGGCTGAAAAAGGGAAGAAAGAAAGAAAAGGGGGGAAAAAAGGGTGTGAAAGAGAAAAGTACAAGAGCTATCATAGAACAGGTGTCTGCATAATAACAATATGAGTAGAACTAATAAAGTTAATTTCAGTGAGCCTTGAAGCCAGTTGCAGGCTATTAAGAAAAACAGTGGGTTAGCATTTCTGGGAGCAGGTTTACTAATAGTATTACACAAATAAGAAGTAATTTCTTTACATCTTGAATGGTCATAATAAGCTAGGGCTTACAGCTTTATTTTATCAATTAAGTGATTAAGACAATCCCAACAGCAACGTAAACTGACACACTTTGTGTCTGACTCTGTGTCTATACATGTGCAGCAAGTGCTTATGAATTATGCAAAACATCTACCTGTGTTGCCCTAATTGGTCTAGAACTATAAAAGGAAGATGATGTAAACTAGAAAAAGATGAAAAACCTTTGCCTAATGACCAGTATCATGTTTCAATACATCTGAGGAATTTGAGGGGTACACTTACTGCTGAGAAAGAGGAAAGAGTTAACAAATCAAACTGGTGCTGGGATCATGAAGCAAGCAGTCTTTTCCTGCTCTTTAATCAAGCTATATTTCAACTTCTCATTATTTCTCCCATCCAGGGACCTGAGAAATAATTCCCTAGCTACCACTTGTCTTAAAAGAGATGGAGGGCAGGTTCCAAGGACACAGAGAACCTTTTGACACATTTCTCTTTTGGGAGCTCACACATGATTTTTAGTAAAAGTAAGAGCAATACTTTTAGCTTTGGGATATTAAGAAAGTTATGAATGAATGCAACTTCCATCTAAACACATTTCAGTGTGTTGGTACAGCATTTCTTTGAATTCTTAAGGGTACACCAACAGCAGCCTCCTGACTTCAGCAAAATGCCGCCTTTACTTCAATGAATTCAATGTTTCCTTCAATGACTACATCATTCAGATTCTTTTAGACTAAACATAAAGACTGTACTCTTCATAACTTAGCATATGTGGCATAGCTGGAGATAGTAGATGTTTCTGTTAAAACAACATATTCTTCCATATATCTTTCATTTCACCAGAAACCCTGAAACTTAACAAAGAACCACGATTGCATCAGTTTGTGACACACTGCTTTTCTAGCTACACTTTTTTCTTTTAAACCCATACTAGATACCCATTGTCAAGGTCAGGGATATTAAAAGTGATTTGTTAGATGTAAAATAATGTTTATTATAGTCTAAAGAGCAAGCCAGCTTGAAGTAATAAATTAGCGCCAGATGAAAAACTGCCAGAATTCTCTATTATACATACGTTTCCCTGGAAAGCATCCCAGATTTTTTTTCTTGATAGGCTCTTTTACTAAAGACTCCCTGACTTATGGAGTGTGAGCAAAAGTTATAGCTCATAAAAGGGTCAGTGAGGAGCACCAAGGGGCTCTGAAAACAACAACAACAAACAAAACTCCTGTATAAACTGAGCTGTGGTTACAGCCTAAATAGTACAAACTGATGAACTGCAATAAAATGCTAAGAAAAACTTATGGAGTTTACCCACATAATTGCACTGGGTCAGAGCATCATCAGAAATCTGAAATTTGCACAAAGGAAAAAATCCTGAATTATTCTCCTCTTCCCCACTGTTCTGTTCTGTGTTGTTTTACAGACAAGAGTCATCTCAAAGAAACAGGTAAGTTGTTGAATTATGCGTTTCATTCTTAACATGAACTGTAGTGGTTTGGGAACTTCGTAACTTGATACTATGAAAAAGAAAAGCACTATTGATACCAGCAGGAAAGCTGGACTGCAATAGAAGATTGTTTCCTGTGCCAAGGTAAATGTTGCCAGGTATACTGCAAACTGTTATCTGTTACTATTCTTCAAAGGAAAATAACATATTTCAATTTTTTTTTTTTTTTTGTGACTGTGAGAACAAGAGAAATGGAAACATCAACCTCTTTCTCACTCTCTCATACATGATTATTGATTTCACCACAATATGCTGAGAAAGCAAGGTGGGACCATTGATCACTGGAAGTGAGCATTAACAGCAGGGGCATAAGGAAGTGCTTAAACCCAAGCAGCTGGCTGTGCCTGGGAATCTGGAGAGAGAAAGGGATGACTAGAAGTTTTCATTGTACATCTTGCAAATGCCATGTAGGTCCAGGTCTGTTGGCTAGCTGCATCATCACACATAAGCCAAAAGGTGCCTTCAAAAGCAGTCTGCCAGCAATAAAGCAATAGAGAGACCCCCACCGGAATGGTCAATGCTGAAAAGAAAAGTCATGTTATAAATGTTTACATGATGTAAGTTTGGAGTGTGGAGTCCAATAATTCTCTCTGGCTCTCCTCTCTCACTTCCGTTCTTGGCAGCTAGATAACAAGTTCAGCCAAGCAACTTACTTAAAATGTACTGACATGAATCCCCATAGTGTAAATAACATATCTTACCTAGGAAGGGTGACTATGTTCCTTTTATTCTTGAAAATACTATCTTCCTAGCCTTTTCATGAAAATTGCTTGCATTCCTCATGGAGTTTATAGTCTACAATCACAATACTGACTATTGCTGTTAAGAACTAGACTGACCTGGGTGCAAATCTGAGCTATGGAGCTGACACCCCAGAGCAGAGAGGAAGTTTGAATCTGAACATTTCATCTCCCTTCTGTCTCTATGGGAAATGAATTCACAAAGCAATAATAATACCATAAACAGCACTTAACGTGTTAGGGCTGATCCTGTCAACCCCAACTCCTCCAACACAAAAACTCTTGGCAGATCTCACACGCTGCAAAAGTCTCACTGAAACTCTCCAAATGGACCTTATGTGGGATTTAAAATCACACCACTGCCAAGGGGTGACATTAACCATTGCAGGTACCCCTGAAATCAGTCATCATACTGGCATAATCAATACATGTGCTATCCAAGCAGATCTACACATCACCTCTGCAAGCACACTAGTCATCAGATTTTTGTCATCCTCACTTTTGGGATTTTATCACTAAGGCAGATAAATCTCATGAGCACAGAAGTCATGAACCAGATTTGGGTCATCTTCTGCAACAGAACAAGTGCTGTTGTTTGCCCTTTAGGATCAAGCCCTTCTCCCTGACCCTTTGTGCAGCTGACAGTCCTGCTCAGGCTGGCTGTGTGTCTGTCAGGGACTGGCCTGGAGGATGTTGTACAAACTGAGAAGGAAGCCAGCAAAGGTAAGTGCTGTGTTACTGCAGGAGGTGCAGACATGCTGAACATGTTGGAACAACACAGCTCAGCTAGCTGAGATCTGTCCCCTGTCCTCACAATGCTGGCACTGGCTGCAGCTTCATTCTCCAGCTGGCTACATGTGTGTCTTCCACAACAGAGCAGCATTATCCTCCTGAATACACATATTCTTGACCTCAGGATTTCTCTGCTGAGATTTTCTTTTCTCTTAACACATCACAGAAATTCAAGTTTTGTCTGTATCTTAATGCATTTTCAGAATATTAATTCCTGGAGCAATTCTTTACCTTTTACTCTTCTACAATCTCCAATGAAAACATCAAAAATAAGAGCATAATGTACAAATCTTCCAGACAGTGAAGAATGCTTTCTCTGCAAAGAAAAAATTGGCATATGCAAATACCACATATGGATAAGATTATCTGCAGGGACAGGTACCATAAAGGTACTTGCATAGACAAGCATACAAACACATGTACTGTACCCAATTCTGTCACACAATGTTTGCACAAGAAGTTCAGAGGTATGTCTGCTTTAATTTATTTACTGCAGCTACTATTAAACTACTGAATTTTTAATGTGTTTCTTCCCTCTATTGTTAAACTGAACTTCAGAGTTTTGCCATGAAAGGAAAATGACTGTTTAAAACTGTGGAAATTGCCTTAACGACACTTAGTTATTATCACCTTTCAATCTAGGCAAGAATTAAAAGCTTAAAAATAAAAACAAAGAAAAAATCTAAACACTGAGACACTCTTTTCAAGTTGAAGGTGAAGAATGCCAAAAAGTAATACTCAATTGCAGCTGCCCTAGGAAACTTCGTTGAAGAAAAGTCAGACTGAGTTGGTGTGGATTCTTTTCACTGCATCAAAGGAAAACCAGCAGTACAGATTGAGATCAACAGGGTGTGTGGTTCAGTAGTGTGGTTCTCAAAGGATCTTTGTCTCACACTGGTCTTCAACTGCAACTTCAATAGCTCCATGCCCTGTTGGAAGTTATCATGGACAGAGGAAGATAAAGAGCCCTCAGATGGAACCTCCCTGGCAGTCACAGGACTGATGTGACACGAGCTGCTGAGAAAGAACTGCTCTCTTTGTCATACTTACCTGCTCCCTTTGTCACACTTAGCCCCTTATCTGCTCCAGGATACCAACCAGAGAACTTGTAAGGACAACAGAGTTGACAGGAAGGAGACACAAGTTTCCATGTTTGAATAATACACAAACACCCACAGCTGATCTCTTTCCTCCTGACATACTCCCAATGGGGATTTGGAGCATATATCACAGAATTCATACAATGTGGGATGTATTTACATGCTGCCTTAAGGCTTTCCTTAAGGTAACTTGAAAATAAAAGACTTTAAAGCTAACAAACTATAGCATGAAAAAACCCAAACATCTCCAATGGGATAACCCATGTCAGCAAAGAGAGCTAACAGCTGACTGTCAAGCACAAGTAATGCATGTCATTGAGGATAATATACAGAAGATGTACTTACTAAAACATATCTTTATGCTATATACTTAATTTGAACAGTTGGAAGCCTTTCCTAGCAGAACCATAGCAGGTAGCCATTGAAACAGCTGCTGGAACACAGCAATACAGAAGATCAGCTTGGAACTCATCCTCTCACACACTGAGTGTTAAATGTGGCCTTTGCTTCCTCTATCAGACAAAATTCTCAGAAATTCTACCTTTCAAACTGGCTGCTGAGCCATTACACCCTTCCCATCCCTCAGCAAAAAAGCAACACAGCTCAGGATAAATACATAACTACTAGTTGTACCATCATATTGCCCATTACTTTTAATAATGTTACCTCCATTATTTGTAATAATGTTTTCATTTGTTTCTGCTGTCTGGCAACCTCTGGCAATTTTCAAAATTAAGTCCTGTCTTCATACAATGATGGAGAAACTGAAACATTGCAGCACTATAATATTGTTATAACTTCACTGCATCTGAAATGAATTCACCTAAACAGTGAAGAATTTTTTGGATGTATTTTCAGAGCTTATATCTGAACTCAGATGGTCCCACAGTGTGAACAGCAATTTATAAGATTTGCTTAGCTTTTCATCCACAAATGTTTTGCCTCAAAGCAGGGGCAAAACTTCTAGCTTTATTTCACAGACAAGGGAAAAGACAGCAGACAAGTACCAACTCTGCAGAAGTGCTTGTGGTGAAACCCAACACATGGAACCCTGTTCCATGACTTACTCACTGGGAATATATTCCTTCCATTCTCTGGGCATCTCTCTACCTTTTCAGTAACCTCCAGTAGCTACCATTACCTTGCCTGGAATTACTAAAAAAAGGGAAGCTGAAGGTCACCTGTGGTTTTGAGGAGATGGGCTGGAGGCCCAGGAGCAATCTGGTATCTGCTCACTGCTGGCAGGGAGCATTGCCACATGGCTCTTTCAAATCTTCTCTGGCAGCAGGAAGCTACTGAAATGCAGAATACAGCCAGGAGACATGAAGTCTAATGAAGAGGCAGAATGAATTCCTAGCCTTTTTCCACCTCAGCTCCTTTGATACAATGAAGTGATTCCCAACAAGGAGCACAATCATTCCGAGTGTCAGAGCATGAATCAGCACATCAGTCCTCTCTGACCAAGGATCTTCCAATGGTTATCACACTATTCTCTAAGGCCTTTGCTCTGCTCATGGTTTCCTTTGCCAACAAAATGAAAGCTTCCATGTTTTATTTGTAGGAACTGTCATAGCACCTCATTCAGGGCAAAGAAGTCTTGCACTAGCTTATACTGCATATTTCAGTCCTGTACAGGCTCAAATTAGTTCAGACACTACAAGAAATCCTACATAATTTATCCTAAAGCACCAGTGGAACCATGTTAATATGCTGCCAGGTACAGTAATTGAAGACATGCTCCTCTCAATTTCTGACAGTCAGTGTTCAGGGACCACACTGTCATCCCATCTTGCATTTTTTCTTGCATCCTTTTTGCCATTTTGTAACTCTACCATGAGCCTGTCACTCAAGGCTTTGCAATAACTAAGTATAAGGTATTTTGTGACCTGTGTGTATTCTAAAGGAACTGAAGTAAATTAAAGCAGTAGATACAAACATTCCAAATAAGATGCCACTTTAGTTTCCAAAGATATGTAGGGATCTAAGGATTAAGATGAGGCTTGGGCAGCCTCACCTTGAATATTGTGTGTAGTTTTGGCCACTGCAATATAAAAAAAGATTAAACTATTAGAGAGAATCAAAAGATGGAAGAGGGCCTTGAGGGGAAGCCTTATGAGGAATGGCTGAGAGCACTTGGTGTGCTAAGCTGGACAGGAGGAGACTGAGGGGAGACCTCATTGTAACCTACAACTTGTTCATGAGGAGAGCAGGAGGTGTAGACACTGATCTCTCCTTTCTGGTGACCAGTGACAGGACCAAGGGAAGAGCCTGAACTGGAGTCAAGGGAGTGGTAGGTTGGGTATTAGATTAACATTCTTCCCCCAGGGGGTGGCTGGGCTCTGGAACAGGCTCCAGGTCAATGGTCACAGCACTAAGCCTGACAGAGCTCAAGGAGCATTTAAAAAATACTCTTGGGCTCCTGCTGTGACTCATGGGGATGGTCCCCTGCAGGGCCAGGAACTGGACTTGATGGCCCTTGTAGGCCCCTTACAACTCAGCAAATTCTGTAATTCTGTGGTATGCCCTCATCCCAGAAGAACCCTTGATTTTTACAATATTGTCTTGTTCCTAGAGTTCTGCTCAGCATGTACACAACTGCTAACATGAATCAGGATGCAAGAATTCCCTGCCTGCCCATCAAAGTCTCTTGATCTGGCAGATGTTCTCACGCATGACAGCAATCAGAAGATGCCATTCTTTCAAAATGCAGTCAGAGAGCATCCTCTGTTAAAGTGTTCATGTGCAAGAGGGAATTCAGAATTCACTGGACCAGAAAAGAAAGAGAAGCCACCAGGAGCCCACCTCCCCAGCCATGTGGCCAAAGACCTCACCTGGGAACTGTTTTGAGCTGGGATGAAATCCCGACTCCTGGTGAATTCTTTGGTCACTAACTGACAGATTCATTTCTTTCCCTGCACTCACTCTCCCACACTAAGTTGTATTCTTTAGAGGCATCAACACAGCTCTCCCAGGAGAAGAAAGGTGGCTGAAGACTCTCCTACCTGAGGAGGCTCTGAATATTGGCTTCCTCACTAAACTGCTAGATTATTATATACAAAAGTGGCTAAAATCACTTTTAAAACCATATTATTTCTACTTAATTTTTAGAAAGAGTTGCATCTTTAGAAAGAAAGCAACTGTCCTTGGGAAGGTTGTTTAAACAATGAATCCACAGCTCCTGCCTCATATAGGCCCAGTGAACCACTTGCCTGCATATCCCCAGCTGAAGATTCAGTGCCCTGCACTCTTCCTGAAGGTTATTACACTGTTTTCCATGTCCAAACTAGCTTGTGCAGCCTTGGTAGCACTGTACAGCCCTGTGCTGCTCCACACAGGGCACTGAGCCCCACTGCCTAGGAACCACACCCCTGCCTGTTCTACCCTCCAAGGCTAAAAGCTGTAGACAAAGGACACCAATCAGCAGCTCCTCCCATCTCAGTAAGCACCCACATGAACACCAAACCCTCTGCATTTCCCTTCCAAACTGAGCTGGCCATGATCCTTTGCAAACTGATCAATTCCTCCATTCTGCCCACTGTCCTGAAAAGATGGCATGGCAGAATTTCAATGAGCACATGGAAGAGCTGGAAGGATCAAGCCTAGAATAAGAAACTGTCCAGCTGAAGAGTGTCTAGAGTTGACTGAGAGGAGATGGGGACAGACAAACTCATCTGTCTTTAAGGTCAAAGACAGCTTCATCACCCAGACAGACAGACAGGGAACTTCTTTACTTCCTCAGAGCTGCAGGGCAGCAGCTTGTAGAAGAACCTTGAGCCTTTCAGGGGTGCAACATCAACTCAACTAGATTAAAACACATGAAAACCTTTCTGTGTATGTCATGTGGAGCGGCCATTGTCAGCTGTTAGGAAACTAGTGTCCTTTTGCAATCACAAATCAATTCTGTACAGAACCTAGCACAAAGCTACCTGAATCCAGCTGTGACTGACCAATATGAAAACCTGACACTGCTATCTTTCCTTTTTTTCATATGTTGTGCTTCTGTGGTGAAAAGATTAGGTATATCTTTTAAAATAAGCATAAAATTTATACTAAAATTGTGTGAATGGGGTGAAAAAACTTTGACAGAGAGAGCCAGAATTCTGCAAGAGTAACTGGCAGACATTTTGCAGTTTTACAGTGGTTGTAGCCAGCACTTCTGCAACAAAGGGGAGTTTCAATTACTCTGGGGCACCAGGCACAGATTGAAACTCACATTTTCTTATCTATTTAAAGTTGCTCAAATAAGCATAAAGCAGTGGTGTAATCAGAGAAACTGTTTCCATTAATCTTTATTTAGATTTTTTTTAAATAGGCCATAAAGTTAGTTTATAGGGATGATCTTTCCTTGCACGCAATCTCACAATGCACACAATACCTGTGGGTTTACCCAGGCACTATTCCCACTGAATCTATAGGGATTTTTTTTCCTGATTGTAGAGTACAGAGTAATTTCCAGTATTTTATATTAGTTATCTCTGAGATGAGTATTGTCAGTACTGGAGCAACTTTAAACAGAGAAGCAAGACTATAGTAGCTTTTGCCTGAATTTTGCTAACTATGACATTTTAGAAGTCCAGAACCAGCTGTTATTAAGGTCCCTGGGTACATGTTAGGGCAGCACAACTTTTGATATTCTACATTTAATTAGAACTTTAGCTGAAATATATTGAGACAATAGTCAGGATAAAAGGTCTCCCTCTCCTTCATTCAAAAGAAATTATACTCTCCAGCACAGATGTTAAAGACAAAGTTATATTGTTCCAAATTTTAATTAGGAAAAAAATAGAAAAACAATTCAATTACCTCACAAGTATTCCTGTAAGTTACCCATACAGAGCACATGAATGTTGTATCTTCATTACAAATAGTACAGACATGCATTTATTCCTGCTGTACCAACAACTGCAGCAGATGATGTAATGTATATAAAGCAGGCTGCTAAGAGGAGAGACTCATTTGGGTGGTTTACCTGGAAATAGGAAAAAATGCACTAACCCAAGATACTCCCATTAACTTCAGCAGGCTTTGGATCAGGCTCTACTTGCCTGCCTAATTAGGGCTCTTCTGGCTTCCTGGCAGCCAAATTCCAGCTGGCCACCCTGCCAAGAGCTCTCCTGCTTGCTGCTGACTCCACTACTCTACCCCCCAAGGAGGTGGGGAGTTCTACAGCACAGAAACCAAATACACCCTTTACTAAACAAAAACACGTATGACTCCTCCAAACGTGCAATCCAAAATCGCTGTTCAGCTTTAACAGTATTTCCTTTGCCATATGGAAATTATTGCATGCTCCAGTCCAAGGAAAACACAGATATCCCAGAGGTTGCACCGAAGCCCAGCTTTCAGCACTTGGGAGCAGGCTGGAAAGCACTGGCGGTCCAGCCGTTTATTCCAGCGGGGTTTAATTGCCATCTAGCGGGAACCAAGTGCAACTCCCGACTTTCCTCACATTACAACCTTCCACAGGGAAGTCCTGCCCTCTCCATCCCAGAACAACTTGTATATAGGAGGACATAACTACCCAGAAGGTGTTCCAACTGGCTCGACTCACCCGGACAGACCTATTTTTTCTGGGCCAGGGGGTGTCTATGAAAACAAAGCACTGGTGATGCCCTTCTGTCCCCAGAGACAAAGCTATGCCTAATCTGAATAAGCCTCACACTTTTCTGAGGTCTGAGAATCAAGCTATTCCTGTATGCCATTCCTAATGTGAGGTTTTCAAAACTCTGGAAAGACTTAAACTAAAGTATCCAAAGCCTAGATCAAGGCACTGGTAAGAAGATACTGCAATGCTTGGGAATCATCATTAAATCTCAAGTACTTATAGGGAAAGAAAAAACACAATTTTTCACTTATGAGTTATTAAATCCTTAGGACTAACTCAACAAGTAGGCTAACGCTAATTTACAAACATATAATCAAAAATATTTTCTTATTTTCCAAGTGTAAAGCACTGAGCCTACCAGCAAACTCATTAAGCAAAAGCAATTTCCATTTATAAGAGCTTAGATTCAGCTTTCCAAATACCTCATTTCTATTCTTCCAATTAGCATGCCACATATGGAAGATATTATACCAGCTACCCTTCACCTTTTGTCCTCAAAGCTATGAGAAGGACCAAGTGTTCCTTATTTCCTGATGAATCCTTAATTACCTGCAATATGACATATTCCTCCTTTTCTCTTTTTGATCTCCTAAAATCTAAAAGGCAAAGCCAACAAGGCACAATGTCTTACTCTGACCTTCCATTTTATATATTTCCCAGTAACTGACTTTAAATAATAAACATTTGGAAGCACATATTACCCATCTGCATTTCCTTTCAGTCTGTCAGTGTCTTCACAGACCTGGTAGTCTCTTTGTTAAGGGCTCAGCTAGGTTCATGTCCATGACCTGTTATTCCTCAAAGGGCAGCAGAGATGTGCCAGAGAGCAAATTGCTGACTGCTCAGTGTGATGCCAGACCCATCAGATCCCAAATATCCAATGGCCATCAGGCACCAGAGCACAACCAGCACTTGGTTTGTTACATGACTTCAGGTCTCACATCCCATGTGCCAGCGTGGGCATCCCAGGCTGACACACACAGGAGGGGAGAAACAAGGAGTGCTGGAGTCATCAAATGTGCCTGTGCCTAATCCCTGCTCTGGGAATGTTCCAGTTCCACAACACTCCTGATAATACCAATGTCAAATGACATTTTTTATCTAACAAGCCCTACAAAACCCATATGCTTTTCATTTAGCATCCTATCCTACATCTACACGAGTTGCCAGATAAACCAAAACCAAGATGCCTACTTACAAAAGAAAAGCCAACTAGATGTGGCTTTTAGCTGTGTGCCTGGAGCTCCCATGCTAATGTACCTTAATCAGGGCTGGATTAGCATTGAAGATACACATTTTCTGTAAGTTTGGAATCTAGACGTTACTGTCTGGTTTATGCTGGTAAAGAACTTTTGCACAGAGTTGACAAAGCTCACATTTGTTTCTACATCTGTCAGGATTATCAAATGCTGCTTTATGCTTAGGTCAGTGGGGACAGTGGCACCAGTAAGACTGCCACTCTGAAGGGCTTTGCTTCACAGTGGCTTTATTAAAGCAGAATAAAAATGCAGCCTCAGTGGATGAGTTAGGTCTGTATTTTGCTTAGGTGGTATTGTGGTATGCATCTGCCTGCTAGATTTAGAAAGTGTAAGAATAGCATAAACCTATTCATTTCCTTTTGATTTTTTGCTCTAACCTACTTTGGAATAGGATGGCACCAAAGCAGCTCAAGCAGTTTTCCAGTGAGTGTTTTCCTATGGGCAAGGTGAAGACTGTCTCTCCAGACACATTTATCTGATTGCAATTAACACAGAAGTCCTGTGTGTTAAAATCATACTTTATAGTACATGGCAAGTGAGGACAAAAAGAATGTGACCTGCTGATAAAACAATAACCTTATTGAAAGAAGTTCATTATCCCCAAATGATCTGACCTTATTTGTTAATGCTGCCTTTCTACTTCAGGCTCCTGAACTCTCAGCTACAAGAAAAGCCCAATCACATGCTCAAATCCATGTTAAAGTATAAGAGCAGTTAATAGCTCAACACTTTCTGAATTATTGTGTCCTTTGGATGTGGAGCTGCTGCTTCAGTCAGTATTTTTATTTCTCATGAAGCCGTGATTACACCTGGAAACAACACAGTTATCTCATATCCACCAAGACAGCGAGAGCTTCCATGTGCTTCCTGTCACCCTCTGGTATCTCAGCTTTCCCTGCACTTCAGTGCTACAGTTGAGAAATAAAAAAAGAGAAACAGGAGTGGCCTGTTGCATAAGGTGTGCTCAGCTCCCCACAAGGCTGGCAAAGGTTAAGGCTGGCACCAGGCACCAATTGCCAGGACAATTTTCTGAACGATTGCTCCACAAGCCTGGCTGGGTCAAGCCTGACACGCTGCAAGGAAGCTCTCAGCTGAGACTCTCCAGGCTGCTATTGCTAGGCTAACTCACTTCTTTTAGAGGCAATATGACCATCCTACACCTGAGTGAATGATTTAAAGTGCTCAAAGCACTTTAAATCATTCAGCCAGACATTTTGTGACAATCTGCTAATAGTCGTTAACGTTCTCAAATAAAACCACCTCCCACCTCAATGCCAATATTAGTTTAATTATTTACTGGGCTCATAGGGACTAACTTTATACCATACAAACCAAACTGAAAAGCAGTAAGTACCGTGGTTTTGGTGTTTTTTTTTCAAAACATGGTTAATAAAATAGTAATAATGTATCAGAAAAACACAGACGCAACATAATAATTATCCTTCACGCTGGAATAGCACGTTTCATCTCAGAAACACAAGGTACTTGAAAGACTAAAATTAATTCTAATTAAACCTGGCAGCATCCTGTGTAGTTATATGACATTTACAGAGTGGTAGGTGAGACTCAGAGGTTTGGTAAGCTGCACAGGATGATACAGTTTGTCATTGGTGGAGTCAGAACAAAAATCAAGATCCTGGCTTCAAGTTCTATTTTAACTGCTGAGCTACCTTTACTCTTCTGTCCAGCACCAGATTTTCTGCTATAGTAAAATGACAGATGAGGCAAAGGGAAGAGCAACCTATTTATATTCCAAAATTTGAGATTTAATGACGAGCTAAATTGTTTTAATAACTGACTATTTTCTTCAGGCTCTATATATGCTTCTCCATTCCCCAGGTTTTAATCTCATACATAGTCTAAGCATGTTGAATCAAGCACTGTAAGGATAGAAATTACCTCTGGAAGGGAAAGAGGTTTTGTCTGTCCACACAAGATGCATTTTCCAAATCAAGAAAAATTTCAAAATACACATAATAGCAGCAGCCATCACAAGTAGTGCTTTCCATTAGAAACACTTGTTAAAACATACATATTTAACTAACTGTATTTTAATCAGATTTTTTTTCTTTTAATAATTATTCAGTTCTCAGGAAAGAAAGAGAGAAACTGAAGAATCCAGACGAGAGAAAAGATAGTGGGAGATGAAAAAGAAAGAAGGTGCCAATCAGATAATTGCTTAGACTAAAGATAAACACTTTCTAAAGCATAAGAATAACATTTCACATTACAAGAGACGTAACATCTGCAAAAGAAAAGATTTTTGTCTTCTTTTTCTTAGCTCATAGTCATTTAAACTGTAAGGTAGAAGAAAGTGCTTTTTTCAACTAGTGAATCTTGTTAAATATCCCTCAAATCTATTGTTTGAAAAATATCAGCAAACTTAATAATTACAGCGATTATTTGAAGGTCATCAAGGAAGAGATTTCATCTGCAAGAACCAACTATTCTCGATGCTTAGTTTCACCAATGTAATTCAAACTGTCATTGATTTTCATTAAGAATATCATATATAATTTGGGAAATGGGGAGAAAACTATTACTAACTTCCAAAGAAAATTCAATTTTCATGGTCCTACATCCTACATAATTCCCACTGGCCAAACAGCTGAAGCTGACAGCATTTACATGCAGTTTGACACTACTGGCCCTTTCTATATGAAGGAAAGCAGGATAGAAAATTACAAATCTGATTGGAACCACTCATAAAAGGACAAGATCAAGGAAATTACAACAGACAAGACAAATCATTATGCTTAAAATTATTAAAACACATAACACAGTCTTAAGTCTACTTAAAAGCATGTCTGCTGAATTTGCCTTTTTTCATAGAAAAATTACCTATTCCGACGAGCTGAAAACCATCTATTATTTTTGTGTCACAGTATTTAAAAATCTGGTCCATAATAAGTCATTTCTGGCACTAAGATATGCAGGATGAGATACAGATCACAGAACAGCTGAGGCTGGAAGGGATTTTTGAAGCCCCCTGGTCCAACAGCCTTGCTCAGCACAAATCTAGCCGCAGCAGGCTGGTCAAGGCTCAGCTTTTGAACAGCCCAAGAGCAGTGACTGCCATCTCTTTGGGTACCCTGTTCTAGTGTTGGACCACCACCCTAGTGAAAAAAAAAGCTAATTCTCATATCTGGTTGGAACACCTGTTGTTATAATATGTGACCATTGACCTTGTGTTTTGTTGCATCCCTCTGAGCAGAAAGAGGAATGAAACAATTCCTTGCTGAGGCTCCCTTTTCACAATGACATGATTAGTGTTTGGTATCTGAACTCCTGCATCTTGTCCATGTAACCCACAAGAGTGAGGATGTTTGGTTTTCTCTTTTTTCTTAATTTTTTTTGAGTTGAAAACTGGGTATTTTGTGTGGCTCAGGAGCAAACTGTAGCCCATTAAACTGAACAGCTGGAATCACCAACAGAAAAACCTTAGCATTCATTCTGGAATGAACAGGGAAACTAATGCACAAAAACCTAGGTGGCAAAGTACTGCACCCAGAAATGGTCACTAAACTGCTACAGAACCCCCAGCTGCCACCCAGACCATCATATAGGACTTCCCTCTTTCCTGCTATTGTTTGGGTTCCAGGTACCTGAGGTACAGAGCAAAGCTGTGACCCTGGAGGAACTCTGTGCTTGGATGGGGGAGGTGAGAGGTGAGAGCTGCTGTATTGCAGTAGCAGATCACCTTGCCTCACATCTACCAATCTTTTCCTGAGGAAAACATCTCTCAGATGAACTTCTACTTCCTAATTTAGCAATAAAACCTTCCTCTTTCTTTTACTCTACCAGCAACATTTCCTGTTGAAAATATATTTTGCAATTTTGCCGAGTCTTTACATCACAGGGGAGGGGGGTGGGGATGTATTTATTTTTTAAGTGCAGAGGTTTTATCTGAAATTGTAGTGTTAGGATGGTACAGGACACCATGAGGAGTAGGATAGGATACCATGATGGACAAAGGTGAGATAGGATACCATTCTACAAAGGTGAGAAAATTGCTTGTTTGCTGCTTGTGCTTGCTGTACCTGAACACTTGCATGACAGAGCTAATCCTATTTAATAAGCAGACACTCATTTTATGAGAGTTCTGCTTTTACAATCTTCAGTTTCTCAGAGTCTATAATCCAATTTTTATTCACTTCAGTCTACAAAATAATTGAAACTTCCACACACTGGTTTTTGGTTTGGTTTAGTTTGGTTTTTTTTAATGGAGAGACAGGGAAAAAGAAGCACAAAAATTGGATTAATTCCATTTGAAATATCCTAGTTTCACTGACCAATGTTTCTTTTTCTTTTCAGTGTCAAAACTCAGGGGATCAGAAAGGAAATTGTGTGATAAGCTTCTGTTTTGCCACAAGGGCCTGCTTTATTACTTTCCATGTAGCCATTAACCTCTGAAGCAATGGATTGGCATGTCAATCATTTAATTGGAGCAACAGGAGGAGAATGACTCTATGGTTAGCACAGAGCACTGAAAGGCAAAGAGAAAAGTTCCTGTTCATGTCTGATCAACAGTCTGTAAGAATCCTGGGTAAATTTCATCAGGGTGAGGCTAAGATCCACAGAAGTGTGGATGGTGTCCTTCATGGTATCCTGCCCAAGACATCTAAACTCTCAGAGCTACCAAGCACCAGTAGTTCCTGTGAAGAAGATTGTGTTCCTGATTGTCCATCATGGGCATCATCATCCAAAGCTAGGCGTTCAAATTTTCAAGATTTACTTTGTAAATATAAAGGCCTCAGTCTTTAGGACTCAAAATGTGTGCTTGAAATATTTACATGACTCTCAAGTTGATTTAATGCCACTGTGATGCTAGGGTGCAAAATGTGTGATAGGATCAGGATCATTGGCTAAGTTATCCAGCAATACAGGTAAATATGTTTCCTATAAACACCTGCCTGGCTCTCAGATACTTTCAAATTAAAAACAAACAAACAAACAAACCAAAACAAAAAAGCCATGATAGTGTTATGAAATAAAAATAACCAAAGGTTCACTATAATAGGCATTTACAGATTCTATTTATGAAACAATACAGTGCAAGGCCCAAGGAATGCACAGAAGAGAGCAAGGTATATATTTATATAATCACATGTGTGCAACTTACAACATTGTGCAAGAAAACATCTAGGAGGTTTTGATCTGTGTGCTGGTTTGGGCTGGGTAAAGTTAATTTTCTCCACAAGGGTACGGGGCTATGTTTCAGTGTTGACAACATAGAGATGTTTTTGTTATTGTTGAGCAGGGCTTGCACAGAGCCAAGGCCTTTTCTGATTTCTGTACTGCCACACTGGGAAGGACATTTCAGGTGCACAGGAGGAGGCACAGCTGGGACAGGTGACCCAAACTGACCAAAGGGATACTCCAGACCATCTGACATCATGCTCAGTGTATAAAGTGGGGGGAAGAAGGAGGAAAGGGGGATGTTTGGAGTGATGGAGTGTAGTAATTACATATCCTCTGAACAGAGAGAGACATGGTTCTCCCAGGAAAATCCTGGGAAGCTGTGTAGAAACTGTAGGAAGCTTAGAAGAAAGAATTCAAACAATTATTATCTCTCTTTCTGTGATCATTGTTTATAGACATGGTTCTCCAGAGTGTGCTATTCACAGGTCACCAACAGTGAGAGAGGTTTTCACTTTGAGACCAATCAGGTATCAACTTAGTGAGTCGGACTATAAAAGTCAGACTTCTTCCTAACAAAGGAATTCTATTTCACCTTCTGATGACTGGAGTCATTCACTCCATCCCTGACTCAACAATGTCTTCCCAAGTCACTGTTATGCAGGATGTGGCCCTGCTCACCTGGAGATGGCTGAACAGCTGCCTGCCCATGGGAATCTGTCAGTTAATTCCTTGTTTTGCTTTGCTTCTGTGTGCAGTTTTTGCTTTACTATTAAACTGTTTTTACCTCAATCCACAAGTGTTCCAGTTCCTACTGTTCCAATCCTCTCTCAGATCCACTGGTAGGAGAGTGAGCAAATGGCTGCACGGGCCTTGGTTGCTGGCTGGGGTTAAACCACAACCACCTTCTATTTTAACTCTTAGCATTTTGCAAACAACCACAGATCATCTGTTACCAATTGCTTTTGTACCACTTTCCACTTCCCTATTGTGTAAAACACTGTTTATTTAGTGTATTTCTTACAGCTCCACTAACCTCAGTTCGAGGAGGTCCCAAATACTCTGGTAGTATCAAACACTGAGTTGTTGCCCAACCCTCCACACACCCACACACTGCATGGCCAAGAGTGTCCCATTTCTGCTGGGGGGCACACTGGAGCAGGTGGATAGAGAGACACAGTTACTGAAAGCCTTACAAGATTTTTTTTTTCCAAGCCACCAAGGTGTTTAAAAATAACAGTCCTGCTTTGAAGAAAAAAAGCAAGAGGATGAACAGAAGCAGGCAAAGATAAAGCTCCACTAACAAAATGGTCAGGATTTGAAAAAAGAATTGCCCTGTCCAGGCTGCTTGGATAGGAGCTCTCCCATTCTTTACAGGCCTGGATTCTTACTGTTATTTTTTTAAATTCAGTGACAACGCAAAAAGACTTTTTGCTGGAGTTGAATTAGCAGAAGTAGATTTGGTTTGGAGTTTTTTTTAACATGAAAACAATTTGTTGCCCATTAAGATATCCAGCAGCTTGTTTCTTTTTCACCTTTTGTTAAAACCAGGTTTTGCAACTTAAGAGGATATCTCTGAATAAATGACACAAACCCTAGTGCAGGGTTAGAGCACCCAGACGCTGCAGCAGCACAGCACTCACTGCTGAAAAGCCTCCACTAGATTCTAAGAACTTGCTAACTAATATAACTATTTTGTTTTCAAATGGTTAGTCTCACAGATCTGCTCTCCATACTTCCCAGCATTGCAACATAGTTTCCTTCAGAAAGTTCAAGTTTCAATTTACTTCTTCCCTTATCACAAGTCTGTCCAACTCTCCACTCTTGTCAGTGTTTCACCTTAGCAAATGCACCAGACTAGAACTATTTCAACTCTGGGTTCAGAACACACCATGGTCTTTTTAGAATGCCATCTTTGCTCACACCCTCTCCACTAGAACAGAAAAATGTTAAATGCAATTTCCACACAAGATCATAAGCTCTTGCATAACTCATCAGATGACTCATTTAGAATTTATTAGAACTTTACTGATACCATATTGCAAATATGATCAAGTGGCAAGAAAAAAATTGCAAGAGCAATTGCAAAAATTGAAAAAAATTGCAAGAGCACTAGGCATTAAGCTTATTTTCACATTTAAGATATATCTGGGATTACAAACTCAGAACCATCTGGTTGATCTCATTCAGAAAGCTCATTGTCAGATCCCAGAGCAGACTTACCAGATTGGACCTTGAAGAAGACACATCTGAAAACAAACAAACCTGGTATTGTTGCTGATCCCCTTCTATCCCATCAATTCAGTGCACTGAAAATTCATCTGCAATGTAAGATATGTCACAGGTACCCCAGCCTGTGTGAGGGCCTGAGCTAGAAATACCTTTACAGGCATAAGCTCCATTACATTCCACTGGACAGTCACAATATGATGCACAAGAAACAGAGAATGAACCCTTAGCCTGTGGTTGCAGAATTAAATTGCCAAGAACAGCAAACTGAGTGACTTCAGTAAAAACCAGCAGTGACAGTGACAGCGACAGTGTGTCCCTGGCAAGCCAGGCAGGAGAGCACTGCTGAGCACACTGCCCTTGCTGAATCACCCACCCCTTTCACAGGGTGAGGGCCCCGATGTGCAGGGCAGGGTTGGGGTTTCCAACACAGTGTAGGAGGAGCTGCCCTAAATTATGGTTATGCACAGGTGTGCAGAGGGCCTTTGCCCTGCTGTCAGCACAGGTTGCACATCACATCACAGGCCAGGCACCCTGCCCCACGTCCTGCAGCAGCCCTGATTTACTGAGTGAGTAAATGTACTGAGTGAGTAAATCAGAGCTGCCATGCAGAACCAGCCACAGAATATCCCAGGCAATGGTCCCCAGTTACACATATAAAGACAGAGCCATTTTTGCAGACTTCATTCCCAGATTCTGAAACACTGTATTAGGTTCAATCTGTCTGAGATCTGAACTTTTATTCAGAAGCATTCCAGCTCTGTCTGTTCACCTGTGTAACATAAGTTCACTGGTCATGCCTTGTCACCCAAAAGCAGCTGATGGTTAGATATCTATAGCATATAGAATACCAGGATGGCTCTTGGCATTCCATAATAATATATTCCATAATAATTCTTGTTCAATAATAATAATTCTTGTCCTCTTCATCTCTGCTCTGCTGGTTGTTTTTTGTCCTAGAATAGAAGTGAACAGAAATTTAAAGAAAACCAGATAATTTGAGAATTTCATGGAGAAACCTGTCCTGTGTGGAGAATACATGTGTTTATGAGTGCCAGAGTGATCTTCTTTATCCTTGAAGGCATAGGAGAAAATGAGTCTTTATTTTCTTCTGGTGCTGGCCTCCCTGATTCATGTTACCTTTTCACCCCAGTTAACATTCTTGTTGCAAGGAGCATGCAAAAATCAAAGAAACAACCATGTACAACTAGGGCTAGTGCCCTGTTTTACAACACAAAGGAGACGGCTGTAGGCATTCTTCAGAAATTGAAAGGCTAGGAAAAATGGGTGTGTTGGGGTATATGAATTTTAACTTCATAATTACCCTGTTATTTAAAGCTAATGAATAATTACTACAGCAACCTTGCTGTCATACAGCATACACCTACTCACCCACAGCTCAAGATGAAACCAGAGAATCACATTTGGGGCCCCAATCCTCCAAGCACATCTTGTTGAGTTTAACACCTGGTTTGCCAGCGTCTCATGGCATTACTCTCCATTTACCCAATCAGGTCCTTCAGTGGCATTCATTGGTCTCACTTTCAGATCAGAAATCACAGCAGGGGTGTTATTCTTCAAAATTATTGACATTCACGTTTACATTCATCCTTCAATTCTTCCTTGGAATTACTTCTAGCTTTTTAAGTGCTGAACTTTCCCTCAGAGGTGCTGCTGACAAGGAAAGAACAAACCCAAAGCCCCTCATTTAGTACATGTGATCCACAATAACTGAGGAATCCCAAAAGTGAAAGTGAATCCAAGCAAGCTGTGATGAGAACTTTTGCAACTCTTCTAACACTAGAACTTTGAAAAATTAGGGCACCAGAGTTCTGTGTTCTCCTCTGCAAATCCTATAATAGAACCAGTCCTAAGGAAGTTAAAATAGCTCTCCCATAAGCAAGCTTTATCTACATTTGCCACTAAATAAAACAGATTTTCTGACAAGTGTGGGCTCCTGTATGGGAATCAGAGTAAAAACAATGTTTGAAGGAAAAAAAAAAAAAAAGATAGAAAATACTAACCTCAAATATGCTTTCCCCCTATTATCCCCTCTCCATGGAAAACACAGGAGAAAGGCTGATTCTGGTAAAGAGTGGTGCAAAAGCAAATGAAATGCCACTACAACTCTGGGTTACCACGAAGAAATAAATACTGTATTACCCTAATGGAAAGCAGGTAGACTTTATTCAGCTGCCTTATCAACAGTGAAATCACTCTTTCATATACCACAAAACCCGAAATAGGCCTGCTTTAGGCAAATGTTGGGTTTTGTAGGGGGAAGGGTTGGGTTTTTGTTTCAGGTTGGTTGGTTTTTTTGTTTGTTTGAAAGACAACCGTGGAAGAGTGCAGGAAAAGAATGCAAGCTGTCTCACATAGCAAAGTACTGACCCTAGCCTACTTCTGAATATTGGGAAAAGAAGGTGGGCAATGTCTCTCTTGCCAGAAGAGAGGAATAGGCCAGCCCTTCTCTTACCAGCACAGGAAGAGATGCAGAGAGATAAAGTGAGGAGCAGAACCCAGCACAGAGACTTAAATTCACCCCATCTCTTATGGTTCCTGTCTTAACAGTTCCAGAGTTCTGGCAAAATATGCCTATTTGTGCATTAGCACACAAGATTATCTGGGTGATCTAATTGTCTAAAATTGAAATGTGGATATTAACTAGGACTACTTACAGTGTAAAATAATTTAGGACTAATTTCTAATACCCACCTTAAAATCTGTGTTCAGTACTCATCCTTCTCCTCATCAATACTGTTTTGATGATGCTTTTCAGCTAGAGGAAACTGTCTGTTGGTACAATGTAAAAGAAAAATGATCAGCAGGATGTACACTGCACCAACATAAAGCAGAGTCAGTTAAAACATATGAGATTATATTGTTTTCCTAGTTAATCTCAGAAGTATTTTGATATTTCTAATGCAAGAAGCTCTACAGAAGGGTTGCAGAAAATAGCCATTATGGACATCCTAGCAACCTGCACCACCTGCAGGCCATCATTTCCAAGGTGTTTTGCCCATTTTTAGCAATCTTTCTAGAATCACCTTGACAGGGATATCAAATTTTACACAAAAAATAATTACACATGATCCCCATTTTAATGCTGAGAAAGTGACCTGAGATTTCCAGTGACCAGAAAGAGAATAAATAAAAATTGGGCAAATTTCCTGGACTACATTACTGCCATTAAAACAATTCCCTTTAACAACCAAATGTAGATCCAAACCTCCTCAGCTCTATTTCTCTAACCATGTGAAGCACAAGCTAATGCATGTAAATGTTTGCCATCTTTGGAACTAAAACACTGAGCATGATTTGCTTTGGACATTGAATTTATTTGGTTCTCATTCAACCCCAGCCATAAGAAAACTTTATCCTCAGAAGGCCTTCCTTACCTGAAAGGGAAACTTACTATTATTTTAAACATCTGAAGTATGTTTGACACTAGAGTACGTGAAGACAGGAATACATGTATAATGTTAGGTCAACTGTCTGCTGAAACCTTTCTTTTCTTAACCTCTGTATTAAGGAGTTCAAGTTCTCCACAATAACCTGACTGTTCACTGCTTTGCAGGTCTGAGCCCCAGGACAGGATTAGCCAGAATCAGCTGGACAGACACAGGCCTAAACCACTAAGGATTTATATGTATATGGTATTTCCAGAATGCACAGCAAGAATTCTGAGTGGAAACATTTGTTCTAGCTGTCCTCCCTTGACAGCTTCAGAAAGAGCATGAGCTGTACCTTGTCATCAGTTCTGTTATACAGACTAAAATGAATTAAATCCCCTCTTTGTGGATGAGAACCAAGCAAATGAAAATTCAGGAAAGGACTGAAGTCCCAGCCCCTTAACTGACATCACTTGTGATATGCTGAGGATGGCAGACAGGTGCTAGCATGGAGATAGGCAAGAAGCCAGCCTAAGCCAAGCAACTTCACATGTAGGTAGCAAAAAAGCACCAAAACTTCCAGGTAGGCATTGGACACTGCTCTAGTCAGGTTTACTGGGTCACAGGACAGAAATTCATGGTTATGAACACAGCAGAATACACAGGCCACCAAAAAAACCCACAGAAGGAGAGGTCAGGGTGTTTTCTCAGGAGAACACAGTGAGGGAAGTCTAGCACTCCAAGCTGTTTCACTTTTCAGAGAGCAAACAGTAAAATAAGTCATTATTAGGGTGGAAACTGTTCTGCTCTTGGCTTCCTTTTAGGACTGCTTTTCCCCCTAGTCTGGGCATCATGCAGATGAGCAACAGGTCCAAATAAGAGTCTATCAGACCACAGAGCTACTCTGCTGTGTTCTGTGCTACCTCTTCCCTGGGAACTGTTGCAAAAAAATGCTTGTTGGTCTTCAACAGGATGGTGGAGTAACAAAAGACAGACCCTGACAGCTGTACCACTGTGGACTTCAGAAGAGGAAATACTGTATCTCTTCACAGGCAACCTGATTTATCATGGTGTTAGTCACCCCTGGGCTTCACCACCTCCTCCTCCCTTCCTTGTCAGGAAGAGGATGGAAATTATGAAGAGAATAATGAATGTAAGTCACAAAGACAAGAAGAGAGCATTTTCCACTGAAAGGGATGGAGGAGGAGGGAGAACAGCCTGGGGATGTAAGGAGCAGTCTAGAGCTTGTTTGCAGGAAAAGAATGGTGAACTAAATGGGGAGAGTGAGCATAGCTGCCAGTGACCATCAAATGCCTCTTGGAGGTGCTGTTCCAGGAATAAAACAGCACTGGTGTTTGCCATCTCACAACACACTTTTGGCTACCTTGCTTCCATCTGTTTGGGCCCTGACACTCTTTGCATGTTTGACTCTCAGTGTTAGTTGCCTTACAGACCAGGCTCTCCTGAGATACCCTGCTGAGACATGGGGAAAGAGAGGCAAAGATCAGGCAACTGAAGACAATGATTGTGCATCACAAGCTTTGGTTCTCAATTCACTTACGAGGGAAAAAATAGACAGCTGGATAGCACAAACATTGCTGAATCTTTGCTATTAAATGAAACTAACTTTGATTATTTCTGCACCTGCCTTGTAATCGTGACAAGCAGGGTAAATGCAAATGCATTCTAGTTAATATTAGTTTTCTGAAACCACATAAAAATGAAACAAAATTCAGATTTGGAATATCCTCCATGTTGAAACAAAGCTTTATAACACCTTTTGCAACAGCTATAAAGCTGTTGCTGCAAATAAAAAGACAGCCTGGTGTGTGTTAATGTGGCAGTATTACAGTACATTACACCTCTTAGCTATTTTTATAGATTTATAAGAACTGAACTTCCCAGTTATTCTATCTTCCCACAGGCCCCATTGTCACGGATATAAGTCATTCACCCATTCACTGTATGCAAAATGTTAGATACTGAGTGCCCAGGACCAGACCAATTACTGACACAAAGAAAAGGACCATGAACAGCTTCCCTGTGGATAAACACCCAGATTCTATTATTTACTTCCCTTAATTCACTTCTTTTCAGAAAGGCAGAAGCTCTGACAAACCACAGAAACAGAAAGAATGAAGCAGCCAGCATTTCAGTTCCACAATTTATCCTACAATAACTCAGGACCAAAAGAGGTGGGCATTGGAACTTGAGTGAACAGTTTCAGAAGTGAAAGGGGCCTGTAACAAGCCTTGTGTTTGTACAGTGAGCAAATCCATTAGTCAATATCTGCCATAGAATATGCTAGATCTCATGGATTAGGAGGTTTTATGAAGTTTATGTAACGTGTTTCCCTCAGATCTATTTCTATCATTAGTTTTTGTTTCCATGGGAGCTCTCCAGACATTAGCCATAGAAAAGTCACCTGAATTACTGATAAACAGGGAATAAAATACCTGTAGGGATTTCACAACTGTGTCCAGAGATTTAAACCATCATGTACATTATTTTCAGATGACTCTCAGTTTCCAGGTATTTCGTCTACATGGGGGTATCCTGTTGATCTAATGTGTCTTTCAAGAGCCAGTTCCTTGCTCTGTTGGGTTTTTTAATTACCTGACAGGAACTTTTATTCATTTCTTAGCTGTGAAGCAGAAGACATCTCATGATTTAATGAGTCTATGGGTAAAATAATTTTAAAATACATGCAGTCCTTGGAGATCAAGTGGACTTGCCATAGTTTAAGATCCTGAAAGGTTTATTAATCAGAGAATAATATGTGTCTAAAAAGACATTAGGTATAAGAAAAATGCTATTTGAATGATTTGTGGGTGGTCCATCAGGAAACTTGTAATGTATTTCTGATGATGGAGCATTATTTAATCCACGTTCAAAAACAGACAAAAAGTAGGTATATAAAAAACCTACTGGACGTCATCCACTACCAAAAGTCCTCACCACCAGAGAATTGTTCTGTGAATGGAATGTTTGGTGGCAGCAGAATTTTAGACTAACAGAAGCCTACGTCATAAAAATATCTTTTTGAGTGGTGCCTCTATGAGAAAATTCAGGAAAAAAGCTACAGCAAATCTGTCATGAAGATTTTAGCATCCTCTCCCTATAGAGCAAATAGGAACCTCCTGACTCACCTGCTGCATCAGACCTTCAGGCTGTAGTCTCTGAAGCACCTGTTCTTTGAAAAGCCAAAAGAAATTAAGATGACCTGGATAAATGTGTGACAGGAATGGTAGAAAGTCCTGAAGCAGAGACAGATCTTGAATATCAGACTGTTCCTAGAATACAGGCGGAAGGGAAGGGAAGGGAAGGGAAGGGAAGGGAAGGGAAGGGAAGGGAAGGGCAGGGAAGGGAAGGGAAGGGAAGGGAAGGGAAGGGAAGGGACAGGGCAAGGGAAGGGAAGGGACGGGACAGGGAAGGGAAGGGAAGGGAAGGGAAGGGAAGGGAAGGGAAGGGAAGGGAAGGGAAGGAGGGAAGGGAACGGGAAGGGAAGGGAAGGGAAGGGAAGGGAAGGGAAGGAACGGGAAGGGAAGGGAAGGGAAGGGAAGGGAAGGGAAGGGAAGGGAAGGGACGGGAAGGGAAGGGAAGGCGGGAAGGGAACGGGAAGGGAAGGGAGGGAAGGGAAGGGAAGGGAAGGAAGGGAAGGGAAGGGAAGGGAAGGGAAGGGAAGGGAAGGGAAGGGAAGGGAAGGGAAGGGAAGGGAAGGGAAGGGAGCAGGGTGGGGGGAAGGAGTTGGAAACTGTAGCCAGAGGTGCACAGAGGAATTTTACTGGTATGATGCCAGGCTCCAGTGGAGTATTGGGTCAGGAATCAGTTTCTGTACATTCAGCTCCATCCTAGGGTGAGAGAAAATGGCAGATTATGTGCTGTATTTTGAGCAAGGAGTCCTGGTACTTGTGTGATCAACAAGTATAATCTAAAATTGAAGACGAAAAGGAATTTCTCAAGCTTCAGTCAAGATAAAAATACTTTAATTTAGAAAGCCCAAGAAAGAAAAGAACTCCACCTATTTCCCCAATCTACAGAGACCAAATACTTAACAAAAACATGGTCTTGTAGAAAATTCCTTTTTAAATGGAAACAACCCACTTTTCTAATTAGTAAATATAAACAAGTCTTCTGCCTTTTACTTTCTTTTTCTTTCTCCCCCTTCAATCTCTATCATCTTCTACCTCTTTGTGACTGAGTAACACTTCTCACTTTGCTGGGGCAAAGCTGAAAATTGTTTATTTGCTTGAAAAAGGACAGTAGCTGTATCAGGAGTACCTGGAAAAACAGGCCAGAAGCTAGATACAGGACTTAAAGAGAACTTTTCTGCCCCCCTCTTCTGAGTTGTCTTCTGCAAACTTGCCTCGTCAATCCTCCCTGGAACCCAGCCTGCCCCAGAAGGCTCTTGTACAGCAGCTGTGGTAAAGACTGAGGAATACTGAGGACAAGGGAATGGATGCCAGCAAGGAACTGTTCTGTCTGTGCACTCTGTTCCTTTCCCTTCAAGTTAATAGCGACTAGAGCAAACCCTTTTGTAATGAACATAACAAAAGATGATGAGTTAGCCTCAAAGCAGTAATAAAAAAAAAAAAAAGAAGAACTCTTATAATAAAAAATGCATTCATATAACTGGGTTTTATTATTTCCCACAGTTTTATTTTAATATATGACTCAGGGTGTGGAGATGAAGGTGTGATTCAGAGCAATAATGGGACTTTAAAAGCTTGTGCCACAGGGGTGGGCTAGGCCCTCTGGTTGCCATTTACAGGAAGCCTCTAGTCAAACAAAACTACTAGCCAGGTCCACTTATACTTTGTCCATGTAAGATAAAATGCACATAAGGCATGGTGGGTATACTGGGAGGAGCAGACAGGAGATATGTACATGAAGACAGAAAATAGTGTGACTAGAAACTAGCAGAAATGAAAGCACTAACCTTTAGATGTTGTTAAGTATTGGTAGCACTTAACATCAGATAGCAGAAAGAACACCCAGATGCCTGTTGGTTCTTAGACCTTGCCATGGTTTAACCATGCCAGTTAGATTTTAGGAGGTGAGCAGCCTGTAATCCTGCACCACATGGTGCCATCAGTAGGTGAAGCATGCAGGTGTTCATCTTGGCTCTGGCCTTCTGCGCACACCTGTGACTGCTCCACTGAGAATCACCAGCACAGCAGAAAATTATGCTTGCTGCCTTTGCTTCAAGAGGTCATCTTAGGAATTGTCTGTGGAGAGAAGCAGATGTTGTTGGTGAATTAAAGGAATAGATCAAGCCTCAGAAGCAAGTGCAGCATTCAGCTACAATAAGATTCTTTGACTTGTCACTGGCTTCCCCAAAGCCCCAAAGATCTGGTGTGAGCTCACTTTGAATGGCCAACAGCCCAAGTAGAAAAACATCATTTTTTCTGAGTTGTCAGCAGCTTCCTGAGCTATTCCTAAAACACTACAGGACTTGACTCAACAATTTGAGACTTTGCAGCTGAAAAGGCTCCATGTGCCACAGTATGGACCATGGTTCCAGCTCAGCAAAGCACTTAGGCACATTTCATTAACAGCACTTGCTGAACAGTCTGTTGCCCTATAGTTCCACAGGTAATACAAGGTCTAAGTTATCAATATTTCCAACCCTATGCATCATGTAGTGCCAGATTCTTGCACCTCAGTACTTTAGGACTAGCTCCTCTTGAATACTTTTGAGCAAGATTTTCCAAGAAAATGGGAATTTGCAGTTGTGCTATGTGCATGCCTGTCTGTCCACATCTTTCAAGTTTGAAAGGAGTATGAAGATGGTCAGGAGGCATGTAAACACATATGCAGGGTATCAAGAAAGGAGTACTAAAGGCAGAATACTGAAGACAGAAAGAAGCCACTGAAATTACAGTGAAAAAGCAGCAGTCTTTGCTCTGTTAACATACAGAATACTAGCAGACAGATCAGTGAGATTACCAGTGAAGGAAGATCTCCAGATTCTGGTCCCCCTTTCTGTTAGGGACACAACCTTTCATAGTTTACAAACTCCTCTTCCATTTTCTTACTCTGATGTACCAACACCCAGCCAAAACTGCATATTTCCATGAGACTGATGTGATCATGGCCAAATGCACACACACACAGAGAATAGCCCAGCTGCTTCCAACATAATCTTCTTATCTATTGGTGAGTTGCTCCAGAAATAAGAAATGTGCTGCCTTGGAGAATCTTCTGATTCTACTTGCATTTGTTCAGGCTGCTCCCTATTTGGACTGAGGACCCTCTGCACTCTCAGTAACTCTACAGAGAGGTGCAGCCAAAAAAATCTCATTGCAGCCATCCACCTCCTGAATTTCATCAAGCAATACCCAAAGAGCCTAACCTCTTCCAGAGGAAAAGGGAAAAAAGGAGAAAAATCTGATGCTATCATCAAAAATGTTTGCAATTATGAACTCCACAGCAAATCCCCTACCCCTGCAATGATGCTGTCAAAGCCTAACACAAAGAAAAACTGTCCTGTGCCTCCTCTTCTTGAAAAGGTCCACCACTGATAACACCAAAGGATAATGTAATACATACAACTCTCCAGGCAGATTGCAACAGGAAGGAAACATCTGGTTTAGAGGTAGGCAACCAAGTTCAGAGAGGTAGGAACCTAGATCACATTATGCACCAGTATCTGAGCTTCATTCACTGTTTTGTGGGCTGGTGCACATAGCAGATGTGAGTCAATGGGCTCAAAGGCAATCCTACCTACACACAACATCCCTGCTCCCATGCAAATCATTCCTACTGGGAAGCACTCACACTCAAGATTGACATCTAAAAATGGCCACCCAGAACTGACAAAAAACCAACAGTGCTGCAGCACTCTTGCAGTCCATATTCTTCAAGCACTGTGAGGGAAAAAAGGTCTGGTGGTGCTGGTCTAGTGTACTTGAACAGGACAGGTGTATCACATTATCTACATCTCACTCCAGCTTTGCTTTATGTGCTAGCAAAGAAAAAGCAACAAAAAAGCTCAAAAGCAACCCCAGTCCTTTCTGTCTGAGTGCACCTGTACCCTGCAGCAACCAGAAAGGAGGGGTAGGTGGATGACCCAATGTACTTGCGAGAGCCTGTCATCTCTGTCTCAGCAAATTTTGGGGCCTGACTTTGTCATTAGTGGGGAAGCCAAGCCCAGGTTTTAACTTCCTTGCAGCTCTGTTTTCCCTCTTTACCAGAGAAAATTATTTCATAAAAATTATTCCAGCAGGTTTACAGTGTAGTTTCTGTGAACTCATTTAAGTAAGTAAGTACTGGAGGGGACATGTGTGAACTCTAAGTACAATGCACTTGTTATGATCTGATTTAAACCCAGAGGAACAAAGAAAGCTAAGTCTCTATGTATAAACCAGAAAGAACTTTGAAGGTTCCAAATATTCCCATAAACTACATTAAAACCAAATGAGATTAAATGTTGATGCCAAAAAATTAATATATTTTTATTTAATAGCAAGGGAAGCAAAGAGAAAGAAAGAGAAAAGTAGAGAAAAGTTTAGGAAAAGCCAAGTTTACTTTAAAAAGCATAGGATAGGTCACCACCACACTCTACTACCTTTGGTGCTGCTGAGAAGGGATGCGGGGAGCAGAGCAGTTTTTCTCTTTTTTTTTTTCCCCCCCTGCTGTTTGAAGCGTCTTATCTGCCGTCTCCGATCTCTGGAGCCGTTTGGCTGGAACGGGCTGCCCGTCCTCCGAGATGCAGGAGCGATGCCAGATCGCTGCAGCGAGCCTCGGGCTGCTCTCACCGCCGGAGCAGGAGCAGGAGTTACACAGCTCGCTCATCACTCCGGGCCAGGGCTGCAGCACCGGGGGCTTCTCCTCGGGCGGGCGGCCTCGGCTCCCTGAGGCTTCAGGCGATGAGGGGGTTGAAAAGGCAAAGGTCCGGGATTCTGCCCCTCGCTTTCCCCTCCACATTTTGCACCGGTTTTGCCTTCCTTTTCATGAGCCTCAAGGCGAGATACCCACAGTCCATACCACACACAGTTTTCAGGTGTTCAGGAGTGGTGATGATAAGCAGACTTAATGACGAAGCATTTTTGGAAAAAGCACTTCTCAGAGCCTTTCTCTTATAATTAAGTTCTTACATCACTTAAACCAAATATAGATTTCTCTCTGTAAGACAACTTTTCATCTTGCAGATTTGCTCCTGGACAACAGGGGAATCTACTTTATTTTTGGTTCTCTGTGCACATACTCACCAATATTCACATTAAGTGAAGAGTGCGACACATGTTCTGTCACTTTGTTATTCTTCTCAAAAATTACAATGTTGTGCAGATAAAAAGTGTTATAAATTCCTTACTATTCCATGATCCAATAGATGCACCAGCTTATTAACAGAATTGGGAACAAACAGCATTTTTGTATTTCAGAGGCTGTTAGAAAACTTAGTGTGCCAAACTGCCTTCCCCATTCTCTGAAGTACACAGCAAAATAAGGCTCTACATTGGAGCCTCCACCACAGGCAGCCCTGTAAAGCACATTGTGTGGCTCCACTGGACACCTTGGGTACAGGATTGTCATCTGTGCTGCACAGGTAAGGAGCACACCTTTGCAGGAAAGGTACAGCTGAGACACGACAGCTTTTTATTGAACTCCTCAGGTGGAACAGGCCATGGAATCACATCTTATCTCTCCCAGGGAAAATGAACAGGCTAATAGAAAGCCTCTCACCCAGGGCACACAGTTCACAGGCCTTTTAAAAAGCTGTTCCTTTCTGTTTCTCTGCTGTTAACATCTTACAGCTGAGTCCTAGTAACTGGCTGTGTAAGCACTTCTAGTCAGTTCTAGGGCAAAATCAAACAAGTTCATTCAAACCACTGTCAGATGGCTCAGCTAACTTGTTTTATTTTGTCCTGGAAGACTCAGGACTGTTCACAGGTCAGGAAGAGTTGAGAGGGAGTTCTAAAATACTAGATGAATGAAGTTAACTTGGCATCCTAAGCATTGCCCTTTGAAGGCAAAGCCAAGACAGGGTAAGTTAAGCACCATTGACTTTGCCTTAACAAAGTCAGCTATCAGAAGACAGTATTCAAAAAGGCAGGAGACAGCAGTGTACCCCATCATGTCTCAGAGTTAAAAATCATTGAAGGAGCACTTTGGAGATTTCCTCTGGCAGCTGAGTTGCCCCCTACATACAGAGAACTGCCCTGCCCCAGCACCTTGATTACAGGCCTACAGCACAGCCACACAGCCATGCCTTGGGCCCCACAGAAAGCAGGGTCCAGACTCACCTTCCCAAACCAAAGCAGGGTCCAGACTCACCTTCCCAAACCATTGTAGGAGCCTACAGAGCACCCAGCATGAGCAGAGTCCATAGATCCAAGCTGTGGTTACATGATACTAGCAAAATGAAGCAGTAGGTATGGTTTCAGGCTACTTAATCAGACTCAGTCATTAACTACAATCAGAAACACAATTCCAGAGCTATTGCCATTAGCAAAATTAATGTTACTTAAAGTCTTAGCACAGACTATACCTTTTCTATAGACCCATGGATCATGGGTCTATAGATAATGGCTGGTCTCATCAACCTTCATGCCTTCATTCAGATTATATTCGAGCCATACTCAGACTGGGAGAACACATGGCAGAATGATCCCCTTCCTCTGCTCCTCCTATTTTGCTTCTTCATGCATCGAACATGGATACACAAGTGCACAGCCAACACTGGAACGTGTGCCAGCTGCCCTCACAGAGCTGGATTACTCCCTCAGTGGCACACATAAAATTGTGCTTTAGAAATAGATGCTGAAGGATTACTGGGGGGGAGGGGGGGAAAGTTAATGACAACATGAACCCAAACCCACGTACACAAGACTTTTACTGCTACAGTAATTTTAATCTTAAACTTAGATGCCAAACTTCAAAAAGTAAGTACTTACAAGAATCGTCAGAGGAGGCAATTGAGATCTCATTTAGTGTAAAACACAGATCCAGAGTGCCATCTAGTGCACTTCTGTGACAAGAGTTCTGTGCAGAGAGGGCATTATGTGAGTCGTGGTTTTCGTGTCTGATGGAGAACTTTCAGTAGATAAACAGGAAGTGGTAGAGATGAACTAGCTTCCTTTAAACTAGAGCTTTTAACTCTGCCAAATGTGTTATGCTCATAAGCTAGAAGATATGAAATTAGAGCCAAGTTTTAAATGTGATGCTACCTGTGTAACTAGTTTTTAAAAAATAATAATAATAAACCCTGCCCCTCTTGATTTAATCATTCAAAACTGGCAAGCCAGAAAGAAATTTCTGAGTGATTCTCCTGGGATCTATCCAGGGACCAATATAATTCACTTTGAGTGACAAAACAGAGACTAAAAATTCATGGGTTCACCAAATGCAGAAGTGAGGGATAAAATTCAGGACAATCTCAGCTGACCGGTGTAAAGTTAGGATGCTAATGTTTAGCTGAAAAAGTGGTGCAAGAAGAAAGAAAGGATTAGCATACATATGCAGAATGGGGAAGGACAGGGTAGGTAGCAATCAAGAGGAAAAGGACCTGGTGGCTCTCTTCCTTCTGTAAAGGATATTAAAAGTTCCAGTGAACCTTAAGCTAAATGCCTGAGTCAACAGGCATGATTTAGATTAGTGATTTAAGATAATCTTTTTGCTTTTTATAGTGGTGAAATGTTAAAATACTACAGTGTTGTCAGAGAGCTTTAAAAAGATGAATAAAACAAGTGCTTATTCTGAAATTGATCATCCTTTCATTCCCTTTCACCCTGCATTTCCAGATACTCTCATAACACACCAAATGAACCAACGCTTAATTCAATCTAGGTTCTTTCAATAATTCTGCCTCCAGAAACCTCATTCATCAACAACCCACAAATAACTCTACACATAATTTACTTCCATTCATCTGCTTAGGAGTTGTCATGAAATGTCTTTGAAGGGAGGATAGAATGATAGAATTTGAACATTAAATGATCCATTTCATGTAGATGGAAATTTAGAAATATCTTTTTGCACAGATATATATGTATCTAATGGTATCTAAGTATCTAGCAGTTCATACCTGATGAATTATCTACCTAAAAGACAGCAAACACTCCAGCCACCAAATATACAGATAAAAATGCTGTTCAAAGGATGCGAAGCAGCTGGCCCTGAATTTTCTCCACATTGCCAAAATACTGTCCTTTATAGAAGCTACAGAGTTATCAACACCAGGCAAGCCCCTGCTGTGTATAAGACCAACACTCCTGCTAGAGGAGCACAAAGCACAGTGATACTGCCCGTAGAATCTCCGGAGATTCCTAAATTATGGAATTAAAGTTCCCAGATCCTGCAGAGGGCTGTGGAACCATTGCATCAGTCAGTGCAAACAGTCAGCCCTACCTGTGCCCCTTCCCAATGCCCAACAAATGCAGTACACAGTAGAATTCAGAAGGTATACACCATTGCCTGCCAGAGTCCAAGCATTTGGACACTGCTCTCAGGCACGTGGTGGGATTCTTGGAGTGTTCTGTGCAAGGCCAAGAGTTGGACTCCAATGATCCTTTGGAGTCCCTTCCAACTCAGCCCAGTCTGTGATTCCATGAGCCTCTTTAACATAATGCCAGAACAGTTCCACTGTTGAGGGAACCTCTCTCCTGTTGCCCTTATTACAGACAAGAGTAGCTACCCACAATAAAAGCTACTCTGGACATTTTCCTTCTTTACTGAATTAGAGAAAAATTTCTGCTTTTCTTTTTCAAATATACATCCCTGTTTTCTTGTGTAGGTACTGGGGAGTCACACAGGAGTCACACACTCCTCTTGTGTAGGTACTGGGGAGTCACACAGCAATCACATACTCTTCGTGTAGGTACTGGAGAGTCACACAGGAGTCACACACTCCTCTTGTGTAGGTACTGGGGAGTCACACAGGAGTCACATACTCATGTGCCTTCTTCTTCTATAGCTTTCTGAAAACAGATGTACAATAGAAAACAATACCAGAAATACAAAGGTCACTGTTTTCCACCTTTGTCTTAAAGACTGAACACAACAGGGAAAGGTGATGGAGAGTAGGATGCTTTCAACAAGTAACTGATCCATCTGCACCTGGACTTGATTTAGAGTTACCTGTTGTGACTCATCCTATTAAAGTGGAAAGGCTTCCTATGAGTCCCTCCCCTGATGTCACTTTCCAGTAATGGGTGGCCTTCTCCTGTTTGTGTTCTTGGTTAATCCTAATGCTCTACAAGTTCCTGTCCTGCTACAGAAGTGTGATGGGGGTAGCAGCAATCCCATTGCAGGGGTAGCCCAAAGGCCCAAATCAGCTGCAAGGGTGGCACATCCTAACTAAGCCCTCTAACACATTGTGCAGGGCACATCCAAAGGACACCTAAGATCAGTGTCCCACATTTCGTATGAGCCTTCCACAGACACAACATTTAAAACCTCATTCACAAGTGTATTACAATTAAGAAATGCTTTACAATCCAAATATTCTCCAAATTTCCTTTTGCTAAAATAGCCAGCCCACTGTTTTATTTACCAATATACAACAAACAGGTTATTCTTGCAAGTAACTGTTTCCCAGCTGCTGTTCATGGACTTCATTAAGTTCAAAGCTGAATTATGTTTTAGTAACTCTTGTAAGTTTTGGTTTTGTAAGGTTGGTTACATTTTAGGAGAACAGAAATTTGTGCAGATAGATACAAAAATGGAGTGAGACTGGGAAAATATCTACTATCATGGAGAATCTTTATATTTCTTTAACCTTGCTTCCTTTCCATATATCAAAGATCACATTCATTTGAAAACTCAGTCACAGCATTCCTTCACAAATAGCATATTAAATTTCCTTTTTTCTTCCCAAAATACAAAACTTAAATCGCATTATTTGCTTCTCTTTTTTTAGAGCATAAGTAGCAATGAATGAAATAACTCATTCCAACAACTTTAAGAATTTCTGTACATTTCAGAACGTGAAGGTAATAAGGACAAAAATAGCAACAAAGGAGAATACATGCAAGCTTCACTGCATCCTCTCTATGCAGTTGCTATGCAGCAATTGCCTTCCGACAAAGAACTTTGGCTTTTTTGCTTTCTAACGTTTTGTCACTCAAGTAGATACAGTATGTTCAAATCCAAAACAATTTAAATGAGTTTTCTGCTCCAAGAGTTGCCTCAGATAACTACTAATGAGAACCTACACGCCCTCTCACTCATTTTGAAACTATATTAACAATAGGACAAAATACACAGCCTAAATAAGCCAACACTACCACAAACAGAGAATAGTCCTCTCTTCACCCTCATGCAAAAACCACAGTGTAGCAGGCAGGCACTCAGCCTGAAAAAAAAAAATAGGAAGAAAATAAAGAAAGAGAGTTTTTTGGCAGTTAATGTGGGCAACCTTTGTCACTGCTGTCTTTTCCAACAGGTTTCTGGCTCACTGCTGTTTTACCCTCCAGTGTTCTGCTATGGATGTGGGCATATTGAAAACTTGTGTTGTAAACAGCCACCTGCTTAATCCTTCACCAGTAGTAAAACACTTAGAACTTTGAAAAGGAAATTAAATTATTACGCACACCCTGCGAAAAGAATCAGTGAATCAGTGTTCTTTATATGGATTTATGGAAAGAATTTGTCCTGGGACAAATGAGAAAAATTAAGTTCTCTACAGTGGTCCAGGACTACAATCCTAAATTAAGTTACTAGCACAGATTTCTTGGCTGCACCCCTTGCCCTTTAATCCACAGGGCATGAAGTCAGTCTCATGTGGCAGGAAGGGACTGTGCTGCTGCTGCACAGCCACATCCTCCCTCATCACCACCACAGCTGCACCCAGAACCCTACATGCCCACCAAGCAACCAGGCCAAACTGCCCATAGGGTTCTGACCTGCATTAGGAAGGACATGCTGGCAGAGATGCCACAAAGGAGCACCTATGAAATTAATGCTAAGCTTCCTGAGAAAAAGGCAAGGGTATAGATTTAATTTCAGCTCTCAGGGCAAAGTCCTCTCAAATGGACATTTTTAAGGTCCCTGCTTGGGCAGGCAGCTGAGTGTTGGGTCTGCTGTGTCAGAAGGCCTTGGAAGCACACCCTGCCCAGCCACAAAGGCTGCCTATTCCTCCTGGGAGCAGCCCCACACAACGGCAAGGGCACAATGCTGCCCTCAGGGATCAAACCCACAAACCAGGATCTGGCACTGAAACTGTAAGGTGTAATAGACAATATCCTGCCATTCTCAGCTACAGTGAGATGTGGCAGCTCATTAATGTTTTTTGCTGCAAAAGGTTTCACTGGGATGAAGCTGAGATTTCACCCCATGGTTCTTCAGTGCCAGCTCTTTTAGCCTTGTTCAAAAGGCACCCGAGGTGAAACTGGATAGCAAGACAAGATGCTTTAAGGTTCCTCTGCTTTTCACAGCTTTAATGGTTTGTTGACTGCCTCTCCTAAGGAGAGATTTCTGGTGCCTTTCTGTTAGGTTTTTCCTTATTACCTGTTAAATAGGTATAGTCACTTAGTTGCTCCCCTTGGCTTTCAGTAAGGAAGAACAATTACAGAACAAAATATTCCTATCAGCAGGCAGAGTACACACAGGTACAAATGCCTAGCATTTTCCCTGGCAAAGCCCTATAAACTGGCCAGCATATTAAAAAAAAAATCCTGCAGCTAGTGATCAATTGATTTGAAAATTATTAGAGTTAATTGGATTCTAGTATTTATTTCCATCATCCCATAGCCAGCAGGCTCTGTTGCTCACTAATCAGTAGAAGAGGGCTGACTGGGATTTCTATCTTCCTTACAATACCACAAAGATACATATTTCAGAGCAAATAAACACTTTTACCACGGCCAAATAAAACAAGTGCAGTGTTATCCTTCTAAACATCATTCATTTAACAGATTGTGTGGTTTTTCTGTAATTAAGCCTAAATTTCATTAGGCTCTTGAAACTCAGTAGAGTTAGAAACACCATTCATTCACATATTTCTTGACTTTTGTACTTTTAAAAATGATGTTCAATCTAACTTTTTTTTAGCTTTTACAAAAGAAATAGACTTTCATAGAAAACTTTCCCAAAATATATTATAATGCCTGTATAAGGCTAGCATGTAGAGACTTTCAGAGGTACCTAATAGAATATACATGAGTTACTAAGAAACAAAGCTATGAAGCAATCAGTTGGGCACCTGGAAGAAACACCTAATACATCAGGTTACATTCGAATTCCTGAAACTTTTTTTCCAGTCTTTGCATATATTTCCTAGTCTTTAAAAGGAGAACAGTAGTACTGTTTATATAGTTCAAAAAGTAACTCTTCTTGTAGACTCTCTAATAAAAATCACATAGTCATTCAATAAAAGGACATTTTAGAAGTGGTTAGTGAGGCAGTTCATTCAGAAACAGAGCAGTAGATCAACTTAGGAAACAATCCTCAGCCTCTGAAAATCAGTAAGCCTTTCTATAAAAGCAGCAGAATAAAGCAGCAGTATAAAGTAAAATCACTTACAATTATTAGCTTTCTAAGAATAATCCACAGATTTTCTCAAAAGGCTTACCAGTTGTCAGGTCATACTTTTCATTGAGGAGACAAAGAAAATCAGATTGGTGTCACCACAGAAACCTCCCAACTTCCTTCCCTGAGGTGAAAAACCAGACCTTCCCAGTCTCACCCTGCCACAACCAGTTTCCACTGCCTCGCTGATGCACATTGTCAGTTAACTCAAAATCTTCTTAGGAAACTTTTCTAACCTGTGCACTTTCAGAATAGGTCACCTACGGGGGTCTTCTGTGAACACAGAAATGGCCTCAGGAAGGTGTTCATCTTAGAAACAAGTTACGAACAGGGCATTCCCTTGGCTGTTACAACTTGAGGGAAGAGCCCAAGCTCCCAAGCTACGATTTCGCTTTTTGATATCCTATGAGAGCAGACTTCATTCACTGATACTCTTGTGAAGGCAGTTTGTTCACAGAGCAAAAGATTTGCAGAACGCAGATCCCAACATTTAAGCTCCATCCCCTGTGTGAGGAAAGAAAACATTTCTTTCCTTACGCTCCCCGGCAGATACCCTCAGCTGGAGCCCGTCAGCAGCCGCTGCCGGCCCGGCGAGACCCGCGGGGCTGTGAGGGACAGAGCCCCGGCCACAGCCCCGGCAGCCCCTCAACACCGTGGGGCTGTGCGGGACACAGGAGGGAGCCACGGCAGCCCCTCAGCCCCTCAGGGCTGTTGGGGACACAGGAGGGAGCCACGGCAGCCCTTCAGCCCCTCAGGGCTCTGCGGGACACAGGAGGGAGCCACGGCAGCCCTTCAGCCCCTCAGGGCTCTGCGGGACACAGGAGGGAGCCATGGCAGCCCCGGCAGCCCCTCAGGGCTGTGCGGGACACAGGAGGGAGCCACAGCAGCCCCTCAGCCCCGCGGGTGCCAAGGAGCCGGTGCAGGGTTCCTTCAGAAGTGTCAAACAACGTGGGAAGAAAGAGCGGAGAAACTAAAGTAAAAAGTAGGGAAACCAGCCAATCTTGGGCATTGCGGTCACGGTTGAACCTGGCAGCACCGGCAGCAATACAGGTTGTTTGGTACGGATCGCACTACCCATCAGCCCGAGAGCGGTTCCCCAGAGCCCGCACGGGCCGGCCTGCCAGGGGCCCGACGTGGGCAGGCGGGCTCGTGGCAGACCTGGAACCTGAGCCAATCGGGCATCGCTCGGTTACCTGGCGCACGTGACAGCTATGTGTCTGGACGTGACGCACACCTCAATTAACAGCCCAAGAGGAGGCGGTCTCCCCAGAGCCCGCACGGGGCCGGCTCTGCCAGGGCCCCGGACCCGGCGCCAGGCGGGCTCGTGGCGCCGGGCAGGACCCGCTGCCCGACACGCCGAATGTCCGAGCGCAGCGCTCGGCGTTGAGCCCTCGCCGCACAGCGCTGGCTCTGCTGTCCCCGTGGCCCCTCGGGGACGCACCCGCAGGTGCGGAGGGCGACTGTGCCCCGAGTGACCGCAGCCCTCAGGAGTCCCGCGACCGCCCCGGCCCCGTCCGGCGCGGCCCCCCCGGTCCCGGCCCGCGGGGCGGCGCATGCGCGCGGGGCCGCGGGGCAGAGCAGCGCGGGCAGCGATGGCCGGCGGGGAGCAGCGCTTGCCCGGCGGCCCCGAGCGGGTGGCGCTGAAGAAGGAGATCGGGCTGGTGAGCGCCTGTGCCATCATCATCGGTAAGGGCACCGCGGGCCGCCCCGCCGCTGACAGCCCTGCCATCGGCTGTGCTGCCGCAGCGGCGGGGGCTCGGGACCGGCCGGCGCGGGGACAGGTGGCGGCGCGGCGATGCACGGCTCCGCGGGCAGGTGTGCGGCACCGGCATGCAGCGCGCGTGCAGGCGCTGGCCAGCTGCCAGCGGTCCGTGCTGAGGTGCCAGCCGGAGTGATCCCCCTCTGCCGAGTCGTTCAGCTGAACGCCAAATCCTAAGGTTTCCTCAAGTCTTTCCTGATGGCCGGTGAGCTGCTGAGGCTTCTGCAGCGCTCACTCATCAGGCTAAACCAGATTGATTCGTTTATCTCTCTGAGATCGGGGCCCTGCAAAATGCAGGTGGCAGCGTGGGCTCTCGGAAGGCGCTGCCGGACTGTCCCGGAGCCGCGGTGGCGGCAGCGCCAGCTGGCAGCGGTGCTGTCCCGCCGCAAGCAGCGGTGCTGTCCCGCAGCAGCCGTGGCTGACACAGACGTGCTGTCCCGCAGCGAGCAGCGGTGCTGTCCCGCAGCAGCCGTGGCTGACACAGAGGTGCTGTCCCGCAGCAGCCGTGGCTGACACAGCGGTGCTGTCCCGCAGCGAGCAGCGGTGCTGTCCCGCAGCAGCCGTGGCTGACACAGCGGTGCTGTCCCGCAGCGAGCAGCGGTGCTGTCCCGCAGCAGCCGTGGCTGACACAGCGGTGCTGTCCCCAACAGCCATCGCTGGCGCCGCGGTCAGCAGCGGGGCTGAGCTGCTGCTCCCGTAACAGATCAAAACTCGGAAATTGGGGCAGGGTGTGCTCAGCTCTGTCCCTCCGTGTGCTGCATCACTGCTGGGGATGGGGGCAAGAGTGAGGCAGGAAGATTCGCCCAGGTGAATAAAAGCAGCCTGTACTAACCCAGTCAGCCTCAAAACCCCGCAGGAAGACCCAGCCGTTCTGTCACCAGGACCTGGGGACAAGGCTCGCAGTGACAGCTGTGTCAAGGTGCACGGCAGCTCAGGGAGGTAACAGCGGGCACAGCAGGACCTGCCACATCCATGGGAATGCACTGCTCAGTGGCAGAACTGCTGGGACACCCCCATGTGTCTCTGTGATTGATGTCACCAAGCTTGAGGAAGAGAACTTCACTGCCTAGGTGATCATAATGCCCTGCTGCAATTTTATGCTCTTAGTCATGTATGCCTGTATGTCCAGTGTAGGTGGATATGGTCTTGCAAAAAAAAAAAAAAAAAAAAAAAAAAAAAAAAAAAAAAAAATCAATGCCATTGAACAGGATCATTGTGAACAAGGCTGTTAAATGAAAGGCAAATATTCCATTCCATAGTCCATTCCCATAGTGAAACACTGAAATCTGTATCTGCACTTTTTGGGGAGATGTGTTCTACATATCCAAAGATACCTTTATTTTGAATCCCTCAACATAATTAAGGGGAAAAATCTCGGTTCTGGATCTCAGTGGAGCTCAGATGACCTTGTGTTAGAGTGAGGTTTTGAGTGCAGAACATTGCTGTAGGTAAGGCACTTCCAGGGTTAGGTATTCCCCGAGGTGATGTTGGCCATAGGGAAGATTTATGGCATCTCTGTCATTTATTAGGTATGACAGAATGGTACCTTGAGACTGCTACCCTTCTCTCCCAGTCAACCTTCCATCAACCTTATTTGCAATATCCTGAAAGCAGAATTCATATATGTCATGCCTGTCCAGAATAAATCTTGTGAAATAGCATCTCATCTAATCAGGGACATTTGTGCAAGGAAAAGCACTGACATTTTTGATAAACTGTAGTACTCTCAAGTGGTCTAAGTGTTAGAGAAGGTTATCACATAAAGCCTGAAAATTCTTCTGCCAATTTCCCCATATTTTCATAGAAGACATTTGAAACACAACAACCAGAGGATCCTATTTTTAGTTTGATTTGTTTGTGTGTGGATGCATGAAATTACATCACGTATCAAAGTCTTCTGTAACAAAGTGGTATGTAGTAGGAATAGTCTGGCTTTGTAGGTTTCACTGCATAAAACATGACAGCCTCAAATCACAGGACACTGTGAGTTACATCAGATAGGCTTGCAAGCCATTACTGGAGCTAACTAAATGAAATCTTATTTAAGACTCCTTTATTTAAAAAATAAACTAGTTGATCCAAGTTGATATTAGGCAACCGGTTGACTCACAAATTTTCTGTTTGACAGAATTTAACAGAGGTGGAAGATTTATTTCCAAGTGATTTAATAGCATGGAAAAAACAGATGCAGTCAGTGTGTCAGAGCCTGTGGAACAGACCAAAGGACAGACCAGGACTTTTATGTCAGCCATCATATTGGATTTCGTGGTTTTTAGTGGAGGAGGAAAACCCATTTCAAGGGTTTAGACATCGGATTCTGATGCGTCCCACAGCAAAGTCATACCGAGAACACCAAGAAAACCAGAAATCACTTTTGAAAAAAACTCTTCTTGCTCTGTATGGACATAAGGCTTATGCTTTCTTATTTTTCTTTAAATGTTATTGCAGGTACGGAAAATGTATAAGCATATTTTTATATTATCAAATAGAAGTTTGATGCTGTGATCTGCCAGAATTACACTAAATGTTCTGGTTTAGCTGACTGTTCTACAATTCCAATCAGCTGCAGGATGGATATAGAGAATTATAATCTTCTAGTAATGATGAAGAGGAAACATGAGGCAGTATTTGAAAAATACTATAAATATGAATTTATAAATACATGATTAATAAGTTTGTGGGTGCCTTCTATAGACTAACTCTGCTTGTTTGAAATAAGGTATTCTATGAGTTGCAAAGCTGGGGAGCCTGGGGAGCACTCAGCAGGCAATGACATGGAGTGAAAGAGGAGGCTTGGGGGTGAGAGCATCTTTGTCACCATTACCCTGTACTTGAGAGTATTACACTAAGGGCAGGATGCAGTCTGTAGAATTTGCAGTTTGTTAGTAGTAGTCCATCAGAGTTGCAACCAAGAGAATAAAACCAGCTTCTCAAGGTACATCAGGTTAAACATGCATGGCAGTTAGAGCTCAGGAGGGCTCAGCCTGCCCTGTGGTACAGGGCACATCCTGCTCCAGGGAGCAGGGAGGGCACAGACAGACTGGATCCTGCCAGTTGTCCTGAAGCTCCTGTGCCCTGTGCTAATTCCCTGGAAAACAGGTCTTCCTTTTCAATCTTCTTGACATGTTTTGAATTGTAGGGGAATTTTCTTAATACTTTCACAACCGAGATACTTATCAACACAATAAATTGCTATGCTGTCTTAATGCACTCACAAAACTCATCCTTTCAATTCTTTATCCTCCTTTTATAGAGGTTTGAAAGGTTTTGTTGTAAGAAATACCAGTTCATCTAACAAAAAACTATGCAGAAAAAAACCCCCGATAATAAACTACATCAATTAGGAGTATGTCTTCCCTATAACCCCTACAGAACAGTCTCCTGATCTCTTCCAGCAGCCTAGCATTTGTACAACATAGGTCTGTCTTTCATTACTTCATTTATATTCTTTTACTTGTTTACAAACAAGCCTGATTAGAGAAGAAGGCTATTTCCAAAGTTTATTTCACACTGAGGCAGAAGACAGCTCTTCTGAGTGTCCTGATGTAAATACAGGTACTAAATACAAAACCTTTTAACTCTAAATAGAAACTGGTAGTTAATGACTGTAAAACTGAACAGTGTTTAGTAGTAGTAACAAATCTTTCTGGCAATTCATCTCTGTCACAGAAAGAGCACTTTTGGAAAGTGCCTGAGACATGCTGCAAAAACACCCAAACTGCTCTGTCTCAAACATGGTTATGTATAGTGAAAACAAATCTCACAGGCTCCAGATATTAATAATCCAATGCACTCACATGCACTGCAAATCAAGCTTGCCAGTACTTAAATGAAGTGATACAGCTTGAAAAGTAGTGACATACATGTGTTATTATGTCCTAGATAATAATAACATATAGATAGTATATCATTTGAAATCCACACTAGGTTTTATTTAGCAGACACAGAAATCAATGCTGTATTTAACTGAACAGTTATTTCATGCACATGCTTTCATAGGACTGTGTATGTAATTAAGATTTTTGCATGTGTATTTTCTTTGAGCACATGCATCTTAGGTATACAGTGCCTTCCTTGGAGTCTTGCCTGTGTAGATAAAAAGCTAAGTAAAAAGTTCCATGACTTGATGTAATTTCTACCACATTCCTTTGTTCTTTAGAAAAGTACATGAACTGGAAAGTGCAGGCTGATTAATGTCTTAAAGCAGCCTGGTTCTTTGGGTCTGAACAACAAGATTCACCATTCATGTACTAGAAATGTATATTTAACTGTATACACAAACTGTATATATAACATGTAAAAAGGGTTGTTTGACTGTTTAATACAGATCAAGTAACATTATTTAAAACAAACAGTTAAACATCTCTTAAAACCTTTATTTATGTGGTTGTAGAACTGCATGAAAGTAGCCATAGGGTCATACAAGCATTGTGATGAAACCTGTTGTATACTCGTGAATGATTTAATATCAGGTTATATGAGACCTACTAGAAGACTTACAAATTCGACTACGATTAAATATTTCAGCTAAAACTAAATACATCTCCTTATTTTGCTGAGCACAGGCAGGCAAGTTATCTGCATCAGCTGACTTGGTGTTGCTTAAAAAATGCTTGTGGTGCTTACTCTGCTCACACACGAAATTGATGTGAGATCCTTTATAAACTGGTTCCTGATTCAGGTCCAGTGATAGCACCAAAAGTGTTCAGCTGACCAGTGAGCAGTGTGTTCAGATTTTGCAAGTCCTGAAAGTAACTTTCTAGAATTTGTCTGTCCAATTGCCCAGATGACAGCACAGGCTTTACTTCCATCGTAGCAGACCTCAGTCAGCCACCCAGTGGATGGTCTCAGCAGAATGCCCACAAGCTGGAAAGCCTCCTTCCATCAGAGATCCTTCCTTAGGCAGAGTTGTCCTACCATGTAGTGCAACTTACTGCCCACACCATGGTAATCCATCCAGAGAACAACTGAGTTGCCTTGGTTGTCATTATATCTGCCTGTCATCATACTTACATACAAATAATTGCATATGCATGTACATGGAAGTTTTTATTTGCATAAATATCACTTCCCAGTGCAGCACTCCAGTGTGATTTTTCCTCCTTGTCAGTAACAAAAATCATTTGCCAGCATTGCTGTGTGTCAGTTAGCTGTCTCCTTCCTGCTGTGCCTCCTGCCATTCTGACATCCCTTAAGATCCCACAGATAGTCTTTGTTGGCAGAGATCTAGGCAGAAACAGGATTCAGCAAGCTGCTAGCTTAACACTGGGGAGAGAGAATATGTGGAACTGGGAATAGCCTTCATAGTCTTCTTTTTCAGGTGGAAATGGATAGGTATTAATGCACAGTGCTTGCTGTATCCTCTCTGGTCATGTTTCATGTGCCACCATTGCTTAAGGGGACTGGGTTTTGGTCATTGAATCAGATCCATCTGTTAATCAAGTAACATTTCAAATCATTAGGAGATCATTACTAGTCAGACCCAATGGACTTCACTGGAATAGTACCCAAGTTACTGCAGCAGAAAGAAAGATGTAGGAAAAAAAAGCAGAGAACCACCACCCACATTACTGGATGATTTTTCCTGATTTCTGTGATCCTGCCTGGAGTCACAGAAAACAGTGTTGTTGCAGCAAGAATTTTCTCCCTCTCTGGATCTGTGAGAGAGCATTTCACTTTTATAGCTAACTGAAGTTTCAGGACACACTTTTGTTTGGTGACTTGTGAGTGTAATACAGATTACACTTCAATGCTTCTCTCTCAAAAAAAAAAAAAAAGTTTCTAAACATTTTAGGAAGGAGTCAGCTTTCCTTATCTGTTACAAAACTTGCTAACTAATATTTTGTGCATTTAGTTCCACGTGGCACTTACTGGTGGAACACACAGAGTATTTACAAATGCACAGCTGTTTTTTGTTTTCAGGGCAATAGTTCAGGATTGAGCTCTGGACTGCAGAGAACTGTAATTCAGTGTCTTGTCCTCTCATAAATGCAAATTATGGTTTAGTAAAGCCAGCAGTCAATCTTTGTTTGAGATAAATGGCACATATTCCTTACTAGTGAGAAACCACAAAGACACTTTTGAGAGACTTGTGAATGATTTTTCCATATAGCTCAGAGGCTTAGGCTCAGATTCAAAACTACTGAAAATTACATGTCCACAATCCAGATGTACATTTAAGCTGATAAGTGTCCATAATTTGGTATGGTACCTAATAGGAAAAAAGGGTTCATACTACTGAGAAAGATCCAATCTGCAGTTGGAAAAAAAGAAAGCTGGAGAACACAGAATGTCCAGGTTGGAAGAGACTTTAAAGACCATCGAGTCCAACCCAGCCCCAGCACCTCAACTGAACCCTGGCACCCAGTGCCACATCCAGGCTTTGTTAAACACACCCAGGGATGGGGACTCCACCACCTCCCTGGGCAGCCATTCCACAACTTTATCACCTTTCTGTAAAACACTTTTTCCTTATATCCAACCTGTATTTCCCTTGGTGCAATAGATGCCCATCCAAAATGCAAGTTATTCATTTATGGCATGATATTTTACCATATTCCCACGTTCTTCAAGGCTGTCTCAACATACAGTTCTCCATCAGAATTGTTTGGGGTAGCCTTTCACTTGAGTTTAGGGAGCTGAAAACAAGCTGCAGTTTCATTTGGAATTAAAAAACATGGCAAAGTTCAGATTAAGGTTGGTGAAAATTCAGGGGGATTCTGCAGCTTCTTTGGGCTAGCAGCCTACCTCTGAGACTAAACTGATTTACAGAGGAAGTCTGAAAAGGAGTTGTAATTAGAAATTGCTGGCAGAGGAGGAGCAGGGGGAAAGAGCCCTAAAAGGCTCAACTTTCTATTTTATTTTACTGAATATTTCTGGAGAAAGGAAAGGGTTTATTTGTCCACAGATGTGCCTTTCTGCTGTAGTCTGTATCAAGGAGAATTCAGTATGTGAAGTCCCACATGTACAATATGAAGAGGGGGAAAAAAAGCTGAATTTGTATTTTTCTGCAACGATTGCCACACAATTCTATTTCTAATTCATTTTAGCTATCAAGTATTCATTGACTGGTGGTTTTGGTTTGAGTGGATTTAGTTTGGGTGAGTTTTGCTAGTTTTTGGGGGTTTTTACTTTCTTACCTTCTAAAAGCAGAAGAGAATTCTGATTGAGACAGAGTGACTGATCACAAGGCTGAAGCAGTGAGCTCTGCAGTGAATGCCAGGAGCTCAGATACAACAGAAACTCCTTCCTTGACAGATGAACTAACAAAGGTAGCATCCTTTGGTAAGTGTCTCACTCCTGATCTGGCAGTACAGTGCCTGCTTTCAGCAGTGCCATAAATCTCCACTCGTGTTCCCTTTTCCTGTGCCTTGCAGCTCATTTCCTTCTAACATAATGTAGCCTTTTCTGTTGAGAAAGTCTGCTCTGCTTTGGCAGGCTCACAACAAGCAGAAATGGTTTGGTGGAGGTTTAGCTTTTTTTTTTGTTTGCAGCTTTTCATGTGCCAAACTTTTCCTTTTGAGACCCTGTTTTTTGTTGTACTGTGGGGGGAGTTTCTACTAGCTGCCACGCTTTTTTGTCATCTTGATTGCAGCATGATAAAATGAGAAGGCATTTGTCAGTACTGAAGTGCCCCAAATATAAAACACCCTAACAGTGTTGTGTTATTCTGCTGGTCCTTAAAAACCCAGAACCCTCCCAAAGAGTTCTTTAGCAGATGTTCCATGGCAAGGAGCAGGGAGCCAGCAATCCAACATTGACTGAGCATCTCAACACCCTAATTCCTTTTAAAATGCTTGCAGCCCTCTCTGTATAGTGAGAGAGCATAGAGAATATGCAAGCCCTGTTGTCCTGCAGAGGAAAGAGATGTGCAGTGATAAATACGTTTATTCATGTCAGCCTCCACAAAATCTCTTTATGCAGTATTAGTTTATTCTCCTAATGTTTTCTTCTGGCACTGGCCTTTGCAAGGCAGGAGTGAAAAGCAAGATTTGAAGAGTGATTGTCTACAAACTGTTCCCAAATTCAGGAACTTGCAGATGCTGGTGTTGTGATTGCAGGGTAATGTACAAACCAGTGTAGTGTTTGGGTGAGCTGTTTAAATTCTTGCTTCTACACATGGTTCATCATCTCTTTCAGGCAAGAGAGACACATTCCACTGGATCCCAGAGCAAGGAAAGTGGTGAGGGCTATACTGGTAGAGTTTAAGCCTGAGGAATTTCTGTATCATTGAGTAGTGGAATAACCCCTGGAGCTGAATTGCTCTGATACATTTAATACTTTCTTTAGAATAGTACCAAAACTTACAGAAAACTAAAATCTTTTTGCAACTGAAAATCAAGTTGAATTCTTTTTTATCGTTAAATAATGGTGTAATCACACTTCACATGTGGGACCAAACTATCAATAGTGTAAAACATGCCATTTAAAAGCAGTAAAACTTCAGGAAGGTTACCTCTGACTCTAAGAAATAGGTCAGTGATCTGGATGAGTGGCAGTTTTTCTGCTGTGAAAAACAATAGCTCTTTCATGAGTTATATGAAGCTGCTTAATCTAGATCAGGCCAAACATCTTAAAATAGTATACCACAAAAAATTATGTTTGAACAACATAAGGGCCTTACTTACATCCACAAATACCAGGAGAAATCAAGTTAAGGAAGAAACTCACTCTGAGTTGAATACACTGGGTCAGAGAGCTAAAATCCACAATATTAATGTGGTCTGTGGCAATGAATGTCACAAGGCTGCCCACCACAAAATTTCTAATTCACATGTAATACTGCTCAACACACAGGAACGTTGATTATTGTTCATTAACTCTGGGTTAGAAAATCCAGGGATGAGCAGTCAGTGTGAAAAATTGCTCTCTTACATCCAGACAGAGGAAGACAAAAGCTGAGGTCTGAATATTGAAACACCTTCTCTGTAACACAAGGAGTTTTGTGAAAAGACCATTGCACTTGTGTGCACGTATATGACATTATCAGCTACAGGTGTGACAAGAAAAAACATCCTTGCTTGGCTAGTCTCCCAGTTCTTCAGTGGCTTCCACCTTTTTGCTGTTAAATTGTGTAACTATACTGAGAGGAGGAGAAAAAGCCACTAACAGGTGCCATATATTCCAGGTTTTTAATGGTATTGTGCTGTGATTGCTCCTGGTCAGGCCCCATGAAGAAGGCTGATGAATCCAGAAGAGTTTCTTGCCTCCCTGCCCAATCAATATGTGTTTCTCCATAAACCTGAAGATAATGACTGCCAAGGAATGAGGACTTACAGCTTTAAAGTGTGTGCTTTTATATCATAAAAAATCATCCTTTTGTACAAAACACACAAGGGATCATTTTTTCTTAGGGAGTTGCAAGAAAAGGACTGACAAGAATGAAAATGCAGGGTTGAGTTCCTTGTCTGGATTATTTCAAAATTCTTTAGCAGCTCTCCTGAGAGCTTAATAGGACAGGATTTACTTGTTTGTTTTAAGGGAGGTCACCTCAGACTATATTTCATTTTGATTTCCCCATGGCTTATTTTTTTCTCTGCCCAGAATTTGTCCTGTTTTGATAGCAGACCTATTCTTTGGTATCTGGGGTTTCAAGCCTTGTTTTATCACTAATTTAAAACAACTCAGACAGTTCTGATGTTCTGAAAGGGATAAGAAACTGTATCATAAATGTCATTCTAGGTCTCCATAAATACAGGCTTCTTTTTTCTGATACTTTTAAATGCAGTCTGAAAACTTGAAAAACCATATATTTGGGAAACATACATAATGAATTCTTTTTATGAGAGTCTTGAAAATAGTAATAGCCTTAGTACAAAAGAGCAGAGAGTATCCAAGCTTGTTAAGCTTGCAAACACTGTACTTTGACTCAAGTAAATTTAAAAATAGCTGAATCAGTATTTTAAAGAATAAAGGAAAGAAGTGTTTGATTCTGGTGCTGTCCTCACATGCCTAGCTTTTAGCTTGAAAGGAATTTCCATGTGTGTGATAGAATTAAAATATTTGTAATTTTAAAAGAAGCTGACAAAAAAAGCTGACAAATCACATTTTTTGTACTCCTGCTAGTAGATCTTGTTGCAATTAAGCCATTTCTTATGGTAAACTCTGCCAGAAACCAGTGGGACACAATGTCTCCATGTTTTTTGGTTGTGGACAGGGCCAGTTCCCTAGCAACACAGCAAGATTTAAGCAGACTTTAGAGAAGGTGCCCAATCCTGTACATATTACAAGTGCATGCAGAAGGAATAGCTCTCCTTCACATGCTTGTGCTCCTGACAGAAAATTAAAGACCCTTTTCTTAACTGGTCCCAAGTCCCTCAAATCCTACTGAAGGCTGCGGGAGTGGAGGACTTCATTGCCTCATGGGCTTTCAATTAACTGAAAGCAGCTAGATACAGAACTCATTAATCCTTTATTGCCCACATACCTGAGTGAGGTTGGCAGTCAGGGAATGAGCCTTGCTGTGTTCAGCTTGCACAGCAGAGAGCAAAGCCAACAAGTGGAATCTGTTCTCATTAATTGAATTTACAGGGGCCAGTCCCATTCCCTCATTTTACCACAAATCCAAAGATGAGCACACTTGTCCCTGACCCAACATAGCCAGGGGACAGGAGCAGCATCCTGGCTGCCCTTTGCAGCTGGTGGGGATTACCCTCTGTGTTTCAGACAGGGAGAGGGGCACAGAAAGGGCTAAAGGAGCAAATTCACTTTCAGCCACCATCTCCAAGAACCTCCCTGAAGAGAGCTCTGTGAATATACCATCTATTGAAATGCCTTTGTTTCCTTCTGAGGCCCTCTGAAATAGTCTGAGGAACTCTTGGCTGAGCTGCTCAGAAGCACTAGAACTGAAAAACCAAAAACCAAGGAGAAAACTTCCATAAAGTGACATTTATAAAGAACAAGCTTCAACCCTAAGTCTTCCTAAAGACTTTGGGTTGAAGCATGTTCTTTATAAATGTCACTTTAACCCTACATTAGGAAGCCAGGAAGGGAGAAAACAAGACAGATGTCCAATCTCTTGCAAAACTAGAACAGAAAAGGTGGATTATGAGCAGGGTCCCATACACTGTAGTGGCAGGGATGTTCAAGTCTGTGTTAACATTTTTTTGCAGGATTAGCTAATTTAATTCCATGTTTCTGTGTACTCAGACTGTTCTATGAACAAGTTTTTCTGTTCAGGGGGCAGGAGTGACATTCTTTTGATGAATTTTTTACACAGCTGGTCAACTGCTTAGATAAACCTGTTACATAAAGACATCAGTGAGCAACATGAAGTCTGATAATTCTGAAGATACTTAATTTCAAAAAGTAGTTGTGATATTTGCAAATACAAGATTCATACATGAATAAGAATATTTTATAGCAATGTTGCTAACTCCTGATCATATTGCAACAGGTAATATGATTCCCAGATCAAAGATATTTAAGAACTGCAAGAAAAGCTGCCATTTCTCTTGGAAATCCAGGAGTTTCTAGTTCTCTGCAGCAAAATTGTCTAAACATGTTCTTTAAAATAAATTATATATTTAAAAATAAAGTCAAGATACAAGTCAGCACTGATTCTAAACACATGAGGACAGCATCATAAGTGGTGTCTGTCAAAGTGAATACTGGGCTGATAAGTGTTTGTAAATCTCATTTAAACTCAGATTGAGCTGTTTACCAAAGTGCATTTTGAGTTTGGTGCAAGCTTTAAGTCAGGTATCATTGTGCAATAGCTGTGCACACCCCAGGAAGCATAAATACCTTTTATTTTTTTTGCTTTTAAATTCCACCTCAGTTCATTGACCACAGCCTATCTTTGTATTCCTTGATAAAACAGAGATAAAGCCACTTAGAGATGTGACTGCTGAGATTACCATGCTAAGAGGTAAAACTAACACAGATTTACAGCCAGAAGAATGTAAACTCGAGAGATTGAATGATTTCTGTTTAAGGGGTGTAAAACCTGCAACAACCCCAAGTTTTGCTAAGAAATTCCTGTCTTGTTTACATCTGCATCCAAAATAAGGTTGTGCAAGATCCTAGGCATGGCTGTAGACCTTACAGGAGACTCTGAGTCAATCTTTCTTCTCAATAACATGAACTATAACACAGCAGTTGATGTATTTGGGTGATTTGTTACTGCCATTTTCATATGGCTTTGTTTTAAATATGTATTCCCAGGTATTGCAATTCAGGAAGGCACTTGGAACATTTCAACCTTTTAATATTCAGGGTAATATTGAAGAGTAAGCTTTACCTTAAAAGTTTAGCACATTGAAGTTCCCATTACACCCCTTCAGAAATGAAGGATTAAGTGATGCTTGGTTTAGAGATGCTCTTGATGGATCCCAAGTTTGCAGAAGTGGGTTAGCACAGTCAAAAATCCACCAACTAGCCTGAGTCTGAGGACACTTCTGCAGGGCTCTTCTTTGTGGGATCAGAGCAGAAGACATAAACCCCAGTAATCTGAGAGAAAATCAGAGGCAAGAGTGGGAATAAGGTTTTGCTTTATTTGCAGTTCAGCAATCAAGTTCAAGCTGTGTTTTTTCTCCAGACCTGCTCATTCCTGTCATGCTGCCCCATAAATCCCCACAGTGTCCCTTGGCTGGTGCAGAGCACACTTGGGCTTTTGGCAGCCATAGCTGAGGGTTGCAAGAACACCAATAAGTGCAAACAAAGTTTTTAATTTGCAGGGAGGAACGTTTTTCACAGCAGAAAGCTGCAGAGGTAAGCAGGGAGTGTGGAGCAATGGGGGGGGGTCAGTGAGATGTGCCAACTTCCAGGCTGCTTTCTTCCTCCAGGGCCTGGACTTGTCTAACAAAAAATCCTTCTGTGTGCTGTGTAACTCTCCAAATTGCATCCTGATGTCTTATTTAATCTTTCTGATTTGGCCAGTGACACATCCATGAGGACTGACAGCTTTCAGGAATGGACAGCAAGAGGCTTCCACACTGGGCAGCAGCTGCTGATGGATTTTCCAAACTGAATAATCTGTTCACTGTGATCAATCACAATGAGCAAAAAGCATAGAGTTAGGGGGAGAAAAAAGGGAGAAAATCCAGCATTTTCCGTAAAACAAATTATGCTTCAAAGATGGTACAGGGGACTTTACCTTTGGCATGAGTAGTGCTGAAGAGTGGCCTGCTAAAGAGATGTAGCTGTCATATTGTCCTTGTCTGAGCCACAGCACTCCCCAGCACAGCTGAACTCTTTGGCTGTTCTCACAGCTGAGTTGGTGAGCTTTACAGCAGCATTTTGGAATTGCTTTTCTTCTTGGTAGATACCAAAAATCATTGCAGGTGTAGAGGGCCCTGTGAGAGCACTCCCAGAGATTCAGCTGTCACTTGTGGGATTTCTCAGCTGAGGGACAAACATTAAATCAGCTGAATGGGCTGACATCTGCCCCCTAAGCCACCACAAAGAGCCAATCTCCACTATCAGGTGCTTTCCTTAAAATCAGAATTTATCAGAATTTATCAGTCTCATAGTGACCTAGAGAAGACCCCCCATGTCCTCCAGCATGCTCGCAGGGCAGAGCTCTACCCACTGCCCATTTCTACATCAGGGGATTTAACAACACATTTCTGCCATTTGCAGGTAAAATTCCCAGTCAGGATATTGAGATCCAGAGAGCACAGGAAGCAGATGTGGGACAGGTACCAAGGGCCAAAGGAACATGAACCTACAGTGTTTGCAGAGCAGTCAGTGGGCAGTGCTGCACATTCCTACCAGGGCAATCCAGGCATTGTCACAGGGACCCTCCATACCCCTCCCACAACACCAAGGTAGGCTTGGCACTCAGCTTCTCTTTGGAAATCAGTAGGAGGGTTGAAGCCTCTCTCCTTTGCTTTCAGGGTCACAGTAGCTCCTTTATGTCCCACAGTCAGGGGGGAAGTTTGAGCCTCTGTTCCCCACAGAGCCAGGTGTCACTGCCAGGGGGGATGCAGTGGGAGCCACCAGAAATTACTGCTCTGCAGCTGTCTGTGGGCTTCCCTCATCCTTACGTGGCAGCACTGCCTGCAATAAACCCTGCTCCAGGCCCCTGATGCCAAGGAATAAGGCAAAAGAGGAAGGTGCAATGTGGAGCTCAGCAAAAGCAGCAGGTTGTAATCCCCTCCTGGCACAGCTGTAGTGCTGCACAGGCTGCTCTGAGTGCAGCAGTATGTGGGAGCTCACAGTGAGAATATCCCACTGGAAAAGTCACCCAGTCCCCAGGAGAAGGCTTTTCCTGATGTTTCTGCCTTATCATTGCAGCTACAGAGAAGGGCAAGGGAGGCTGAGGTTTCCTCTCCATGGTAATGAAATGCAGCCCACATACCCCAACGCTGGCAAGAGAAGAGGAGAGCAAGTCAGAAGTTAAGGAAGTAGAGAAGTCAGACCAAGTACAAGAGTCAGAACAGAGGAGCAGGAAATAAAGCAGTGGACTGTGTGCCTGAAAAGAGGAGACAGAGCCTGCAGCCTGTGAAAGGATTAGCAGAATAAAAGGAGTTTCAGTTTAGAGCAGCAACAAAATCCTATCATAGAGGCTTTAACTTCTTTGAAATAAACACACTGTAACAGTGTTACTCAAATAAAACTGAATAAAACCATGTACTAGCAGACATTTGTCATCTTTATTATTTCATGTGCTCCTAAGAGGCCTGATCCAGCACCTCCTGGCCTTTTATCTGCCTTAGTGCAGATCTGTGCTCTGCACACATCACCTGAATGTCCAGCAGGTCAGGACTGGCACTGACTGATAGGGACAACCAGCTTTCCTTCTCAGTTGTAGGCCCTGCAGTTTTGGACCAAAGGACAAAAGGATTTGTAAATTCTTCTATCATACCTAGTGTATGCCCACACACATAGAGAGCATGATGCTTGCCAGCCAGAGAACTGGATCAGAGGTGTCACTGCTGGTTTTGGTTATTGGAACATCAGCATTTGACTCAAGTACTATAATGAGAATGTCCCCACGTTGTTATCTCCTTTAGTGAGGTCTTTATGGTACAGACATGCCCTTCCTACAAGTAAACACATGCCAAAGGAACCTCCTTTGAATGCTGTTGTATTTTGTGAATACCATGTTACCAAAACAGAGGCTGAAAAGCTTTCTTGCTGAAGTTTCTCTTGGTTAACCTGCTGCTGCTGAAGAAATGTTATTGACAGATTATCACTAATTTTACAAAAAGGTAGACATTTTAAACCACGACATTTTTGTGGGTTTAAGCTGCTGGGTACTTGGGCAGAGGTTGGGTTACTAATGGTCAGTCTCCTGTGGCAAGCAGCAGGCTCCAGCTGAACAAAAAAGCACTGCAGTGGATAAATGCACCTTGCAGGATTAGAGTACTGCATTCCTTTGAGACTGCCTTCCACTACCAGTGGAAAGGGAATCCAAACAAAGCATCATCATTCAGCTGTTTATATACCTTAAACAGAGCCAAATGTGTGGCTTACTATTTTTAAAGAACCATTCAAATGGCCCTGGATATATTAAAAATCCTGTGAAGACTGAGATTAGCATGAATTTGCCTTGATTGCTCTTCTCTAGATTGTGATTTTTTCATCTGATTGCAGCACAGCTGCCTGGCACACTCCCAAAATGACAGCAATGCAGCTGCCATGCACCAGGTGTATCCCTTGCTAGTTCTGTTTATCAGTGGTCTTTGCAATTTAATAAGTGCTGTCTTTTCTTACAATAACAGATGAGAAGGCAGAGGTTGCTCTCTCGCTGGGGAAGGATACATGCCATCATCCTGCACACTGGGTGATTTTTGGGGAGAACAGCAACCCAAAAATTTGGCACCCACAGTAACACTCACTAAAATTCAGGGTAAGAATGATATTCCATCCTTGCCACAGGGTCTCCAGAGAACAGATATTTCCAGCCCATTTCCCACCAGATGGGCAAGTCTGATTTTTCCCTGTTCTTTGTGCAGCTGGGCAGGGCCCAGCTGTGCTCTGCTGAGCAGATATTGATTTTTAATATATAGAAATTTAAATTATTTACAGCTCTCCACAGTACCTCATGCAATAGCAAAATCTAACCCTAATCACTGGAACAGACTGTTGCACACCTTGTAAGGCTGCATCAGGTATCATTAGTGAAGCTATGCCTGAAATATTTACTTTCCTTAACTCAGCTTTCTGTTCTATCCACAATTTCATTGTTAGAAAATTCTGGTTGTTCAGGCCCTCATGGACTACACCTGCATATCAGTGCTCAGAAGGTAAATTATCTTCTTTATACATCTATCAGAAGTTAAGGAAAACACTTCTGTCAGTATTTGAAGCAGCCTGATTTTTAAAATCATTAAAGTTGAGTGTAGTTTAATCAGATTATAAATTCTTAACACAGTAAAATCCAGTTGGAATGCTGGAACAGCAGTTTGTAATGGCTGGTCATGTTCTGGCTTGCTAGGAATTTTTACATAAATATTTAAAGTCAGGTTTTAAGTTTAATTTTGTTAAATACTAATCCCTGTAGACATTAAATTATCACTGTTATTTTTACAGCCCTTTTTGAGGGGTTTTTTTTTGCAAGCACATTAGCAGAGCAGCCATAATTCATTTTCCACTGATACAGGAGTTCCATTTTTTTACTTGCATATGAAATTAAATGGCTATTATTTTAATTCCAAGCTTTATAGATCCTTTTATTCTTAATCTGTTTTTCATTAAGAGTTTTCTGAATGCTATTTAAAAGCAAAAAACTCCAGGAAATTGTATCAAATACCTTAACTGCCACATAGCCTAAATTCATGTTTGACTAGAGGATAAGAAAATGCACTTGAGATGTTTGATGGTTTTAATTCCTTTGAGTCCCTACAGCCTAGCAATTTTTTAGACCTGTGGTGTTGATTCAGAATTTCATTTACTCTTTGTATTTCAGTGGGGAAGGAGGGGACACTTCAGTCCTTGCACTGGATGTGCACTTGTGTGCTGCATGGCAGCCTCCTCTCCTGGCACGTGGCTGAGCCAGAGCTCCAGCTCAGCCAGGGCAGAGAGCAGCAAGTTTTATTTTCTGTGAATAAACAGAGCCATTGGGACTGCCTGTGCTGCCACAAAATTTCCAGTTTGCACCAAAATGATGAGCTGCTCATTTTACTTTTTGACTGGCTTTGTATCTGTGTCACGCCCTGAGTTCACAAAGGGCAGTGGCAGTCAAAACTGGTCACTAATGCCCTCAGCTGGGAGTGTTTAACTCCTGGGAGCCAATTAACTGCTTCATTTAGCAGATTTCTGCTAAATACAAACATAAATAAATATCCACGATGAGTTACATCGCCACCATTATTGACATAATCCACCTCATATTTAATTTGGATTGAAACAGTTTGCAAAGCACAATTCCTTTTGATTAAGCTTCTTTGTTGCTGTTGCCAAACAGGATTCTCAATTCTTTACAATATTTTCTACTGAAAAAAGATATATTTATTTATAATTCCTAGGCAGGATGCAAAGCTTCAGCATTTGTTGATAAGAGAACTTTTTTAAGCAGTGACACAGGCTGTCATCCTGTTGGCCTGGGCAATGTCCACCTGGATGTGGAAGTCCTGAGAGGATGGGAGAACTTTTTGATTATTATTCTATTCTCAGTGAAAACTGCCTGTTGAGGATACAGTATACTAAAACATCAAGAGAGAGCTGTAGCTGAAATCAGGTTGGTCACAACATTTGCTTTGAAAGAAGAACAATCCCATTTTCTACAGCTTGCACACGTTGACACCGAGTGATGGGTGTCAGACTTGCCCTTCACAGTAAACACACCCAGACACCCACTCAGACCCTCTGCCACAACTGCAGCAATGAAACACCCACTCTGCACCTGGGGATACAATCTCTGACGGTGCTCACCACTGAGATTGAGCTGTTTTACTGGTTCTTGTGTTCAATAACCACGGGCTGCACCTCCCCACCAGCGCTGGAGCAGCAGGACAGGCAGGCCTTGTGTCTGCTCACACAGCATGGCCCTGCCTGCCTCTGGGCATCCCCAGCACCTGCCCTGGTGCTGGCTGACCACCCTGAGTGGGGAGTGCCCTCTCCTGAGGACAGCCAACAGCACCCTATAAAATAGGGGTGGCTCCTGCTGGAGTCTGGCAGGATTCACACTCATGAGCCATGCCCAGTTCATGCTAGAATCCTTCACTGAACTGATTTACCTCACTCTGGCCAGAAATTAAAAGGCACAGAATGTCTTTGTTAATACTTCACTTTGAAGGGGAAAGAGCTGCTTAGACAATTTACTGATCCATCCAGAATTTCAGATGTACAACAGATCTTTAAAGAAATGTGCATGCAATAAAAATGCATGAGTGACATTTTTCTTTGCTAGCCATACAGGAAATTGCTTGGTTTTATCCAAGAAAGACTAAATATGGTCTCTACATATAATAAATCCATTTTTACAGAACTGATGGATACTTTCAACAAGCTGCAAAATCCACTGTTTTTATAGTCTGTGTTTATTGTGTGCTGTAGATAAATAAAAGATACCCTAAGGATTTTGCATACTAAGTGAATATGCCAAGTATTACCAAGTTCCTTTATTTTCTCACAAGCACAGGCATACTATTTTCCTTCAAAGTACAGTTCTTGAAGTGTTTTGGTGAGATTTCAGATTTGTTTAAGAAATCAGTTTCAGTTCTCACATTAAAAGACATCAAAAGCCCATACCTGACCCCAAATGCACTCTCATAGTTCAAAAGCCAAAGGCAAAGTGAAAACAGTGGATTTTTCAATAAGCCCAATGTCCTAATTGTCACATCATTACCACAGCTCCCAAATGGTTTAGCTCCACAGGAGGTGCTGACCTCAGAGCAAAACTGCACACTACATGTGTGTGACTGGTGTGGGAAACCCATCCCAAGGCCAGGTCACAAAAGATCCTAAACACAATTAGATAAACAACTGGGGATTTGAAAGGATGGGGGGTTTGGCATTCTCTTCTCAGAAAACCAGGTTTGGGACCCACTTCCACTGAGTCAGAGATGGAGCATGGCTGACAGGAGAGGCTGGACCACTTCACAGCCACACTGCAGCAGCTGGTTTGGGTTCACCTGACTCAGGATTCACAAGTTTGGCTGCTTGGGCTGAGCATGCAGCTCACAGAGGACAGGCTGGGCTCCTCATCTGTGACGCTTTCTGAGCTGGAAACAGCCAGAACTTTCTTTGTTTGAGGAGAATACTTTCTGGGTGCACCTATCTGAAGGAGCAGGACAAGGACCAGACACATTTCTGGATGGTTCTTCCATGCAGACATTCTACTAATTTTACTGCCAGCACTGCTGGATGTGTTACTTGACTGGAGAGATAAAAAGACACAGACATTTTTTCCTTTTTTTTTTTTCCTTTGTATTCACCTCCCCCATTTCCTATTTTTCTAGGATGTGGAAACTGCTTTCAACATTGTCCCAAAAAAAGAAAATAATCATGACACTGGATAAGATCTCAGAAGTGTATATATATATATTTCAGGATATTTTGCTTGCCTTCTGACTCATAAGGGTTGGTAGCATAATTTTTAAACAAAAGCTGAGGTTGTCATGGTATTTTTATAGCAATGATTCCATATTATTGTGAAAAGGAGGAAAAAAGGCAACAAACACCAAGAAACAAGAGATGACAAACTACCAGGCTGTGTATGGGAAAGAGTGCATATTGCATTTTCTCACCCCTAAAGGTGCTCACCAAATTCCCTCCAGTTCCTGCTGACCAAGACCTCCTGAAAACTGCTTCTATCAGGCAGTTTCTGACATCTTCATTTCTGGAGCATTTCAGTATCTCCACCATACCTATTTTTAAACATGTCCTACACCAATGTACCTTTTGGGCACATTTACCACATTCATGGCAGATTTTCATAAGAACAATTTGTTATCAGAAGGGTGCAGCACTTCCACTCCTACTGATACGGCTTTTGCACATGTTGTGAGTGCAAAGTAATACAAAATCCATAATGCCTTTGGAAGGTAATTTTGCCTTATTCTTTATTCAGTCATGAAGGATATTACATTTTTTTAAAATATGATTCACTACTTAATTTACCAAAAAAAAAAAAAAGTTAGTAGAATGTTTGTATGAAAGAACTATCCAGAAATCTGTCTGGTCCCTGTCCTGCTCCTGCAGATAGTTGCACCCAGAAAGTATTCTCCTTAAACAAAGAAAGTTCTGGCTGCTTCCAGCTCAGACAGAGTTGCAGATGAGGAGGACAGCTTTGGCAGTCTTACCATAACAGGAGCCCATCATTCTAAACCACAGACACCTCCCTGCAGCCATTTGGGTTTGGGAAAGAGCCCCAGTGCCAGTGCCCCTCAGTGCCCACCACCCAGGCTGCAGGGACCAGCCATGCCCCTTCCTGGGGGCAGAAACCTGAAACACAGAGAGCTCTGCCAGTGCTGAGTGCAAGCATTCAAAACCCACATCATGTTTGTTTAGCCTGTGTGCAAACCCAGGGCACCCCAGGGAATATTTCTGTGTCTGCTCTGGGGTGCCCTGACCCCCAGGGCAGCACTGACTCTGACCCTCACTCATGGAGAAAGTTTCCCAGACTCCAAGATAGACTGGAATCCACAAAAGTGTGCAATAGATCATAGAGAGGAGTGCAGGTGTGTCACTGGGTGAGAAATTGAGGGTTTGGGATTTTTAGTGTGCTGTGGATGAAAGCCAGATGGAGGTCACAGGGTGTCATCCTGGGCTTCTTCTTCATGCTCCTTCTTCCTCCTTCTCCATGGCTTTGGGTGGCATTTTTTAATTGGGCAGGAAAGTCCCCATTGCAGCTCTGTGGGATCAGTCATTGGGTTAAAAGGGAAAATAATCCAGGTGTCAGCTCTTCATTGGATAGTTCAGTCTTAAAAGCCCTTGGAAGAAGAGATTGTTGGGCATTTTGTGCCTTCTAATGAAAAGCTGCTGAACTCCCAGCAGTGAGACTGTTTTACTGATAAGAAATGATAAACAGCTGAGTGTGAACATGAACTGCTGTCTGGAGTGCCTTCAGTCCAGACCCAGAGAAACCCAAACTGGGACCCCCACAAGCCTGCACTGTGCCACATCACTGCCACCACCTGTCCTGCTGTTACACCTCAGCAGGAGATGCTCCTCACAGCATGGCCAGATCACACAGCTTCCCCTGCTGCTGCTGCTGCTGCTGGTCTCTGCATTCCCCACCCTTCCCACCCCACTGCAGGTCTGTCCATCCCCACAGCCAGACCCTGGCAGCACCACGAGCACAGCTCTGCAGACACCCTGGAACCTTGGATTTCTTGTCCATTACCAGTGTGAGGGATGCCAGGCTGAGTTTGGATTGCATCCTTTCCTCGTGTATGGACAGCATGGGAAGGTGACTCAGGGCACAGGGGTGGACACTGAGAGCCTGCTGAAGGGTGAGCATGTGCATCTGCTCTTTGCTGCCAAAAACAGCAACATACCTGAGCTGAGGTGAGCAAGGGCAGGAGGAGATGGCAGGAAAGGAGCCACTGGAGCCATTTATTCTGTCTTTGGGCATTTGTTCAGTACTGGAGTGGCCAGAAAGGAATATGATTCCATCCCAAAGAGACAATGGAAACATACAGGTCTGTCTTGGTAAAAAACACTATAAACACTATGTCTGAACTCCAGCATGCTCCCCAGAGTACCACCAGCTCCTCCCAGCAGTGCAGTGTGTTCAGGCACATTGCTCCGTGGAAGATGCAGGCACACAGGTATGTCTGCTGGCAGGTAGCAGGTCATTTTTAGGGGGCTTTTATCACTCAAGATCTTTCTCCATCTGCATGAGTGCAGCTGTTAAACTGTGGCGCACAACAGTACCAAGGACTCACTGAGGGCTTCCCCTGCAGACCCTTCCCCACCCTCAGGGCCTCCTTGGGCCCTCTCCAATGCCTTCCTGTCTTTCTCCTGCTCTGGTGCCCCAGAGTGCCCCCAGCACTGAAGGTGAGGCTGCCCCAGCCCAGAGCAGAGCAGAACAATCCCCCCCGGCCTGGCAGAGCTGGGGCTGATGCCCCAGGACAGGGATGTCCCTGCTGGCTGCCAGGGCACTGCTGGCTCAGCTCCAGGGCCCCCGGCCAGGAGCCCCAGGTCCCTTCCTGCAGCTGCTCTCCAGCTCTCCCTGCCCAGTGCCCCCACACAGCCAGGGCTGCCCCGGGCCAGGGCAGGGCCCAGCCCTGCCCGAGCTGAACTGCACCTGCCCGGGCACTGCCCTTCTCTGCCACTGCCTGGGGCTCTCTGCAGGGCCCCTCTGCCCTGCCAGGAGCCAACAGCTCCTCCCCATTCAGTGCCATCGGCAAACTCCCTGAGGGCTGCTCTGGGCCCCGCTCCAGAGCAGGAATGAAGGGGTTGGGCCCAGGGCTGAGGGTGGGGCCCTGCAGAGCCGCGCTGGTGACAGCCCCGCTCTGATGTCACCCAGCCACTGCCACCCCCTGTGCCCAGCCCTGAGACAGCTGCTCTCCCATCATGTAACACAGGCTGGCCCCACATGCAAACAGAGCGCCTGGAGGTTTCCAGCACTCCCTTTCTATACCCAGCACTGCTTCAGCTCACATCATCTCAATTGTCTCATGTTGTCCAATGTTTTAGCCATGCCACATTATAACTTTACATTTCATGGCTGATCACAAAGCAGCACGGATATTGCAAGAACAAAATGCTTATGGATTTTTAATATTTCAGACTTTGAGGTTACTTTTCCAAGCACAACCTTAAATCCATCCTTGGTGGCAAGCACACCTTTTGGGCCTGTCGTTATAGACAATGCTACTCTCTTCTTTTTTGACCTCCCAAACTCCCTGGAAATTTGCCTTAACTTGTTCAAATTCCTCTCAGGAGTGGATGAAAATTCTTCATTACAAAGGCACTTTAACTCCTTGCAGTGATAACCTTGGGCATGGCAGGTGAGAGCAGACACTTGTGCAGGCTGAGGAAGTTGATGCCAGAAGCGTCACGGATCCTCAGCTGAGACTTCAGCAGAGCTGAGCACACATTTACCATCTTTGGTTGCTGATAAAAGGCATCACTTCTGCCAGGGCATAATCAGAAGCAGTGCAGCCATACAAAATCTGCAAGGGGGGCACAGGGGTGGCACAGCTGTGCTTTTTGTTTGAGCAGGGACTCTGGGCTCATTTCCCTTCTTTTGAACAAATAAAAGCCCACTATTTACTTCCTTTTACCTGACTGCTGCCGTGTTGTCCTTTGCAGGTAACATCATAGGCTCTGGGATCTTTATTTCCCCCAAAGGAGTGCTGGAGCACGCTGGCTCAGTGGGACTGGCTCTCATCATCTGGGTGCTGGGGGGCGGCGTGGCCGCGCTGGGCTCGCTGTGCTACGCCGAGCTGGGAGTCACCATCCCCAAGTCAGGAGGGGACTACTCCTATGTCACCGAGATCTTTGGTGGGCTGGCTGGGTAAGTACCCTGTTGTCACAGACATGTTTTGGGAAAAATCCTTTCCTTGGGATTCCTGTGAAAAATCATTTTTCCTCCTGAGAAGCTGAGAGGCCTCAGGAACTAAATGCAAGCAATGATTATCTGCTGCTGTGCAATGCAACAGGTGGATCTGGGATTGGTCTCATCTGGTTGTTTCTAATTAATGGCCAATCACAGTCCAGCTGTGTCTCTCTCTGGTCAGACACAAGATTTTGTCATCATTCCATTCCATTCTCCTTCTTTGCAAGCCTTCTGATGAAATCCTTTCTTCTATTCTTTTAGTATAGTTTTAATATAATATATATCATAAAATAATAAATCAAGTCTTCTAAATATGGAGTCAGGTTCTCTTCTCTTCCCTCATCCTGAGACCCCTGTGAACATCACCAACCCTATCTCTAGAAACTGATTTGAAAGCCCATTCATGTTGAGTGTTTGGTGTGGGAAAGTCATCTGACTCGGAAGAGATGACATTTGTCAATAAAAAATGCTTCAGCAAAATCAGTCTTTCTGTTCTGTTAGAAGTGCCAAACTGTACCCACACAGACCCCCCCAGTGGTGATTCCCAAGGGAAGGTGACAGACCCTTTCACTTTCCATGCCAGAGGAGGGGGATGCTGTGTCTGGGTGATGTTCCTGTGTGCAGGCCATGAATGATCAGTGCTGGTGTGGAAGAGTTTTAGGCCATCCCAGGCCAGGCTGGAGCTGCTCACCACAAATAAAGCAAAGCTGCTTGACTTGCTGTCCAGAATCACCAAGTAAATACAGAGAGGGGGGAGTGCTGTTATTGAAAATAACACTGCTGGAGTGGTGTGGCCATGTGAAGAAGGGACAAGTGAGGAAGGGACAAGTGAGAGGAGGTTTTCTTTTTTTTTTGAGGGTACACTTTTTGATGGATTCAACACAATAAATTGAGCTGTCAGCCTGTACTCACAGCCTACTAGAGAAGCACCAGAATATTCTGAGCAGCTCTCTCATTGTGAGTAGAGAGGCCAGACCACATGCTGGTGGCTTAGTTAAGAAAAATAAGCACCAGTACAGAAAACTAGAGAAAGAGTAAGGAAGAAAACCCAGCAAACCAGAGTATTCCTTCTCATGTGAGATGGAAAATGAGCTTCTAGCAGTTGAGCTGGCTGCTGAGCAAGGACAAACCAGAAGAGGCACAGCACAGGCAGTGTGTCACCCTGTTCCAAAGTCTGAGCTCTCCTGCCTGCTCAGCTCAGAGCCACACAGGCACAGCCAGCCCTGCAGACATGCCTGCTCACCAGGGGCATTTCTGATCTTGCCAAGCTTCAGCCATTGCCTTCTGCTGGTCCATGCAGTCTGTGTTCTTTAGCTGGTGGGATCCCTCTCTGACTGCTGTCCTGCTTTGCACAGAACATTACACTGACATCTCAGAACTGATGGAGGCAACAGCAGCCTTGGCTTGGCTATCTCAGCTCCACTCAGGTGTGTTCTCTCCTGAGGCAGGAGCACAGCAGAGCTCTGCTTCTCCAAGGCCCTGCAGCAGCAGGCAGCAGCTTCCCCAGTGCCTGCAGACAGTGTCTGCAAGCAGGGACAGGGCACCTGGGAACACAGAACCCCACAGGCTGGCACAAGCCCCACCCCTGGAACATCACTGTGAAGGAGGCCAGCAACATGAGAGGCCTAAAAAACCAAAGGAATTGTGCTTTCTAGGGGAGAAAATGAAACTACTTAGAAATCAAGTACAACTAAAATTAAATTAAATTTAAATCATTTAAATTGTTCCTCAGCTCCTTCTGCCACACTCAGAGAACTTGCCTGGTCCCTGCAACCACCAAGCTGTGCAGCTGCTATAACAACCCACACAGCAGCTGATTGATCACTCCCCAGCATGTACCTGGGCACAGTCTCACATCGCAAGGCAGGACATTCTGCTTGGGCAGCACTTACTTGGTGTCCAGGCTTGTGATGCACAAGCAAGACCAAAAAAGCAGAGCCTACCACCTGAAGGGGAGTGGTGCTCCCATCCTGCCTGTGCAGAGATGTCAGCTCTCTCTCAAGGAAAAAATACTCCCACTATTATGACCAAGGGCAAAAGCCATCAGGCAGGTTTTGGTGTAAAAAGGGGGACTTGGGTGATCTTTTCCAGTAAAGCCAAGCTGGAAAAAGGGCAGCAGGGCACTTTGCTGAGCCACCATCTAAAGGCTGCAGCTCTGGGAGCTCCAGCACCTCCAGCTCCCCACTTGGGGGTGCCCATCCAGCCCTGGCAGTGCACAGGCAGTACAGGGGCTGCCCTGTGCCTCCCTGGCACAAAAACCTCTGCTGCTCTCTTTTATTTAATCCTTCCACAGCTGAGCACATCAAACTCAGCACACAAAGCTTTAGTGCTCCTGCCTTTCCCAGTGACCAGCTGGATGTTTTGGTCTGTTCATAAAAAAGTGTTTGTTGTGAGAGCCCACCCAGACCACCACAACTCCACTCCTGTTCTCTTGTCCCTGTCTCCCAAAATCCTCCCATTTATTATTTTTTATATATCTATGCAGGTTTTGCTGCACAGATGCAAGGCACAAAGAAATATCATGTGATTGTGACAGCCACTGGAGTACTCCATGCCCCAGCTTCTGTGTCTGGCAGTGCTGATAGCTGGGCACAGAACTGGTTGTTGAAAAAGCCACATTGCTGGCTGTGATGTGAGGAGCTGAATGTACCAACAGAGGCAGGACAGGGCCATCTCCTGAGCTGGCAGGAGCTGTGGCTGCAGAGCAGCAGCCCTGGCTGGCTCAAGGACAGCAAGGAGCACTGCTGAAGAGTGCTGGTGATAGCAAACCTTGGCTGGGGACAGCCCTGAGCAGAGACAGTCCCCAGCTCTCTGGCCAAGGGAGGAGGAGGAGGAGGTGAGGAAGGGGCTCCAGTATTACCAGGCTCTGGTCTGGTACCAGAGAAAGACTCCTGCTTTCCTCTCTATTTAGGAATTATTGTGGGTTTAAATAGCATTTGTGTGTGAGCCCAAACTGCAGGAAATGGCCACAGCCTGTGCTGCAGGAGCCCTCTGAGCACAGCATCATGAGGGCCTGCAAGTCTGAGTAAAGAGAACATTACCCCAAATGATAAATAAAGGCCTTAGCAGGTGTTCTTGCAGGAGACAATGAATAAACCCTGCAGTGAGTTTCTGATCCACAGCACTCCTTCTGACTGCTCAGCAGTGATGCTGCAGCTGCCACAGCTCTTCACCAGCAGAGCCTGCTCTCTGGACAGACATCCTCGCCCACATCAGTCAGTGCAGCTTGCAGCCAAAGCTTTCACAAGTGCCACTCCAAACTGCAAGTGTAACATGCTTCAAATATACTTCCATGTTTCTTTTTTGTTATTGCAAGATTTTGAATTTTCCAAAGGCAGTAAGTCATTCAGCAATGTAGGATGGCATTAATAGCATTCAAACTGGCCCCAGCTTAAACCAGTTCAGTTCCTCCTGAATTGTTCTGAGGTGAGCTGTACTGTAGCACCTGTTTCAAACTGGTTTCTTTTGCTAATGCACAAGTAGGGTACACTGGAATTTTATATTTCCACAGGCTGCTTTGAATCCATAACATGTCTGACTTGAGATCCTTGTGCGAGTACAGGCACATGCCAAGCAGATATTTGAAAACCAAGTCCACTAGACTATTTAGGACCCAGGTGAAACCATGTTGTTTATTTCTTTCCACAGGTGAGGGAGTTGGTATGCAGAGGTATCTGCAGAAAAATTCAGTCTTGGTCCAGGGATGGGTGGCACTCCACATGACTGCCACCCCTGCCCAGGGGTAGCAGATGGCCCCACTCACTCTGGGCTGTTTCTAGACAGGGGGATGGGCTCTGAGTAGACAGGATCTCACTCATACCCACACTGATGGACTGTGGGCCATTGACTTCTGGGAACTTTGGATCAGGCTCAACAACCAAACACAGCAGAGCCCATCCAGCCAGCAGCTAGAGTACAGGCACAGGGGTTATTTCACCTGCTCCTTCAGCACCAGCACCTGCAGGAGCTCAGATTTCTCATGCAAATTCCAGTGTTCAGAAAAAGAAAACCCAAACAAACAAACCCATGCTGTACCAACCCAGAGGAAGCCAAACCAACCAAAACCAACCAACCACTCACATCTTCCTTTTTCTTTACATTCAGCTGTCTCAAACTTGTTATAAAGATCTGATCACTTCTGAGTCAATAGCAAGAGAAGATTCAACTTCTCTTATTTTTTGTGATCCCAGCTACTGAGTAACTGTGAAAGGCTCTAGGGTGGAGCTCCATCTCCACCTCCTGCGCTGTAGCTCAGCCCTCAGGCCAATGACTCTGCCACTTTCCAGCTGAAGAACAAAGTGATTCCAGGTGTGCCATGCTGTGCCCTCTCCCCCATCCTCTCCCCACCAGCCCTTTTCCCCAGGAGCAACCATTTCCAGCTCCTGGTGCTGCCCTGGCAGCTGCTGCCACTGGGAGCACATGGCACATGCCAGCCTTGCCCCCTGGCCCCCACAGCTGGGTGTTTAGGGATGGCACTGGGATCTCAGTGACACCACCAAATAGCACAAAGCAATCACTGGAGAAAACTGCTCTGAACCACAAGGAAAAACATTAGAAATTGAGGGGAAAAAAAAAACCAGAAGGGATTCACATGACAAAAATAAAGAAAAAAACTGCTGAGTTTTTTGTAGGTACAGGTACCCAGCTCTGACATTGGTCCGGTTTACCAAATTAACTGTGGTAGCTAATTAATTGCCTCATCCTTCTCATGAGCAAGAAGGCAAAGGGAAGGATGGGACTGAGAGACATTTTCCAGCTCAGCTGAGGAGCAGCCAGCCAGCAGCACTTTCAGGCTAGAGACACATAGAGGCTCCATCCTCCCTCAGCAGTGCAGATTGCAGGGGGCACACTGGGTGGGTGCAGCCCCTAAAGAGCAGCCCATGAAATATAGAAATTATACTGTCATATTTGGAAATATCCTCTCAAATCCTCATTTGTGTCATGCATCCCTGCATTATATTTGTGCATGTATGTGAACAAATGACTGTGTGTGTGTGTGTGTGTGTGTGTGTCTGTGTGTGTGTATATATGACAATAAATCTTCACTTTCTTGCAGTGACTACTTCTCACTATAGGAATAATGATACTTCAAATACTTTTAAAAGACTAACCTAATCCACTGCTGCCTTTTTAATTTTTTTTTTCCCTTTGCACAGAATGAAAACCCAAAATATCTCACACTTTACATTTGCACAAAACCTTGTTGGGTGCAATCACCCGAAGCCACAGCTGGAGGCAGGCAGCCAGCCCAGCTGTGTGATCCATCACAAAATACTGCAGCACTGCCTGGGCCACAGAGCCAGCACCAGCAGTCACCAGAAAGCCCCCAGTGACCAGCAGGGAGCTGGTAGCAGTCCCAAAAGTGTAGCTGCAGCCAAAATCCTTCAGAGGGGTTTTGGGGCTGCTGTCTGCTGTGGTGACCTGTCAGCTCAGGAGCAGCAGAGCTCCTCTCCAGACACAGAGTTAAACCAAAACATGCCTGCTGGTCATAACCCTCACTCTAGCACACATTCCTAAGCCATGCTTGCTTCACAGTTGTCTTGGTTTTGGAAAGACAGGTGCCTGCTAAAGAAGGCAGGAGCCTGCCCTGAAATGGAGAATGCAAACCCTCCCCACCCCTCCGAATTGCTATGAATGTTAAATTAAGGGGCTCTCAGGCGAAAAATATGGGAGCAGGAAATAACAGTTCTTTAATAGGGAAGGGGAAAGAAAAATAAAATAAAAGGATGAAATAAAACAATGCAATGCACTGGAACAACCCTGACAGAGTCAGAACTCAACCTGACACCCTGTCAGGTCCAGTTGGAAAAGTGGCTGCAGTCCTCCTGAAGTGTCAGGTGTGGTTCTATTGGAGCAGGGGGGTCCTGTAGAGAAAGGGTGTATTCTTCCTCCACAGATCCGTGGAAGTAGAAGCAGCTGCTGTTCCTCTGGAGAATCCAGTGGAGAAAGCCCTGCTGGGGTGTCAGAATGCCCAGATTATATCTGTGTAGCAATGCTTGGCTCCTCCCTCTGGGCAGAGCATCTCACAATGGGATGTTACAGTTCTTATCAGTCATGCAGTGACATTCAGTAGCCTGTTATCAGCAGGTGCCCAAAGGGAGGGGTGATTGTGATCACTCAGGCAGAGAGATAAGGGGAATTGCCCACTTGACACCAGACAGCTGCCCTACAGATGGTAACAGAATACATCTTGCCTTGCAATCTGGAACAGCAGTGTTTCATTTAAAACACAGATGGTGCTGAGAACACGGGAGGAGGGCTGAGGAGGGTCCCTGGTGTGTGTGACAGGATGGAGGAGCTCAGCCCTGACCCCTGGCACAGCTGGCTCTGTGTGACCTCCTCCAGCACAGCACAGCCCCAGCACTGCTCTCTTGTGCTTTTCCTTGTCTCCCCAGGTTTCTGCTGCTGTGGAGTGCCGTGCTCATCATGTACCCAACCAGTCTGGCTGTCATTGCACTGACCTTCTCCAACTATGTCCTGCAGCCTGTCTTCCCCAACTGCATTCCCCCCTATAATGCCTCCAGGATCCTCTCCATGGTCTGTCTATGTGAGTATTTGCTTCTTGCACACACACAGACCTTGCCCTGGTTTCACAAGGGCTCACTCCAGCCAGGCTGGGGTCAGGGCCCCAGCTCCATAGACCACTGGAGAACTCCCAGGAGAGGCACCATGGCTGGTGTGGGATATTCTGCCCCTTTGCCCTTGCCTGCAGCAAGTGCAGGGGCCTGGAGGGAGGCACAAGGTCCCTGGGGGTCCAGGGAAAGTGGGGGCAGGTGAGCCTGTGGGATGGGGCAGCAGAGCCATGGGCACCTGGCACAGGTCAGCAGCACCCTGTGAGCCCTTCCTGTCCCCTCTGACACTCACACACAGGTGAGAGTGAAGGAGGCAGAGTACAGCCAGCCCTACATCAGCCTCTGCTGGGGCTGGCAGGAGCAAAGCTGAGCTGCAGGACTGGAGACTTTCACTGCTCCTGTGAGGAGGCAATGACCCTTGCACACTTGTCAGAGCCAGGACATCCCTCTGGCTGCCCTGGAGGACTCGAGACCCTGGCAGAGAGCTCAGAGACCTTGGCATGGAGTCAAAAAAACCTTTGATTTTAACCCATGGAAACAATTACCAATTTTGTGCAAAGAGTTACAAGCCACAAGAGTTTGAATAAAATGACAGTGAATTTATCACAAAGTGAAAAAGTAGAATTTTAAAGTGTTTAGAATGGGAGTTCAAGAAGCAAAATAGAAGAATCTAAGAGTGTCCTGTCTTTCTTCTTCTTGTCCTCTGTCTTCTGCTATGATAGTGACGCTCCTAAATTAGTTTAAAATAAAGACAAACTGTCTAACATAAGCAATAAGTATTTAAAAATTACTGTAAATAAAGTACATGTAGTTTTTAGAATAAAAAGCCAACACCACCCAGAGGGTGGTCAGTGTGCCTCAACCTGACCTGCTAGATGGACCTCCACAAATCCAAAAAAGAATGCATTAGATTAAAAAAAAAAAATACCTTAAAAACCAAACCCAAAAAATTCCAACTTCTTCTTCAAGTGCAGGGCTAAGAAAAAAGACTTTTAATACCTCAAGAAGCATTCAAACAACTCAAAACCCAAACACACTGGGCACTGCTCAGGCACAGGTGTTGGGCTGGGGAGAGCCCCTGTGGCAGCACCCAGGGGCTGCTGGCTGCCAGGGATGCTCCTCCTCAGCCTCAGCATTGTCACCTCATTTCTCTTCACAGAGAAAAGCAAGGCACAATTCTTCCCAAGAATATTGCTAGGATTCTCATTCTCTGAACCTCAGAGAAAGGAAACACAATTCTCATCTCATTTGCTGTGCCTGTGTTTGTGCCACAGTAGAATGCAGTATGGAGATTGTTTACCCACAGTGATGGTGTTTGGTTCCTTGGCCTGTCAGGGGCAGGTGTGTGTGTGGGACTGTTGGGTGACAGTCACAAGATTCTGTGCAGGGTGTGCTTAGCAGACTCAGTTTAGATGTAATATAGCATAAGATAATATAGTACAATAAAGTAATTAATTAGCCTTCTGATAAGATGGAGTCCTCCTGATCATTTCTCCCTGCCACAGGGCTCAGCCTTTTCCACAGAACATGAGTGTTTTCCACTATTTTGGCTGTGTGTTCTCAAATGAACACACTTTCATTGCCCTGAGCTCAGCCCTTTGCTCTGCAGTGCTCCTGACGTGGGTGAACAGCTCCAGCGTGCGATGGGCCACGCGCATCCAGGACATTTTTACAGCAGGAAAACTCCTGGCTCTGACCCTCATCATTGTTGTGGGCTTCATCCAGATCTTTAAAGGTACTCTGTGAGACACTAACATTGCTGTGGTACTGTTGATAGACTTGATTTTTCCCACTTACTGTGATGTTTCCTCCTTACAAACTGCCCTGAGGGTGTGCAGGGTTTTGCCAAGCTGTGGGACTGCACACAGACACAGCTGGGGAAAGAATGACACAAGGGAAAAATCAGCCTTGTCCCCTTAAAAACAATCCCTTTCCAATCCACCTTGTAGGATTTGACAGAATAAAGGAGAGCAGCTCACAATGTTTTAGAATGTTAGTTAACATTTTTAATCTGTTGTGCATTCTTTGAAATTGAAGTGCTCTAGATGTAAAAATGAGTAAGCAATGCTTTGCCTAGGGCAGGAAGATATCTGCTTCAGTTCAGGCACCAGTCCAATTTCCTACAAAAAGTCACTGATAGGATTAAACATAGGTGAAAAATGTCTCACTGGCTCACCAGTTATTGGAAAGCCAAAAGTGCAAAAGACTTGTAATATTTTTATCATGTATATGATGAGTCATATAAAGGAGGAAGAAATGTGACATTTACAGAGAGCAGAAAACTTGTTTTCTCAGTGGTGCTAGTCCTACAGTCTTGACAAAACTTTCAGGCCCTTAGGTATTTTATTTTCAAGGACATTTACTGAACAATACCAAACTCCTGTAAAAGAGAATGGCATTAAGGGCAGGCAGGAATTTGCAGTGCCAAGGATCCACCCTCAGCCAGTGCTGCTGCCAGAGGGTCCCAGGAGCTGCTGTGGCACAGATGTGGCGAAGGAGAGCAGGAGCTGTCCTGCAGAAAGCACTGCAACTGCTGTGTCAGCCCATGGTGGCATGAACAGCACGAAGGCTCAGTTCTAATGAAGGATAAAAAGCAAAATATTACCTATTTTAAAGTCTGTGAGGTAGGCAGGCGTGGCCTAACATCTGCCTTGCACTCTCTATGCAGGAAACTACAAAGAGCTGACCCCAAGCAATGCATTCAGATTTTGGATGACTCCATCTGTGGGGCACTTAGCATTAGCTTTTCTCCAAGGGTCCTTTGCATTCAGTGGCTGGAACTTCTTGAACTATGTGACAGAGGAGCTGGTGGATCCCCGCAGGCAAGTATCCCCTTCGTGCTGCTGAGACACTGGAGCTCTCTGGGAGCATTGCTCACTTCATGAGAGGCTGCAGTGTCATCCCATGTCTGTGGGACTGGCTTTCCAAAGGAGAGAGAGTTTTGTTCAGAACAGATAGCAGGCAAGTTACAGGAGCCCTGGAATTAGGTATGAACTGAATCAAAGCAGCCCACAGGATCTTTAGTCACTGTTCAATCATATTCCATCTTCCAGAGCAGAAAATTACCCATGGATGAGGTGCCACTCAAGTATCTACAGGGAAAAATCTCCTTTGTCACAAAATAGTTGAATTACCCTGGGAGCTGCTTTGCTTTTTCACCCAAAGCTGTCCCACAGACCCCAAAAGGGCTGATCAGCTGTGCAGTGAAAGTGGCACACTCTGCCAAGGCAGCTCACCCTGGGTCACTGCTGATCCTGCTCTAGGAAGGGATGGAAAGGATTCAGCACAAGCAGCCTGAGAAGGCTGGAGGGAAAGGGAATTTTAGCTCAGCAAAGCTCAAATGTTTCAACATTTCTGAGTTAATGAAGTGGAATGGCAAATGTCAAGAGCAGCTCTTGGAGCATTAGTTACTTCTGGGCATCCAGTGCACACAGCAATTAAACAACAAGAAATGTAAGCTGATACAGCTTGGATGGGAATGACCTGAAGCTGCAGCCTCATGAGCACCTCTGCACACCAGTCAGTGGCAAAGTGTGTGTCCAGAGATCTTGGCAGGAATAAAGAAAATGTGGCAGTGTGTTTCCTTATTAAACAACAATATTTTAATGTTTCAAAGCTGAATAATAAAAAAGTTATTACTTAAATAAGGTAAATATAGCCTTAGTTGAGAAATAGAGAATGGAGTAAATGGCCCTTTTTTTTAAATTATTGTTGCAGCCTTAGTGGAGAAATTAAAGTATTAAAAGATTGGATAACCAAAACCACTTCCTCCTTTTACTAAATCTATTCAAATTCACAAGGCCAAACAGGCTTTCTAAAACCTTTTTCTTTCCAAATCTGACACAGAGAGAAAAACACATTCTGTTAGACACAGAGCAGCTCAGGTGTGCACCTCTAGGAAGGTCTCTGGGCTGGAGATCAAGTACATCTGAACTACTGTAAGTTGTAAAACCAGACCAGGTGTAGGGTGCACAATGGGCCAGGGCAGCAGCTGAAGCACAGGACCCCCTTCCTTTTCAGAGCAGGTGAAGGTAAAGCAAAGCAAGACATTTTATTGCACCACAGTGCCTTTATTGCACAGGGCACTGTGGTGCAATAAAATGTCTTGCAATAAGCTCCCAGGGCTTTTGGGAAAGGGATGTTTCATTTTTCACTACCAGTCTGTCCCAGTCCTCATCAAGAGCCCCAAGGGAGCTGGTGGTGTCTGTCCCCTGGAGCTCCCTGCAGACCCAGCATTGCATGTCAGCCTCCTCCAGTAGTGGGGCAGAGAGCTGGGAGAGGCTCTGCATCCCCCAGGAAAACAACCAGGAAATCCACCTGCAGACCCAGCATTGCATGTCAGCCTCCTCCAGCCTGCAGTGGGGCAGAGAGCTGGGGGAGGCTCTGCATCCCCCCAGACACAGCAAGGCACCCCCAGCTCAGTGACCCCCACCCCGCCGTGCACGGTTGTGATTTCTTATCTGCCCTCCCAATTCTCTCATCAGGAACCTGCCTCGTGCCATATTCATATCCATCCCATTGGTGACATTTGTGTACACCTTCACCAACATTGCATATTTCACTGCCATGTCTCCCCAGGAGCTCTTGTCCTCCAACGCTGTGGCTGTAGTAAGTAAAACCACTCCCTGCATGTCCAAACACACTTTGATTTCAGTGCTGTGCTTTGCAGTGTGTTTCAGTTTCTCTGCCTTCTGTTGCTTTAGACATTTGGTGAAAAGTTACTGGGCTATTTTTCCTGGGTTATGCCAGTCTCAGTGGCCCTATCTACATTTGGAGGAATAAATGGATACCTTTTTACCTCATCAAGGTTAGATGGAGTACAATTTTATGAACGTTATCTAATTTGGGGAGGGGCTGTTTTAATTGCATTTGCTAGAGAAATGCTAGCTAGACATTTTGGATGTTGTAGAGCATGAGTTTGTTGCTGGGTGTGTTGGACACAATCAGTTATGAATTATTCAGTTTCAAATTGGCAAATGTAATATCGAATCATGAAATCTCTTGCAAATTAATCCTCGTGAGTTATTGAAATAATTCACAGTAAGAGCCAAACACAGCTTTAGCATGGAACCCAAGTAATTTTAAGTCAATAAAGTTCCAGTAGCTCACAGCTAAACTGTGCTTTGCTCAAGGAAGAGTTTTGGAGCTGCACTCAGCTACAGGCACTTAATGCTGGAAAATCACCTTTCAGGCAAGATGCTTTGCATGCATACTGCTGATAGCTGGGCCAGAATCTGTAAAGTCTGTAAGACTGTAATCAATAAAGTCTGTTTATAATAACTGACCTGTCTGAATTTAATTTAGAAATTACGAAGTTTTTTGAGGAAACAGCTGAAGTACCTTGGGAAAATTATTTATCCCAACCCTTTCATGGGTAGGATTAAATGCAGCAAATTGGAGTGCATATGTAACAGGCTGTACACTTAAAAGTGAAAAGCTAAGGCATGTTAAACCTTATCCAAACCCCTTTTGGCACTGTAAATACCCACACAACCTTCAGAGCCATCACCCCTCACTGGGCAGAGGCAGTGCTGGGCAGCAGATGGCCCTTGGAGGTGTTTTGGCATCTCAGAGCAGGTGGCATTAGCTGTCAAAGGCCTTGCACACGGCAGGGTTCAGTCTCAATCCCTTTCCCCAGCCTCCAGCTGTCTCTGCAGCTGCAGCCACAGCTCCTTTCCAGGAGAAAGCCAAAGCAGGTGGTTGAGATAAGAGGTGTGATGTGACTAGGGACTGGAGAGGCTGTTGCACACCCAGTGGGTTCATCATGACCTTTCTTGTTCCCAGGCTGTGTTTCTCTGGTGCTCGGGAAGGCCACTTGCCAAGTCTGCTGGCCATGATCCACGTCAAGAACTGCACACCCATCCCTGCCCTCCTCATCTGTGTAAGTTACCTTCCCTGCTCTGCCTCCTGCTTTTAGAAACTCTGAACCACGGAGAGGTGAGCTGGGAAAACCCTTCAGAGGTGGCTTTACCCCAGGAGAGGAGCAGTGGGTGGCCCTGAGTGGCAGCTGAGCAGCTCCATCTGCCCCAGAGAGAAGCAGCCTTCAGCCTCAGAAATAATTCCTCCTCCTCCCAGTCCCCTTGGCACCTGAAGGGTTTCCCCTCAGAACCTGAATTGCAGTATGAGTCATTAATTCTTGTCCTCCAGCAAGAGACAGGGACTGCCTTTTGAAACAGAGATATTTCATTTAAGAAAAGTTCCTTAGACCAGTGTTCCTGCTTCCCACCAGGATTTGGAAACCTCCATGGTCCTAACCCCACTCCAGCAGGGCTGCTTGAAGTCCTGCCTCCAAAGGCAGAGGTGTGGGGGTCCCAGGGAAAGGACAAAGTGCTCCAAGAATTACTTTCAACAACCAAGACACCTTGTGAGGGGGAGCCAGGCAGTTCTCTGAGGGCCACAGGTATTTCTTTCACAGGCCAAAAATTAAGTCTGAGAAAGCCTTTCACCTGGAGTCCTCACCACAAGGTTCAACAGCTCTTAAAACACTTCACAGAAAAAGGTGGAGTGGGAGCTTTGCCAGCCTTCCCAGCCCTGCCTGGCCATGGGCAGCAGAGACACCTGTCCAGCACCCCAGGGTGTTTTTGAACAGACCCTCTGGCCTCAGCATGCCCCACATTGCCCCAAATTTAGCCCCAGCCCTGGTGGCACAGCTCTGGCATAAGGAACAGAGCCCCAGGAAGCAGCATGTGCCCAGGAGGTGCCACAAACAAAGGGATTTTTAATGCTTTGATGGGATTTTTGCTCAGTTTTGTTGTCTTTAAGCTGCTTTCTTGAGTAATGGCTGAAGAAGGCTGTGCTCCTCTCGTTGCAGTGTTTGGCCACACTCATCATCATGCTTGTTGGAGACACCTACACGCTGATCAACTACGTGTCCTTCATTAACTACCTCTGCTATGGAGTGACCATCATTGGCCTGATTGCTTTACGCTGGAAGAAACCCAAAATCTTCAGACCTATCAAGGTGACTCTGCTAAGTCTCAGTCTCCTGCTTGCAATGGGTGGGGTGGGAACACCTCCCAGACCCCAGAGGGCCATTAGGGTAACAGAAGGACTCACAGGCAGATCTCCTGTGAGCTGGCTGGGATGGGCAGGGAGGGGAGCAGTGGTGGAGGGAAGGGGGCACAGCCTGGGGAGCTGGAGCCTGCCCTGCCTGCAGCCCCCCACCACCACCCAGCCCCTGCTGCTCTGCTCTGCTCTCTCCTGGCAGGTGAACCTCCTCATCCCCATCACTTACCTGGCCTTCTGGGCATTCCTGCTGGTCTTCAGCCTGTACTCTGAGCCCGTGGTCTGTGGGGTTGGACTCATTATCATTCTAACTGGAGTGCCAGTGTTCTTCCTTGGAGTCTACTGGAGAAACAAACCAAAGTGTGTAAATAGGCTAATAGGTAAGCCAGCCCTGTGTGCCTCCCTGCCCTCCCTGCTGGCACCAAACCACCCCTCTGTGCCACGGCAGCCCCTGGGCACAGAGTGGCACTGCTCTGCTTTGGGCAGGTATTTCCCACACTCCTGGCTACATTTAACTCCTCTCATGCCTCTGTGCCCATGCACTCAGCTTGCTGACAGCAGCCTGCCCCAGGAAATACACAGGGTGTCACTTTACACAAACACAGAGTGAATGAGCAGTCACCAAGGGACTGAGGAGATTGTGGCACCTTTGCCCTGCCTCCTCCAGCTGTGCTCCAAGCCCTGTGTGACATGATGAGCTATCTCCTACTCAAATGTTTCTTACAAAGACTTACATTACCCCTCATATAAAATTGAAACTGCAAATAATCCTCTATGTTTTGGTTGTGCTTGGTTTTTAATCACTTTGCTCCAAGGTGAGGACTTTCAAACAAGCACCCTGCAGGGCTTCTGTCAGCTGCACTTGGCTGCACTGCCAGCAGCTCCCCAGGGCCAGGGCTCACTGCAGTTGGGCTGACACAGTGCCAGGAGGGCTGGCAGCCATGCCATGCCATGCCATGCCATGCCATGCCATGCCATGCCATGCCATGCCATGCCATGCCATGCCATGCCATGCCATGCCATGCCAATACCATCCCCATCCCCACCCCATCCCCACGCCAATCCCATTCCCATCCCCACCCCATCCCCACCCCATGCCAATCCCATTCCCATCCCCACCCATCCCCACCCCATGCCAATCCCATTCCCATCCCCATCCCATCAGCCTGCCATGGGCAGCACTGGCAGCTCTGAGAGGGGCTGGGGAAGGTGTCCCTAGAGCTGTCCCACCTTTCTGCCCCTGTTCCAGGAGCACTCTTTGCAGACTGAGCTGGGGGAAGGATTGGAGGGCACTCAGGGGCAGCAGGGTATGCAGCTCCCTCCCTCGTGGCAGAGCTCCAACATCCCATTTTTGTTCAAAGAGCCCATTAGCCCCCAGTAACGCTGGTGATTTGCTCCCTGCAGAGTCCCTGACGTGCTGGGGGCAGAAGCTGTGTTTTGTGGTGTACCCTCAGTGTGGCAGTGCAGAGGAGGAGCACTCCCACTCCTCCTCCTCCCACTCCTGGAGGCTGGTGAGTGACACAGCAGTGAGGAATTCACACCAGCGTGGCCTTTGAGGCTGAAGTGGCTTCTTGTTTACATGCTGATTTTTGAAAATAAAAGTTTTTCTGAAAAAAAAAAAATTGTTTTAGAGCACCAATAGTGAAGCCCATAAAATGAACTACATCCTTGATGGCCTCTGTAGCTTTTAGTTATTCCCCAAGGAAAAAAATTAAAAAAAAAAAAAAGAAAAGAAAATAAATAAAATGTAAAATAAGGAGCTGGTTGGTTTTTTTTTTTTTTTTTTTTTTCTGGCAGTGTTCTTGCTCAGCAGGGGAAAGCAGCACAGCCACAGCTCTGGAATACTGATTTTAGTCACCATGAGGGTCCACCAGAGACACACAAATTTAGGCATTTCAAAACTAGGGCAGTTCCCAACACAAAATCTAAGTACAGAAATCAAGAGAAAGCAAGGAGAGCTCTGGCTGTCCCTGGGTGGGGTGAGTGCCCAGGAAGGTACAACCCAAAGGATCAGCCCTCCACTCACCTGGAGGAGCACAGCACCCCCAGCCCAGCTCCTCAGAGCAGCACAGCCAGAGCTGCACTGAGTGAGAGCCACAGCAGCCACAACCCCTGCACCCTCCAGCATCATTCTGTGACACAGGAAAAAGGTACAGAGTGTGATCTAAATCTCAGGTGTCTCTGCTTTGCAGTGATCTAAATCCCAAGTGTCTCAGTTTTGCAGTGATCTAAATCTCAGATATCTCAGCTTTGCAGTGATGTAATTCTCAAGTATCTGTTTTCCAGTTATGAAAATCTCAAGAATCTCAGCTTTGCAGTGATCTAAATTCTCAGATCTCAGTTTTCCAGTGATGTAAATCTTAAGTATCTCAGTTTTGCAGTGATCTAAATCCCAAATGTCTCAGTTTTGCAGTGATGTAAATCTCAGATATCTCAGTTTTGCAGTGATGTAAATCTCAGATATCTCAGTTTTGCAGTGGTGTAAATCTCAGATATCTCAGTTTTGCAATGGTGTAAATCTCAGATATCTCAGTTTTGCAATGGTGTAAATCTCAGATATTTCAGTTTTGCAGTGGTGTAAATCCCAAGTGTCTCAGTTTTGCAGTGATGTAAATCTCAGATATCTCAGTTTTGCAGTGATGTAAATCTCAGATATCTCAGTTTTGCAGTGGTGTAAATCTCAGGTGTCTCAGTTTTGCAGTGATGTAAATCTCAGGTGTCTCAGTTTTGCAGTGGTGTAAATCTCAGATGTCTCAGTTTTGCAGTGATGTAAATCTCAGATGTCTCAGTTTTGCAGTGATGTAAATCTCAGATATCTCAGTTTTGCAGTGATGTAAATCTCAGATATCTCAGTTTTGCAGTGATGTAAATCTCAGATGTCTCAGTTTTGCAGTGGTGTAAATCTCAGATATCTCAGTTTTGCAGTGGTGTAAATCTCAGATATCTCAGTTTTCCAGTGATGTAAATCTTAAGTATCTCAGTTTTGCAGTGATGTTAATCTCAGGTGTCTCAGTTTTGCAGTGGTGTAAATCTCAGGTGTCTCAGTTCTGAAGCACTGATGTAGAGGTGGAGGGGGCTCCTGCATCCCTGATGGGACAGGGCTCCTGCAGCACCCAGGAGCTCCTGCAGGGAGCTCAGCCTGGTCCAGGTGCCAGCTGGGGAGGAGGAACACGGGCAGAGGCTTGCAGCAGGCTCAGCAGGGAGCTCAGGATAAACACAGGAGAGGACCCTGATGCTCCTCCTGTCTCTTGATGTGTCAGGGGGTGTCACCTTGCTCCAATTCCCCTTTCCAGCTGGGCTCAACCAAGTATCACTCACACATCAGATGCTCCTCAGAAAGTGTTTTGCATATTTTATTTGTGCCATACACTAGGGGGAAAAAAAAATCATGCACTTAATTAATAAATAGAGATTTGCTGCTGTAGCAGTATGGCCACTTTCACACCAGGGAATCTTCTAAAAATGCAAAATGTGAGAACAGCTCTGAGCTACTGCTCTTTCACAGGATTTGAAAACAAAACCTATCACATTCAGTAGCCTTGGTAACAGCCATCTGAATGTAATTTTAAAAGTATCTTTCCATGGCCCTGGCACAAAAATTATGGATTCATTATCTTGGTTAATTATTCAGAAATACTTTTGTAATATAATAATAATCATAACATCTATATATAAAAATTCTATTCATCTCTATCTAAAAAGAAACAGCTTACCTTCTTCTCTTTATATAAAGCTGTTAACTGTAAGAGATTAAAATACATATTTAGCTAGAAAAGAAGGTGTGGTTTTGTGTGTACATATGCACACATGTAAAGAAAGATTCCACATTTTAAATAATAGCATGAATATATAGTTTGTTAATGGAAATCATAAATATTCAGCTTGCTTTTAAAAAAAGTTCAGAGCAGACCTCCCTGTGGCTAAGCAGCACCTGAACCTTTAACTAATGTCAGAGGCTCTCATGATTAAATCTCCTTTTCCATAGCTCAAAATCCACTTTCTGAGGTATAATTTCCAACAGATTAATTCTTCCAATAGCTAGTGAGAAAATGAAATGTATTACAGCATCAGAAATCCTGATTGCTTTCAGAACTGCTAAGTTTTGGCATGGGTTTATTTTTGTTTGTTTAAACAATTAAGGTATGGAAATCAGCCAGCAAGGAAACTTTGCAGCTCTTGAGACAAGTTTGTATGGTAATGAGAAAAGTAATAATATAGTAATAGTAGTAATACTGCAACAGCTACCAAGGCTTTTCTTGGCTGTTATATAGGGAAATCAAAAGCAGAATTAAAGAACAAATTCCTCCTAATTGTTAATTGAGTTTGGCTCAAGTTCTTCCTGGTTATACTGACATGCTTTAAAAGTAACAACATTTGGCCTTAAATCAGAAAGCTTAATTTAGAGCAGCATGGTTTACTAGACCTCATCTTTGAATTACATGCCAATCCCCAAAAAGTGTTCCACCATGTTTCATTTTTAGGAAGAGCTTCATCTCTGCTCCCAGCATCACACACATTAAAGGCTTAATTAGTGCCTAATGTGCAGAATTTCTAACCACAGAAGTCAATGTACAGAATCAGGAATTTAAATTCACATGCTGAATGAAATTTAGCAGCACACTCAATCCATAGAAGAGATTTTTCCTAAAGACAAAGCAGCCAGCCCCAAAGGAGACATAATTACTGGTATTTTAGAGCCCACTGAACAAACAGCCTTGAAACAGCTGACACTTCCAGCATGGTGAGGGTGCTGTGATACCTGATACAGAAAGGAGCTGCTTCCAACAGAAAGGAGTTTAAGCTTAAATAGCAATACAATACTATGTAAGCCTATATTTATGTGCTATTCTATTTATGTAGCATAAAATACTAGGGGGTGTAATGCAGAAAATACTCTGGGGAGCATCACCTGTAAGTCAGCCCAAGGTAAAGTCAGTAAAAAATGGATTGGATTGCTCTTACCTGATTTATCACAGGATTGAAAACAGTGGCAACAGATGCATCATCACTGTGCTGCAGGCTTTGTGAGAGAGAAGTGGATAAAATTAGTAGATAAAATTCCAGGAGCTGAATTTTAGACTGGGCACTGTTGGGAAGCACAGGGAGGATGAGGCAGAGCTTCTGCTGGTTTGGCCACCCTCAAGTGTTTTCAAAAGCTTGATAAAGGAATTTATTGTCTTCCATTCCCATTAGTACATAAACCAGAAGAGTTTGATCTCAGAAGGATCGAGGCTCACAGAATCACAGAATATTCTGAGTTGGAAGAGACCCAGAAGGAAGATGGAACAGGCCCACGTGGGGATTGGGCTCAGAGCTCTGCTCCAGCTCAGAGCCTTCCCTCACTTCAGGACAGATGAGTTCCTGTGTATTTAACAATGCACTTGACTTGGGAGCACCTTTCCAAAAGATGTATCCAAAACCATGCAGAGCAGATTCCATCAGCTACACTCCATCACCTGTGAAAGCACAAGCCCTGGTGCAGCTGCCAGCCTCAGGACAGGGGCTGGTGGCCCCAGGGGAGGTCACCCTTACCTGGGGAGGTGCTGGGGGCCCAGGACAGAGCCACAGCCCAGCTCCAAACAAGGTTTCTGTGAGAGAAATGTGCTGAGAGCTGAGTTAAACAAAATAACTCACCTTCAAAGGAAAGACAGCAAATGTACAACCAGCCAGCCCCCAACAGACATGCTGCCCCACACTTCATATTTGGAGGCCCTTGTCAAGGGGTTTCTCAAGTTTCACTTACTGTTAAACCTTGGGAAAAAATAATCTGGTTTCCAGCCCCTTTGTACCAAGAATCAAATCAGAAATTGCTCACAGTTATTCCCCTGCTGAGGAGTTCTATGAGAGATATTGAAAATAAAGGAAGGGTAAACTTTGCTTAGAATTTGTCTTTTCCTGAAGCTTTAGAGTTCAGAGAGTTGTGTCCCATCTCCAGCCCCAGCTGTGAGTACAGGCAAACCAAACTCTGGTTTTTAAACCTCCTGTCCTTGGTCCTGGACACCTCTCACCAGGGCTCTGTCTTCAATGAGAAACTTCTGCACTTGGAAAATGGAAATGGAAATGGAAAGTTCAAGAAGAAGGATTAGAAAGTGAGTGAAAAGATGGTGAGAGGCCAAAACCAAATTTGCCTTAAAGTCCTACATTAAGACACAGGGATAGAAGGGAGGGAGGGAGATCCAGAGGGCATCATAAAGCAGGGAACACATGGAATGAAAGGGACTAAAATTAAAACTTCCACCACTCACCTCAGCCTTGGTAACCATTTAATCCCTGCAGCCAAGAACACAAGAGGCAGCATGTGAGAGGGAGGAGCAGCTCACTGAGCTCTTTGCTGGGGTGACAGACTGACCAAGGACAGGACACGAGGTGTGCTGCCTGCAAGGCTCAGGTTCAGCTATTTGTACCAGATTTTAAATCCTGGCACTTACCTGGGAGATTAAAACTCAACTTCCAGCCAAGTCCAAAAATCTTGAATATGCAAAACCACTTTTTTCTCTCAGAGAAAGGTCTGATTTAAAAGTACTCAATTCCCTTCAGGCTTCTTAGGTTATCCCTTGGTTTGTTGTAAGACATGGCTACTGTACTGCCCAGGCTGTCAAAACACCTGAGGATCATTTACAACTCCATGGTTTGAACCAGGAATGCTTCTGCCACTGCAGCTGAACGAGCATCTCATGGCAAAACAAAACCAAAGCACAGCAAAGCCAGCCTAGGCTAGAGGGGAGCATCCCTCTGCACCAAGCTGGGTCCTTCCATCCTTCACCATCTGGGACCATCACAAAGTCTGTCCAACTCTCTTCAACACAGATCAAGATTTCCCAGTCTGTGGAACACAGTCCACACAAAATAACTCAGCCTTCACCTTCTGAAAAACAGCAGGACAGAGCCAGCAGTGGCTCAAAGATATGGGGAAGGAAAAGCATCAGCAAAACAAGCATTGGCCTCAGAAAAGGGAGAGGCTGTACTGCAGAAATTCTTTTTTTAACCACTCTAACAGTTGACACTTCAAGGCTTCTCCTTTTTTTTTTTTTTTTAAGTTGGGATATATGCATACACACACATCAAAGGCAGCTATGTACAACATGAATTCCCTAGAACCAAGATTTCACATGTATTATTTAAAAAGTGATATCCCTTTGACAGCTTCAGCTACCAGAAAAATCAGATGATAAAAAAAACCCCAGAGGCCCAAAACCAAACCAAAATACACCCTCCCCCACCAAATTCATGTCCACACATGGAGTCAGGGGTCAAGCTAAGACCATGGGAGTGGAGCTTAGGAATCCTCAAGCTTAGGTGTGAAGAGTGACAGTCAGGAACCCACAGGCTCTGGGCATGTCAAATTTTATTAAAAAATTAAGAGATCCAAAGCAAGGCAAAGCACAATGATGCCCAGCATCTTTCTGGCTCAGTATCTTGCTCAGTAGTCCAGGAAGCAGCAGCAGACACTGACAAACATGATGCCACACCTGAACCACGTGCCTGCACACACACTATGGCAAAATGTTGTAGCTAAATTGAAACATACAACCCAAATATAAAACAAACAAAAAAGCCAAAAAGCAGAGAACAGAAATAGAGAACAGGTATGTTTAAGGGATGTTGCAGAGTTATAGACAAGCAGGAAGGTACCAGAATTTCTAACAGAAATATTCCCTGCTTTAGCAGCAGTAGAGGAAACATTAAGGAAGTCACTTTTCCCCTTTATGCTGCCTATGAGCTTGCATTCTTTTTAAATCAGTAGCTATTCTCTGTTCAGAGGGGTTTTTTAGAAGGGTTGTTTGGTTTTTTTGGTTTTTTTTGGCTTGCTTGGACAGGGGAACTTTGTATCTTAAAAACCAAAACCAACCAAACAACTTAAACACTTTGTTTCCTGTCTACAACAATCTTTAAAGAATGCAGAAAAACACTGCTAAAATAACAAAAATTTTAACAAGTTTACTAGCTGATTAACTTAAGGTTGTAAAGTCTTTAAAGTGGGTTTTTTCCCCAATTTTAGGAAGTTCTGAACACAGGGAGGCAGTTGATATGAGCCAGAAGTGAAGTGCCTTCAAGGATGGTTGGTTCCCTAACACTCAGGAGATGTGGCAGAAGGGCAGACACACACCAAGGCAGACTCACACTAAGGCAGACTTTGTGACTGACACAGGTACTGACACTGCAGTGCCCCTCTTTGTGCTTTGTGCAAATGTGGAGATTTCTTCTGTAAAATCCACCCTGAATTTGTGGCTCTTCCCTTCCAGGGGATGAGCCAGGAGAGAAAACTGCCCTGCAGCACCCAGCAGTCAGGGCTTACAGAGAGCACCAGGCTTGCACTTCTCATTGATGCAAAGCTGTACACAGCCCACTGATGAGGGCTGTGAGTGCTTCTGTATGGTATTTTGATTTGAAACATCAAATTTTCATTAAGCTGGACTTTTTTAAAGTTTCTGAAAGTAAAACCTTCTCAGTAAAATTTTTCACTGAGTTACCAAATGAATCAATACACAAAACATGTGTGATACACCTAAGAAATAATGGGAAGGTACACATCTTAGCTGTCAGCAGTACTCTGAAGTGCATATTTCAATTTTATGAGCCTTATGATGGTGATGGCTTAAGGTCAGCATTATTTCATTATAGAAATATTATTCTGTAACAGAAATAAATATACATGTATTTCTAAGGTCCTTCATATTTACACAAAATAAACATTTAATCTTTCTCCTAGCTGTTTTTAACTACCTTACACATACAAGGCTATGGATTTAAAATTACCTTTAGACAAAAAAAATAAATAAAGACACTAAAACCTGTAGTCTTTGATGGAAACAACTGCTCTGGCAGTGCAATGACTACAGTACATGGCCTTGCAAATGTGGAATGTACCCAAAATGTTTACAAATGCTAGGAAAGCAAGACCTCTTTCAAAACTACATTTTCTTTGATAAAATGAGTTCTGATCACAGAAGAACCTGGAAAAAAATATTGAGCAGTATTTATTTGATGCAACTACAATTCTTGTTATGCATTTTGCCACAAGCCCTTCCTGGGATTAATGCCCTCAAGAATTTGAATCTTTTAACCCTGGAATGCACAGTATGAAACCAATTTGCAATAGAAGGGGAAAAAAGAAATCACTTCTGTTTAATTCTTCTGTATTCCATTTTAGTAGGCCAAAATCCTATTCCTTGTTTTTTCCAAGGCACTCCCCAGAGAAAGTCCTAGGGAAAAATCCAGGGCAAAATATTGCCCATTTAAAGGAAATAATCTTCGACACTTTGATGTAAATTCTTCACTGCAGAAGTCTGTTTACCTTTACAGCCAGGAAAGTCCTGTGAGCAGCAGAACTCGGGCCCACAGCTGCCAAATTTCACAGGTTCAGTTAATAACTCTGCACAGCTTGAATTCCTACAACAACAAGCAGGTTTTGGAGCACTTGGATATTTACAGAGCAGCAGCATCAACCTCCTTGTTACCTCCTTTAGAAAGCATTTTTGTGTGTCCCTGTGTCAGGGGGGAACTGAAGAGCTCTTGTCAGAGCAGGAACAGTCTGGCCACCACAAGAGGACCAAGCCATCACCCAGCAGAGTTCTGTCACTCTGCAGGGTCTCCTCATTAAGCAATGCCACCTTCTTACAGGTAAATAACTTGCTTACTTTTAATTACACTCTAAGAACCAAAAAGGCACCAGTTTACATTTAAGTGTGTACAATCTGCACAGCACCAGCTTTAAAAATGGCACTGATGTACTTCAGTTCTTCAAAGGAAAAAAAATAAAAATAAAAAAGCAAAACAATGTTCTCTAAAAAGAAAAAATAAATAATGGCTGGCTTAGACATCTGCACTTAGGTAGAAGATTTACAACCAAACATATGAGACAGGTTTTATTTCAAAATAAACCAGAATTCTGATCCTGACCAAGTGCTCAGTGGTTTCCAGTGCAGCCCCAAGGAGCTGCAAAGCCTCAGGGTCCTTCAGGCACTCAAAGGGATATCAGCATGCTCAGAGAGCCCCTGGAAACACAAGGGAGGAGAGGACAAGGGGCAGAGAAGGAGGAAACAATTCTGCAACACTCCCAACATCACCATGAAGGAAATGCAACACATGACAATGCAAGAAAGAAATATTGCTGCAACTAAGACTCAGTGCACTCCCCACTTACACTGAACACTGCTACACCCTCCTTACAAAGCCTTAGTAGCTGAGACACCTGGTTTCATTCTGGGTATTCCACACAGAAAATCCGGATTTAGTGGATGCTTTAAGGTACATATGGCCATCAAAACATTTCTGAAGGGAGCAAAAGAAGTGAGCAGTTTCCATAAGAAAGAAAGGGATTTTAATTCCTCCTAAGCATGTTTAATTAAAATTATTAAATTATTATGCCTAAAAAGACAATGTTATTTGTAGCTTAGTACTCAGAATTACAATGACTGGTGTCTGCCCCAGGTTCCAACAGAGTTCTCCAGTTCAGTGAGACCACTGAGAAGCAAAGAAACACTGAATGCAGAGGGAGTAAAAGTACAAAAGAAATACCAGATGGAGATGCCTCCAAACTGCAGTGACACATTCCTGTTCTCCCAGCCCCTAACATCACATCCTGGCCTACTTCTGCCCCACTGCAGTTTCAGAAATAGCAACAGTGACATAAACATGTCCCATTTAGCCCTGTACTGCACTCTCTGTGGCATTAAAGCACACTCATTTTTAGTGAGCAAGTTGGGAGCACAGACACACCACCTACCATCCAAGTGCACTGCCACAAAAACAATGAAGCTACAAAATTTACATGGACAAAACAAAAAATTTTATTAGCAAACAAGTAAAGATTCATCATCACTGGTATTGTTTTCAGAGAGGGAAGTAGATGACTGTAACATTGGCACTTCCACAGAATGGCAACAAGCTGCATGAACACCCAAAGGCTCCTCCTGGTATGAGTTAGGGCAACATTGGTTTTGTCCATTCACTTGGATATGAACATTCATAGGGCTGTCTGGATAACCAGACTCCCACTTTTTTAAGGGTAATCTACATGGATCTTCACTCAGTGGATGACTTCCACTTAAACTACTGTCCTCTGGGACAGTCCTCCTGGATACTGACCCTCCATGGATCGTTTCTGTGACACTTTCAGATAAAGGATCTCTGAAAGCCTTTCCTGTATCTGCTTTACTGGACTGCTTAGGCTCTCTGTCAGAGTCAGCACTTAAAGATTTATTGGTGTGTCCAGCCTCGGGCTCTGCACGTGCTGCTGTGCAAGGATTTGGCTGGCAGGTGTTGGAAGGCGATGGCTCTGTAGTCTCAGTCTCTGGCTGCAGGCTGCTACCTCCAGCTTCTTGTGGGCCCCTGGCTTGGCCACCGGCCTCTGACCCGGCTCCTGCTGGGGAAGGGGGAGGGCTCCGAGCAGCCCCACCAGCGCTGCTGATGATGCCATCGCCCAGGGTGGTCTGTGAGGTGCGGGCAGGTGTCAGCAGGGGGATCTGTCCTCTCACCCGAGGTCTGTGGAAGAGGCGGCTCCAGAGCCGGCCCAGGCGCCGCCGGGACGAGCTGCGCCGCGAGGAGTGCCGCCGCATCTGCCGGCGCATGGCCGTGCGGATGTTCTGCAGCACAGAGGCCTGCAACACACAGGGAGCAAACCAGCGTTTCACACACACTCCAAAGACTGCTAAACCCCCCTCTCCCCATGGACTGCCCTCCCACTTTGCCACAATACTCAGACTCGATCCCTGTGCTCGCTTCTTAAATGTGTATTATCCAACAAACTATCTGAGAACATCAAATGTGGCATTCACATTCTCTCAACAGAGAGAGTGATCATTCTCTGCCCCAGGTTTTGTCCTGAAGAAGCTCAGAGAGAAGAAGAGAAAACAATCCTTATCTCTACTTGCTGCTCCTTTTGTTTTTGCACATGTGGAATGTGTTAGGAAGATTGTTTACCTGAAGGGATTTGGTAATTGGATTCTGGTGATGGTTGTTTATATTAATTAACCATAACCAATCACTCAAAGCTGTGTTCTGGCTGTCTTGAGACAGTCACAGGTTTTTCTTTAATATTCTTTGTATATAGTATCTCTTTAATATAATATAGTATTAATGCAATATAACATAGTTTAATAAAGCAATTGTTCAGCCTTTTGAATCAATGGAGTCAGGTGCCAATCATTCCCTGCATACTATAACCAAAGACAGCTCTGCCTGTACCAAGAGACTCTCATAGATTCATAGACTGGTTTATCTTGCAAGGGACCTTAAAGATCATCTAATTCCAAATTCCCTGCTGTGAATACCTCCCACTAGACCAGGTTGGTCAATGCCCCATCCCACCTGGCCTTGAACATTGCCAGGGAAGGGCAGCACAGCTTCTGTCCCTTACAGTGTTTCCTCTGTGAGTTTCAGCTCTGCTTGTCTGCCCAGAGAGTTAATTTTCCACTGGAGTAACAAATTACAAGTGTTTTATCACATTAGGAATTGTATCTCAGATGGATACTTCTGACACCATAAAGGAGTTTTCTGAGTACTTAGCAATAAAAGAGAATGACTTAGTGGCTTGCCAGTGTAATTTACCTATAAATGAGAAACAATCATTTTGGAAAATAAAGAATTTTCCAAAAATCCTGCTGGAGATTTTATTTTCTTATCATTTCAGGGGTATTTACAGTTTCAGCTTGAAAAGCCTTTTTCTTCCTTTTTGTGACCTTTCTCTCTGTCTCTATTCATTCTGTCTTGATGTACAGCGTTTATCTCACTACTGTTTGTTCCCCAACAAATATATTAAATGTGTTCAGAACTACCCAGAGCAGGAACTGCGGCTCTTCAGCTCCATGTAACACATACACATTTTTATATTACTTCCATATAATTAGCCACTGAAATACAGTTCCAGATTGATTGTATCTAATTTGTAGCAGTTTGGCTGCTGAAATATTGATTGGCACGTGTCTGCATACTTGTGATGCATTGTAGACAGGGAAGTCCTCCACTGGGGGGATGAGTCCTTGTGCAATCAGCTGCCCATAGGAAGGTGGAGCTTCCCTCCGCACGAACTCTGCCTCCAGCCGAGTCATCTGAGTCTCGAAGGCTCTGGGAACAGAAGCACACAGAAAACATGGAACACAAGTAACACAAGTAACAGCTGGTCCTGCCTCCTTGACACTATTGTAGAAAAGTGTTGCCACGTTTCTCTTCACAGAGAAAAGCCAGGCACAATTCTACCCAAGAATATTTCTGGGTTTCATATTCTCTGAGCCTCAGAGAAAGAAAAAACAAAATTCTTATCTCATTTACTGCTCCTGTGTTGTTCACAAGTGGAATGCATTGTGGAAGATTGTTTACCTGAAGGGAATTGATGACTGGATTCTGGTGTGTTTTGATTCACTGACCAGTTGGATCCAGGTGTGTGTCAGGACTGTGGGCTGACAGTCACAGGGGCTGTGCAGTTGGAGTTGAGTTGAGTGCTTGGCAGGTTCAGTTTAGATGTAATGTAATACAGTATAGAATAATACAGTATAATAAAGTAATTAATTAGCCTTCTGATAAGATGGAGTCTTCCTCATCATTCCTCTCCTTCATCAGGGGCAAAAATATCTACTATATAAAATCACAGCATAAGGGCTCATGCTAGGAGTAAAACCACAGACCTTCCACTAAGCTCCATGAAAATCTTATCAGGATGCAAAAATAAACAAAAGGACTAAGAGTACAGGGTATGAACACAAATTAATCAAACCAGCAAACTGTCCAACTCAGCAGTCTCAGGTTGGACACTGTACCAACTGAAGTTTTTCAACTGGCCAGTAATTGTTGTGCCAGTAACAGCAGTAACTTGTTCAGCAAGGGCCCAAAGGTTATTTTTGGAAAAGACATTAAGAACTGGAAACAATCACACAACAGGGCAGCTTGCAGCTGCAGAGAGGTTTGCCAGTCCTGCCAGAACAGAGGCACTGAAGTTCCCACCTTAGCACAGCAGCTCTTTTGCAGGTCCTTAATCTGGCGGATTTGATCAGGAGAGAATGTAAAAGCACACTGGTTAAAACACAATGTCAGCAGCATAGCACAGAGCTGGTGCATGTGAGATGGGAACCAGAAAGTCCCTTAAAACTCCTACAAGGCAGAACCCCTCTTCTCACAGGCAAAGAAACACACTCACACTACACCTAAAATGAGGCATTCAGAACCAGAGCAAAGGGGCACAGCTTATACCATGGACAACTGCCACTGAGAATAGGCCCCACCACAGCAGGACTTCACTAAGCAGAACTGAGAACTGGAGTATTTGGGGAGGGATGAAGGGTTGGTAGAGTCACATTCAGTGAAGACTTCACTGTAGCAGTTCAGCACCCAGTTTTTGGCAGGGGCATGGGGTTTGTTGCAAGGGGATGAGAAGGAAAAGGCAGATTAAGTTACAAACAGATTCTGCCATTCTGCACAATAACCAAGTACTTCTCACAGACCACAGAAGAGCTGCTATTTCTGCTCATGACTCCCAGAAACCTTCTCTAAGCCTAATGCAGTGACTATTATTTAGCTGTCATCAGGTCCTTGGATTTGATTTCACAGTATTTTGCAAATTCTCTGGTTAACACTCAACTCTCTTTTCCTTTTAACAAGACAGAAAACAACCACCACAGCTATAAAAACATCAACAAAGCAAAACACTTACCTGTACTCCCTGGTCCTCAGAGAATATAATTTAAATGCACAACCCAGTGCTATCACTAGCAGCAAGCCACAGACGAGACTCCCAATGAGAGCAGCTGTGATGACCTTCCTGGGGACAATCACCAGGCAGTTACGTTCATCACTTCCATCCTGGCAGTCTTCTTGGCCATCACAGCGCCACGTCTCGAAGATGCACAGATTTGTCCCACAATGGAAATTTCCTGGCTGGCAAGTAAAGCAGTTTTTTTCATCTGAGCCATCTGGACAGTTCTTCTGGTTATTACAGCGGTCAAGTATTGAGTAGCAAAGCCCACTGTTTCCTTCACATGGGTATTCATTCTTCTGGCAAGCAGGACAGTTCTCCTCATCCTTGCCATTTGGACAATGCCACCAGCCATCACAATGCTGCTTATCTGTGAAACACTCCTCATCACTTCCACAAGGGTGCTCCCAAGGAAGGCAGTAGCCTTTCACCTGATACGTTGCATTGAATCCATGGCCAGTGCTCTTGGAGCGGGCATGGTACGAGACAGTGAGCTGGCCCTTGGATGACTCCACACTCACAGAGTGCCTGTTGTTGTGGTGGGAAAATGTCTGCATTAATTTATCACCTCGCTCCCCAATGCCATCATACACCTTCACATAGTCATTGTAGCCTAACTGCAGGTCGAGCTGCAGCAGAACGTGCCGATTGTCCTGCGTGTCCACATACCACGTGCAACGAAGGTCTGACCTGCTGTGGTCAGCACGGAATAAGTCTGGGGAAGCAAAAGACCCATAAAAATTACCCAGCCTTTTGCCACAGGAAAGATCAGGACAATTATCTTCATCAGAACCATCCCCACAGTCTTTAACTGAATTACACCTCAGCTCGTTCAGCAAGCATTTGGTGGAGTGCCCTGTGCTGCACTGGAACATTCCTGAGGGACAGATGCTGGATGGAGGGTCTGTTGGAGGGACAGTGCAATTCTTCTCATCTGAGTTATCCCCACACTCATCCATGGAATTACACTTCCAGGTACTGGGGATACACTTCCCATTTGCACAGTGGAATTCATCTGACTGGCACACAGACTGACCTATCTTTCCTGTGAAAGAGGATAAGGAGAAAAAAAAAATCAGTATCAAAACTTCTGGAACTATCTGATATCACTTTTCACATCTACCACCACGCAGGTCACTAGCTAATTAGTCAGGCCAGCACACTTCAGCAACACAGTTAAAAAGCCACATGCAAATAATATCAGTGTTACCACCAATACTTCACAGTTATCAACAGCCCAAGATGCTGTCAAAAAAAAGTACTCCTGTCTTCCAAGTTTTGCCAGAGAGTATGAAGTGAAGCCAACAAACCCACAAGATTTTACCTCTAATATAAGAAAGGCGAAATCCCTGAGCCTGTCCTGAGCTTGATGCATCTGAGTGAAAAAATATCCACACATGGTCCCTTGCAGAGATGAAAGATGGAGGTATGGAAGATCCACACACTTTGTACTCCTCCCTCTTGGAAGATGGGCCAATCATCAACCAGTCTACTGCACACTTCTGAGAGTCTTCCAAATCAAAGTTCTTAAAACTGTTCAGAACAAAAGAAAGCACGAGTTAGAAAGAGGACATGTATCTGGAACAAAACCTAACAGAGAAAGAACAGACTCTAATGGTTGACTTTCTGCATCAAGCAGTGCTGACATAAAGGGATCAATTCAAAGATAATGCAACATCTACCTTCTATATAGCACCTTGAGTACACAGAAACAAAGCACATCCCCAATTGGAAAAGCACCCATCCCACAAGCATAAACATCATACCAAAGTAGCTCCAGAAGCTGAAAGAATGAGTCCTCTTTTACTCAGTCCTTAAACAAAACTGCTTCCTAAAATACAGATACGAGGAAAAGCAAAATTCCAGAACACATTATACAGAAAGTAGATTAATTTCAGCAGCCATTTCCAAGAGTTAAAACTATGAAACTAGGGATGAGAGGGTTGACTACTGTCTTGGAAAAAGAACAATAGGAAGCAGTACAAAGAATCCTAAAGGGCTAAGTATGAGAGACAAATCCATTCTCTGAGCTATGGATAGGAAGGAGAGACCAAGAAGAGAATAGGGGTGGAAAGGGAACGTAAAATCTAACACCATTATCTTTTAATTCAAATATTAAAATATTCCCTTTCTGGGAATGCAAATGCAGAGCAAACAAGACTATAACACAGTCAAATTTCTAGCCCTTCTGCTGACACAACCCAAGTGATTATTCAATAGCAGCTGATCTGGTGCAAAGAGGAGCCCTGACTGTTTGTAGAGCACTGAACACAACTGGATAATAATCCCTAGCTGTGGCTCAGGAACCATATGTGGTATTTGTTCTCTGATGAAACAGATTGCATTTCTATTCAGCAATCAGCAATGACAATAGCAGATTGCAGACTGCACAGAAAAGCATACTCATTAGGAAAGGGCACACTGTTCAGAACACTTAGAAATGAATTTTGGTCCTTTTTTATGTAACTCAGCTACACCAAATTAACTTGGTAGATGTTGTGCATACTCCATGCAAATATCTAGACAGAATTTTCAGAAAGGCAGAAAAGTTGTTGCAAAATACAGATCTCCTTCCCTAAATAATTTTTCACAAAGATGAAAGACAAATTCTTTGAAAAAGACAATGGAAAGATAATTTTCTGAGATCAATGTGTATTTACAAAGGGCTGCCAATGCCTGCCAGATCTTGACCTTTGATACTGAAAGGGAAAGAACAGCAACTATATAAACTAGCTAATTCATTGGGGCAGGAGACTCAGCCTACCCACACTTCTAGGTCCTGCCAAACAAATTGGCTTAACAACTCTTAAAAAAATGTTATCAGCAAGAGCATGAGAAGTAAGAGAACACTGAATGTGATAAGTTCAAATGGAAATTAAGAGATGACAAACAACATATGTGCAAGGACATTCCACCTAGAAATGTCCTTCCTCTTCTAACTCTTTCTCCCACCAACCTCTGTGTGTCTTCCCAGCTCTGAAGAAATATTCCCAGAGCACTTAATTCTTTGCTATAAGCAATCCCATCAAGCTTCTGAAACCAGCATATATTGCAAGGAAGTTTTAGATGACTGTGCAGCCAAAATAAAAAGATTTAAGTACTCAGCCATTCAAAGATAAACCAGAGTATTTCTGTTACAGGTGTTCTGCATAAAATGTTCTTAATGACCAAGAAATGAACAGCCACTGCATCATGAAAAGGAATTATCCAAAGCATCAGGGAAGCCATAGGTACTCACATCAAGTTTGTTTGTTATGTGAGATGTGAGACAGCATTGCTGAGCTACCACACCAGTTTTGCTCTCTGTAACTCATTTTGGCACCACACATCATGGAGGGTTTCTATCATCTACTTGGAGGATTGTTCATAGGATTTTTTAAATGAAAACTTTTTGACTAAGTGTTAGAAATACCCATCTGCCCAACAACAGAAGTTTTGAAGAAAAGGGAACAGTCACTAAATCAAGAAATGGAAACTCACAACTGGGAAAGTGGGGGGCAGGGGGAATGACTAAAACTTTTTTTTCCTGTATGTTACAAACAAGTTCATTTACTACATCTTTTGGTGCTTTACTTCTGTAGTTATTTCAGATGTACCATGGTGAACCTTAGAGATGCAAACAAATTCTTCTCCTGTGTTACCCAGCTCCCAGCACTCCAACTGGGTCCCACAGCCACCCATTTTCCTTGCTCTGCTGAAAAGAGCTACTTGTGTCTATCAAGTAAATAATTCAGCCACAGCATGGCTACACAACACAGACTTCACAACCCAAGGGGAGAATCTGCCTATACAATAAGCTGTCTATAACCTACTTTAAAAAGCATTTCTTTCTAGGAAGAAAAATATTTAACATTTTCAAGATTCATACATAGTAAGAGTACAGAAAAGTCAGCTACATGCACATACCTTGTTCACAAACTCCTTTGCAGATGACAGCAATACCTCTCAAGAGCCTGCATTTGTGTGCAATTCCTATCTTTTATTTGCACCTTGGAAGTCCAGTCTTGTACATTGCTAATAAACAGCTTTTTTTGGTTGTGGAAAGGAACAACCTTTAGTTCCAGCTTCCAATGCAGAAGCCCAGGCATACAGAGGATAACTGATTTTCCTCAGTGTCACCTGTGGATCTCAGATTCAGAGCAGAATCCCACATTTCTTCACTGACAAATCCAAACTTCAGCCACAGAGTACAAGAGTGATGAGGCAGAACAGACTTGCAAGGAAACACTGTGTTTAACAGATTCCCTAAGAACACCATGCCTCTCAGAGATACACAAGCTACTGGAAAAAATGCCTTGGTGTTCAAAAAGGGGAATACAGAATGTTCACAAGAACAAACTCTTTTACAAAAACAAACACCTTAATCCCAAGTGCTCAGAAGTTTCAAACACAATTTCTCTGTGTATGTTCTAGCTCTAATGTGAAGTTTTATGTGTAATAGATACCACAGCAGTTATAAAATTTCTTCTGCTAAGAGACAAAGCAAAGTCAAAGCACTTTTGTTCTCCCTTATGCAAACTAATCAACAGATGTATTGTCAACAAACTTTCCTTTGATTAAGGAATTGTCACTATTTCAGCACCCTTTTAAGTTATATTGCCCCTACTAGAAGCATATTTTTCGTCATTTACATTGGTGGTGATTTTACAAGACCAAAAGCAATATATACTTGAACAAGCCCTCAGCACAAAAACACTACCTTCTAAAAAATATGAAAACAATATAAATACATATGTTTGCAATTGTAAGTATAAAAAATTTGGCTTCATAATGCATTTGTGACAAGGTTTTGTGTTAGAGGTTTCTGCCATTCTTCTCTGACATTAAGTAGCCAACTGATTTATTTTAGCCAAGACTCCTGAGTACTGCACTCAGCCTCTACTGCTTTACTTCTTTCATCATCTCTAATCAGATCTAGAGCTGCTCTGTTCTAGTCCTCTGAAGAATAACTTAATCTTGCTACCCACAAAACATTTATTTATTCAGCTGAGCTTTCTCAAACTGGAATGCAAATTTTTCTATCAAAAGGGTTGAATGAATATTGGTAACATTGGAAGTCAGGACAAAGACTTGTGCTTGTACTGCTTGTAGGACTACACAGACACTGTACAGTCTTTGGAAAAGTACTCAAGGCTGTAATTACTGATCTTGAGGGAAGTCTCAGACCTTTTGTATCAAAAAGCTACATTTTTGTGACTGAAACAAGAAGAAAAAGCCACACTGAAACAGAGAGTACTCATGAGTAACATCATCTGGATCTCATGCAGCACCAGCCAGTGCCACGGTATTTTTAAACACCCTGGGCAGGGAAGCACAGGACTTGAGAGGAAAAGCAGTTCTGCTCAGTCACTAATCCTCTCCAGCAAAGCCCTCTGACAGTTCTGCAGGACTGGAACAGGGACCAGGGTCCATCCTACCACGCAAGCTGCAGGGCACAGGGTGTTAAACTCCAGCCCTGGCACTCCTCAAACACAGCCTTACCCCGCAGACACCCCCTCCACCCTAGAGCTTCACTTCCAGAGCAATGCCCCCTGCCTTGGCATCCTGGCACCTGGTGATAAAGGAAAGAGAATCTGGCTTTCCTCCAGGCTTTTTTTCCTCTCCACAAGCAGAGCACACAGCCCTAGTCCACAGGGCAGGGAGAGGAAAAGCAGTAAAACATTGGAATTTCCAGCACCAGAACTACAATGTAAACAAAATACAACACCCATCACAGAACATCCTTCAAAATGGCCTGGCCTTAGGCTCTCTCACTGCTACCTGTGGATCACCAAAACAGTAACAAAACAGGAATATAGCAGGAGATTGGTGTACAAGGTCAAAATTATTGGACCAAAATTTGCAGGTTTTGTTTCTCTTGAAAGATGCTGTTGTCTTGCTCTTGCAATGTCTCTTCCACATTTTTATAGAGAAGTACAACAATAGCCAATTAAACACTGAAAATATTCAGAATTTGAGGATCAGAAGTGAACTGAGAAATGCAGCACTAAGTCTTGTTTTTACTGAATTCTGCAGAATTCAGTTATCTCATCTGATTCTTTTTCTAGTGGCATGATACTGAAATAGAAGTTACCTCCAACAGTGAGCAGACCTCCAGAAGTTTACAGGAAATTACAGTATTAGTCATATATATCAGTTTTGGCCTATGTACTCACATGAAGTAACAGCCTACAATGGTATCTTCCTATTATCTATTTTTACATTGCTGGAAAGTACTTAATTAAACCAGACTACCATAAACACACATTAATAATCTATATAATATATGAGAAAAATGTGCTCCCTGCAAAACTAATGCTTAGCAGAGCTTAGTTTTTTGCCATCTGCACTGAAAGAAACAGTAGCAGCTAAGAAAAAAAAAGTACTTCTATAAATAATGTAGGGAATTCTCCACAACCCTTTCAGTAATTTAAGCACGAGGGACTACAGAGTAAAGAAAAAGAAAGCTTTCTTAGTAACTCGGAAAGGACAAACATGAGATGCAAAATCTGAATGAAAACAATTAGTAAATAAATAAAAAAATAAATGTTCAATTTGGCCCTCTAAACTAATTTTAAAATTGGAGAATAAATATTATGGATAGGGCAGTAAAGCACAGTCCCAAAATAAAACCAATTAAGCAAGAAAAGTTACTTCTATTTGCCAGCTTCTCACAGAAAGTGGAGACTGTGAACAACTGATGACTCAATTGGCTCATTAAAAGCTTCTGCTTAACCACTGAAGCACAAGGACCTGAAGTCAGGAAAGCTCTGTTCTACTCCCAGCTCCCAAGCAGCAGCTAACTGCAGAACCTTAGACAAGAGACACTGCCTAGTAGGGGCTGTTTCTTCAAAGGCTGAGCAAGTAAATGGCTTTTGTGAGGTTTTCTCCAATTAATGTCATGTTCTGAAACACTATGAATTTGGTAAACAGACTGTGAAGCAGTCCCTTTAACTCTTCACACAATTACAGACCAGCAAGAATACATGAACAGACCTCCATTTTATGCAGAAATTAAAACTCAAATGGTATCTGACAATTTCCTTTTTTCAAAGCCACTGAAGTGAAAGCCAATGAAGATGATCCCCTCACCTCAATTAATAAGAGACAGCTTGAGTGGGTCACTTAGTAGATTGCTTTTCAATACTCTTATCTTGAATTCTGAACATGGAGAACATTTTACTTGCAGTCCCCTAAATTCCAGTAATAAAATAATAAATTTATACTCCACCCACACCAGGGTTAATTACAACCATCAAGTAACAGCAACTGCTAAACAATTTTTTTTTTTCATAGATATGAGGAAACATAAACCTATAAAGCCTGCAAAAGATAGCAGAGAGGCAGTTACTGCATATGACACCTTTATATGATCTTACATGGCTTCTCTGAGAAAAGAAGCATAAAAATAGAGAAAATGGGTGCAAAAACCAAGTAGTTTCCAAAACAATAACTAGCAACTGATCACCTGAATTTAAAGAGACATAACATAGTCCTGGAAAACAGTGGCTACAGGCTTGTTCACAGTCTCAATAGAACCATTCCATCAGAGACACAAACCTGAAAGAAAGTACTGAAATATGCATACAGAGTGGTATAAGCACAAAGAACATATACTTCCTTTTCATGGGAAAGCTCCCTCAAGGATTTATAAAAATTAAACTATAAAGCAAAACAATAGGCATGGAAATGTGAGGATATGAAGGAAATCAATATACACATGAAAGACAGACATTAAGATATAGCTTCTAAAGGAGATGGCCCCAGAAGGCAGCATCTTACATACACATGTACATCTGGTCACTGTTCTACTGAAAGCTGCTGAAAAAATAGGTTTATAAAAAATAACCAGCAAGTGCAAACAGTTTAGAAATAAAAAATACTTTCAATTGCAATTTTATCCCTTAATGACTCCTGCTGTATCTCATTATATATATCTCTTACATAACACTGCTGTCTTGCAGTCAACAAGAATTCAAGATCAAAGGAAGTGCACACTGTGTAACACAACACAAAGGAGATGGGCTTTTCTGAAACCTTTCAAAATGCAGATGTTAGCACAAGAAGTGTGTTTGATTTTCCTAGGAAAAGCTAAAAAGCTACTCTTATGCCCTTACCAATACATTGTTAGACTAAGAAGCATATCCAACTGGAAAGCAGCAAACATGCTTGCATTTGAAATCTCCTAGCCCAGGCAAGTCAGCTCCTTCTTTTACATCCTTGCCATTGCAAGGGCAACAGCCTTGTAAAGCAATCCTCAGATGCTGTAACATTTTGCATTTCATACACTGGAGTGAGTCATTCCAAGCACATTTACAGTCACAAAGACAACACCCCAACACTAATCCCTGGGATGTAAACACGTAGTTCCTATTGTTTGCATGTGCAGAGGAGGGCAGGATATGGCTGTGCAGTCAGTGAGAGAAAACAAACCCATTCAGAAATCTTGCAGGTCATATTGCTGTGCATGCATCTAAACTGCACACACATTATTACCAGTTGCCACACCTCATATGGTGTTTCTCCAGCCTCTGTTACACTCACACTTGCAGAAGAGAGTCCTAACTCTAACTGGAGCTCTGGGACATTTTCATAGCCTAAACTGCAGCATTACTCTCCAGTCAAGTCCTGTGTCTCATTTGTCTGCTTTTTCAGCTTCCAACAATCTCTGCTTTGAAACAAATTCCCCACATCCAATGTAATGTAATGGGGTTTAAAAGCATGTTTCTATTTATGAATTTCAAATGCTGGCAGCCACTTCATTACTTTTGGTGAGTATTTCCTATTTTGAACTATGGATGGTGGAGCCTTCCTATTATTCCATCTGTGGCAGATTTGTTTTCCATTTCTGAGCACCTGCAGTTGAAGAGGTTTTTCAACCCTTCAAAGCACCTGAGCATATAATGAGCAGATGGAGTCAAATGTAACAGTGCTAAAATCCCCCAAAAAAACTTTTCCTAGGTTTTAATTTTAAAGTAAGAAATTGTTGGCTCATGATGGATCCCACCATGAGCCTAGAGAAACTAGGCACATTCAAAGTATGCTCATATTATACCCTAAACATTCTTAACAAACCATTTGCAGTTCATTTTAGTCTTCATTAAATAGCATTTTTTCTAGAATTGAGCTGAAATTGTACCACAAATGCTAACTATTACTTGATTTGTTGGAAATAAATATTAAGCAGAAAAGCATGTGTCTTTTGGTAAACAAGTAACAATAAGCAATAATTATCCTTTTGGTAAACAAGTAACAATAAGCAATAATTATCTTCAACTGTCTATTAAGCATAGCACCATTTCAAGACATTGGTGAAAATGCTATTTTTTCTCTAAGAATTTTACATGCCCACTGAAGCTGTTGCAGGTTTTATAGCCTTCACCTACTCCTATTTATAAGCAACGAAGGGAAAGGGGACTTTATAATGTGACTAAATATATTGCTGTTTCCCATTCCCTCAAATGTCAGGGGTATATGAAATCTCACACAGGCACTGTGAAGATAAATACATTAAAAGACCACAAGTGACCTCTGTAATCACAGATGTCAGAAGAACCCTACAGAAACAAGCCACAGAGAAGCATTTTTTAATAGAGGTGTCCAACCTGGAACCATGTTCCAGTGTAACCAATTTCAGCTCTCTCTGATCATCCAGTGGCTCTGAAGACAGCCTCACACTGGTGTATCAGGTAAACTCACATTTGTTTTGTTTCAGCAAAGCAATCCTTTACCTCCACAAATATCCAAGCATACCTAATTGTTATCATATCTCCATGATCTCCCTGGATGTACCAGCTGCAGTTTATGGCTGGAGGATAGTTGGATGGCCAGGAAGGACTGTAGATGACTCCCCGTCTCTCTGTGTGCTGTTCCAGCTCTCCACTGCAAGCAGCTGTTAATAAGAGGAGAAAAATAATATTGTTAATGCTTTGCCTAATCAACAATTCATATCAGCTTCAAGAGCTTTCATCAGTTTCTGGAGACTGCAGACATATGAGAGTCCAAAGTTTTATCCTCTTACTGCTTTTTCCCTGCCCTGCTTTTTAATTAAGACACACCAAGTGCAGGTAAGCATAACCTGAATTTCAATGCAGGACCAATCAATAATCTTGTATGAATCTACCACAGGCTACAATCAATATTACTGCACGGATCTGCCAAGAGGATGTAATACAGAAATCCTTCTTACCAGCTTCCCAAAGCCCAGGTAGGTCACCCAGCAAGGGAAGAACATTCATATTAACTGCAAAGTAACTAGCAGCTCGTTTTGTTGTGACATGCTCCTGGACATGCTGTTTATTCCCTTAACCACATGAAGAGTTTGTAAGGGTTAAAAAAACACTACCACCCACCATATCCCCACTCCTCCCACGGAAAAGTAAACTGCAGACCAATGTTAAATGTTTTCACTGAACATTACTAAAGTACTCTAAATTCCTTCTGAACCCACAGAGATGGGAAAAAATTTCAAGACAGGGAAAGGAGCAAACAAGGCCAAATAAAGCTCAGCATTTTCAAAGCACATTTAGTTCTTCCCATGGAAAAGAGCAGGCTATATAAAACACTTATAATCGTAATTAAGCAATTCAAAAATGAAAATTAAATGTTCTGAGGACAAGTTGAAAAGCTGTTCTGATAAGAAAACATACTCCAAACAGACTACAAGAGGGAAAATTCTCTGCAATGCAATAGCTATTCTGAACACTCTCCAAAAATACTATTTAAACTATTTTTAAAACACATTACTATCTAGAGCATGACTTGTGGACTGCAGCTGAATATTTCAGTTTTGGAAAGAAGCTTACATTCTTGTAGCTGAAAAATGTAGGAAGGGGAAAATAAAGGTTGCCTATACCTTGTCACCTCATATATATACACATCCAAATACACTGCATAATAAATGAGAGATTTACAGTATTGCTTGAAATCCAGCCACAAAAATACACCACTTTCAATTCCCAGCTGGGATCAGATTTAGCTGCACTGGAGGGAGGGAAGGAAGGAGTACCAGCAAAGCTACTTGGCTGCAGTCAGGTCAGGTGGCAAGGCTGCCTGCAGAGCTCCTGCTTGAGGCTGGGCTGCAGCACATCCCTCCAGAAAACCCAGGCCTGGCACTATTCTGTGTGTTCACAGTAAGCACTTTTGAAGTGAGAGCCACAGGAATACAAAAAGCATCAGGTGAGTAACTTGCCTGAGGCAAAACATAAAAATGCTATTATTTTTACTCTCCAGGTGGAACATTCCACTGAAATACAAGTATATAACTCCTACTAGTTTCAAAAGCCACAAAAACATACAGAATACATAAATAAATGAAAACATTTATCTCCAAACAAATATTTTGCAGTAGTGAAGTCACAAGAACAAGAATTTTGTTATCACATTTCTAAAACCAGAGCAGCTCCATGCCAGATGCTGGCAAATACTGAGATGCAGTTGCAATTACAGAAACATAAAAGCAAATGTAAGATCCACAGGACTTTTCAACTGCAGTTCTCAGTTTCTTTAGGTCTATAATTGTGTTTCTCCACATACTCGTTACTGCATCAACATATCACAGAAGCAGAAGAGGACCAAGAGGTAGCAAACACATGAAGAAGCTGGAAAGGCTGCATCTCCTAACTGCCAGGTTAATAACACTTCAAAATGGGAAGGAAACAAATCCACAAAGTGAAAGAACAAATATAAGCAGACAGCACTATCGAGAAGCTTCCAGTAACAGCAAATATTTCTGCTGCCCTTGTATCATATCAAGGGATTAATATCCCTTATTCATAGCACTTGCAATAAAACAGAGTTAAAATTACACAAAACTTATTTCGTTTCCATTCTGAGGAAGTCCCACTGACAGGCTGATGGCTCTGCATGAGCACTTCCATTCACACATCCATCAGTGTAGTTAGGGAAGCTATTATTCTCCCAAAGACTTGTTTCTCAGTTTTAGGGAGTAATTACAAAGACTCTGAGCAATAGTTACTTTAGTATCCCAGCTTTTTTCAAGTATTATCACTACATATTTTTCTTTTAGAATAACATCGTTTCCTTATGTAGAGGATCTGCTGTAACATCACAGTTCAGGTCTTCAGTGAGAAATGCTTTTTCTTACTAACACTGCACATCTGATATAAATGTGAGGCAAGAAAAACACAAGTGACAAAATAAACAGATTTTTCCTTTCAACAGAAGAACTGTAGCTGTGCAAATCTAAGGACATAGCGAGGAAGGGGCTGCACTGACACTATATGCCATTTTTGGCAGTTCATCTGACAATGGCTATTGCTGCCAATTCTTTACTACGGCCTTATCCTCTCTGACACATACCAAGCTTTTCAGACTTGTCCTACTGAAAATCAAAAGGACAATTGCTTGGCTCTTGCAAAGGGTCCTGATTTGAACAGACCACAAATCTGAATTAATATCTGTTTTGGTTTAAGATGATTTAAAGGAGAAGCCTCTGGGTCTAGCTATCTCCTTCAGGGGTCTAAATAAGTAATGAATATAAGTAGATTAAGTGAAAAAAATAACCCTTTACTAAAAAGCAGAATAGCAACAGTCAGAAACTGTGGATGTGACAGTTTAGTCAGAGAGAGAGAAACAGACAACTTTCCCAGGCATCGTCCTGGGGAAGTTGTGGGAAGCTCAAAGAAAAGAATTAAAACAATTCTTTTCTCAAATCTGTACCCCTGGTATTTGTGACCATGTGGAATGTTGTACGTGATGTTTATGGACAAAAAGGTTGGTTCCTAATTAAACCAACTGTGTGAGGGGTGTTGTTTGAGAAAAAGAAGGTGTTGTTCCTAATTAAACCAACTGTGTGAAGGGTGTTGTTTGAAAACCAGTCAGGTTTTGGGGGAATGATCCTGCCTATAAATATCTGAAGTTCCTAATAAAGTTTCACTTCATGCCTCCTGTGTTTTAGCGTCAATGTCATTGTTTCTCACCGTTCATAATCCAACGACGACAAGAAACAACGGCAAATAACGACTAAATACAAAACTGCTCAACCCTGTGGACTGCCCAAAACAAAAAAAGACCCCAAACAAAAATTGCCGGGCAGAGCCCCCAAGGCGGTGCATGGATTTCGAGCATGCGGGTCAAAGGACAAAGGGGGAAATGGTGTCAGTCTTTTCTCCACCACCCCACTCCGTTCTCCTGTCTCTCCCTTGGCTTATCTGCTGTCGGCTGGAGCCCTGCTGAAGTTCTGTGATCCAGGGGCTGCCAGCTCACGGAGGGCACTTGACTCGCTGGAGGCAGGGGCAGTGGGAGGGCGGCCGGGCAGGAGGCTCTCGGCTGGGAGCGGCTGGAACCGGAGCGGTCGGCAGCGCCCTTCTCTCCCGCTGTCCGCGGCTCCCGAAACCGCGGGGAGGGGACAGACCCACACTAGGGCTGAAATGGCTGATCGCTGCTGCTTCCTCTCGAACGGCCGGAGGAGGAGACACCGAGCCTGGGGCTGGAAACGGCCTCGCTGCAGCTTCCCTTATCTCCGAGCCTGCCACCACGAGGGGCAGAGAGGCTGCTCGGGCAGCTTGTGAACGACCCGCGCCAAAGCAAACTCACACACACCGCTCACGGATACACACACCGCTCACAGACACAGAAACTCACACACACCGCTCACAGACACACACACCGCTCACAGACACAGAAACTCACACACACCGCTCACAGACACAGAAACTCACAGAAACTCACACACACCGCTCACAGACACAGAAACTCACACACACCGCTCACAGACACAGAAACTCACACACACCGCTCACAGACACACACACCGCTCACAGACACAGAAACTCACACACACCGCTCACAGACACAGAAACTCACACACACCGCTCACAGACACAGAAACTCACACACACCGCTCACAGACACAGAAACTCACACACACCGCTCACAGACACAGAACTGCTCACACACACACTGCTCACAGACACAGAAACTCACGCACACCTCTCAGAAACTCGCACACACCACACTCACAGACACACAAACTTGCACACAGCACTCACACACACAAACACGCATACAGCACTCACAGACACAAACTCACACCACACTCACAGACACACGCACTGCTCATTGACACACAAACTAGCACACACCACTCACAGACACACACACCACACGACACACAAACTCACACCACACTCACAGACACACAAATTCACAGGCACACACACACACACCACTCACATGCACACAAACTAGCACACATCACTCACACACACATCACTCACACACACAAACTCACAGACACACCACTCCTGGCCAGGAAACCTCTGAGATACAGGAACAAATTTTGGGCACACATGATTACTGTCATTATGAATGACACCAAGACAGTATTGCCAAAACTTAATTACACTGTTTTAACTGTATGTCCACAGTCCCTAAACGTGTTGGAGCAAACTGGGGACACACACATACACCCCTCCCAAAACTACTGTAGTGCTTACCCGAACCTCACTTAATTGCCTGGTGTTTTTGATGCCTCTTTTGCCACCAACGCTCATTACTATAGGCTTTGCAAACATCAATCGACCTCCTCCCTAAAGCAGTCGCCTGCCCCTCCACTCCTTCTGCACTGACGGCTGCAAGGAAGGAAAGGTCAAGTACCCAGCACAGCTTTCAGCAGCTCTTTTTTCACACACACAAATCTTGAAAGAAATACCTTTACTAAACACAGCCTTCAGTGCTGACAACAAAATGGTAAAACTACACAAGGGCAGAATTTTATACTGTTGGGGCTTCATTATTAATAAAAGGGTCCCAATTCCCTCCTCAGCTCCTGGCCATGAAGTCTGCAAAATCACACACATGCCTAAGTATTGTGTTAATAAGTACTTAAGGCTTCAGCATGACACTGTGATTCCTTAAGGAAAACAAACAAAAGCCTGTTCAAATTGCCAAAACATCTAAAGGAAAGGGAAGTTCCTAAATAGAAAGGCACCGTCCTGGATTCTGAAGACCTTATCATCAGTTACAACACAAAAGAATAGTGATAACACTTTTTCAACAATTCGGTGTCTTTCCACAGCCTTTCTGCACAAACCTAGAAGTGAAACCCAATTCACTAAAAACTCCCAACTGCTTAAATTTCCCACATTTAGCATTACTGAAGAAACATAAAAATACCAATTCCTGAATTGTCCAACCAACGCACCAAAAATCTTACTAAGATTGTGCTTTTAAAGAAAAGATAAATTATGAAAACAGACAATAATTAATCTTCCACAGTTAAAAAAAGCCCTAAACAACAACAAAAACTAAAAAAGCAAAGAAAAAGGAAACTCCAAACTTTAAACAGATGCCAGAAGAGATTTGAGTTCAGAGAGTTTCTGTCAAGAGGGCATAAATCTTAATGAGGCTTTCTGTAACAATCAAATGGATTTCTTCTACTGTAAACAGCAGTAGATTCCCTCTGCCAGTTAATTATGCCACAAATACATGGAATGACATTTCCAAAACTTTTACATTAATAATAATACTCTTATTTTTGCAAGAGTAACTGTAACAAAACATACATTAAGCTTCACCAAAGGACAGAGCTAGGGTACTATGCTGTGCTGGAATACATTTTCAGACAATCCCAGACAAAAATAAATCCTGCAGCTTCACATTCTTCTGCACCAGTCACAAGGAGCACATCCCAACCATCTGCTCCAAGATAAAAGATGTTTTGCACTTGCTACAAGGAACCTCCTCTCAAACCCAAATGCTTGGCAATACACATTTCCTCAAGTAGCTCTCTCAGTGTCAGCAGGAAACTCTCCCCAAGTTCTCACAACACTCCCTCAAGGAGGGCTTGCACACATGGTTTAATGCAGATCCCTTATGCCTGTGGGAAAATAAGACTTCAGGCTCCCCTTTGCTTTGCCCAGTCTCCTGCTGGCTTCTTCTGCCCCTGATCAGAGCCAGTGAAGGCAGAGTCCAAGGGTTCCACCTACAGATGTGACAAAATCTGATCTCACCTGCTCCATCAACAGGCCCACCTGGCCTTGTGTGAGCACAGGTAAGAGAAGCTACACATGGATGGATCCCTCTGTTGCAATGACCTTTGATGATCATTTTCATCCCAACTCCAGTTATACCATCAGGAGACAAGGTAACTCAAAACTGTATAAAGACAAGAAAACATGGAGGCTACATTGCTCTGAGGTTTTCAGCATGCTTTCAGAATAAATGCCAGGTGTTACAACTCTATTTCTAGTGAAAAAAAAAGTGTTAAAAAGCAACAGAGCCAACTGGAAGAAGTTCTATGTATTTTAGGCTGGGGCAGTATCACCAGTCTAAGTAAGGAACTGTGTAATTACTTAATTTACATTCTGTAAACTCATGCATCATACACCAAACAGATGCCAAACTCCATCAAAAGCTAAAGAACCATCCAGGCAGAACATACTAGGACATAAATGACACTCTGTACTTTTTCCAGTGAAAGAATGGAAAATACTGTCTTGCAAACAATACGTGCTGCATGGTTTGTCCACACTTCCTCTAAGCTTAATTTAAACAGGTTACCTAATCATAAATTACTACCTTCTCCTGATTTAAACCTTCTCTCAACCCCCAACTTTGACTTCAACACTCAAGCTCCCACACTGTTCAATCTACTGTCCTAGAATTATTTTTGAGTTATTTTTCTGTTTTCCAATATCCTTTCCTTCCATCTCCCTTATTTGCCATTTTCAGTTTTAATTGAAGTTGCAGCCTCTTTGGGAATAAAGTACATCTACACGTATGATGGTGGATTTACAGTCACAAGAAAGTTATTATCACTAAGAAGACCCTGCCTGCAATATTCCCATAATGCCAGTAAGTCACAGCACTGCTAGAGAGAAGGAAATTGCACCAAGTGCTGCGATTCTGGTTAGATTTCCACACTGACATTCATAAGACATTTTTAATATTCTTGTTTTAGCTTCTTCAGGAATGAGCCACTCTCTCTGACTTGGTACTCCAATACCCAGCACTACTGTGACCTTAGCCTCAAGCTCACAATTGTTATCTATCACTGACAATGATGCAGTCTGTAATCCTGTTGTGGTTTAAGCCCAACTGGAAAATAAACCCCACGCAGCCACTCCTGTCCCTCAACCCCCAGGTGAGAGATGAAATGCAGATCAGGGCTGAGATAACAATTTACTGTTACTGGAACAATTGCCAATTTAACAGCAACCAGATGAGAAAACAATCAGTGACAGTGACACCACCAGTGATAGCAGTGTGTGACAGAGGGCGATGGCCAAAGCACTCGGAGCCTGACAGGGACAGGACCAGGAGTGACCAGAACACAGAGACAGGGACAGGAATGACTGGACCACAGGGACAGGGACAGGGCCAGGAGTGACCAGAACACAGGGACAGGGACAGGAGTGACCAGAACACAGGGACAGGAATGACTGGACCACAGGGACAGGAACAGGGCCAGGAGTGACCAGAACACAGGGACAGGGACAGGAATGACTGGACCACTGGGACAGGGACAGGGCCAGGAGTGACCAGAACACAGGGACAGGGACAGCGCCAGGAGTGACCAGAACACAGGGACAGGGCCAGGAATGACTGGACCACTGGGACAGGGACAGGGCCAGGAGTGACCAAAACACAGGGACAGGGCCAGGAGTGACCAGAACACAGGGCTGGGGCCAGGAGTGACCGGAATGGCAGTGCAGCCTCCACATGGGACCTTGGCTTTGTCCCCCTGCCGGGCACACACAGGGACAGCCCTGGCACAGGGACAGCAATCCTGGCCTTGGGGACAGCGGGACAAAGCCCAGGAAGAGTTCAAAGTCCTAAACTTCCTAAGATGTCATTGTTAGTCTGTCTTAAGCAAATGTCACTTAAAAAGTCACTCCTTCATTAGAACATCTCTCTGCATGGGGAAGAAACAGCAATAGCTCAAATAAACAGTAAACAGAGGTAAGAAGTATGTCTTACCTAATGAGGTAACAGCACTTTCTATTTTCCCAGTCAGGAAGAGATTCACTGTGTAAAGACAGAAAAACAACGTTCAGACAAATTCTAGCAGTACAGGGCGGCAGTCAGTAGTTAACCATTCCTAGGTGTTTGCTGGGGTGTTAGCACAAATGCATTGCAGTTTCCCAACAAGAACTTTGCTTATCTGCACAGGCAAGTCGTGTAATCAGCTATTATCCTTCACTGTAGCTAAAACAAGTCAATACACAATGGAAGTTTAGTATCTCTGGAACAGTCAGCAAAAGAAACAACTGCCAATCTATTTTAAATTATCTTCCACAGGATTAATTTTAATTGCAGAACACAGAAGAACAATCACACTAAAATGCGATTATTATCCTTAAATACTTCTCTGAATAAAGCAAAGTTTGCTCCCCCCAGGTAAATGTCACCTTGAAAATCAGCTGCTAAAGCTAACATGATTGCCTTGACTAAGCAAAAGCAATGAAGTTTTCAACAAGGTCCACTAATACAATCAAAACAGGATGAGGCAGTACTTGCAATACATATCTGACTTGCAAATTAAGTTCCAAAGACTCTTCACTTTCTCAAGTCTCCTCTCACAGTGTATACCATTAAAGTGATCTGGAAAGGGTAGTTATTGCCAAAGAAAATTTGTCCTGTGTCATTGTTGCTCCAGAAGACAGCATTAACATGTAGCTCCCTATTAGCTTCCCCAAACATTCTTTAAAAATTACAGCGTGTCCCACTGACTGCTCTGATTTCAACAGTAATCTGTAATCTACAAAAATAGCCTATTAGCAAAATGACAAATGCTTAAAAAAATTAGAAAGGTTTAAAATGTTACCAAAAACTTAATTTACAACATCCCAGCCCAAGCACTCACTTGGCTTTATTTTGCATATGTTAAGTCCTAAATCTTTTAATTGGTAATCTCTTGGCAAGAATTTAGTTCAAAACATCATTTAAAAAATCAACAATAGGAGAAGAGAGGAAGAGAAACCGTCCCTGTTCCCAACGGTCACTTAGGAAGCAGCTGACAATTAACACTATTTATGGCTCAGAGTGTGGGCCCCCATTGTCTTCTACACTGTCTAAACACATCCCAAAACAATGACCCTTGCCCTGACTACCTTCTGTTATAACTTAAACCAGCACAAGAGGTATAAAAAGTACTAAAGGAGTGGAAATAAAAAACAATCCCTCAGCTTCCCAATTCAGGCCCAGTCTTATTTTTCAGTCACCACACTGCAGCAGCCCAGGTGCCTACAGCTGTCCTTCTATGGCTTATATCTGCTATCCAGTTTGGATTTTCTCCTTTTGGGAGGAATGCTACAGACCTCAGGCTGAGGCCAGGCCCTGCAAAACAGAGAGAAAGACTGCTCCTGGGTCACTCATCACAGAGAGTGACTTCCCCCTCCTTCTAACCAGCCTTGGGACTGAGCTTTTAGGAATACACAAAACAAGGAGGGCAACTAAATGGCAGTGTGAGTAATGCTACAGGAGAAACTCACCTGAGCCATAGACTTGTGTTAATAAGCATTATTATGATGTTCAAAGGACCCTAACAACACTGGTTTTATTACATAATTAGCTAACATCTGTAACATTTGTTATGTGACAATAACAACGTGCCATGTAATTATTTCTTCTTTCTGTTAGGTGAGTAAGAGTACCTAGGAGCAAAACCACTATCCTGTACCAGGAAACAACACAGCCCTGTTAACTCTGGCAAACAGCACATCCGTTAGTGACAAACTCAGGATCACACCAGTAACAGCAACACAACATTTCCTCATCCAGGACTGAAGTGCCACTATTTCTGTAACCATAGTAATATCGTCCTAAAGACTGAGATGAAATTAATCCATGATTATGTCACAAATTTATATTCATGAGAAGTAGAATACTTGGTTTTGCTCTAAAGAAAGTACATGAATATACTCTGCATAACTAGTATCAGCACAACTGAATCAGGGTTTGAAGATACAATGTATGGAAGAGTCTGGGTCGGTACTACCACTGTAATCTTTCTTTGTGTTTCCTACCTGAACACTCCCAACAGCCCTAAGAGGAACAAGCTCTGAAGCAAAGGTTTCCTCACATGGCTTAAAAGAGGCCCCTACTCCCTTTAAATGGAAATAAGTAGGATAAAGACAAGGGGCATAATAGAGTGGAATTAGCCAACTCAGAGCTGCATTACTGAGGACAGTTAAACAGAGAGCCCTAGCTTATTAACACAAATGAAGCTATGGGCAGCCTTGCACACCACACCTGGCAGATACCTAAGAAAGAGAACCCCCAAAAATACTCATTTATCTCTGAAGAAAACTTTTATTGGCTGCACTTGCAAGTTCTTCACTCTCATTTTCAAACCCTTTTATACCAAGAAGTCAGCAAAAATAGCTCTTTAAAATAAAATCTAAGTCACCAGATATTTTCCCAAGCAACTGAATAAGCTTACAGTTTCCAATACCCATTTTGCTCACTCAAGACCATCAAATCAAACCACAAGAGCACTGTTAAACCAGCACCCAGCTCTCAAAACTGGCAGAGGCCCATAAGAATGAACAGCATTCCCTCCTGATCTTCTTGTTTCTTGTCAAAATAAAAACAGGTAGGAGACTCAAGTATTAGAAAGTTTCCTAGATGCCCTTTTTCTTAACTGTTGAGCAGTTATGGGAAAGGCAGAAAAAATCCCTGAAGTGGTTCAGTAGGCTTGAACTCCATGCAGGAAGTTTACTGTGCCATTCATCTGGATTGCTAAATAATTCTCAGGGTGAGGTTTTTAGTTTGGAAAGTGGCTGTTTGGATCAAAAGGGAAATTTACATCTTGGCACCTCCAAACCAAAGGACAGCTACCAGGCTTTCCCCACCGCCAGAAGGGTGGGGAAAGCCACCCTTCTGGGAAAGGGGAAAGAATCAGTTTCACTGATTCCTTCTTATTTGATAACTTTCTATGTCCTCCAGAATTTCTCAAGAACGATAAACAAAATGGCTTCACAAAAGAACAGTTGAAACAAACCCAATTCCAGCCTTTGGAGCAGCAGTTTACAGATGAGGTCACACAGCAATGGTCAGTGGCAGTGCATTGATACAGACACCAAACACCCACACACAGGCCATGGGAAAACAAGGGAAGGATGGGATGGCAGGAAGCAAGAACCAAAAACAAGGATGAAAGGAAAGGACAGACAAGCAGGAAGTAAAACACAAAAATAGTTAAGGTAGCAGCATTAAGTTCTTATGTGTTCACTGAAGCAAAATACCTTACAAGCTTCCCACCTCTCATGTTTCTCAACTTCCACTACTGTCAGTTGTGCAAGGAATAGGAATAAAACATTCCAGCTGAAAAGAAGAGCCAGACAGTGAAATTCTAGAAGTCATAGAAAGCAGAAATCTACTAAACTTTCAGCCTGACATCACCCACACCTAAACACAAGAAGTGTTCTCACTTCAGCTTTGGAGTTTACATAACCTTTTATTATCTCATTGGTCATTTTAACAATAACCATGCTATTTATGTCAACTAATAACAGGTTTAACAAAGGTCTGACTGGGCCACAAAAAAAAAAAAAAAAAAAATCCAAACAAAATTTTAAGTAACCCAAAACACAATAAAACCCCAGAAAAACAATAAGAAATTCAGAGATACAGGGAAAATATGTATCTTTCTGTAACTTTAAATAAGCAATGCAGCAGACATAATGCTCATGCTGTGCACATCTCTGAAATCCTGTTAAGACTCTGCAAAAAAGAAGAGTTGTAGGACCTGGATGTTCAAACTGTTTTGTAGTTTAGCTAGCTTTTTACATTGTACTTCCATTAATTAAAATAGATACATTTGAAATAACCACAGCAACCTTTAAACTTCAACTTCCTACATTTTTCTAGGTAAGCACTGATGTTAAGGAAGCACTTTTACAAAAACAAGCAGGCTGGTTTACAGAACAAGCAGTCTGGCCACAAGATATCTCTTTCTGATCGTTTGCACAACGAATAGTAACTGTCACTCAGGATTATTAAAAATTAACTCTAATCCACTTCATTAGCAAAGAGATGTGGGTTAAAGCATCCTGGATGAAGGAGCTGTGACAGTTTACCAAGTGAGTGCCTGGAGGGCTCAGCACAGCGCTGCTCAGCTGCTCCTGACTGCGCTGCCCCACCAGGATCCCCTGGCAGAGCGGAGCACTCAGCTCTAGCAGCTCCTAACTTCACGTGTCCCTGTGAAACACGCGGGGCCTGTCGCTCGCTCCTTCCAGTCACAGCCAGGCGCCAGCGCTTCTGCCGAACAAAAACCATCCCCTGACTGAACGGGCTGACAGACTGGAAAGCAGTAATACGCTTCATCACGTTGCCATAAATTAACACCTGCTGAGAAGCAGAGCGGAAAGCAACAGCTTCAAGCAGAAGGGAGGGAAAAGAGCAGAATATGGCAGAGACACGGAGGGAGAGGAAATGTTTCTTCCCGTTGCCACTCAAGAGAAGGGCCGGGCAGTCCCTGACCGAGCCCGCACCGCACTCCGCACAAGCTCACAACCCACGAAGAACCGCTGATGCCTCCTAAACTTTTTTTTTTTTTTTTCCCAGAGCTGTGCGAGGTTATGGCAGCGCTTCCAGAGCCAAGGGCAAGGCGATGGGCTCCGCTGGATCCGGCAGCGCTCTGCACGGCCCCACACCGCCGGGCAGCGGCCGGGCACGGCAGCCCGAGCGGTGCCGGAGAGAGCCGTGGCCGCGCCGGCCCTCGGTCCGTTCGGAAGCGGGGTGACGGGAGGGGGCTCCGCCAGCACGATTCGGTGCGGTGCAGCCTCGTCCCATCCCGCGTCCCCCGCCCACGGTCACTTCCCGCAGGGGAGGAGGGGGCCCGGCAGTCCCCAGAGCCGGTGCCCGCCGTGCCCGGACGTGCCCCGCCGCCAGGGAGCGGCCGGGCCGCACTCACCCAGGCAGATGGCAGTGAGCGGCGCCAGCGCGCCCTGACGGAGCTGCGCGGCCGCTGCCTTCTCCATGGCGGGTCGCTGTCGCCTGCCCTTCAGCGCGGGGGGAACCGTGGCGGCTCCGCACCCGCCGAGCCGCTACGCCGAGCCGCAGGAGTCGTCGGCGGCGCCGCCGGCCCGCGGTGCCCCCGCCCGCCGGGGAGCCGGGAGTGGAGCGGGCGCCCGGCGCGGCGGCGGCCCCATGGCCGGCCCGCGCTGCCGCTCCGGGGCAGGTGGCAGAAAACAGACCGCAGCGCCGCCGCCGCCGCTGCCCCACGTGACAGGCCCGCCGAGCGGCTGCGGCGGCCGGGCCAGACAGCGAGGGGAGCGCAGCGCCGCCCCGCTCCGCTCCGCGCACACCTGAGGGGCCGCCGCCAGCGGCCGGGCGGCGCGGGCGGAGAGCGGCCGGGGGCGGAAGGGACGGCGAGGGCCGAGCCCGCCCGCGCAGCGCCGGCCGCCGCGCTTCCTGTCAGGCACGGCTCTCCCCGCTCCCGCCTCGCCCCTGCGCCCGCGGCCATGGTGCAGGCAGCCCGCGGGCCGGGCCGGGCCCAGCGCTGCGCCCCGCGGGGCCGCGGGCCCATGCCGGGAGGCCGCGCCCAGTGCCGCCGCCGCCGGCCCCCCAGCCGGGAGCCGCCTGGCCCAGCGGCTCACCCGGATGCCTTTTCCCGGCAGTTTCCTCCGGAGCTACGCTGAGTTGGCTCCGCGGCAGCTCCCGAGAGTGAACGCTGTGATCGGTGATGGGCGCATGGAGAAAAGCCTTCTCGGGAGCCCGGCTGTCCTTGGAGCTCACCGTGCCTTCAGCCGTACCGGGTGCTGGGACCCAACCCGAACCCTTCCAGGCCCTGCCGACCGTGGAACAAGTCATCTGTCATCACACAGGTAATGTTTCCACAGCACAGGCAGCCAATTCGGATTACTATAAACGACGTACTAACCCATCCTCTCCCACTGAAAATGGACAAGGCTTAATGTGTTTACAAGCAGCAAGACGACAGAAGTTAACTGGGAACTTCATGAGGAGAATTGCAAAACAGTGCAAGGGGACAGGTACCCCTGCCCAGGTTGCTGTGACAGCTACAGTGAACCAGCTGTACCTGTATGTACCTGTATGTATGTTCACATAAACGTGTTTGCTAAGCTTTTCCTTGTTTTCCCATTTGCAGATGCTCACATATTGCCCCTGAGAACCAGTACCAGTGCTTTAGGCCTTTTTATTTCAGCAATATAAAGTGTGGCTACAGTAGTGCATCGGGTTGAGATCCTTACCATTGCTGAGCTACAGACCTGTGCCTTACCTTTTCCTTATCAACTCCTTTCTTGGAATTGTTGGATTTGTAATTTGCATTTGCTATTACTCTGGCTCTTAATGAATGCCTAATGGATGATTGGCCTGAGGATCAACAGTATCATGTCGGGTGTACCTGCAAGGAAAGAAATGGATGTCATAATAAATATTTCTGCTGGGCTAAAGACGCACAAATCGTAAGTGGGTCAGTACAAACAAAGTTTACCTGTAGGTGAGAAGGCCCCACACTCAGCATAGCAGTATCTGTCTGTTCTGCAGACACGGCCTATTTCACATGTGTCTGTGCAATTTTACACAGCATAATAAATCACACATTTCTTTCACATCTAAATTCTTTGTAATCTAACCAGACAATTCTTAAACCTTTAATGGACCCATGATTGTAAAATCATTTCTTCTGGGTTTTTGAGCAGTAATCCTCAAATTATGGGTCTGTAAAAGCAATAATGGAACGTTTCATAAAAGAATTTTTCCTTGGTGAGTCTATTATTGTAATTCAAACAACACATACAGTCACTTCTACATCTTGCATTAACCCTTTTTATGATAATTATGAGTAAATTATATCTCTCATTTCCATTAAATGACACCCTTGCATCTCACCAAAACAGTACACTGTATAAGACTGAAACCAAAATGATGGAGGCAAACTCCTTTTTTAACAGATTGTGTCGATGCCACTAACTTGTTAAGATAAAATCCACTCTGTTTAGAGTTATACTTTGATGTTTACATAGGACTAATTTAAAATTTTGAGACCTGTCACACACTTTAAGGTTCACATAAATATATGTATATCTTAGAAAACTTATATATGAAGGTACATATGTGTATGCTCCAGCATCTGCTGGCCTAGGGGAATTAATTATCACATCACAACATCCACCTTGTAAACACAACCAGCAGAACCCATCCTAGGTGCTCTACTTCAGGGTGATTTGCAGATTATTTTAAAATCCCTTTAAAAGAGTTGTGCCAAAATGAATCATTGCTCAAGCCACATGTCAAGCCTTCATATCCCATTTCAAAACATGATACCGAGATGGCTCTAGGAGCAGATGTTATACATTATGCATGCTGGAGCATCATTTTAATGCTTTTGACAGAACTGGATCACAAAGAAGTCATGTAACACCACTAAAATAAAGTTTTAATAAAGGTTTACTGAGTGTAATCAAAAGATATTACAATTTTTCAAAATATGCAGTAGAAAAATGGACATATAGAATAATAAAAAGATTATGGATTCTATCAATGTTAGTACTAAAAACGTGAAAATAACTTGGAGCCTAGCCTATCCATGTGTGTAATACCTGTCTTATGCTGATTACATGTCATTTTATTACTTTATTCACATCAGTTCCCCCTGTATCTAGTTTTTGTAACTAGTAAAAGCTTATGCTTCTTTTATAAGCATCTCTATCTGTGGATTAATTTGGTTGATATTTCTTTAAACTAAGGCTATAATTTTACCAGTTCCACAAGTAATTTATATGCATTTATCTCCTTTTCAGCATCAGTTTCAATGCATGTACAGATTTGTGCAGATCAGCAAGACTGTGATCCCATAATAATCACCACTATTCTCTTCTGACAGCTGGCATTAAAGAAAAGTTGGGTAGAAAACATTAGGTGTGGTGAGAAATTATTTGTCTCAGCCTCACACTGTTCATCTCTGGGTTTATTGCATCACTGCACAACACTCTCTAGCTGCATTTAATAAGGTTTACATTTAGTGACAACGGCGCTCTCCCCAAAAGAGAAGGAAATTCTCAAGGGTACTTTGCTGCACCAACTTTAACACTATTTCTGCTTTGATCCATTATAGATCATTACTAAACTTCACAGTGATCTGTTTTCCTTCCTCTTCTCTTGGAATTTGTAATTCATGAATTCTGTGTAGAGCTGAAAAAGCCCTGTTATAATTCACATTCATTTTATGAAATGTGATGGGAATAAATATGAGCAATTTGGTATCACAGGAAGGCAAATACAAATTGTTTGATGGAGAATTAGTGTAAGAACATCACCAATGTATAGGCATTTTTCCAAAGAGAGTGCAAAGCTGTGATATTCTTCTATGACACTCTGTACATTCTGTGAAATTCTGAGCTTGTATCAAGCAGACCAGATTATGAGCAGCAATTACATTAGGGTAATTGCTTGAAAAACAAAATAAAATTATTCTCTCTTGAAAGGGTTCATTTGTCTTTGTAACTACTATCAAGGCAGCATTAATTGCATATTAGGGTTTTTTTATACTTGTAACTTAGCTCTCTTAACAAAACTGAAGGTCCACACAACCTCTCCATTAAGTAAATTATGTCTCATTTGTGTTTAATTGTATTACTAAGATCAGATTTTTGAAACATGCAGCATAATTACAGAGGAGGATTAGAATTGTCTGTGTTTCAAATACTTACAGAAATAATTAGAGGAAGTTTGTCAGGGTTCCTTAACAAATTTTTTAAGCTGCACTTTATCAATAATCTCCACTGGACAACAAGTCATTCCCGACACCTGAAAGAAAAAGCCAGGCCACACCAGCACTCTTTTATTTCTCTGTTCTTTGTGGCTTTAAATATTTTCAGTGTGATAGGGTTTTTAAAGTAAGTTGCTGCCTTTTGTCAGGAATTGTGCCAGCTGTTTCAGGAGGCTGCCATCCATCACAGGCCAGCACACCACACTCATTCCCTGCAGCACTCTCAGCCCTGTGCCCTGGAATCTTCTGAGCTCCTGCCCAGTACCCTGCACAGCACAGGCATTCTGCAGGTGTCACAAGGACAGGGAGCTCCTACACAGGGATTTCACTTGTGATGCCACACTGAAAGGCTCTTTCAACATCACACCACATCTCCCACCTCCCTGCTGACTTTGTCTTTTAATAGCTGGATCTGGATTGATTTAAACTGTGATCATGCTGGGGTTTATTATCTACTCAGTAGGAAAGCACTGCAAGACAATAGTGAGACCTCATATCAACTAAGATGCTAAACTGATTTCTCTCTTCTGCCAGTTCCTTCATATCTACTGATGAGATTAGTTTGGATGATTTAGTTTAGTTTATGATAAATCATTTTGTGCTTTGGTTATATTAGGGGCTTACTCTCTCTGGTAGCTGGAGTCTTAAAGGATTTACTGTTTTCCTTGACATACAAAATGTTTAGTAAATGAGGGCTAAAGTAACTCAAGAAGTCTCTTCTGCTTGTAAATGATAGAAGAGCAGTACCAAAATAAGGCTGAATCACATTTTAGGTGAATTAATGTGTTTTCAGATTCCCCTTTACCTGCAAAATTCACAGAAATAACAGGTTCAGCGGGGCCTGAGGTTGCCTTTATTACTTTATTTCTTTTCTACAGAAGGAAATGGAACAAGCTATCAATACATTCTTAGCCAACATATACTAGCTGCATGAGTTACTAGACTTATTTTAGACTTTAAGTAGGAGATCAAACAGATTGGAATTAGAACCATGAAAGCTCCTCTTAACTCACAGAATGAATGCACATTAAAGCTATCTCCTAGGGAGAGAACAAATATCTTTGCTCAGAATAAATGTTGTTATCAGAGCAGATGAAAATAGCCACCTGAGGTTGCTCAGCAATGTGCTCCCAGCCTCCAGTTCTGTTAAAACTAAAGAAAAAAAATTAGAAATTAATTAAAGTGTTACATACAATCAGGCTTATCTAAAATGGAGCATGTACAGAAAAGCAAAACATATAATTAGGACTGAACAGACACTTCAGATCAGTTCAGTGACTGGATTTTGTACTGTGGAGAAGGGTTGTAAACTACTGCAGTGCAGATGCAGAGGCTGCTGAGCAGCTCCCCTGTCACAGCACCCTGTAGTATTCCCCCTACCAGCCCAGAAAATGCCCTCTGGTGTAATGTTACCCATTAGCTGGGAACACCAATAATTTTTAGACCTGTCTTCCACCCATTCTTACAGCTGGGACACTTGTGCAAAGAGTTACAAGTTAGTCAGAGCATGCTGTTCAGCAAGCTGCTGTCTGAGGAGTGGTGCAGCAAGAAACTCAGAGCTGGTGCTCTGCCATTTCACCAAGCTCTGGGTTTAACAATCACAGCAAAACTGACAGAACAGTTCTGAACCAGACTACAAGCACTGCAGCAATTCCACTGTAAACTGAACAATAGCTGCAGTCTATACCACACAGTGTACTTATTTCAGACTGCCATTTTACTCTCACCCAGTTACCAGTTCAACAGGAAAGGCACAATAGAGGGAATGATAACCAGGCTTCTCCTGTTTCATCAACAATTAAATACTTTTTTTATTTCCTACTGCTTGTGTTACCAATAACTAAAATTTAGTGTCTCTGGCTAGTCTTCATCAAAATTTGGCCCAGATACTTCTTAAAGGTTTTATTTGGGCCTAGAAAATGCAATTTGTGTTTCAGCTGTCTCAGCGGTTGTCACTAAGTGTAGAGGGTGATCTTGTCCCCCAATGAGTTGCAGCTGGGTCAGTTGCTGAAGATTGGAGGTGGGCCTGATCTTAACAGGCCACTCCTGCAATCAATAAGAACTAGTGCTAGATAAGAGTAAGGAAAGAGGAGCGTCAGGTTACTGCGAGGATCTGGAGAAGTCAGTGTGTAGAGGAGCTGCCTGTGAGGAACATCAAGAAGGTATGAAGCTCTGATAATATGAAATCCTCGTACTATGATGATGCTAAGACCCTTGCTATCTAAGACAACAACTAAGAATTATGTATGGCTTTGTTTTTCTTATTTGTCTACTATAATTATATTTTTCAAGTTCCAGTGGTATATTTTGGAGTATAAATTTCTCTTACACCCCTTCTGTGTGAATGGTTGCACTTCTTATTCACTGCAATACCCCAGATAGTTTTAAAAGTCCTAATGATTTTACAGTATGAAAGTATCCTTGGAATCAACTAGAATAATTATTACTGACAATTCTCAATTTTCTTCTCAATACATATTCATAGCACAGTGGTTTTGGTGTTCATAAAAAAGCAAGTTACATCTTATTTCCTAAAGCTTTTCTTAAAATCAGTAGGCTGAGTTTAGAACTGTGCCTCAGTGAAACTGTTCCACAGAGAGAGTGAAAAAGGATATAAATGGAAATGTAAGAAAATAAAAGGAAAGACAATGTATTAGTGTATCAGGACAATCATCTGTTTAGCTAATTTCACTAAAAGATAAATTAAGTTTAAAGCAGTAGGAAAGAAGAAATGCCAGCCTGTGCTAAAGTGTGGATGTCTGATCTTTACCCAGGCTGAGCCAACACCTACCAGGAAGAGGACACAGAACATGTCAAGTCAATAGCTACTAAGTCATGAGGTGGATTTCCATGACACGAACTGCTCTGCTCTCTTTGGTTTGTCCACTGGATCAACAAACACTTTCTGTCTTTCTGGATCCTCAGTGATCCTGCCAGCTATTGACAGTAACAGCTAGAGTGGTAAAAAACTGGTAGCATGTCACCAAGGATGGTGGGCTCGCAGCTGGGGATAGGAAATTGCACCTGCCCTGAAGGTGTAATGTTTTCATCTCTGTTCCATGCTGCTTAGGCTGTTTTTATTATTGCACATTGTACAAAACTTCTAAAAAGTAAAATCTATCTGAAGCGTACAAGTGAAATCTGATTAATATAAAACCCAGTAATGTTTTCACAAATCAGCATGATAATTCTGATCAGATTACAGAGAGGAGGAAAAAAAAAGGGATAATCATAAACCATGGAACAAAACTACTGTCAGAGATTTGTAGAATAATCAAAGCTGCTTCAACATTCAATGGAGTTTAAAAGCATGAAAAGTCAGATTTTCTTGTGCATACAGAAAACCCTGTAATCCAATATTTCCTTTAAGTATGACACAGTCTGTGCAGCAGAGCTGTGGATCCTAGTTGTATGTTCCAACCAAAGCATGGAAGTAAAAGGAGAGCCTGTGATAAATGGGTTGAAGAACAAGAAGGGAAAATCATTTCAACAAGGAAACAATGAGTGAACAAGACTGGCACCCCTATGGATTCATACACACATGGGCTGTAAGTATCACTGGAGAGAAGAAAAAAAAAAAGACAGTGAGTATAAAGATAATCAGATGATCAAAATTGTTCTAAGAGAGTATTGGTACTTGTTTTCACAAAGCTTTAACCATACCTTTGTTAGGACACAACATCATCTGTGAACCCGATGCCTGAGGCAGTGAGATATTTGTCAAAAACTGGAAAACAGTATCCAGAAAATTTCTGCTCTTGCACTTCCACGTTGGTGAAGGTTGAGTCATGTGAGATTCCCTTTCATACACATCAGCCTCTGGCAGGGGATCAGTGGTGCTCCCCTGAGCTGGCATTCATTCATTTATCCCCAGGGGCAGCAGTGACATGGCTGCATGCAGAGCTCCCCAAGAGGCCATCCCCTCCCCAATATCCACGTGGCTGTCAAACAGTCCAGCTGTTTCCTCAGCTGAAGATAAAGGTGCTAGAAAGGGCAGCCAAGTAAATTAATGAAAAATATTTTAATAAAAATTAGGAAATAAAATCAAAGAAATCTGCACTGAAACCACTTAGGATAGCATCCATAAGTGCCTGTAGTGGCAGATGAACAGGAATGTTGCAAAAGGGTACCTACTTAAAATCAGAATTAAGTGAAGGTAACTGCAACTATACTAAATAAATAATTTCTGTACAGAGTTGTCACTCTGGCAAATCCCAGAACCACTCATATTTCAGAGGGCATAGGGGAGAATCCTGCAGCAGGCAACAATAATAAAATCAATTTATACATATGTTGTTCCACATGTTGCTTTATATATTGCACATTTATGAATTCTTTTAAACAGGAAGCAATCACGCTGATAGAACCACTGGGGTCACAAATCCTAAATTAAAAGTAGCTAACAGAAAAGTTCTTTGATTTTGTACAGATTTGAGAGGACTCCAGGGTAGCACAGTACACACAGCACAGAAAATCCTATGATCCCCAGATTGGTGTACACAATCATCTACAGTGATCAGTGTTCAAACACCCTTCATTAGGGCACTTCTTCCCATAGTGATTGTTCTGCCCATGTCAGGAAGGTGTTGTAAAGATTAAACCAGCTTTAAAACCTGTTTGAATAAAATACCCAAGTATTCATTTACACTTAAATTTGTATTCACATTGTCAGACTCACAGACTTTTGAGATGTTTATAGATTTTTCAGTTACTATCTCACACAACCAGTTGTTTTGGGAGTTAACTGTAATTAGCTATCATGAATCTATCATTATTCACAGACCCCCTTGGAACAAATGAACAAAAATATGTGGATGCATTTGTTTTGTTGACTACAAAAAATATGGCAGCTCACATATAATTGTAATGTAATTTAGGAAAACCTACTCCTTTTAAACTATTCCTTTACTATAGTAATTTGCCAGCTCTCATAAATGACAGTAATTACAATAATTGTTGTTTTTTAATCTTACTTATTCCATGCTCTTCTGCTCTAAGTATGAAAAAATAGTAGTAGTTATGTCCATAAAAATGGCATTGTACTAGCTTGAACAAAGATATTGATTCAGAGATAATATTTAATAGCATTTTTTCATTAGCCAACATGGCATTGATCCTTTTCCATGGCCACAGGTGCAGCAATCACAAATTCAACTCTTCTTGCCTCCCCTACTATACAGAACTGGTGTATAGTGATGAGTTAATTTGTTCTCAATCCTACATTTGCTGAACTTAATGGCAAAGCAGTGTCCATTGATTACAGTGACACAGAAGGAAAAATCACAAGAGCTTCCTACTTCTCAAAGGCAAGGCACACTAGCAAATATTTAACTGTCAATTAATGTCAAGCAATTTTAAATATTTCATCCTGTGTCTATACATCTACTAAAAGTACATTAATCCCAGTTGGAAACACAAATATTCAATGCAGTGCCCACATTTAGCTTGGCACCAATCTCACTGCTTTTGCTGGTAATTTACTTGATGCATCCCAGCACAGAAGGGCTCAGATTTCTGCAAAGCCTCTCAAGGGCACAAAAAGTTAACACAAACCCCATCAGTGATATGTAAATCTTGATGTGCAAGCATTCACCATCTCAATAGTCCCACAATGTAACTTTGTTTCAGAAATATTTGTATTTACTGCATAACATATGCTCCTCTTTCTTATGGGCAATTTTCACTCCCATGGTCATTACTAATATTCTTCCTGAAGTTCTTCACAGGGAAGAGCAGATGCAGAGCAAATATATGGATCAATTTCAAATTGTTCAGTACCAACCAAGAGCTCTGCAGCTGCATTAGCTGTGATCACTGCCAGGCAGGCCTAAAACCAATCATGCCAAGGCAGCCCCAAATCTATTTTTATGCTCTCCTAAGGGCCCCACATTTAGAGTTGCTGAAACACAGAAACCAGCAGCAGCTGCATAATCAGTTTATGTGAAAACATTTGGAAACTATTAAGTCAGAGATTCAACAAGATAGCATCAAAAGAAGTGACTAAATTAGAGTCACTTCTTAGAGTCATGAGACACTGAATTTGGACCACAATACTACAGTGTTATGTGTCCAAGTGATGCCTTGGGTTTTAGCACCTTTTTTGAGAGATGTGCTCTCTCATAACAGCCTTGGCCTCTAAGAATTCCAAATTTGTGTTTGCAACTACTAATTCATCAAGTCTCCCTTAATCTTCTGGGTTTGTTCCCACAGACACAGCCAGAGAGAATGCCAGAAGAAATCACAATTGACATCATGGGAATCAATATTAAGGAGCACATGAAATTCACCCAGTTCTTAGAAGGGCAGCATGTTCTGGCCATGGCAGCCAAGGGAGTTTATTCCTTTTCACCAGGTGTCCCAAGTTAACTGTTCACCCAATGCTTTAGTTTTTAAAGACAGAAGTCAAAGAACTGCAGGCAGAGACCTGCATATCTTTTCAGCTGATTAGAGCTCAGAAGTTAGTCTTGAGGGTTTTTTCCATTCAATATGCAAACTTTAAAACTCAGCCAGTATAGATAATATGGAATAAGGATTGGGTTTGGTTTGCTTTGAGGGTAGAGAAATAATAGGATATTGGTACCCTGATCAATTAAGATAGGGCAATACATATTTATTACATAAAGATAACTCAAATTACCTTGAGAAGCACATAATAAAAGAGCATAACCCATAAGAAGAAAAAAAAAAAAAAGTGATTCTGTTCTGCCTGAAAATGACATGCAAATTAAAATGTTAATTAAAAAAATTTAAGTCTAGTACTGAAAAAATAGCCACTCAGGGCTGGCCAAACAGACCTGAGTTAGCATACTATTTGACAATTTTTGTTACTGACAGTAAGTATTTATTTTAATAGAGAAGCTCTATATATAGTATAATTAATCAGAAATATACATGCAGAGTTAATTGAATAGTTTATATCAGTAATTGTTTTAAATATTAAGCCATACTCATAGTAATTAGGGACACTATAACAAATTGTTTCTAAGCTATGACCCTCTAGCATGTTCATTCAGCAAGACATGTCAAATGAAATAATATGTATAAATGGTCATATTATTTGCTCTTATGATATTTATAACTCTTACAGTATTTTTAACTAATATTTTATCACTGGACAAAAAGACAGATTTCTGATGGATATAGTATACATACTAAAAAACACATTGTTTAAAAAAAGTCTCCATACAAACATCCCTTGGTCAACCCTTACATAATTTTTAAAAAGCTGTAATTCAGACAATTTCAAAATATTTCTCATGTTAAAGTATTAAAAAGAGGTTTTTCAGAAAAAGCCATCACTCAACAGTTTCCATAGACAACAACAGCCAATTATAGGGGCTATTGTGTTTAGTCATTTGTAAGTAAAGAATAACCATCAATACTACAGGAGATAAGGACAGACCTTGTTGTTTTGATGGCATTGCACAGTTAACAGCACAGGAAAGAATCTGCCCACACAGCCTGAATTGATTCATGTTTTCCTCCCTTCATTATGAATCAGATTCTTTATTGCCTTTGTGTTGAATGAAAACCTCACTGTGGCACAGTCAGTGGGAGTTGTGCCATAAGCGTCAAGTGAGGTCACTGCTTGACTACCTCTCCAAATAATATTAAAAATAACCTTGTATATTTAAACCTTAATCATAGCTTAACAACAGTTTTCTGAAAGAAAGAAGTCCTGTTGCAAATGCTTCCCCCTGGTGTCATCTTTGAAATGATGTAAAAGAGAGAAGTTGCTGGCTTTCTGATAGTTGCTGAATGCATGGTAACATGCATGCATGCCCTACAGGATGTGAAACAGAGCTTCCCACAACCCCTCACACCTGTATGCTCATGCAACCTGTGCAATCTCACATCTCCAGGAGGGGAAGAAAGCCCTGAACCTGCAACAGTTGTGCTGCAAGTTCCACAAACCTGTCTGCACCTCTTGACCTTTATCATAATGAAAGAGATGTACAGAGACTGCAGAGAGACCACAGCCATTAATAAATGCCTTCAAAATATACTAAATTTGAACTCTTTTGTGCATTGAAAGGTTCTTTGGCCAAACAGGAATGCTACATGTAGGAGGCCCTAGTCATGTTTAGGAATGATTTAGTGCTCCCCATGAAACAGCCCAGACCACATGCCACTTCTCCCTCCCACAGCAGTGGGACAGAGAGGAAAATTGCAGGCACAGAAAAATGATGAGTTGAGATAAGAACTATTTACTAGAAAGAGCAATGAAATGAGAAAATGAACAGTGACAAGAACACCAATAAGAGCACGTTCAAAACAGAGGAACTATTGACACTCAGTCACCATGTGGAACCTTGTGCCACCCAACCACACACTCCAGAAAACCAGAGAGACACATCACCACTGAGGTGGTGTGAGGTGGTACTGGATAACCCCAGGGTCCTGGCCATGCCCCTCCTGGCTGCTGCAAAAGTTAAGCCATCCTGGCTGGAACCAAGACATTTTCTACAGCATCTACATCCTGCCCAGATGCTACACCTTCCAACTGTGTGTGTGTGCAGTTGAATATTTATATGCATATGGATGTGGGGGGAAAGAGAGAGGGAGGAAGAGAGGGAGACATGTGCTGTCTAGTGGTTGCAAGTTGTACCAGGAGCTCACAGCTGGTATCGGAGCAATCCATGCTCACTGTCCATGGTACCAATGGCACACAGTGACAGTGTCATTCAACCTATATTATACAATTCAACATTACAAACTGCTCTCACCCAAAAACCAAATCCCTCTTCATCACCCACCAAGTGCACCAGGTCCTTGAGCAAAAGCAATCCCACTCATGGGTTTGCCTTGGCCTGAGGCAGGACAAATCCACACTGCCTTCCCTGACACATTTCTCACATGCATCACGGGGACTTTATTCCTGCTAAGGTACCTGGAGCTTCTGACTGAGCAGGGCCAGCTCCACTGGCAGAGCCTCCAGTGAAAACTACCCAGGTGGCCACTGCTGAATGTGGATCCCAATGTCCAAAGGTCCCCCCACCCACTGCTGTCAGTGGTTTTGAACATTCCACTGCAGCATTTGACTTTCCCAGAGGCAGGTCTGTGACAGGGAACATGAAACACCCACCCAGTGCTGGGCTCTCTGGCCAAGGTGTCCATGAGGCCATTTCAGAAACGAGCCCCACTGCCTGACTCAGCTCTTTCTGGGGTGCCCTGTCTCCACAGGACTTGTTTTCCAGGACTGTGCTCAGGCAGTGGTGTGAGGCAAAGGATGAATCTCCAGCCATGCAGTGGTTGTTCCACCACTGTCAGCACACAGGGCTTGCCTTGGTGGGTCTGGCAGGAGCACGATGTCACCACTTTGCCAGGCCCCCCATTATTTATATTTCCCCCATTGTCCCTCACACACAATGTGGATTTACCCCTCTGGCCCTGCTTGGCTGCAGTGCACGTTTCAGTCATGGATAACCTGGAGATGGAGTCTGTGGTAAAGCCACCCCTCCATCACAAACCCATCTGGATTTTGCATCTTTTCCCTGATGACCTGAGGTGTCATGGGCCCACCAAGCCAGAAATAACTCAGCCTTGCCAGTCCAGATCCACCTGAGCCCTTTGATCTGGCAGCCCAATCCACCTCTCTGCTGTTGTGATCTCCTTTGGCAGCCCTGCAGGAAGGACTTGGCCAGCCATGGTCTCTGCCCAGGCACTGATGCTCTGCCCCAGCTCAGCAGCCCTGATGGTTTCCCCTCTCTGCTGCCAACTGCTCTTCTCCCACCAGTCCAGCCACCCCCAAGGGCATTTGCCACCACCCACGAGCCAGTGTAGAGGCAGTGTTGGCCATTTCTCTCTTTCAGTGATATCCAAGGCCAGCTGGAGGCTTCCAGCTCTGCAACCTGACTTGATCCACCTCATCCCTCAGGAGCTTTTGTGACTCCTTGTGTAGGACTCCCTGCAGCAGCTTTCCATTTTCAGCTCTCTCTGTGGTACAGCAGTGCAGAGAGAGCATTGCTTTTCCTTTTCTGGAGTTGATTACATGCTGGGGCCTTCTCAGCACATCACCTTCTCCTCTGAGCATGGTGACCTGCAATTTTCACCTTCAGGCCTGTTCCTGGTAACCTTTGAGATCCCTGGGCAATTGGGGTTTCCTGCTCAAGGTGTGATCAGAGCCATCCACTCACTGCACACGGGATCAGGGCCAGGATGTGTGGAAGGGACTTCTCTGAGCATCCAGCCCAGCACTGGCACTCGGGGTGCCAGGGGAGCTGTGCTGCAGCTTTAGGATGAACCAGGGTGCAGGGCTGGAGCCGGAGAGCCCCGGGCTGGGTCTGTGCCAACCCTCTCACCCCGGGTGCTCCGGCGGCGCAGGCTGGGACACTACATCCTTCCTTCTGTTGGATTAGATTATTTGCTACCTTGAAGCACAAAGTTTTTTTCCTTTCCTTCCCCTTCCATACTGGGAATCCTCTCAGAGGCTTTTGTTTTGTTTTGTTTTGGGTTTGTTTTTCCCCTTGAACTGTTTCAGCTTGGCTTGCTTTTCCTTTCGGCCCATCCGGGGAGCCGATGGAGGATCGCCCTGAAGCAGTCCCAGAGCAGCTGAGCCAGCAGGAGGAAGGGCAGTAAAGCCCGGCAGTCTGCTTTGCCTGCTGCGAGGCAGAGACCAACACCAGACCAGCTCCATCCCTCTGCCCCGGCGGCTCCGGGAGCTCCTCCGGCTCCTGCCGTCCCCTCACACAAGGGGGCAGCCGCCATCTTCTCCTCCCCGCCACGCAGCCAGGTGGGGGTGCACTGTAAGGTTCAATTTTTTTTTTTTTTTTTTTTTTTTTCTGTGATTTGTGGGTATCCTGCTTTGTTAATAAACGGTTTTACTTTTTTTCTCTCTTTCATCCATGGTTATTCATTCCTCTTGTTGGCAAAAAGGAATTATTGGAGCCCTAGGGCATTTTCTCCTAAAATTTAAGAAAACTTTGTCTAATTTTATTTTTAATTTTGTCTAAAATTTGTCTCTAAACTGAGACACCCCTCTCTCTCGAGCAGGGCAGTGCTTGCTCCCTGTACCAGGACTGGTCTGTACTGGCAGGCGTGGGACACTTCTTTAAATTTCTGGACATCCTTGGACAAGTTTTCAGAGCTGAGATACAGGCCCATGGGGAAAAGAAACTTTCTTTATCTCACTGGAGGTGGGCAACCAAATTATCTACTGCTGGTTCTCTTTCTGTGCACACCATCACTGCCAGTGAGTTGGCATTTGGCAATGGTGCACTCTATAGAGACTGTATGCCACAGTATAGAAACTATATGGTACATGAGTTGTGTACACTGGACTCCATCTGGATCTGCAGGGGACTGCTTGTTATTTGAATCCCTACAGACTACTTCCCTGTTGGAACAACAGTAGAACAGTAAACTGAAAATAAACTGAAGTGTAATGGCTTCACTATCTAAAAAATGCTAAGCACAATTTGCCAAGATGGGCAAATAGACATTTAAAATATAAGAAGGGAAAACACCTGCACAAAGACAAAATTCTGCACATGAGCCAAGCACAGCTAATGAAAAAACATTTTTCAAAGAGGTCAAGGAACACTTTCAAAACTGCCTTACTTCTCCCATCAGTCCCACAGAACCTCATGTTTTAGGGCTATGGGTTTTAGCCTTTTGGATGAAAAATTCTGCTGCAGGAAGGCACACAACTTGCAATTTATTAGCTAGCTACACTCACAGCTTGAACAAACTTGTGTTTCATTATGAACCAAAATACAGTGAAGCATTCAAAAACTCTTTCTTTTATTCTGGTGTACTTATGAGCTAGGCTGCCTGGAGAATGGAGCAGCACAAGTCCTAAAGAATCTAAATTGCTCAGTGTCCTCTTGTTCTCTCTCCTCCTGGCCTCTGTTGAATTTTTTGTCTTTTAAGTGACACTATGGGATATCTCCCATATCTATCTCCAAGTTCATAGGCCAGTTTCATCTCTGTAAATAGCCAGGCTGTAAGCATTAACAGCAAAATGCATCAGGGACTTCTCTGCTGGGTGATGGAGGCAAGTAATTTTTTTCTCAGTAAGACAATCTGATGTCATTGCTTACTTTGTAAGAACAGACATTAAAAACCTTAAAACAAGCCTACAAGCAACAGGTATAAGTTCTGCAAATTACTTACGAATTAAACAATCCATATCATTGTTTTCTACAAGGAATAACTGGGAAACGTCTTTGTTTTCCAATATGCAGACTGCAGTATCCCAAACAGTTCTCCCCCTCCCTCTCCCCCAAAATCCAGAGCTGACACTGTGGCAAATCCTTCCAGGATACAGACATCACATTGTACATGACACATGTAGCTGAACATGCCTGCTGAAGAATGACACATCACAGCACAGCACATCAGGAAAGACAAAAAAGCAGTCCTACAAACGGGGGTTAACAGGCAGTGTGGCTTCACTTGATGTTTTTGTCAAATGTTTTCACCCAAGTCTTTGAGAATAACGTGCAGGCAGCAATGGCAGCTCCCAGGCAGAGTGGAGATCTCTTCCCCCAAGTCTATAGTCAGTGTTGCAATAAACAGCCACTAAATATTTGGCAGCCTCTAACTTCCCTTCTTGAGGCAACTGCCACTTTGATAAAATATATCTCCAATAAGCAAATCTGCCTGCAGGAGTCACTTCACTTTTCCCTATTCACAGACATGGAGGAATGAAAAATTAAATTTGATCAGATCTGCATTTGAAAGTTCAGGACCCCGAGCTGGAAATCACCAGAGGCTGGCAGGGTATTCTGGCAAAATGTGGCTGCCTGTTTGCCCTGTGCTTACGTTCTGCCCTAGACATGTGCTGTTGGCCATGGTTATGAGAGAGGACACTGGGCCAGATACACTGTCACTCTGATTCAATTTGAGTCTAGATATTATGTTAAGTAATATTTAACTATTATTGTCATAAGTTCTGGATACAATTTCACAGACCAAGCTATGAAATGCCTAAGAAAATTATTAATCACAACAGCACATGAGTTAAAGATCTTCTGCAGCAATTCTGGCACTTTAAGAATTCTTTAAATTTCCAGATACTGGCTTTCTATTTCACCACTTCATATTTTTATATAAATACTAAGCTGCTAATGTATTATTGAACATGCTATTCTTCCACAGCAGCTTGAAAGAATCCCAGGGGCTGATTCTCAAGAAAAGGTTAGTTTTGTGTTTCTAATTCAGCTATTAATCAGTAACAGATACAGATCAAATTCTGGCAACCGTCTAGCAGGTTGCTGATACAGGCCAGGTGCCACTGGCCTCTTGCCCACCTGGGCACACCTGGGCTCAGGTTCAGCTGCTCTCAATCAGCTTCCCAGCCACTCTCCACAGCTGGGAGCTGCAGGGGATTAGTGTGGCCAAAGTGTACGACCAGGCACTTGGTCCTGCTTAACCTCCTGCCAGTGCTCTCAGCCCATGGATCCAGCCTGCTTAACCTCCTGACAGTGCTCTCAGCCCATGGATCCAGCCTGCTTAACCTCCTGCCAGTGCTCTAAGCCCATGGATCCAGCCTGCTTAACCTCCTGCCAGTGCTCTCAGCCCATGGATCCAGCCTGCTTAACCTCCTGCCAGTGCTCTCAGCCCATGGATCCAGCCTGCTTAACCTCCTGCCAGTGCTCTCAGCCCATGGATCCAGCCTGCTTAACCTCCTGCCAGTGCTCTCAGCCCATGGATCCAGCCTGCTTAACCTCCTGCCAGTGCTCTTAGCCCATGGATCCAGCCTGTTTAACCTCATGCTAGTGCTCTCAGCCCATGGATCCAGCCTGCTTAACCTCCTGCCAGTGCTCTTAGCCCATGGATCCAGCCTGTTTAACCTCACACCAGTGCTCTCAGCCCATGGATCCAGCCTGTTTACCATCACACCAGGGCTGTCAGCTCATGGATCCAGCCTGTTTAACCTCATGCTAGTGCTCTCAGCCCATGGATCCAGACTTTCCAGGGCCCTCTGCAGCCTTCCTGCCCTCCAGCAGATCCATCCTCTGACCAGCTTGGCACCATCCATGGGTGCACTTAGTTCCCTCATCCACATCATCAATAAATATATTAAACAGCACTGCCCCCAATACTGAGCCCTGGTACTGACCAGCTACCAACTGTATTTAACTCCATCCACCACCACTCCACTGGCCAGGCCATCTGCCAGTTTTTAACTTTTTAAGTGAAGATGTCCCTGTCCAAGCCATGAGCTGCCAGCTTCTCCAGGAGAATGCAGTGAGACAGTGCCAAAGGCTTTGCTGAAGTCCAGGCAGACACATCCACAGTCTCTCTCTCATCTACTGGCAGGTCCCCTGGCCATAAAAGAAGATCAGATTGGTCAGGAAGGACTTGCCCTTCCTAAACCTGTGCCAGCTGTTTCTGATCCCCTGTAGGTTCTGTGTGATAGCACTCAGGATAATGTGTTCCATAACCTTGCCAGGCATTGAGGTCAGGCTGACAGACCTGAAGTTTCCTGGAGCCTCCTTCATGTTCTTCTTGGATTGGCATCACATTGGCACTTTCAGTCCTCTGGGACCTCCCTGCTGAGCCAGGGCTGAAGGATAATGGAGAGCATTTTAAGCTTCCATTTGAAGGAGGTAATCGTAATGGGAACATAAATTGGGTATTCACCTACTTTCTTACAGACTGTGGCCATTTGGTTTACATTTGGCATCAATAAATGTTACAATTGGGAAGATTCTAAAGTGTTTCTTAAATATTCATCATAACCTACATGTTACACTTAACTCTTTTCAGGTAATACTTATCATATACTGATATCATAATCACACACCTTCATGTAAAATGTTGCAATATTTTGAGAGATTAAAGTAGAAGTATCTTGTCAGGAAAATACTGGCCTGTAAAAACATGTATTCCATATATTTCTGTGGATAAACATAAAACAATCTTAACAGTTAATAAGCACCTAAAACAAGAAGGCTAAAACAGTCCTACATGCTAAATTTTAAATGAACTCCCCAATTTAATAATAACAAAAGTTTTATTTGCAAGTTGTTTTTCTGTCTCATCAATGGATGAAGTCAGTCAGGCCCCTTTTCTCAGAAACAGTCTAAATGCATCTGTGAATGCTGCCAGCATTACTGAAAAAGCTTGGTCCCAGCATGACCTGAACTCACTGAGGAGAAAAACAAAAACATTTGATTTTAATAACATTGATTTTATCTGAGAGCTCAGAGTGCTTCATCCTACATTCATTGACTCCCCAGCAACTCTGAGAGCAGTAAGTATTATGGTAATTCTGCAGATGGCAAAAGAGATGAAAAGTTAAGAGCAGTGTGTGCAGAGCCAAAGAGCTCTGAGGGACAAGGGTAGGTCTCATGGTGCACTGGGCTACTCTGACCAGGTGCTCCTGCTCATTGGAAGCAGGAAGGGACAAGCCCCTTCCAGTGCCCTCTTGGCTAGCTCATCATACCATTCCTGCTGATGCATTACAAAAGAGCATCAACCATTTTTATACCAATGCCTAGAACTCTTTATATTGGTGGTTCTCATCTGCAAGCCAAAGAACAGAACCTAGCTGGAAACTAGCAGAGTAAGAGCAGATACACATATTCAAAGCAAAGCATGCCTGTGCATGCTTTCTCCTGTGCCAGAGCTGAGAACAAGTCTGTTTCATTGGCTGCATTCACTGCAGATTCTTTTCCCAAATCTTCCTTAATTTGCACTTTCCAGTTGTCTAGTTCTTCTTGTTTTCTTTTGGATAATATCAATCTATGGGAGGTTAGTCCAAAGCTACATCTAAATTTTAAGAAATATATCACAGTTTGCAATTATGGTTTACTTATATTTATGACATACCAAATACTATCTAGCCTGGATTTTTATAGTAAGTGCCACTCAAAGAAATCTTTCTTCCTTTCTTTTCTTTATTTCCTGCAGGTAAACATTATAACCAAAATGTTCATCCTAGACATTAAGTCTTATGCATTATATTTGAGGCTACTGACAACTGATTTGGGTGCTGATCTGAGTCCTAAAAATTCTGATCTCCAAATGTGGCTGTGAATCCCTTTACTCCCATCACTGCTGTGTGAGTGCAAAATAAACACCTGAAGAATATGGTTGCTAGGCTGGAACTTGTACTAATGGATTTTAAGCCTTTTATGTTTAGATTTAGGGATGGATTCTGCCTTTCTTTAAAGTAAATTTGGAATATTCTCGCTGAACCTAATTCCCATGCCTAACAGAGCAAGGTTTGGCTTTTGATTATTCAAGGTTTCTAGGAAAACTCCTTTGTCCCTCTGCTGTGTCACTGATGACGTGGTAGCACAGAGTGCTTATTGCAGCTCTCACTTGGAAAAGCCAGACCCGATGTGACAGTAGCAGGTAAGAGGCGAAAGGCAGGGCTCAGTGCTGATGGACAAAAAACCTCAGCAGCAACCACGGAGTCAGCAGCACTCCGGCTGCAAGGGCAGGAGAACCCGGCAATCATAGCTTGGTTTGCTCTAGGGCTACTGAAGATGTGGCAATTAGAAGAAAAAATGGTGAGAGGCATTTTCCTGACTCTGTGTGTACAAACACTCCTGGAAAACAGCTTCCCCATAAAGCCAACAGGAGACAGCCTGAATGTCCAGCTGATCCTGTGTGTCCATATGTACACACACCCAGCGGGCTGTTGTACTTACACACACACAGAGTGCGGTGTTGTACTTACATACACACCCACTGGGTGTTTGTTGTATTTACACACACACACACATTAGGCTCTTGTATTTGCACACACACACACACAGAAGGCTGTTGTACTTACACACACAGAGGGTTGTTGTACTTACAAACACACCCACCGTGCTGCTTGTTGTATTTACTCACACCCACCACACACCCACCACGCTGCTTGTTGTATTTACACGCACACTGGCCTGTTTGTTGTATTTACACACTTCTACCACACAGCCACCGTGCTGTTTGTTGTAGTTACACACATTCCCACGGGCTGTTTGGTGTATTTACACACACACCCACCGCGCAGTTGTTGTATTTACTCACACCCACCGTGCACCGCAGTTTCCCCCTCTCCACGGCGGAGCCCCCGCCCCATCCCGTAGGTAAAACAGCGCGGGGGGCAATAAAAAGCCGATCCGCCGGCACAGGCACCGCTGGGATTCGAACCCAGGATCTCCTGTTTACTAGACAGGCGCTTTAACCAACTAAGCCACGGCGCCGTGCGTTGAGCGCCTTTTCAGTGCAGCATTCATAGCTCTAGACCGCGGGTCGGGCCTGCTGCCGGGCTCGCTCCGGCCTGCCCGCCCCATCGGCCCTGCGAACCGCACCCGCGCCCGCCCTCACTCTGGCACAGCACAGTAGAGAGCGGCGGAAAATGCATAAATGTTTGCTTTTCAGACATTTTTAGGCGAGACTGCCTCCAGAACTCCAGCCCTGCCTCATCCTGCAATGTGTCAGCTGGCCATGGTTTGTGGTGTTATAGATACATATTATAATATTGGCTTTTCGCAAAAATTAAAATAGATTCTATATGTGTGGTGCTAAAGTAACTTTGCTATATAGTTTTTATTTCTGTTGTTAATTAAGCTTAGTGCAATAGCTGGTATCAGTGTGCTTGTGTTAAACTGCCTGCTGGGATGGGCTAACCCCCAATGCACACAGCCTGAGCACACCTGCACACTCTGCTGCCAGCAGCACTCACCCTCTGAAGGCAGGGTGCACCAGGGCCCACAACTGCAGGGGATCAGGATGGACTAAAACCACAACCAAGGAATCTGCATGCTCTAAAAAGGCAGACCTAAGGAGGAGCCAGGCTAAACAGTTCTTGGAGCATGTAAACTCCTTTGGGGAAAAGTTTACTATGCCTGAGGTCTATGAATGCAACAGGCTGATGGAAGGGAAAAGGTATTTAAGGGGTGTCCCCAAGATAACAGAGTTGTGCTCAGTGCCACGATGCACCTGGCTGTAATAACCTTTGCTCTGTGGTCTTTGTCTCGTACTGTCCTTTATTAGACATGTTTAATTTCCACAGGCGAGTGCCGGTGTCTCTCACACCGATAAAACCGGGCCGAACCGGGCCGCGCACCCAGCCCCGCTGCAGTTCTGGCACAGCCGCCAGGGGCGCTGTGGCTGCGGCCGGGCCGTGGCTCCCCCGCGCCTGCAGGGGGCGCTGTGGCGGGCGGCAGGGAGGGACAGGGGGTTTCCTGTGCCCGGCCGCAGGGGCGGGCGGTCCCTCAGAGCGGCGGAATGGCCGCGGTGCAGCCTCGGCAAGGGCAGCGCAGGGTGCGGCAAAGGCTCCGGAGCCGTGCCAGAACATGCGGGGTGTCGCGTTAAAATGGAGCCAAAAACCCCAAGCAGCGGCAGACAAATAGCAGGGCTGGGCTGCCGCAGGCCGGGGGACGCTCCCTCTGCGAAGGGATTGGGGTCGGGGTCCCCCTCCCAGCGAGGTCGGCGTTGGAGAAGGTCTCGATCCAAGAGCTGCTCTTGCGAGAGTAAAAGTAGAGTGAGTAGAATCAGAGCAGGATAAAAACTCCGCAGTGGCAGCGGATCCTCTGGGCAGCAGGACTGGCACCAAAACCACCCCTGTGCACACCGATCTGAGAGTGAGGAGCTGAGCCAGGCCCCTGATCCCAGCCAGAACCTCCAGGGATCTCTGCCCTTTCCAAGGAAAGACCCCAGCCAAGAGTGTGCAGTCAGCTGCACTCCTCCTCCTCCCAGCCACGTTTTCTGTCTCCCAGGTATCGCCATTGCCTTCTCTTAGGCAGCAAATGGGAGAAAATTCCATTTGAGAGATAAAAAAAAGAAAAATCCCAAACTCCCAACACACAACGAAATGGAAAAAATACATTAAAATTTTGTTGATTTTAAAAATTAAGGAGATACCTTGTTCAAATATTAAAATACAGCCACTTTCAAAATTTTTAGTTTGCGAATAAAAACAAAGGAGAGTTGAGTGTGCAAAAGCATGCTTTCAGGTTCAGTACTCACAAACCTGTCTGTATCTGTGTGTCCCCAAGCCACAGGTACCTTTTCCCCATAGAAGAACTGCTCTTCAGTTACTTGAGTTGCACAACTCAACTGGCACCATTAGGCTGTGAGCCCAGATTAATCTGCTGGCAGCAGTACAGGAGTCATCTTCACTACAGCATTCAGGTCTGCAGGTGCAAAAGAAACAGCCAACTACATCACAGTGTAAAAATTCACATGAATCCCTGGCAGTGAAGAGGAGCTGTCCAGAGCAGCAGTGTGAGAGGAATGGCAGATTTGTCTTTCCAAACAAGCTGTGGGTCTGCTAGTAGATAAAAGCAGCACTGGGGGATAAAAGAAACAATGGGAAGGATTCCACTGATTGATGATTGGGAAAAGATATTTGCTTTTACAAATAAACTTTAGGTTTGCTGATAAATAAAATTAGACATTGAAAGACTGAAGAAACAATGGGAAAGAAAAACCCCCAAATTCCATAAGAATTAAAAATTAAAAGGGAGGGTTATGCCTTAGGGGTAAATTTTTGGTATCAGGCATATCGGGAAGTCTGAACCTCTCAAGTACCTCAGCCAAGGGGGAAAGAGAGAAGGGAAACGTGGCTGGGAAATTGGGATAAAAAGGGAAGCTGCATCCTCCGAAAATTTCCCCAGGGGAATGCCCCATGGCCTCTCCCTTTATTAAATAAAGAAAAGAGACTCCTCTGCCTCCTTTTGGACATAAACCTCTGGTGTTTGTGGATTAATTTCTCTAACAAGTGGTTTGCAGTAACACTTATTTCACGTTGTGGAGGGACCAAGAGCTGTCTGATCCAGTAATGAAACTAGGGCAGTAAGAAACAGCTCCCCACCACTTCCACTCAGACACAGGCAAACTAGGCAATCTGATCATTTCTCTTTATTTATCCAAGTTACAGATGCTGTCTTGTCTTGCTATTGAATCATAAGTATCATCTGCTTCAAATGTGGTGTTTCCTGTGCTCCTTCAAAGCAGCAGGGAGTATCCATGAAATGTTTCAGGTGTGTGTTACTGCCGTGTGTGCTCTGGGCTGAGGTCCTTTCCAGTCAGCTCGGGTGTTAATAAAGTCCGTTCAGGGCTCGCTCTCAGGAGAAAAACACTCACAGCAAGAGAAAACAGTAACGGGCTGGACTCCACAGCAAATTCTTCCGCTGGAGCAGCGGCTTGATGGTTCCTGTTCCCTCCAGTCCCGAGGGCGAGAGGAGCCCAGGCCAGCCCCCGCAAACTCTCACGGAACCCCTGCCCTTCCCAGAGAAAATCCCTGAGCTACAAGTGCGGCTCCATCCATACCCCACCGCAGCCACTTCTTTTGTCTCACAATAATCGGTCATTATCGTTTCTTAGCAACAAATGGGACAAAATTCCCTGAGAGAAAGGAAAAGAAAGGAAAAATCCTAAACTCTAACACACAAATTCCCCTTCAACGTCTGTTTTATGTCCTTCCCTCTGGTTTTTCATCGATTCCTCATTCTCAGTCACAAATGCAAGCTCTTGTCTTCAAATACAAAGCTCTGTGATTTATTCTCAGATATTCATCTCCCTTCGGCCTTACCTCTGATGCCAGCCTTTGTCACTGTTACATTTTCAAAATTGATGTGGTTCCCTTTGCTGTCCTTCAAGTTCTGAAGCATTCATCTATAAATAACTGGAAATCTCTCTCTTAATAGAAAATCCCACTGATGCCTTGGAGTGGCTATCTAGAACAGAGGCTAGACAGAGTTAAAAGAATAAACTAGGTATTTATTAAAGGCCTTTGTCAGGAAGATTGATCCACAAACATCAGAGGTTTATGTCCAAAAAAGAGACAGAGGAGTCCTTTTTACTTTCTTCAAATACAGGGAGAGGCCATGGGGCATTTCCCCTGGGATCTCTCAGATTCTTAGAGGATGCAGCCTTCTTTTCATCCAAATTTTCTGGCCACATTTTCCTCTTTCCCCGTTGGCTGAGGTACTTGACAAAGGTACACCTTTGTCTTTTCCTTCTATGAGTTAGTGGAATTCCTTATGGAATTTACGGTTCTTCCCATTGTTTGTTTGTAAGGACAAATCTCTCTCATTCCATTTTCAATCAGTGGAATCCTTCCCATTGTTTATCTGGCAGTATCTAGCTCTATTTACCAGCAGCCCCAGGGTTTGTTTGTAAAGACAAGTCCCTCATTCCTTCCACCTTCAACAGATACACCTTGGGCAGTGCAAAAGCCCAAGACTACACCCAAAATGGACCATGGTCATGAGTTTCTCAGACAGATATAAGTTTGGCTTATTTGCATATCAGAGGTTAATTGTCCAATTATAGCTTCAGGTAATGAAGTCACATTCCCCCCCCCCCCCCGGTTTGCTTCCCCCCCATTTCACTTACATTTATACTTTTCAGGCCTGAGGCTGTGTTGGTGGCCTTGGTTCTCAGGCCTGGAAGGATTGTTTAGTCTGACCAAAATGTGAAGAGAGCTTGCTGACACTTATATGGAGCTCAGATACACACTAATGCAGTACAGGATCTGAAAAAATAGAAAAAGCTAAAACTTAAGGCATCACCACTTAAACATCATTTTGTTTTGATACAGCAGCAATCCCCAGACTGCTGAAGTGCTGAGATGATGACCCATACTGAATTACTGGCTCATTTATCATGGAATCATTTTGGTTGGAAAAGACCTCTAAGGGGATGAAGTTCAAGCAATAACCCTCTGCTGCCAGGTCCAGCACCACTAAACCTCGTCCCTAAGTGCCACATTTACACTCCTTCCCTTTAGACCCCTCTGGGGGTGATGACACCACCACTGCCCTGGGTAGTTACAGTGCTTGACAAGTCTTTGCATGAAGAATTTTTTCAAATATCCAAATTAAGCCTCCCGTAGGGAAACCTGAGGCCGTGGTACTTCTCCATCACCTTTTATCTACTTACCGTGTTACACACAAGTGATTAATTTAAGTGATTTCAGGAAGAGGGCTATCTTCCTGTTGTATCTGTGGAACACTCAAAACATAATCAGTCCTAACCCAGAAATACAGCTTTGAAGTAAAGCATCAAAAGAAGCGTGGCCAGCAGGCCAAGGAAGGTGCTCCTGCCCCTCTGCTCTGCTGAGATCCCAGCTGGAGTACTGCCTCCAGCTCTGGGCTCCTCAGCACAGGAGAGACAGGAAGCTGCTGGATCAGGGCCAGAGGAGGCCACCAAGATGATCAGAGGGCTGGGGCAGCTCTGTTTTGTGGAAAGACTGAGATAATTGGAATTGTTCAGCCTGGAGAAGAGAAGCTTTGGGGTGACCTAATTGTGCCTTTGCAGTAGCTGAAGGGAGCTTGCAAGAAAGATGGAGAGAGACTATTGACAAGGGCCTGAAGCTACAGGAAAAGGGAAAATGGCTTCAAGCTACAAGGGGGTAGTTTTAGATTGGTGGTAGGAGGAGGTTCTCTGTGAAGGTGGTGAGGTGGCCCAGAGGAGCTGTGGGTGCTGCATCCCTGAAGTGTCCAAGGCCAGGCTGGACAGGACTTGGAGCAGCCTGGGACAGTGGAAGGTGTCCCTTGCCCATGGCAGGCGTTGGAACTGAATGCTCTTTAAGGCTCCTTCCAACCCAAACAATTGTTTCTTTAAAGTTCCTTAGTAAAACAAATAAAAATACAAATCAAAATTTACAAATGGATTATGGTTCCCACCTGACTGTAAGCATCCACCACAAAAACCCATGAGGACTGCTGACATGCAGAGTAACTCACATTTCAGAGTATCACAGGATCAGTCATCATACCTTCACTTAGGTAAACCATCTTCCATTTCCATGGTTAACCTCATTTCTACAATCAGATTTTTGTTTGGGTAAAACAAAGAAATTTTAGAATCAGTCAGAAAGTAGGCAACATAAACTCCCTTCATGATATGTTCTTTCATTTGTCTTCAATAGGAGAATAAAATCTTGTATCTCTGACTGTAACTGCCCTTTTTGACACCAGGTGTCAGATCTAGAGCTGCTCCCTCACAAGGGCTTTCACTGGAAGGAGCTATCCTGCTAACTTGGCAGCCCTTGTTAACAGACAAAACTTGAAAGTAAATGTATTTTTCACTTTTTCACTTATTTTCTCAGTGTGTATCAGTGTACTGACACCAGAATGGTTAGGAATGTCTCTAAGATCAAAGAAAAAAAAAGATCAAAGCTACTGTGTGTTCTTGTTCTATCGAGTCAAAAAAGTCTTGCAGTCAAAACTGCCCTTCCAGACTTACCCAGTCTGTCTGCTGCATGCACTATTATCTTTGTTTTCCAAAAGATATGTGCACTGTCAGTTCACAGAGATACTGTTTGTTGCCAAGAACTTCAAATGCTTTCTCAGTACAGCCAGTCATTTGGTATCTACTCTTTCAAAGGGAAAAAAAGAAATGCCAGAGTGAAAATTGTCAGGGCTGGCCTAGTCCCCCACAATCCAAATCTACCACACTCTCCTGAATTCTGTTTGCTTCAGCTGCTGCTGTAGGGGAGGAAATCAGGCTTGTCTTGCTGTATTTTACATAATCTTGCCTGTACATTGCTGTCAGAAAGTTCCCAATACTCAGGGAAATACTTTTAGATAGATTCTGAAAAAAGAAGTATTGCTCAACAAGTGTTAAAAAAAACTTCCTTAGATAAAAATTAGAGAGAAAGAATTTCTTAAACAGAAGTTAGACAATACAGACAAGTGGCACATTATAGCCTTTTCAGCAAAAAAAACATTCAAGGATCTATTATACTTTTAAAAAATTAATGGCTTATCTTCTTATTTTCTGGTCTTGATTTCAGTTTACTTACACATAAGAGAGCTGAATAGCATTTTGCTGAAGACAGAAAAATAAAAGTTCCAGTTCTGAGTTCAGACAAAGCAGAAAAGTTAAACTGTACATGTCATGACTAACACACTGAGACACTTATTTTTATATCTCCAATCTACAATATCTACTTACAGTTGCCATGTGTGTATTCACTCATCATTAAAAGATGGGACTTTTTTCTTCTATGGAAATAAGGAAACTCTTTCCTTCCTTTCCTGGTTTCTTGGAGCCAGCCATCCACAGCTCTTGGCTAATGCTGCTAAGCTGAACCTTGTCTGGACTTTTTGTGCTTTTGGGCTTCTTGGGCCTTTTCAGTATGCCTGAAAAAGCTTCTGGTTAAGGTAGAAACCTGGCACTGCTCAGCAGGAAATCTGCATTTTAGATACGTCATGAATTATTTCATCTGAACTAGTATGACATTAATGCACTACTACTCATTACCCATTCTTAGATTGTCATGGCTGTTTAATGCATGCAGATCGCAATGCCTGCAATGTGCTTAGCACAGCCAGTCCCTTGGTGGCACAGCACTCACAGGCTCACATAAGCTGAGTTCAGTCCACGAGGGGGAGTAAGAAAGCAGGAACCACAGGAGAATGGATCCTGAATTCCACTTGACAGCAAAGTTCACATCCTTGATACATCTTGGAGCAAATTTACTGAATCCAGTTGAGAAGAAAAAATGCTGATGGATGGGGACTGTGTTTTTTCAGATATTTGTTTTCAAACTCTTCTTCTTCTCAAAAAAAAAAATTAATCTTTAAATCTCATGAAGTCTCTCAAGTCTTTCAAACACTTGTATCCTTGATTCTGGCCCATCAAAGAACAGCACATGGAGCTCTTAGGCCACATGTTCTGGCCAAGACTTACAAATTTTGGCAAAGATATTTTGAAAAGTCTTTTCTTCCCTCATGTGGGAGTTTGTTCATGACTGTCAAGGATGTGTTTGTGTGAACAGAGCTAACAAACACCAGCTGCCACAAGCAATAACCCCACACAAAGTGTCAGAGATCTTTCCCTGCCTGGGCTGGCAGCAGTTCCCCAACTCCTCATGGGCAGGGCCCCAGCCCCCCTGCCCTTCCCAGAGCCCTGAACCCTCAGCCCCTGCCAGGGCTCCAAGCTGCCCCACAGCTGCTCCCCACCAACTCAGCATTATTTCATGGCTCATATTTAAATTATTCTACAACATGACAACTGCAGACAAAAATGGCATGAACAGTTTTCTTTGTAACTACATAAAATGAGGCAGTTTATTGTCATACATCATCTTTTAGCTCATTAGCTGTGATAATTTATGTGAAATGAACTGTGCAGGGCCAGGACTTGGGCTTGATGATCCTGACAGGTCCCTTCCAACTCAGCATATTCTGTGATTCTGTCAAAGGTTATTGGCTTAGAGCTGCTATAGTAAATGTTATACAATTTGGAGAGGCAAAAGTAACAGCTGGATACTCAAAAACTGCAATGTGAAATTCTACATTAGATTCAATAAAAATACTTGCACCCAATAAAAATTTTACATTGCTTTAGTTTTAACTTCTTAACTCAGACTGAAACTTACTCTCCAGTGCTTTAGAGGTCTTAGGCATAACAAATTATCACTATACAAAAATTATTTGTAATAATAAAGTTTATTAAAATGCTCTGTTTTATTAAATAAAACAGAGCCTGCAGTATTTCAGACTATTATGCTCAGAAAGGGGTCTTTTCAATGTTCTATAATCCATACATTTTGTACTCATGGAACATCGTAAACATATGCACATTTACTTTCAAAGAAATTCAATATGAATACTGTATCTCGAGTGCTTCACATTATACACCACTGATCTACCATCACAGAGGAGATCAAAATTTGAGATCAAGTCACACGACACTGAAGAACGCAAGACAGCTCCTCAATACTGAAGTTGTTTTAATCTGAAAGGGAGGAAAAAAAGGAAAAAGGTCACACTAAACAGTCACACACCACATTAGGAACATTTCATTACCTGAGCAGTTTCTTAAACCTTAGTTGCAGAGAGAGATCTGAGTTGTATCAGCAAAACATTTTCTCAGTGATTAGAGACATGCAAGTGTGAAGATTCCAAACAACTGCTTGTACAAAGAAATCTGTTTTGTGCAAAATGCACAAAACCACATTTCAGCTATTCAGAAAACCAAGTAGTAGTTTGTTTTTTGATATGAAAACAGCAATACATAACTGACACTCAGTTCCAAAGGAATGAAGGCAGAGTCCCTTCAAATGCCAGCTGGTACCTGCCTGTTCCACTCCACAGCTTGACCCCAGTCACTCCCACGAGAGCAGATGGATGTGCTATTCAACAAACACCCTGAGACCTCTCCTGCAGCTAGCCAGGGACACTGAACAGCAGCCACTGCAGTGACTGTTCCAGATGGGACATTTCTGAAGCTGACTATGACCTGCACTAGAGACAGTTAGGCTTGTTCTACTTTACTTCAAGCGTGTGCAAAATATTGTGAAATGTGCTTTTCTGGTTTTCACATTTATGTTAGCACTATCTTCAAGTCTCTAGTTTATAAAAATGCAATAGCACAGTCTAAATTTAGAAGCCATGTACATGACCTCAAGTACTGTTCTGCTTGCTTCACTGTCCCTTGCTGAGGCATTGGTGCCCCACATGAAATCTCTCTGAATGGAATCTTAGCAGAAAATGTTTCTTCCAGTGTTCCCAAGTCAAGAGAAATAGATAAATGAAAATATAAATTTTTACCTGCACTAGTTCAATTTTTAATTCCCATTCAAAATACCTTCCAAAAATATCAGGCATCTTGAATTATAATGTCCATTAGCTCTGCCAGGCCTGTGAGTTTAGTGGTCTTTACCTTAAGAGGCTTCTATCCTACAATTAATTACCCTCTAGATTAAAATGTCTAATATTTGTACTCTTTCCTCACCAAAGTGAGCAATATTTTATCTTCATAAAGAAACCGGGTTATTCACATTTGCTGCAAATAGGTTTATCAGAATGGCAACTCATAAATGAATATTTTAGTTATTCACTGTAAGTGTGCAAGTGTTTGAGTAACCTTTCTGCTTACCTTCTAAGGAGTTCTTTAGGTGACAAGCCTGTGGTGTCCATATCACTAAGGCTGTCACTGCTATCTGTAGTGTCTGAGCTGCTGTCTTTTTCTGATTTTTTATTCTTGTGTTTTCCTTTGTTTTTCTGCTTCTTGTGCTTCTTTTTCTGTAAAAAGAACAGATATAATCCTTTATCTCCTTGTGAAAGACTTGGATTTTTCTGAATGTCAACCAAAGGAAAAAGTGAATTTCAGTATGGACTCAAAGCTTAACAGAAACAGAGCAACTATCAATGACTCTTGTCCACTACTCAGACCAAGCTTAAAAAAAAAATAATTATAAACCAAAATGCATTTAATCCAAGCACTCAATTCTCCCTAAAGCAGACATTTCATTACAGTTATTTAAGCCATGAATGCAATTCCCAGAATGTGTCTGACATCTTCCACACAGAACATGAAACTATCCACAATATTGTACCTGTAGTCACACGTGTGCATATGGGAAAAGCGGCATCATAGCGTGATCATTTTCTGATTTCAAAACATTAACAAAACTCTATTGCTTAAATTCTAGTCCCAGTACATATTTTTTCTACAACCAAGCATAAATAATAAAACATTCTGAAAGGCAAATCAAAGAATCAATAAATCAGAAATCAGTATTTAAATTTGTTACCTTTTCCTTTTTGCGTTTGCGTTCTTTCTTAGTCTTGTGCCTCTCTCTGATTTTCCTATGCTTTTCTTTCCTACTAGGCCCAGGAAAAGTTGCTGGCACCTCTGTTTGTTGTTGCCAAGTAGTGCCTAAAGTACAAAGCAAATGCACAAAGAATAAAAAAAATACCCTGACCAAAACAGGGTAATTTGGTTATTACATTCTGTATTACTTTTAACCTAATATGACAATTAAACAAACAAACCTCCTAACTTTAAAAAGGAAATTACATGTCTAAAACTCCCACCTGCAACATCCCTTATTGTAATTAAATGCCTTTGCAATGTGTTAAAAAATGAAATTGCAAGGCTGTCCTCTATTTCTTTATCATTTCCTTTAGAGACTTAAAACAAACCGGGTACACAGGCAGAGAGGTTCCTGCTGTGGGTCTTAGCATGGCAACAGAACATTTGGTGATGCCTGTTTACATAGCACACATTTAAGAGCTGGATGGCCTAGTCACAAACGCTTTTTTAAAGAGAGATATAATGTATTTTATATACAATTTCAATGTGCAAAATTTACATTCTAGATGCTTACAGAACCTACCAGAAGAAAAAGCTGGCGGCAACTTTGGTCCAAATTCCTCTGCTGCATCCAGCTCCTGCTGCTTTGAAGTAGGCAATGAAGAAATGCCAGATTCAGCTGTAGCAGTCACACTTTCTATGAAAAAACCCAAAACTTGCTATATGAATATTTTTTCCAAAAATTGCTGAAGGAAGTTCAAGGAGGCTTTCTAAAAACCTTTAAGAAGGCAAACTGATCAGCATCCTCTGTCTCTATGGAGTGCTTTGGCCAACTGGGCAGCTGACATTCTGAAACAGGTCAACATACTGTAGGGTTTTTTCTTTTAAATCAAAATTAACCTTTTAAACCATAAATTATTAATTAACTTGCTATTAGTCTATTTGTTTGCTTCCCTTTTGTAACAGTACTATTTTCCATTACTCAGAATGAATAAAAAACTCCATGAGATGTGTAAAGTTAATAAACACTTCAAGTTACACGTTAATAGAACCAACTGTGACAGTAAGTGAACAAAGTATTTTCATTTTCATGATGTTCTTACACTGGATGTTTTGCTGCCCCTCACTGTAAAACAGGCACATTCCATGCAGCAGTTTGCTTGTAAACTCCACACAAAAGGAACATGGCAATGCTAATAACACTGGAACATGCAAGGCCCTATTCAGTGCTGTATTGTTTGCATTTTCTACATGACCAGCACAACCCATCTCACATGACCTGCACAGGAGCACAGCACTGTCCTAACAGTCCAAGAATGTGTGATTCAAAAATAGAGCTTTTACAAGAGCTTTTTATCTTGCATAAAAATGAACTTCCAGTAAGCACTACCTTGTAAATTTGAGGAAGTTGTGTCTGCTATGTCAACTTGCTTGGTGGTCTCTGACTGTCTTTCCGAAGTAGTTGGTTGCTGTTCTTCATCACTCTCTTCTTCTTCTTCAGAGGAAGATGATTTTTCATCTGAGGAGCTCACAAAGATGGCCTTAAATAAGTCCATGGGTGGTCGTTTGCTTTCTTCCTCCTGATTCTTATCTTCCTCAGCCACCTGCTAAATAGCATCACAACAAACTGTATTTAAGCACTAAAGAAACTAACAACCTCTCTCTGATAAAGAATAACTTCAAGGATGCTAACAGGTATTTACAAAACATTTGGATGGCACAATAGCTGTGAAATAAACAATCTTAGTCCCAAATAGTAAAGCTCTGAAATGCTGAGGAACTAAGCCAGTGTCCTATAAAGAGTAGTGCAGTTTGTGAAAATAGATCCCCAGATACTATAAATTCTGATTCATTAATTTAAACTTCAATTATATAATACTAAATTTAAGCAAAAGGAAAACATCACCTTTCTCCCCAGAATATGCACTCTCTTCTATGGAAAAGAGAAATAAATACATTCTGTGCCTGGGAGCAGAGCAGTGGTAAAGTTACTGAATTTAGTTCCCAGACTACTGGGCTACATTTTTTCTTCTCTTAAGCCCTACTTCAAGTATAATCAAAGCTAAGCTGCAAACATCTTCCATCCCAGAGTTACAACCTCAAAGTTCTTCACAGTGCCATTTCATGCCTTTGTTCATCCTGAGCTGGCTCTTGTGCAAACTGATCTGTATTTATATTTTAACAATTCATATTAACATATATAAACAATTCATACATTAACCCATCTGATTTCTGGGTTTTCAAGGTTTACAGCTATTCCCTTTAAGTTCAAACCCTGTTTTAAACTCACCACAGAGGGAGGAGTTTCAGTTGTCCCAGTTCCACACTCTTCTTTGGCTGGCACTGGGGGCTGCTGCTGAGCATCAGCTTTTGATCTAGCAAGACTAATGAATTCACTGATGGAATCTTTCTTCTCCTTCTCTTTATCTGACACGTCCCACCTTGAAGATTTCTTTGGTTCTAAAATATCCAAAGTATTCAAATCACCTGCATGCCAAATTGTTCTGCATTTCATGGCCTACTTGATTTTAAATTACTCTGCTTCTTCAGTTTGACATTTTTTAAAGCTTTCTAGTGAATACTTGACCTATAAATGTCTTTTAGGTAGAAGAAATTAGCCTTATGTCACTAACTTCAGTTTTTATGTCACTGAATTTTTATTTCAATTCCTTTGTTTGGGTTTTTTTAATTAAAAAAAATCATGTGGCTAGGTTCTCAATGAAAAAGATGCCTTTTCTGTACTATTATCTCATGTATTGCTAAATTAATAAAGTAACAACAAACTTACTGTTGAGACTGTTACTCTCTTGGATCTTTTCCTTTGTTGCTTGAGTTACAGATGTGGTGGGCTCAGGCACAGTTAGGAAATTAAAAACAGAATACTTGTCTCGTTTCACTTTTGGCAAACCCACTACAGAAGAACTAGAGGGAAATAAAATTGTTTGGTGATTATTGTTTTAAACACAGAAAAGTTCTCAAATTAGCTACAACAACCTGAATTCCTACAGTAATCCTTCAAATGCATGCTATTTAATCAGAGGTCACCATATTTCATGGCACAAATAAAAACTTTGGGCAGTTCTGTATCACCTTGTGACACAAGAAAACATCAAGCCAGATTTTCTACAAGCAAATGAAAAACTCAGAAATAATAAAAAGTTTTAAAAATATAAGTATGAATTATCTTACTCGGGATATGGATCACGAACATTAAATCTTTTACACAGCAGCTTATCAGGATGCCATTCAAAGTTGTCTCTTGTGAGTTTGCCAAACATCTTCATCTTCACAGCTGTTTCCTTATCATCAATATCATTCTGAAAAAGTCAAACATTTATAGCTGATAAATAATTTTTTTAAAAAGAGAGATATAAAATGTATTTTATATACAATTTCAATGTACAGAATTTACACTCTTTAATTTACAGAATTAATTGCAGAATTTACACTCACAAAAAAACTCACTTAACTGTTGTAAGATTTATGAACAGGACAAATCCATCAATATTTAAATGCTGTTTAACAAAGACTACTCTGTATGCACCAAGTGTTTTTAAAAGCTGCTAAACAGAAGGGCAACAAAACAGTGACATATCTACATGAGAGTTTAAAAGAAAAATTCAGGGCTAAGGCAACAACTGCAGCTCCAATGGATTAAAGGACAGCAAATACCTCTTGGTCTCGAGGGACTTCAACTTTGTCAACATCATCTTCATATTTGGCCCGGGTGAATCTGGATGAGAGTGTGGAATTTGAGGACCTGTAGAACATTGCTGCACGGAAGAACTCCTCCTGTTCTCTGCCTCGCTCCCACTCCGTCATACTCTGGTCAAAGAAGCGCTCCAGTCTTTCTCCTGTGGGATGAGAACAGAAATGCTTAGCAGGGATGGCAGCCTGCTTTGGGTCAACACCTTTCAAACAAAAAATAAAGTTATAAGCAAGTCTGCTTTAGTACTAACCTCAACTGTGTTATTCTCTGATAAATGAAGGTAATTTTTCAAGACAGCAAGACTAACAGCATTTGCCAAATGCAAAATTGATATTTTAAGTAATTTTACTTGTAGAACTGATTCCTTACTCATTGCCCTTTAAAGAATGTTCAAAATATGCAGTGGATTTAACAGGTGATTAAAACAAAAAGTATAACCCAAAGCCTTATCAAATAACTAAAACATAGAACAAAGAATTGAAGCCTGGCTATGCTTTGTTAACTTGCTTTCTGGTTTATGAAGTGCCCACTGGTAAATACAGAGTTTGCACACAGGTTTACAGCAACAGGTTCAGTTTGTCTCCCAGAAGGAAGAGGAAATAACACCAGCCAAGCAAATGCACTCACAGTAAAACAGACCTTTAACAATTCCAGTTATTTACACATTTCTACATTTTCATCATAATGACTAGGGAGGCACTTACAGTCATAACACAGTCAGAACTGGGAATATTCAACTTTACCCAGGGAAAATCCCAGTCCTGAACTGAGCTATGGATTCAAAGCTCAAGGAGTCTGTCCCAAGGCAGTAACCAGAAGAGGCTACTGACCAGAAAATATTTCTTTTATATAATGAAAAGGACTTAAAAAAAGACAAAACCCAAAAAAATCCCAAATCACAACTAAAACAACAAACCTAGGTTTTCCACCTGTCACTATATGATTTCCTCTGTCAAATTTCCCTGGAGTCCATTTTCTCCTTCCCCAGTAGCCCCTGCGTACCTCAAAATTTGGAAAATACCCAACCCTTTTATTTTAAAGTTCATTTCAAGGCAATTTAAAGTCATGGGCTGATGATGAACTCCCTAGATCAAGTTCAGCTTTTCATGCCTCACAGAAAAATCACAGAACTTCAGAACTCACCACAAGGTAGCACAGGTACCTAATTTAATCTAATATACACCACAGTATAATTTAATATCAAAAACCTAAACAAAATGGAAGGAGCCTGAAACAGCATGAAAAGAGATGATGAAGCACATTGGATGTTTTTTTTTGGCGAGTAAGAGCTCTGCATGTGCTTATACAGTCATAAATTTTTCTGGGAAGAACATAAGTGACAGCAGAAGTTTGAGTATCTGAAGGACATACAATACAAGCTTTGACAAGTGTGAAATAATTCATTCACTTCAGGGTTCTTATCCTCCCCTGGTGCAGAGGGAATGGGGTTTCTTCTGATTCTACCCAATCCTCTTACTGCCTTTATATGATTTGTCAGTTTAACTCCTCTAAGAGTAACAAACTAAATTAAAAAGCTTGTTTCACTGACCAAAGCTTAAGTGTACCTTGGCAAATGAAATAAGGGAAATCCAGGAAATGAAGTAGAACTTAACTTCTGCTACATCACAGAAGTATGAAATGTAATGCCTAAAATCAAGACTTGCTGACAACTGAGTAACTGAGCAGTTCTCTTGAAATCAACATGACTAAGTATCAGTAAAGACTTCTGTTGACATTGGTCCTGAAAAGAAGTAAAAGGAGAAATGCTGTGGAATTCAGGAAGAGTACTCACAGTAAATATAAAATGCACTGGGCAAAAAAAAAAAGGGGGTGGAGAGGGGAAGGAAAAATTAACCAAGAAATATTTTACCTTTTTCTCCTTGTTTAAGACTTTTCACAAAATTTTCATATCTTTTTTGTTTTTCTGGATTTTTTGCAAATGGTTTGAAGTCACTAGAACCAGCATTTGTTAACTGCCCTCCCAGCAGCATCTGCCATTTGTGAGCAGCATCTTCTGGGGAGGCCAACTGCAATCTGCTATTTGATGACTGCTGAGACACTGGTTTTGCTTTCATTTGTTGTTCAGATGCTTGTTTCACTTGTTTGAGTCTTTCTCTATCTTTCTCAGACAGATATTCCAAAACAGAAGGAGCTGGACCTAAAGCAGAAAAAAGCAGTAAAGAGAAATCAATTAAGATAAAGAGAAATTAAAAATTACTAGAACTATCTTCTACTTTAGTTGAGGAAAAATCCCTACCACATGTGTATAAATTCAGATAAAATGCTCTTAAAGCAGAAATTAACAATAAAATGGCATACATGGCAAATAAAAATTTGGACACCATTGCATCTTTTATGCTATTTACATATAACTTGATTAAGTTTACCACTGTAGATACAAATATGAGCCACAGCTACGAATTATCTTCTTAGTATATTTGAATGTATTTCAGTAAAACACTTTACAGAAAAAAATTATCACAGCCTATTATATTCATAAAAGGTCACAATCTCCCAAACAAATCCAACACATACTTTTTGTCTTTAAAATATTCAAGTAAATGAAAATACAGACAGTTACATCAATAATTCACCTGCTGAGATGAAACTGAACATTGAAATGGTCACTAGATTTGATATATTTCTGTTAGAAAATAAGCACTCAAGGCCAGAGTAAATTCTTACTGTTCTGTAACTGAACATACAAACATGCTTGAAACACAAGCAAAGACATGGTCATGTATCTTCCTACCTTTCAGCTCAGTCTCTCCAAGCTGTTCTCTCCTCTGAGCTGCATTCAAAGCATGCCTGCTGTGGTGTGCTGGGTCACTCTCCAGTTTCCCAGCTGACTCCTCCAATGCCTTCTGCAAATGGCAGCTTTCATTCCCAGCTGGCAGCACAGGTCGAAAGTAATGGACTGGTCTGTAATTTCGTGGCAGGCTGGGTGGGGGATAAATCTGGGGGGAAAAGGGGCAACAAAACAAAAACCCACTGAGAGAGAAACAACTTTGTATGCAACACTTACAAATGTGTTCCAGAAAAAGCTCAACCTAAGAACTCCTCAATTTACATCTTAGTAGTAGAAACAGATAGTACAAGCTCCCAGTTCCTATAAACCAGTAAGTGGCACTGTAATACAAACTCTGGAAACAAATATATTTACAACTATGAAAAAATATGAAAACGTGCACATTAAGTGACAGGAAAATTAACAAGTCTTAGGATGCACTGCTTTTATGTGAGAAAACACCTTTTAATATTGCTTATTAATTTTTTAAACAGAAGTCAAATGATTTAATCAACTGGACTACTGAGTACTTCCATGCTTACTATATTTTAACATCTTTCAAAGTACTTTTCCCCATGTTCTTCTTTCAAGCTGTCACTTAAAGGGTTAGCTCTGTGCTCCCTAAAGGATGGGATTTTATGTACCACACAAATATTCTTCCTTAGAAAGAGGACCCTCTCATACAATTGTTTGTCATTCCAATTTATGCAAATATATATGGCATGAATTATGTAAACCTGAAGATTGGACTAAGAAATTAAATTGTCACCAAAATAGCAAAGTGGACAAAGCATGAGGCCTGCTTTTTACAGAAAACTGTATGTTATGTATGAAAGATCTGGAACCAACATATGTAATTTTTTATTTATTTTTTAAGTTAAATTAAACCATTCCTCCAACTTATGGAAAGTAGCAGTGAATAGTGTGGAAGGTATTTGTTCAAAGCCAGTACTCAAGCAAACTTTAAATACCTACAGGAGTCTGATAAATTTTAGGTTTATATTGAACAGTCCCCAGTGCTATAATTTTGTTCATTCAGCCATTTTTTACTGCTGACAAAAACATTTACTTCTAAGAACAGAAAAACACCAAGAAGCAGCATAGTCCACACAATTCACATGATGAATGCTGTTATTCTTAAAGCATAAAATATCATTGTCTGCTTACCTTGACTGGAGCTGATGGTTTTGATGCCAAGGAAAAACCAGCCAGGACTTTGCCTATATATTTAAAATCTCTTTCAGGCCCTACAAAATGATCATAGATATAATATTTAAAACATGCATGTTAGGCAATTTTTTTCTGAATATTTTCCAAATGTTGCTGTATATTATGAGTCATAATTGTAGTTTGTCTTCACCACCTTTCATTTAAAATTAAGGGTTCTGATTCTGGATTAGTACTATACAACTAAAACCTGCTCCCAGAGTGACTGCTGAAGGTTGAACATGGCTTAGAGTGAAGCAGCAGTATCCATACTGAGCACAGCCCACACCATCAGTGCCATTGATGTGTACAACCAACATGAACAGCTGCTCCAAAAATTACAACAGTATTTCATGCACTCACACAGTGCAGTAAAAATAAAGTAGCACCAAGATACAATTTACAAAAATTATCTGAAAATACAGAAGTTCATTAAAAAAAAAAAAAAAGTTCTCTTTTTAAGTGCTGGGCCATGTTTTGTAACTGTGATTCACAATCACTTGTTTTCTTCAGTGAAATTGAAGGCTGTTTCTCACAAAGCAGTACATATTATCCTTCTGAAAATATGTTTTGAAGGTTTAATCTACACTGGGATTAGTGGAAGACTTTGGAAATTATTTCTGTAATTGAACACTTCAATATAGAAGGAGGACTAGTTGAATTTTCAGATATGAAGGCTGAAAATTACAATATATGGAAAATACAGACTACATTTCTAATTTTTTCCCCCCGTATTATGCTCACTCTTTAAAGAGAACCACAATTCTTACTTTTTTTGGATTTATACTGTTTTGGTGCTGTCCAGCCATACAAGCCATCCCCAGGCTCCTCATCCTTCAGAACTGTATCATATTTTGACAGTGTGTCCGTTGCATAAATATCATCATCTTCTTCCTCTAGAGCTCCTACACCAAAAGCCTAAAATACATATTTTAAATAAGAACTCAAAAGTGGAAAAACTTTTAAGTCACATACCAGAACACATCTACATGGATATCTATTTATCTATATAAAGTCTACAGTAAAAATATAGATACACTGGGAAAAATGTACAGTTACACCACAGAAACTGAGGTGGAAAAAACCCCCACACCTCAGTGAGCACAAAAGCAACAAAACCAAACACATTCCACTCCCTTGGCAGGGAGGGACAGCAAGTTTGGTGTGCACAGGACAAGGACAGCAGACTAGTTCCACCATAATAACACATGCAATCTGACTAAGAGCAGATTAAGCTCTCAAAAGGAAGAAAATATGCCAGTTAACAGGGAAATTAGGTAGAATTCCCAGAAAATATAAACTGACAGTGCTTCTAGATAAGAACTACAAATACTCTGGAGCAACACAAAACCTCTCTAGCTCACAGCTACAGCATTACTGAAAGTACAAGAGACAAAAAACATAAACTAAAAACATACTGAATATTAACTTTATCTAATCAAAGTAATACAGAACATTTTTCCATTCAGCTACTCAGAACATTCTTCCATTCAGCTACTCAGTCAGATAGTTTTATAGTTGTCTTTTACAGTCTCAGTAAGTGAAGGCATTTGAGAGTTCTAAGGATTTTTCGACAGCTTCAAAATAAGTTTTTAAAAAATCCTATTCTCAAGCCACATTTAGCATTTCTTACAATGACTAGGAGCTTTTAACTTACAACAAAATTTATGTGGATTTACTGCAATAATGATAAAATGCAATAAAAAATGTCCTTACCTGACCTGTAATACCTAGTTTTCTTCCTTTACTGTGTCTCAGATCACCAAGTAAATTGCTTGTTTCTTCAGAACCACCTGTGAAAAGATTCAGGTGCTCTCTTCCAGATGCTCCAAACAAGGCTTGAGAGGGGTCCAAACCCTTATAGCCAAGTCCATGGACATTCTCTTTTGGAGTCAAGTCTACAGGCATTACATCTTTAGGTGCAAAGGTCACATTCTCTGGCTGGTATTCATCCTCCTCATCCTTGTACAAAATGAAAGTTTATGAGAGCAAATGTGACTAAAAGTTCTGTATGTTGAGCTTTTAAAATATTCACTTCACATGAGCCTAGGCAAGTTTGCATTTCCTGAATTGTGTATGAACTAAACCTTCTTACATAGCAAAAGCAGAAATTTATATATTAAAACCTTTCTTCACATTAAGCACAGAAAGTATTTATAAACACTTTTAAGAAGATTTGAAAATGCATTTTAAAATACTGTTGGAGGACATTAAAGAAGTTGTTTTGTTTTTTCAATTTGTTATCACATATTCTTACATAAGCCAACAGACCACTTTTTCTGTTCAGTACCTCAGAACCCTCAGACAGTCCAGGTGGCAATGCACAACCATAAATCTTCACTGTAGGATCTGTAAGAGACATCATAACATCATATTACATTAATAAAAAGAGGCTTTAAAATCAACTTTCTAATCAGTTTATGAATGTTAACGTTCTACTAACAAGAAAGTTAATTAGCTCAGGAACTTCCCTGAACTTACCAGGCTTCTGTCTGCGTGGCTTTCTTTTGACTCGTGGGCCAATTCCTTGTCCTTCTTTCCAGCCCATTTTTCGTAACAGTTCAACCCCAACTGTTATTCTAAAAAGAAAAAAAAAAATAAAACAAAACCCAAAATTACTTCAAACCACACCTTTCTTATTTGTTGATAAATAATGTACATATATAATATTTGAACTTCTAGTTTTATATCCCGCTTTAAAATCAAATCTGAAAGTGTTACTATTTGCATACACACTACCTGTCAGTTTATAAATGTTTACTTGGTGCAAGTCTGTACCTTCAAAACAAAAATCCAGGTGGAGGCCACTTAGGAAATGTACCACTGCAGGATCTTCCAGTCTCATAATTATGGTGGTGAAACATTACTTTTCTAAGCAATACAACACATCTAAGTGAAATGAATGGTTTGGCAAACTTTCAGGTAAATTTACTTACTTAGATGGTCCAATTAAATCATCAAATGCAGTGGTTCCTGGAATGGGAGCAACTACTCCTGCAATCTGTCTAGCTTTCTCCTTTATTCTGTCTTTAGCTTTAGATGCAAAATCATCTGTAGTAGTAATATCTTTTGGTGCAATCCCAAATTCACTAAGATCCTGGAAAGATACACAAAATGAGAACATTTAGATTAAACATTCTTCAAATTCTCACTTACCAAGAATTCTTAGTAAAGTTATGAAAATGGCAAATGACCTTCATGTTTGCTAATTTTCTCAAATCACTTATGCAGTTGTTTTTTCAGTAACTTTAGTGGAAATATCTTAAACAGTTTCAAAAGTATTTTAAAGTGAAAAGGTTGAGTTCTGGTTTTATTTTTTAATACTGACATTAGAGGAGTTTCTTAAGTGAACCTATGAAATAGTCTTAGTATAACCTCATAGGATAACACTGTATACAGGCAGTAATTTCAAGGTTCCTTCAATTTTTGCTGTCACAGCAACTATTTGCACAAGTTTTCAATTCCTTTCTAAATTTACCTCTTCATCCATGAAGTCTTCTGGTCCAAAAACAGCTCTGTCTGCTCTCTTCTGCCGTGATGACACAAAAGCTGATGGTGTCCATCCTTTAAAGAAGGCAAATGTTAAAGTAAGGTTCTTAAGAAAACACAACATTCAAAAAAAAAATTAAAACATTTCAACCTTACATCTTAAGTACATATCAAAGAAATATTTATAAAATTACAGTTCAGAAACTCAGGGAGAAATAACTTCAGCAATACTATTTTAACTATTCACAGTCTAAGGACAAGCAGGAACAAAAATGCTTAGTGACAGTTAATTTGTTTTCACTAGCATGACAATATGGTTCTCAATATAACCATTCCCAGAAGACAGCAAAATATCTGACCTTCCTTTGTGCCAACAGTGTTAAAGTAGCCAGCAGAAAAGCCACCAGTGAATGCACCATGGAAACGCTGGTATCGTCCCTTTGCATCTTTAACAGTCTGCTCTTGAAGAGGAACTGGCTTTTTAATTCGTTCACCTACAATCAAATAAATCAGAAAGTAAGACACAACTTTACATGAAGGAACAATTTCCCACTTCCTCCAGAAGCTGCAAGTAAAAACAGGATCAAACACTAGCCACCCTGACATGGAAATCACCACATTTCATTTATTTCCACTCTACTGTAACTATTCATATACAACATTGATAAAGGAAAAGCATGAAGTCTTCACATCAAAATCCTCAGTTCTACTGACTGGATTTTTTCTTGTGAAAGGAAACTTTTAAAGTATGCAGGATTTCTTCACTTCAGTAATTGCTTGAGAAATTACACATCAAGAGTGTAAAAACTGAAACAAAACACAAAAGCCATAGACTTTGACACAAACATTTACCTCTTTTTAACAATATTTCTTGAATAAAGAGGCACAGACTTGGGAGTCACAACTGTCCATTAGTCCTGGTCCTGTCCATCTCAACCATATGAGCATCAGACGGTAAGATTAGCTTAAGTCCATACGCTTCAACTGTACTGGGTTTTTTGGGGGGGTGAGGAGGACAGAAGCAAGCATTGGTACCCAGGTGCACCCGGAGCAGCCGGCACAAGCCGCGGGGTACCGCAGCCACAGCCGCTGTGGTGCCGAGGCCTTTCTTTCCCCGCTCGCCTTGTGCTGTTGCGTCCTCCCGCAGGCCAGCACGGCTGCCGAGCAAGGCCGCAGGCAGCAGGAGCAGGGGAAGCAGGTCTGCGCTGTGCCCACACGCCACAGCTCCTCACAGTAAGGGCTGGGAGCGAACCGAACAGGACCGCGCAGGCCCTTGGGGATACCCCGGCCCCAGCGCCTCACGGCGGGCCGCTCTCCAGCGCTCGCACAAGGCACTGACAGAGGGAGGGAGGAGGAGGAGCAGACGGACCTCCCGGGGGTCCCTTACCCTCCTGCAGGGGCTGCAGCGGGCTTCCATAGCTCACCAAATCCTCCTCCTCGGTGTCGCTGCTCTCCGCCGCCATCTTACCCGACGGTGGCCGCGCGGGAGAGGGCGGTCTCACCAGAGGAGGCGGAGCCGCGCAGCGCCCGGCACCGGGACCGCCCGACACCACCGGGACCCCGCCGGCGGGAGGGGAGCGGCGGCACTGCCCCAGCCCTTCACCCCCTCCCGGCCTCACGGCGGCGTTGGGCCTGCCCGCCGGGCACTGCGCGGTCCTGCGGTCCTCCGCTCTGAGGGAGGGCAGGCGGGGGCCGCAGCCGGTCCCTCCGCCCAGCCGTGTTTGGCTGGAAAAGCCCCAGGGGTCCAGGAGCTCTGCGGAGCTGCCGTGTGCGGCTCCGCACCGTCAGTCCGAAGCGCTGACCGGTGTCTTTAGAAATTACCCACGGCATATAATGCCAAACTCCAGGTGGTCAGCAGCCATGTGGTAACTCCCTGAATCAGCGAGCGCAGCCCTCCTCAGACTCGGAGCTAGGAAATGGGCAGCAATGACTCTGACGAACAGATTTCGTCTAAATCAAGGTGTAAAGCAGAGTCCACCCTGAATCAAAATCAACGGAGTTGTGGATTTCATTGTACACTTAAGCAAATACACAGCAAAATTTGCCTAACCACGTTGTCTTACGAGCTGTTGAAGAATTTGCTCAGAAATCGGGGCAGAAGTCTGAGCGTTCAAACCTTCCCTCCAAGAGCTTCATCCCCGAAGGCTTTCAGGAATCTCTGAACCTTCTCGGGAAGTCCTGTATCGAGAGAGAAACGTTTCCTGAATGTATTTTGTACAAAGACCAGTATTCACCAGTAGGATCCAAGTGTTAAAAATTTGGATTTGATTTCCACTGTTATCCCCTTTTCCCACAAAAAAAAAAAACCAAAAACCAAACGCTTCAATTTGCACTGAAGATTCTATCAGTCCACAACTTTTTAAAGTATCACCAGTTTCTCTGAAATCCTTGAAAATAAATCACAACACAGTTTTCAGATATTCCTTCCCTTAACAGGTAAGACTTCTGTGTATTCTCCATCCCGGTATTTCTCTTCATTTGTTTACACTGGTTTCTTTCACAGTGAAACTGACGGAGTTTCACGTTACTTCAGGTTTCCATGGGAAATATTTAGGTGGTTCCATGCAAATAGGGAGTTCTCTGTTTCATTCAGGTCCCTAATTCACTTAGAAACAACATAGTAGAAGCCACACACTTTGTGCATTGTCTTTTCTCATCATTACAGAGCACTTGGCTACAAAACACAGCGGCAAACGAGTTGTTAGCGTATTTGCTGTTTCTCTTTGTTTAGGAAAGAATTGTTCCCGAATAGTGATACTGTGTGGCTTCGACTTAACACACCGGCTTAAATAAACCTTTTTTGCACAATGGTAACAAAGTCTTTTGAGCCTTTTGTCTGATCAGTTCAAAGGGTTGAGGTAATCAAATACTGAAGCTTTTTTCCGTTAAGGCTTTTCTCAGATTAGAATTACTTTTGCATCCCAGTGGTATTTCCTCCTCCATGATAAACTCTCTCGTTTACAATTATTAAAACAGGTGACAATTGCTATTTGTAGCTGTTACATAAGACAATAATTGCAACGTCTTTTTTAAAAATTGCAATAAATTAAAATATTAGTAGAACTGAATAGCTTAGGTTTCAAATATTTTTTTATAGAAATCTGTCTGGTTAAAAAAAAAAAAACAAACCCAAACAAACTGCATTTTGAATGAAAGTTCACATATTTGCCAGTGGATGTAAGGCTGAAATTGAGCCCTAAAGCCAGAGGTGGATTCCAGGCTTTTGTTTTCCAATACATAGTTTTCAACATCTGGTATTGGTTCATCGAGAAGATCAGGCATGGAAGTTTCTTGTTATGTCTTTTTTTGTATTATTTAAGACCACTTCTTCGAATAGATTTGTTAATTAGTTTTAAGTTATGCAAGTCACAGGAACTTCAGACAAAAATTTGTATAATCGATATATGAAAGAAAAAAGCAAAAACTCGATTCATTTAAAGGGTTTTTAAAATCACAACAAAGAAAGAACCAAAAATCATAAGCACAGGAAGTATAAAAATCCCATATTTTTACAAACAGTAACAGAAACTCATCTCTGCCTTAGCTTGCATTTAATGGGAATGTCTTCCTGAATATTCATCCTGCCAACTGAGGGCTGTATCAGTTGACAAAATAGTCACCTGAAGGTCAGCTCTTGAGGCATTGCCTTAGCTTCTCCAAAGTGCTCCTTTTCTTTTTTTAAAGGACTGGAAAATAAAGAGATAACACATATTGTTCTCAAATACCCAGACTTTTATCTGTCGATCGAGGTTAAAGGCAAGGCATTAGCTGGGAAAAGTGATGATTTTGCCCATGTTTGGTCTTAGTTTCCACATAAACTACAGTGTCTTGTTTCCAATGTGATTTCACAGCAGAACAGGCAAAGCATATTAGTTATTTAATAGTAAATGGGATTTCAGTGAAGATAATGCTGCCATTAATACGTGCAGTTAATACCTTCTAAGGTGAAGAAGCAGCAGTGGAGCACTGCACCTACAGCAATCAAATCCTGCTTATCCAAAGTCCTGATACTAAGTTTGTGTGCCCTTTTCAGATCATTTTATTATTCCTCAGTAAATTTCTTGGTAAGGAAATCTACTCCATCTAGTAAATTTGTAACAGTCTCAAAGCAGATTCACATCGCTACTGCTACTGTGCCTCATGCCCTATTTTTGCAATCCCTTTTTTTTTTTTTTTTCCTCCCCACCAATACTATTTGGAGAGAGTGTGGGAAAAAAAATAATCGACCTATGATCATGTTTCTTCACTCCTCACCTAGTACTTGCGGCAGATATTTGCTCCTTAAGAACTGCAATCTTTGGAAATAAAGGATGATACTAACTCAGCTAAATCACTGCACTGGAATTTATTGACATAAATCTACAGGCTGTCAGGATTACCAACAAAATCTTTCTGTCTTTCTGAATAGAATCTAAGTTTAATATTAAAAGCCACCAACAATAGGAACAGAAATGTTCCTATTATGTCAGGTTCAGAATTCAAAAACCCACTTTGAGAAGCAGCAGGACTTGATGCATACTTCTCTCTTCATACAGTATAATTCTAACATGCTTTTCCTTCTAAGCCTGGAGGTCTCTCTGGGACAAAAGATGTCTTGTGAACTGCTACCACCATATAGCCAAAAGGTCTGTAAAATCAGAGATAAGAAACATTGTCTCTCCAGGGAACAGCCGGATTCCTGTCTTAGGTATGGAATGATACATAACCGGTACCCCAAAAGGAAATTAATTTTCCAATGTGGAACTATTTCCTAGTGGCCAAAGAAAAGACTATTGATGGGATTTCTTATTCACTTATTTTTTCATATGATGGAGCAGGAGAAGAAGGAGAGGATTAAGAGAACGAGTGGAGTGATACAAACACATGAAAAATATATACACATACATCATATATACATGTCTGCGGTATAAGGGTGTTCAGATTCTGGTGTCAATTCTCATCCCTCTTACCTTTACTACTGTGGGACAAAACATGGGTCAGCTCAAGGTCTGCCATTATGTGCCTGTTGCCAGCATGGTCATTGTCTACATCACCTGGCTGCTTCATCTGTGAAAATGCACAAAGCCACTTAGCACCTACTTCTGCAAAGAACTGGGAGATGATGAGTTCTTCTGGAAAGAACTAGGAGAGACGATGCAGAGATAAGAACCAATTCTTTCAGATTCAACACTTCATGCAGAACTGTTTTGCCAGTTGACAGGGCAATTTAAAGGACACAGACACCAATGGAGAGAATGGTCTCATTTTAGTTTGAATAGTAAGGTAACGCAAAAATAAAACGATAAAAAAAATAAAACCGATACATTTAATAAAAAATAAGCTTAAACCTCAGCTTTAACAACAAGCAAAAATAGGCAAGTAGTGCACCTAGTCATTACTATACAAAAAAAGAGAATAGTAGAAAGTTAAATCACCAAGTACCTAAATACTTCACCATCATCCGGAATCCACAGGTGCAATTGCTGCTGAGCCCCATTTCGCAGAGAGGACCTGGAGCTCTTTCTGTCAATTGGGAAAATCCTACCTGGTGCATCCACTCATAGGTGAGGCTTCCGAATTGGCCCGGAAAGGCCAATTTTTACAGGCCCAGATCAGCCAGTCCTTTGACCCATTTATGTTTTTAGCACAGAAGCACCTGGATCTGATGGCACACTGGGCCAGAGCCCAGGCCTCGGCTGAATGGGTTTTCCCTGAAATATCATACAAATAAACAAACCTCTATTAATGTCATTTGGGGAAGTTTCTTAAAATTATACATTTCTTGCACATAACTACACTAAATTATGGAAAAGTTTCTAAAGCAGCCCGTTTGGTGTTAAACAGCTGGCATAAGTGTCTTGGTCATCTATTTTTAGGTAAGTAATATTGATGATGTTGGTCACACAGTGCCCAGGATTGAAAGTCAGCCCTGGCTTAGGCCTGCTGCTCAGGCCTCAGCACATACTGCTATTCTTTAGATACAAATTCTTAAGCATTTGATGCTTACAGGTAGTGCGTGTCCAATGCACCAGATCACAGAATTGACTCTCTTCAGATATTAAAAATAAATGTCAAGCAAATATCTGTATCTATACAACATAATGCATTTTCTGAATGCATAAGTCTGTATTTCTAGCCTATATTTCTCAATCTTTACAACACAGCAACCAAGCCTTCTAACTCAGGCAGTAATCATGAGGAAGTTTGTGGTATGAACCCAACTCTATTTAGGAATTCTAACAGCAACCAAAAAGTTACTGGAGACAAGATGATGAGAAGAGCAGGGACTTTTTTTTTTTTTTTTTTGTGAGCATAAATCAGGTTTTGGAATGTTCTAAGCTGCAATTTAAATTCCAGGGTCAGAGAGCACTCCTACTCAGTCATTACACAGCTGAGCACTTCTGAGACCATATAATCAATATGTGCCTTTTGCAAAAAAAGCATGTTCAATATATGCACACAAAACCTACCGTGACTTAGTGAAGAAACACTCAATCGGTCCTAACACAGTCATGATGAAATACCCTTTATTGGAGTGAGGTGAAGGCACAGTCTGATCTGGCAGTTATGAGGGTGCTGGGTGACATACCCCAGACACTAACAATGGGGAGGAATCCTGCTATCTTGGACTCCTGCTTTTTCTGTAGAAACTTACTAGATGTGCTGACTTTGCTTTATACAAAGAATCCTTTTTGTCAGATAAGTACCTTTTCTAATAGCATAAAATTTAAAACATTTTTACACACTCAGATGAGAAATTGAAGCAAGTTTCCTACTTCCATCTATTCATATTTAATACATATTTTGATATATTCATCCAGTATCTTTGGAATTATAGAGGGAAAAAAACAGTGAGATGAGAGCGAGCAAAATCACAACAAAATTCAGCTGCTTTCAAGACAGCAAATCATTGGATCCCAATTTCTGAGTTACTGACTCTAGTATTCTTCCTTAAAAACATGCAGTAGACACACAGTTTAACCAGCCTGCCTTGTAGAACCCAATATTTTCAAAGAACCCTTTCCATTAAGAATATAATTCTAAGGATATTTTTCCTTTGATAAAAAAAATGTTTTCTCTTGAAGGTTTTTTTTTTTTTTTCATGACACAACTACACCGTAATTCAAATAAAGCTAAAAAAAGAGAAATAAGGCTGGGGGAGGCAGGGAGGAAGGTAAATTTGGCAATACCAATAGAAGTATTGCATCTCTCAATGCTAAATGTGCAGGAAGCTCTGCAGGTAAGGCACAGCTAGGAATAGGAAACAATATTGGCAAATTCCAACATTTGGAATTGGCAAGCTCTGTAGGTTAGGCATGGCTTGGAATAGGAACCAATATTGGCAAATTCCAATATTTGTGTCCAGTAGCATTAATGAAACCAGTTATACAAAGGTGTGTTTCAGACAGGTGGTCTCTGTAGCACGAACCACTGCAGACCTCGGCAATGTTGAGGCTGGTCCCACAGCAGTTGCCTGGAGCAGGGCCACCTCTGCCTTTCACTGTCGTTTTTAGGGGCTCGGGCTCCGGGACCTCCCCCAGCCTTTACACCGATCAGGGTGCGGGCGGCCGGGCCCCCAGAGGGGCCAGGGAGACACCAGTGCAGCGAAGCGTGAGTCGATACCCACCCCAAAGCAGTCAGTGCCGAGTGGCCCTGGGGGCCCCGGGCCCCACCACGGTGATTCACCTCGCTGCGGGCGGCATCCGCGGGGCTGGGAGCGCCCCTCTCGGGGGAACGAGCCGCTCTGAGGGGCAGCCACCCGCGGGGCTGGGAGCGCCAGACTCCGGGGAACGAGCCGCTCTGAGGGGCAGCCACCCGCGGGGCTGGGAGCTCCCCTCTCGGGGGAACGAGCCGCTCTGAGGGGCAGCCACCCGCGGGGCTGGGAGCGCCCCTCTCGGGGGAACGAGCCGCTCTGAGGGGCAGCCACCCGCGGGGCTGGGAGCGCCAGACTCCGGGGAACGAGCCGCTCTGAGGGGCAGCCACCCGCGGGGCTGGGAGCGCCCCTCTCGGGGAACCTCGCCTCCTCGAGGCGATCCCCTGGGAAGCTGGTGGCGGCCCCACGGTGCCGGGAGCGGCCGCTCCGGGTGGCCACCCCCAGGGGCTGTGGCCAGGCTCGGTGGCGCGGGAGGCCGCGGGGAAGCTCCAGGAGGCGAGCAGTGCCTTCGAGGCGGCCAGCCAGACTCCGGCACGATCCAGCGGAGAACGACCAGAGGGCCGAGGAGGAGCGAGCACAGCCACCACCGCGCAGCGCGGCACCAGGCTCCGCTCTCAATCAGCCACCGCCCAGCTCCGCACGAAGCCACGCTGGCGGCCACCGCTTTGCGGGAGCACGCCCGGGGGTCGCTGCGAGGAGCTCCACAGGCACAGTGGGCGGTGGAAGAGCAGCGCCGTGGGGCGGGGCAGCTCCTCCCCGCCACCAGCGGAGGTGGGGCCGGGCGGTGCCGTGGGGCAGCGCTGGCATTTCCGCAGGGTCGTGGTTTCACCGAGAACTGCACGTCTCGTAGCAGTGGCGGACGGACAGACGGCTGGTCGGCCCGCCCGAAGATGACAGACGCCCTGGTGCCCCGCCAGGCGGCGGAGCCGGCGGGGGATGGCTACTTTCGGAAGGTGAGAGGCTCGGTGGCCAGCCCGGGGCGGGTGGGTTGCGCGCACAGTGGGCTGTGTGCCCGGGGCAGCGCCTCCTGAGGGCGGCTCGGCGCTGGGGGTCCCCTCTCCTTCGCTCACGGGCCGCTTTCTGCCGGCGGAGCGTCGTGGGCTCCGTCCTATGGCAGCCCACGGGCGTGGGGAGCAGCCTTGGGTTGGGGGCGGGCAGGGAGGCGAGATGGGGACCTGGCCCTGAGGGAGCGGGGCCGCTCGGACTCACCGGGACCCCGGCGGCCCTTCCCTGCTTCTGTGCTGGGCGTCACCCTGAAGGACGGGAGCCCTCGTAGCTGTCCAAAATGAGTCAAATTGCACTTGTCCGCCGTGTTTTAGCTGTCTTAATTTATTTCCCGCCCCCGCTCTCTTTCCCGGTTTCGCTGTGTCTCCTCGCGCTTTCTAGTAAATTGCCGTATGTACCTGTAAGAAAGTTTGCTGGAGTAAGGTAACGAAGTTAACAGATTCATTAGGAAGTTTCTAATGAACATCTGCCCTAATTACTTTTCAGACTGACTGGGCGGCTTATGCCATAACCTGCACCTGAGTTCTTTTTGCACAACAGTAATTAGAGTTAAGTATTGCCTGTAATGCAGCCCTGTGGGGTTCTGTGAACTTCACTGGAGGTAAAGGGCAGGCTGTAAGTGCCGTTTTCAGAGAGCTTTGCTCCGGCCTTCCCCCTCTGTTTTTAAGTTCTCAGCACCTGTAACTCGCGCCCATGGGTTTCAAGTCGGGTTGTAGGTACATGGGGGTTTGGTGTAGGTTCCGGATCCAAGACCACGAACTGTCTAATCTATGGAGGGGGTAAAAAAAAGCTGCATACATCAGGTTGTCGCTGCTCGCCTTTGCACAAAAATAGCCCCATTGCACACTTCAGCAACTGCCTGGATTACCTGGCAGGGAGGCACATAGGCTTTGCTTTGTTGCCGCCTTTACAGGCTGTTAAATTTTTTTGCCACAGTATTTATCAAATTCATAAGCCTGCAGGAATTTGCCCTTTAGCAGAGGAACTGTTTCTAGGTGAAAAGAGCCAAGCTTTACCTGTGCCAGCCATGCAGCAAGTAAATAACCAGAGAGACTGAACCATGCTTGTAAATAACTAGAGAGACTGAAACAAAACTTGGACCAAACCATGTCTGTCTTCTTCATTTGAGTAATCCTCCTATAATGTTTGGTCAGTAAATCACTTTTTTCTTAGTAGTCTTTAGCAGGACTTTTAGTCCTTAGCAGTTTTTCCCAGTCATACCATGTGGCCAAGTTGTAATTAGTTTGTTTTCTTAGCTATGTTTTCTACTCTGTAAGAAGCTCATAGCTTGCCTTGAGGCGTGTTAGTAAAAAAAGTTGACTTTTCATGAACTAAGTTACTGATAAGGACTAACTGAAGTTTAGTAGCCAAGTTGTGCCTCAGGTAATGAGAATATTGGATCTTCTACACTCAGACTTGCTAAAAGACTTAGTTTGTTTTAAATTAAGTTGTTTTATGTTGCAGTTATGGTCGCTAAAACAGTATTAGATCAATGTAAAGCCTATTGGACAGGAATAAAGTTTTTCTTATATATGAAAATACTGTAAGATCAATTTAATATCTAATCAGGAGCATCGTTCCTATTACTTACTGCTTTAAGATATAAGTAATGAAAAAGTGAGGATCTGATAAAATCTGACTGAGCCACATGCTTCAGTGAAACATTCTTGCCTCTGGTCCCTCAGATCTTGGAAGGTTCAGCCAGTTCATAAATATCTTAATTAAAGTTCTGAACTTCAGGTTAGGCTAGATGCTCAAAGCCTTTAGTCCCTAAACGTAAGAAGGAAAATAGTATACCTCGTTATATGTTACTTGAATGGTCCCAAAAGTCAGAGCTTTAATTCTGGTTTAGAAGTTCTAGGCGAGGGGGGAGGAAAAACAAACAACCAAAAACATGGACCAAAACAATCCCACTCCTGGAATCTTCAACAGGTACAAGCTGTGAACCCAAGGAGATTCTTTAAATGTGGTATCTGCACATCCCTGTGAACGGTATGCTTGGTGATTTCATGTGACTGAGATTAGTGACAGAGCTTTTGCTGGGTGTCCATGGGTCTTCCCCCCTTCCCCTCTGAGTTACCTTGGTATTGTTTTCTCCTTCCTTTCTAAATCACATTATTTGTTTTTCTGAAAAGATTTGAGGGTTGGTTTACCAGTTGTGTTGGTGCAGAATCACATCAATTTCCAAAGATAGTCTTTGGTTTTTAGGTCAAAAGGTACTTTCTTAATTGACATTTTTTATTCTGTAAGCTGTGTAGCAAGGTGAAAACACTTGCTTTGCATCAGTCCTGCTCAAACATGTCTTCCAAGCACTACTTACCAGTGAGATTGTCTCCCATACTTTCCAAGAATATTGTGCACAATGAAATTTTATAATTGAGAAAAATTGGGCAATTCATACAGTATCCAATTGTTTTAGACTCTTGATTTCTTTTGATGAATGGAGTACTATGTGCTCAAAGTCTCCCTTGCTCTTTTATGTATTATACTTTTTGAAGTTTTAAATACAGCCTAGCAGAAAGCAGCCCTCAGTATCCCCACGATGCAGTAGAGGGGGTCCCATAAAACTGTGACTGGCCAGAAATGGGGACACAGATGCACAGTCCTGTTTCCTGCTTTGACTTCTGTTGTCACACTAAAAAGTAACTCTGCCATGAGTCTGAGATGTGATGGGTGCCAGGAACTGAAGTCCACTTGCACTCTTCCTCAGATTTACCCTCCCCATTCCCTTCCAGTGATGTCAGAGCTGCTTTCAGATGGACCTTTTCCCTCACCCTGTCTTTTTCCATTAGCTCCTTTTTTCCTGTGGCAAAGATTTATTATTTATTTGTGCACAATCAAATTTTTCCTTAAACCTGTAAGATGCTTTGAGCTGGCTAAGTGCTGGTGTGTCTTTTGTTGGTGTTTTTTCTTTTTTAATTACGTAATTTTAAGGAAATTACCTGTGCAGCCACACAGGGTTCATATAACTCTATCACTGTTGCCCCATTCAGCTCCTCTTATGTTGCCCTTCCTAAACAACCCTCTTGAGCTCTTTGATGAGCTGCAACCAAACTTGTGAGAAGAACTGTACTTCTAAAAGCAAAACAGACAACAACAAAAAATATCCTGAAGAGGGTATGGCAAAAGGGAAGGAGCACCTTACTTTCCATCAAAAAGAAGATAGAGCTTCTGCCTGGAACTTTTTAATTTCTGGGATGATAATGTACCAGGAACTGGTTTTGCTACTGTTCTGTTTATCTTGGCTTAGTTCAGTGTACATTGCCAGGGCACACTGTACCTGTTCTCCTAGGTGGTGTGAGAGCTCTTGGACCATGGGCCTCATATCTTGACCTGTTCTGTATGGAGTTTCGCATTCCTTCACTGTTGCTGACAGCAATCTGTGAATCAGCAGTGCATGTCCCACACAGCCATCCACATTCTGCCCCCAGTCTTCCATGTCTATGAAAATAATGACAAAACTAATGAAAAGAGCAAAGAACAATTTGTTTTAAAAGTAGAGCAAAGCATTTAGACAGGAAGTATTTTTCAACAGCCCAACAGTAATTAAAGCAGGTCTGTTGTCATGTGCTGCTTTGCTTACATTAGATGCTTCTCCCAGCCATGGTTATTTTTTACACCTGCCATGGTTCTGTGGCTTGTTTGCCCTCTCAAATGTCTTCCTAGGTTTTTTTAGTTATCTTTGAATTCTTATGAGAGAAACAGCCTTCTTTTTCAAGCTGCTCTCCCCTTTCTTTTATTTTTTATTTTTTACAGTACACCACTCCACTTAACCAGTAAGCTTTTGCAAAGTAAATATCCCTGAGACACATCAACATACAGAACTCAGGATATTTATAATATAGTGCTCATCCAGTCATGGGATCCAGTGCTTGTGTGAGGACCTGTTAGTAGGGCTATGCCTGCCTTATTTTTGTTTGGTTTTGGGGGATGGTTTTTGTTTTTCTTGTTTGGTTTTTTGGTGGGTAGGAGCAGAGCAAGGAATTGATACCTAGCAAGTTCTTTCTACTCTGTTTTTCCCACCTTGACTCACTGCTTTGTAGTACCTTACACTGGCCATATTTTCAAATTTCTCTCACCAGTCAGAAAGTTGCAATAAATGGTAAGAAAAAGGCACAGTTAATTTTCCAAGGTTATCATTTCTGCAGCTCTCTAGCTATTGGCTGGCTCGGCTTGAAACATCCCAGCTTCAATTTGGTGTTTCTGGATAGCAGTCCACTGTGCTACACAAAGGCAGAGCAGTAGGACAGCTAGCTTAATAAATCTTTAGATTCTGATCAGTTGAACAAAGGTGCATCATTTTTTTCTCTTTCTAAGCTTTGCTTTCATCTCTGAGGCTAGATACCTATCACATAGACCCAGCTGATTCAGAAAGAATGACTGTATATTAGTCCCCTGTGTTAAGGAAGAAGGCTAAAAGCAGAAGCAAGTAGCTCCATAAGTGAAGCACCAGACTGAAGATGATGATAGGTATGGTAACTAGCTCATGAATCAGCACTTCCCTAATTAACTCTGTGTCCTTCCCCTCTTTTTGAGCTTTTTTCTGCAGGGCTTCCCCCCACCTGTTGTTAATGTATCAGTTTACCAACCTGCCACACCTGTCCTTCCACTGGGGTTTAGCTCATGAGGTTCTTTTTAAGTCATTAGTAGCCAGGCAACCATCAACATTAGCATTGACATAGGAATATTTATTTGGCTATTTATTCTCTTTCCAGTTGTCTGGCAGGACAGAAACAACTTAGCAATGATTCATAACCCTTGTCATCCAAAGTCCACTCATTATATACAAATTCATACAACCTATGTGAAACTAAGAATCATCTGAAACTTGATTAGTCAAGAGACAGACATCTCTGATGAAATATGAATGTTAAATTTTGCTTAGTGAGTGCTGTGACAAGAGGGAGTTCATGTAGGAAATATATATTTGGGGTCTAATACAACTTTGTATTAATCTTTGAGCCAGGTGCTTAGAACTATAAAATACTTCATTCATAGCACAAGTAGACCAGGCTCTGGAAGACCAGATCTTCCCAACCTCTTTATTGAAACAAAAAACAACAACAACAAAACACTCAAATAAAACTTGTGCTTCTGAAAGATCTGCAGTATGCAGCTAAATTTTCAAAACTGAACTAGTGGTAATATGCGAAAAGAACCATTAATTATAGTACTGCAAGAAGGTGAGGAAATGACAATTTAGCAGGGCTTGGGATCAGTTCTAAAAATACTGCTGTGAAATACGCTGTTTGCTATGATTGCTGCTGGAACTCAAGAAGCTGTGTGCCTAAGTTCCATACATACTTGTTATTTAAACATGCATGTTTAAGTACCTGGAGGATATGGCCATTTGTGTACACTGCTGGGCTTGACAAGCAGCACAGGCTGCACTGGCTGGGAAGGAATTGTTTTCCTTTAAGCCAGCAGGCACACCCAGTTTCAACTCTGTGTCACCTTCAGACAGTGTGGCTCATCTTAAAAGTTCAAACCACTACTTTGTAAAGCATATTTATGTTAATTTCGAATACTTACTGCCATTACTCATTGTTTGGCAAACAGTCATGATTTTTGCATTCATCATGACTGGACTTCTAAGGTGAAGCATGTGGAAATGCTGTTTGGGAAGGGGATCTTCTGCATGGAGGAAGACAAAACTAAGCACTTGCTTGGACCTGTTTGCTAAAAAACTTTAGTATACAGAATTTGTGCTTTACACAAGGGGGTGTCTTTCCCAGACTGTATTTCTTGAGGGGTTTTTTTGGATATTGGTTTATTTCACTGTTCTCTACACAGACTTCTACCTTGTCAGATTAAGCTCTTTTTTGACTTAGAGATGGGGTAACGGAGAGGTGTTTTAAAAACTTTTATTCTGTTTTTAGTCTTATGTGAAGGATGAGACAGTACAGGTGTTAGAATTCACACCATCACAATCAGAAGTTAATTATTTCTTAATTGCAATACATTATAAGCATTTCTTGGCTTATTAATTTTTGCTACACTGTGCTGTAAATGCTTTAAAGCCAATCATCTAAAATTAGTTCTCGTGGGTCTGACTATAATGCATTTTTCATAGTTCTATTTCTCTAAATTATCTAGTCTTATGTGTAAGGTTATCTTTTGAAACTTGTTTCTGGTTCCATTTCTCTCTCAACAACATCTGTCCTATTCTATGGCATTTCTAAGTCAGCATTTCTTATCTCAAAGTCTGCATACAGATGTAGACTCTGTGAGCTTTCTGTCAGCTTGGAGCATTTTCTATAAACCCATTTCCCACACTACCCATCAGTTTTATGGCAGCTTGATTACCATAAAGAGTTTAAGCCTGCAAATGAACACAAACTAGCTGAGTGTCCTCATCCCCTGTGCAGGAGATGTAAAGAGCAACATTTTCCAAAAAGTGCAATATTAATTCCTTATAGGCTTTGTGAAGTTAATGGGAGCCATATGCTTAAACAGGTGAGCATATCCTGAAAACAGACTCTTCTATCCATAAGAAGCCTCTTATCAAAACTGTCACTCTTGCAGGCACACTGGAGGTTATACAGATACCTTGGTCTGTCAGTGCCTTGTCCTCTTAGGCCTAGGGCTGGTTTTCCTTCCTACAGAAAATAGTGCCTGAGGACCTGAAATGGAGACAAACATCTCTTACACTTTTTCTCTTTGCAGAGAGTTTCAGATCACTGCAGTTTTGTACTCGTTGTTCAGTGGGAGCTTGATCAAAAGTTCATTAAATTGAAGAGCTCACATCTGTGAGCTTCATGGGCTTGGGAATCAGACACTTGATCTTACTGAAAAATTTCTGAAGTGAAGTTGTAAAGAAGTATTTGAATGATGTCACCAAACCTGTTTGGCACACAGAAGGGGCCAGGGAGTTCTTGGAGGAAGCTGCAGCTTTACAGAAAAAATGAAGGGCAAGGCAAGGATACATTTTAGAAGGATGCTTGAACTAAAGAGAAAGAAGTTGGAAGGAAATACCTGTGCACAAATATGGAGATAACAGGTCTGAGGTGAGAATTAAATAGTCAAAATGAATGCAAGAGCAAATAATTGGTGAGGTTCAAATGGAAAATGGCATGGATAGAATGGAAGGAGATAAAGCTTTGAATAGCAGTAATAGAAAAGACTATACAACACAAAATGAAGGAAAAGCAAAGTGGGGAAGAACAGCTTTCTCCCAGAGAAAGAACCAGACTAAGAGCAGACAGCAACTTGAGGCTACAAGACCACGTTATACACTAAAGTGTGCGTTGCTTATGTCTTTGTGTATAATTGTGTGTGAGGGGGCATAAAGTATTTGGTAGTTAAAGGGCTGCTTCTAATCTGAGATAAATGAATGAGTTTGCTGCATTGCTCACCATGTTTTTGCTGCTGGCCAGGCAGCCCCCGGCACTGCACGGGCAGTGGGGGATGCTGTGGCACTGGCATTATTTAACCCTCTCCTCATGTGGGGTGCCAGGAGGGAGAAGCCACCACTGCCCCTGCCCTCCCTCCCACCTGTGGCACAGCTGGCCAGGGGTGGCCAGGCAGGCAGGGCTAGTCTCTAGTCGTGCCCAGATGGTGGCCACAGCACCTCGCTACCCCTGGGAAAAGCCACGTGTGCACTGTTTTGATTTTCTTCTTAAATGTGTCATCACAGAGGCATTGCCAGCCTCTCTAACTGAGCCAGCAGTGTGTCCATCTTCAGAGCCATCAGAGACTGGCTCTGTTGGACAGGGTGGAAGCTTCTAGCAGCTTCTCAGAGAAGCCACTTCTGTGGCCCTCCCCACTGCCAAAAAACTACGCTGGGCCAACCCAACACAATGTGTCAGTGATGCTGAAAGCTTCCTCAGTGAAGAGGTGTGAGTGGTATTTCAATGCAAACGTTTCACTGCAGTAATTCAGTGTGGTGTGGTTTTTGAAGTTATGTGGCAAATGGTGCTTCTGAAGATGTTTGCACAAGCTCCCTGTCACTTTACCTATTTATTACAAGCTTTTCAAACTAGATATGTAGAATTAATATTATTGGGCTGTGTGCCTTCTCAGTTGAACTAGAGTAATTCTGGTTTGATCAGCTGATTTCTCTGCTGCCAAGTCAGTTTGCTTTCCCTTGACAACAAAAACAAAACTGAACTTCATGATCAGAATTTTATGTTCTATTTAAATACTCAGTTTTGTTTTGCTCTTATGTCATTGCTTGACCACTCATAATTGTTAATAGACTTTTAAATGCTCTTATAAGAAAAACAAATTTTTCTTGTCAAAACTAAGAGGGAGAGGTCAAAAATAGTGCATAATTTATTGACTGGAGTAGTTGAAAGAAGACTTAGAGAGGTCTGAGCCTCCTTCTTGTGTAGCAGACAGTACAGGATTCTGATAAGCTTTGCAGTGAAACCCACTGAGGCCACTCAAAAGGACATTATTCATTTAAGGGTAAACCTTGAAATAGTGATTTTATTTGCTTCAGAATTATTAGTTAAGGCTGCAGGGATGTGCTGGTAGACTCTTGAGTATTAAGATTCAAAGGCATTTGATACTTTTTAAAAAAGGGGTGGCAGGGGCAAAGAATAAATTGTGTAAGGGAAATTTCTAACCTATTTTAAAAAGGTATTAAAGTTGTGTTTCCCTTAAACAAAAAAGGACAAACATGCAGTCCTATTCATCTGTAGCAGTTTGAGCTTATCAGTGCTCAGAATACAATGGCTCAGTCCTGCTCAAACACAGGTTTCAGCAGTTTGAGTCTTATGCTTATGTGAGGTATGCAGGTACACAGGAGCATTCTTGTGAATTCTGGATTTCACACTTTACTCTTTAAGAGCCTAATTTGATAAGAGTCTGCCAGTATAATAATTTTACCCTGTTAAGCTCTATTTTGGTAAGTTTGAGATGTGAAGAGAGGAGCCTGGGGAAGGTGGGGGAGGAATTGTCATAAAGGTCTGAGCCACCCGAAAGAAAGATCAGAGATCCTAAAGCTGAGAGCAGATTTTTGGGCCCCCAGCTTTGAGCACCACAGTCTGTTTTGGACAGAGTTGTATTTCAAGGCTGCATATATCCCAGTATGGAACTCTGATATTTTACAAGGGATAAGCAGAAGCTTTGATGGGAGTTGTTGTCTTGTCAGATACTGTTTTCATAAATTCCTAGAAACTTGATAACATTCTGTCAAATTTGGTTGCATTTGCAAAATATCTTGAAAATATTTTTAGGGGAGAAGAGACTGGCTCACACGTGTGAGCCAGTTTTAAAGTTTAAGGTTTTAAGGTTTAAAACAGATATTTTCTGTTTGGATTTTGATGTTAAAATGTATTGTGTTCATGGTCTCTTGGTTTTGATGACCAAGTTTGAGACAAGAAATACTGTTGTTACTGTCAGATCATCATTGCTGTCAAGGCAGCTAATTTGTATTCATACAGAACCTATGCCTTTAACATTGAATTTAAATGAACCTTTAACGCTCATTTAAATTCAGTGTTAGTTCCTCTGAAGTTTCTTCCAACAACAACAAAAAACTTGTTTTCTTAATTCTAGGGATGTAATCCTCTTGCTGAGACTGGACGAAGCAAACTGCAAAATCAAAGAGCTGTTCTAAACCAACAGATCTTAAGAGCAGTGAGAATGAGAGCCGGTGCTGAAAATCTTTTAAGGTATATCTCATTTTCTTGCACAAGCAACAATTGTTTAATTTAATTTTGTAGAAGTGTCTTAGCTATTGTATTTCTCTTTTTTTCCCCAAACATGCTGCCTCTCTTACTGTAGAATGAATCTCCCTGAATTTTTGTCAAGCTATAGCTCTACAGAGTCATTATTTGCTTTCAAGTGCACTTTCATACTATGTTGTAGTAAATGAGCTGAATGTTAGACTTTCTTAGGTTGCTCTCTTTGTTCTGCTTTATTGCTGGTGATAATGGCAAGTGAACCTTGCTGAATATTGTAATGAGTCCCTTTTACTCCTCAAATCAAATGAAGGTATTGCCACTATGCTGTTGGCTTTTTCCAAAATCCTTTAGTTCTGTGCTGCAAAGTAGAAAGGACCATCCATTGCCTTCTTTTTTCCTGTAATAATGATAAAGGAGTTGCAGGGTAGCACACATCTAATTTGAGCTGGGTTATCAACAGCTGCCACCAAATTCTCCTACACTTTGAGGTAACTTCATCTGTTACATTTTGTTAGGATATGTTCTCATATGTGGCTGTCTCCATAGGAGTAGCCTTATGTTGACCCTGTGATTTACTCTTTTATAAACAGCCTGTAGATTTCTAATCTTACACAGAAGAACTGAAAATTATCCCAGTTCTCATCTGCAGTAGTTTACTGTATTGTCTGTTCCTCTGCAGCTGGAGCAACAATGGGTCTTCAAAACCAAAATCTAGTAAATATACTTGAAGAAGTGAGAATGCTTGGATAAATTAAATTTTCTTAAACTTGTCATTAATCAGTGGGTTGCCTGTTGTCTGTTACCTGCTTTATCTCCACTCTTGCAAGAGATGTGACAGGTTGGAAACAGGTAATTTTAGCCTCTGTGACTGACTTAAGTGTGCTTTGTTTTCTGGTAATTAACTTAAGGAGTGAGACTTAGAATTTTACTGCTTTTTGTATGGTTAGCAAAATTATTATACTTGCTTTTGAATCAGAATGCTTCATTCAGTTAATGTTTCTGTTTGTGAATTCAGGAGTGTTTTGGAAGGGCTGAAGAGATGAGTAATATCTAATGTGAAAACTGGTAACATTTAACCTAGATATCCTAAAGTTCAGTTTCTGATGCCAGTATTAACTGCTGAAATGCTGAAGTTGCTATTTACAGGAGTGGGAATGAAATCTACTTTAGAGTAGAGGAACAGACTTTAAAAAAAGATTTTAGAAATCTAAAATGAATTTACACCAGTTGAACTATTATAACTTGCTAGTTCTTTGAAAGAAGCAATTTTATAAGTAACCTGACCAGCAGACAGTTCACATGATTAGCTGTATCTACAGTCTCCTAAGGAAAATGTAAACAAGCTTTATGTTTGCAGATTCTATTTGAATTTCATCAAGTCCTAAAAGAAACCAATTGCTGTCCACAAGAAGCCTCCTGGAGTAGAATTTGAGAAAAAACTGGAAATTCAGGTTTCTTTACTTTTGGCTGGAAGGAAGCACTAGGCTTGAAGCACATGATCCACATAGTGCAAAGACTTTTGTTCTTAGAGTTTCTAAAGGTCACCCTCTCCTTTTTATTGTCTTCTGCTCTGGAAATTAAAATTAAATTCAGTGTAGAGTTATGTGAATCTTGACAATATCACATTGCCCCTGTAGCTGTCTTTCACTGGTTGTTTCTCAGAAGTGTGTCTACAGTGTAAAAAACATGAAAAGGTAATCAAATGAAATTGACATGGATGTTCACAGCCATAGAACAAATAGAGAAGTCAATCTGGATGGAACTTGGGGTTTCTGAAAAAGATATGAGAATCCCTTCTCTGGAGGATGGTAAGCTAGACCAAGCATGGAGCCTTAATACATCATAATTAATCTCGCTGCTCATAGCATCAAAACTTGCCCATTTATCTGTGTGGTGCTGCCTTTATCAAGGAAGATCCACCCCACCATCTCTTTGTATCCAGTTTGGTTTATCAAGGCAACAGATGTTAACATTGCTTAATTTAAGCAATCCAAGGTATTCAATAAAGTACAGCATAGAAAAATCACAGATAACTCATTTATAATATGAAAAACAAACTTAGAATTTTAGTTTTGGAATAATTAGTTCTTCATCAAAGTGCTCCATAAAACTGGAGAACTGCTCCAAGTGGAGCCTAGGGTTATGATATGATTATTCATAAATATTTATGAAGATGAATTTTGCCTTAAAATAAAGGTAAATGCAAAGTGCTGCAAATTTAAGTTTGTTCTTGTCTTCAGATTCAGACTCTAATATAAGGGTACAGTATCTTAAGCATGGATACCTTTTACCTTAACCTCATACCTGTGGATTTATAGATACTCTTGAAAAGAGTAATATTGTAATGAAATTGTCAGTGTGGAGACTTAGGTTAGAAATTGTGATATAAATACACCAATAGGTAACCACAAAGAAATGCTCAGGGGCTGTTAAATGGGTTAATATCCATTGTGTTTAAAGTTTTGCCATTTAAATACATAAATTGTAAAGGAAACAAGCAAACAAAATCATATTTGCATCCAACAAAATCAAATTATAGAGAAAGTTGTCCTGTATTAAAAAGGTCTGGTTGAAAGATACTTCTTTCTGCAATAACTTTTGGGGGAAAGTTAATTTCTTTTATTCTTAAGATCAGAAGTCTCAACAGAGCTTTATTCAGTTTATAAGGTGGGGAAGTCTTTGTTGAAGAAGTCTCTGTTGACTCCTCCCACCTCCACCACCTCTCTTCTACATAGGAAAAAAAAAATCACATAATCTGAAAACAGGATAGTGATTCTGATTAAGATACATTAATCAACAAAACTAATGCATCTGAAAATAAGCTTGACCCTTAATCGTACATGGAAAATCTGCCATATAGGCCATCATCTGTGGCTGCATGCTATTATCTGGAAACTATCCCAGGCACTCTCTTGACAGAAAAACCTAATAAATTCTGAACCATGAGGTCTTGTATCATGTCTTAAGGAGATAAAAAGAAATCTTAAAAATGCTGAGAATGCTTGCATCAGAGGTCGAAGGGGGTCAACCAAGCTTGTAGAAAATCTTTTCCTGAGCAATAAGAAATTGATGTGTCTCTGCAGGGCAACCACCAACAACAAAGTACGAGAGCAAGTGCTGCTGGAACTCAGTTTTGTAAACTCAGACCTGCAGATCTTAAAGGAGGAATTGGAAGGACTTAATATCTCAGTAGAAGTTTATCAAAATGCAGAGTAAGTATAAAACTAAGTTATTCAATTATTAACAGATCTTCTGTTTACCCTTGAAAACAAAATTGTTTCTAGGTGAATGTGAATGTTGGACACTAATCATGTGAAAGAGCAGAGATCTCGATAGGAAGAGAACATACTTGATGGCAGGTTTGTTGACTAAGGGTTAGTCTGCATATTTGTCCTTCTCTTGGGAAATGTGTGTGCCACTACTCCTCGGATGTGAAGTTCCTTTGAAGGGAGGAGTATTGTGAGAATTGAAAGCTCTTGGGGCTATCCAGCAAGCAGTTGGCACTTAGCAGAATTCCCAGTACTGGAATGGCTCATTGGCTCAGTGCATTCTGGAGTGAGCAAACTTAGCCATACAGAAATGGGTCTTCTCAAATGTGGTGCATTCAACAGTTCCTCCGGAGCTGGAGAACAGAAACACAATGCTGATGTGATGTTTAAAGAAGCCTAGGGAATCTTGAATGTGTGATCTTCAGTGACAGAAAAACATAAATTTCTTGGCTAAAGCTGAGGAATTTTTGGTAGATGAAACTGGATTTTTTCCAAGATACTTTTCTCCACTTTGAAGAGCACACTAATTTTTAAATTGCAATGGATTCCTCAAAGATAAAGCTTCATAGTTAAGGAGTATCCATTGCCTGCCTACTGAAATGATTTCTGTATCAGTTATGTATCTTGTTCCTCCTAAAACTAAATATTTACTGTTTGACCAACAGCAGCTCAAGGTACAAATTGCAATTTTTCATGTGAAGGGGGTTATAATTTTGAGTCCCTCTTAGCACTGTTCTCACCTAGGTGTTAAACTTCCAGGTGGATTACAAGGAATTCTTAATGTAAAAGGATGAAGGGATGTAACTTCCAGGGAGGTAGCTTCCAACTGAATGCTGACTTGATGCAAAATACCTATGTTGTAGTTTTCTCAAACAGCAACTTGTGCTAAACTTCTTACCCTCCACCTCCATGGCAAACTTTGACAACTATTTGATGTGAAAATATTTTGGGGTTTTTTGTTGGTTTTCTTGTTGAAGATTTTACTGATCTTCATAGATGCACGTGAGCACAGAGAGCAGTTACAGCTGTGGAAATGAGAGCAGGGCTCCACAAGAACTATTTCTTCTTCTAGCTAAAGAATATTAGAAATATTTGGATTCTCACTGAAGTATGAGCAGTAGGTCAGGCCCCCAGGCAGGCAGAAGCCTTGAGGCTGGACAGCAGTATGCTTGTTATTCTCTCCTGATCCTACTTTCCCAATCTATTTTGAATGGTGTTTTGCCTTTCTTATTCTTAAGCTCTAAACACTTTTTGTGTTTCATCAGCTAAAAAAATTCATTTCCCTGTAACTGCTGTCCAGCCTTTACCAGTAAGTAGCTATTAATAGTTCTGACTATTGTTCATGCAGTTGTTAACATAAGGTCACACCCGTGGTTTACTGGACTACCCTGTATTGTGTTGTAACAATGTAAGGGTTGGCCCTCCCAGTGCCTGCACACTTTTCAGCTTGAGTGAGGAGGGTGATGCCATTTCTGCTCAGCTCTGGAAATCCAGGATCACCTCCCTAACTGTTCAATCCTCTCATGACGTTGGCTCCATGGGTGTGGCACCTTAGCTGTGAAAAAATATTAAATTCACTTTCTTTGAATGATCAGTGCTGATACCTACAGGTGTGGTGATGTTTGAAGGGCTCCCAGGATGAGGGAAGAGAGGAGAATCTTGACTCTTGTTTCAGAAGGCTGATTTATTATTTTATGATATATATTATATTAAAAGAAAATTATATATTAAGACTATACTAAAAAATAGAAGAAAGGATTTAATCAGAAGGCTAATAAGGAATAGAAAGGAAAGAAATGGTAATAAAATCTTGTGACTGCTCACAGCCTTGACACAGGTGGCTGTCAATGGTCATCAAGTAAAAACAATTTCACATGCTGGGTAAACAATTGGCCAAATCACATTCCAAAGCAGCAAAACATGGAGAAGCTGAAGCTTCTCAGGAGAAAAGATCCTGGCAAAAGGATTTTTCATAAAATATGTCTGTGACATACAGGGAATGTGGATGGTATTAAAATGGATTAAATTAGTAATTTAGGATTTCTTTGCTATGAGTCTCACTTCCTTTTGAGGAAAAAGTCTGGATATAATCTGTAGTAAAAGTGTTGAGGTTTCTTCTAAAAGCCTCATCAGAAATCAGATCATTTGCACCACTTGAAATGGTGTTTGGCTCTGTATCCTGGAAGTCCTTTTCAAGCTAGCAGAGCCACTTTCTGGATCATGAAGGACTCTTGCTCTGCTTAGGAAGCTGCATTCCTACTGCCACTCTCTAAAGATGGAAATGTCATCAATAAGAAAGTTGGTTTTGCTGACAAGACAAAATGAATGTGGGGTTTTGTAGTTGGTAATGGAATGCTCTAAACAATGGTTAGACAGTCAAAAAGCTGTTTTCAGGAAAAATGAAAATATTAGATGAACTTTATAATTGATTGATACTGATCTGTTCAATCTGCACAACCAACTATGTATCTGGAAGCAATTCTGATCTTTTTTAAAGTCAGTCTCATACTTGTTGCCCTGTGATATTCTAGAGGTTGACTTGTCTCGAGATTAACACCTAGCATGTCTAGAAATGAAGTAGTTCTTAGACTTGCTACTCCTAGACCTTTCTCTGTGAAAGCTGGTGCACTCTGGCCCTGCTTCTCACTGGGTTGCACACATAACTACTACATACAAAACCATTGGTAACATGTAAAATACTGATTATAATTGCCGATGCTTAGCATGGTTCTTACTGTGGCAGATCTCCTAGCAGCTGTGGAGCTAAATTGCTGTAAGGCAGCTGTTGAGAGTCTCCTTTCCTTTGCCTGGAGGAAAAATAAGCTTAAATAATAGGGGAAAATAAAAAGTGCAGCAAGTAGCTTTTTTCAGTCTCTTCTTGAGAAGTACAGGCCATTAGGCAGATTTTCTTGTGCAGGGAGGAACTGTATACTTCACTCCATCAATGTATGAACTTCCTGTCATCAAATAAAACAAAAGTAATTATAACAAAGCAGAAAAAAAAGTTGTGAATCTTTTTGCTTTTTTTTCCATAGAGAGACTTTCAGTATTCCCTTGGTACCTCTTGGCCTAAAGGAAACCAAAGATGTAGACTTTACACTCCCCCTCAAGGTAAATTTTACATATACATTTCAGAATGATTAGTTAACAGTAATAACTTCCATTTCAGATTTGTTTAAAGAAACAGAAGTAATTTAGATACAAATTATTTTTTTGTTTTGCCCTAAGATCAAGATCATGCCTTGTTAAAAATTAACCACCACTGATTTGGATCATTGCTCCTACCTAATTAGGACAAGAAGTCCAAGAATGTTAAAAAAATTCCACTTTGAAGGTAGAGTTAACCATGGAAGGAATTTTTATTCTTTGGTTTTTGTTTCTAATAATAGTATTGATTACTGATGTAAGTGTGAGAGGAAGTAGTAATGAAGGTTTTACTTAGCATGGTGTAGTGATGCACCAGCTTACAGTAACCAGTATATCTCAGCTGGGAAGCAGTGTTGCCTCTGCTTGTTTGTTGTCTGATGTACTTTGCTGGCTGCTTGAACCATCCTCTGTATTTTCTGAACTTCTGTGTATTGTGCAGTACAGATTTTTATCTCACAGTAAATCATCTTGTATCACTGTAGCATTTGTGTCTATTTTTACTTCTGTGGGTTAAATTCCATGGTCAGATCATGGTACCACTTCATGTCATTGCAGCTTTGTTATTTTAAGTGGAATTGCCCTAGTGTAGCTCACAAGAAGTTGGCAGTCTCTTTCTGTTAACAAAGTTTTATGGTCACTTGATCCCCTTGTCATTTTAGATAGCAGAGTTTGTTTGTCCCTTTCAAAACTACTGAGTGTTGTTGTTTTAAAACCAATTGGAGCTAATGAAGCAGATATTTGGTTCCTTTACATCACAGTGAAATTTGTCTAAGATACCAAATGCTAATCCTGCTGTTTTACTGTAGTCTCATTGTTACATGTTTACTGAAAGGGGGTAGACACTGTTCAAATCACAACTGAATCAATTTCCTACTGTTTGGAACTGCAGAAAAAATAGGCTAGGTTAATTTTAGATATTCCAATTTTTTATCTTTTTTTAGGACTTTATTCTGGAACATTATAGTCAAGACAGTTCAGAGTATGAAGATGAAATAGCAGATCTCATGGATCTCAGACAAGTAAGTTCAAGTATGGTATACTAGGAGGTCTTATAACAGTTGTAATAATATTTGTATGCAATCAAAATATGACATTTTTACTTAGGGTTTACTGTACTCCAATTGATTTCGTTTCTGAGACATGGTGCATTAATGTCCATTGTCCAATAGCTTTACAATCTGAGTAAAGAAAAAGTGAAGAAACAGATGAAGTTATGCAAAATGATTGAGCTATTGATGTAACTTTGTAAATTTTGTTAATCCAAGACTATTTTTTATTTTAAAGTATTTTCAATTTAGCAGGGAGAGTGTTAAAGTGGATTAACCTTGCAAAATATTGTAGTGGAACGGTGGGTATTTCTGACTATTGTTTCCTCTACTATGCTAGAAACATAAGCCTTCTCTGTAGCTTTCATAAAATACCTACAATCTTTATTTAATTAACTTTGAGACTTGCCAAACAGATTCTGTTTGCTTTTTTAAAGGTTGTGTGCTACTTGTGTGCAGCTGAAAAACTTCTGGCATGAATCCATATGGCTTTAAGCTTACTGTTCTCAGATTCCACACATTTCTATGATATGCAGAAGTCCAAAGGAAGCAGAGCTTTATCCTTGGGGTTTCAGCATTCTCCCTGTAAGAATGCCCTCAGTTTTAATCTCTTGTCTTTCAAGGCCTGCCGCACTCCTAGCCGAGATGAAGCTGGCATTGAGATGTTGATAAGCTATTTCCTGCAACTTGGTTATGTAGAAAACAGATTTTTCCCACCCACCAGGCACATTGGAGTTTTATTTACGTGGTAAGTGTGTAGTTCATGTTTCTCTTTAGTCCTTCCCCCCCCCCGCCTAGAACATTGGTTAATCATGAACTGGCTTTTAATCTGAAGTGTGTCAGTGTGTGTCTCCTGTTGAATCCCTGCAGTGTGTGTTGTCAATTATTTTATTTTATATATATATATATATATATTTTAAGTTAAGAGTAAACCTGCATACAGTACACTCTTTACATGCTTAGAGTGAAACCATAGGCTAGATGATGATTTGGGCTACAGGTTAGCACAAGGGAGAAAGAGAGGAAATAATCTTAGTTTTGGACAGCTACAGATGTTTCCAAATTCTGAACCTAGGTGTACAAAACGAGGACAAAGAATGGGGTCAGACCTTATTTCCTCTCCTTCAATTTGTTAAGAAGACCACTTGGGCCAGAAGAGAGAAAGGAGCAACTTATTTTTTTATAAGGGAGTATTTACTATATCTGTGAGCAGAATTTGACTCTGAATTGAAAATTTTTATGATGAAAGAAGATGACTACCATGTAGCTAAGAGGAACTGTTAAATTTCCAGTGAGAACTGCAAATAGAAACTTTAAACACAAGCAGTAGAGGATCTGACCATGCCAGTTGATCTTTGGAAGCACCTAAGTAGGAGAGTATTGCAGCACATCTGGATCCTGCCCCAGTATGCTCTCCACCTCTGTGATGTTTTATGGGCACTTCTGAGTTAAATGTAATGAGCTTATGGAGGCACTGCTGTAAAACCTGCTGAAAACTGTCTCAAATAAAGCTGTTCCCTGCCTTGGTTAATTATGTGGATTGTCCTTGCAGAACATTGTGGTGTTTCTGTTCCGCTCCATTTTCACTTTAATAATTCCACTACTCATTCAGAAAACCAGAATGAAAGTGCTTGGTTTTTTTTCAATGGACTCTGCTAATACTAACACTTCTTCTAATATTTGTTCCCCAAGGTATGATTCCTTCACAGGTGTCCCAGTGTGTCAGCAAAATCTGTTGCTTGAAAAAGCCAGTGTTTTATTCAACATAGGAGCTCTCTACACACAGATTGGAACAAGATGCAATCGTCAGACCCAGGCTGGACTTGAAAATGCTGTTGATGCTTTTCAGAAAGCTGCAGGTACACATCTTAAAATACTGGAAAGGTCTTTATGCAAATGTCCCCAGTCTCATTCTGATGTCATACAGATTTCTACTGGCCTGATAACACAGAAAAGGAGGAATAGGGACATTCAAGAAGCCCAGTGAAGAGCTCAGATGAAGCTTTAAAACCTGGAAGTGCAGTCTGAACATGCAGATAAGATAGTGAATGTTGTGGTTAATGATTACTGAACTGCAGTTCAAAGGTCAGAGTTACTGCAGTAGCATTAACTGCTTCATTCCTTGTTTCAGCAGCATAACTTTTACCTCAGTGATAGCACCTTGGTGTCAAATCTGTACAAGAGACAATTGACAGGTTTGATAAAAACCCTTAAGCCTAGTTTTCCAATGAGGGTCTTAAAAATTAATCTTTTTCCTCTAGTGAAAGTTGCATTCATTGGAGGTTGGCTACCTGTTTTCCATAGATTCCAAAGGCAAACAGGTTCAAAATAATCAATTTCTGTCCCAAGCATGGATAAATAGAAATTCTAATAAAGGGAATCCTTTCCCTTGAACATATTATAAAGCCTTTTGTTTTCTTTGGGGGCTTTTAAGTAGATTTTCTGTTTTGTTTTGTAAGTATCATCTCTGCTACACATAATATTTAAAGACATGTCCTTTGTAATTAATATGTTCTGTAGGATTTATTTCTGCACTAACATCTGTGACTATTGGTTTGCATTGTATGCTATTGCACTAAAAGCTGTGGAGAACAGAGTTGAATTTTTATATTTCCCTCCTTTGAATACACAGCTATCAAAAAAAAAAAAGTAGTATTTCTTCATGCATATTTAAAATAAATGAATTATTTTTCAACCTTTGTGTTTCATCTAAAAGAAATTTCAATAGTTAGGAAATTTCTCCTTTTTACTGCTGCTCCTTCATTTTGCAAATAAAAAAAAAAATCAATGCTTTTCACTTCAGCATGTTTGCAGAACAGAATTAATGCAAAACTGAAAAGGTGTTATTTGCTACCACAGTTACCTTTGCAGGGCCCCAAAGCAACATGCTCAGGATTTCATTGTACCTGTGCATGGTGCTGTAACACGTCATTATATTGGCAGGGGCATGATACAGAGTCTGTATTAACTGTTTCTCTGTGCTGAATGGAAGATGTTGCACAGAATTTATCCTCAGCATAAGCAGAATTGTGTTGAGAGCAAAAATCCCCATGTTTTTTTCTTCCTATACTTTCAGTCCCTTTCAGTAGGGCACTCCATCCCTACTTGAGATATGCCTGGTAAATTTGGGATTCTTTTTTTTAGTGCAAAAAGGTAGAGATGGCCATGCTTAAAATTTGTTTAATGGCATATTAAACATTCAGATATGAGTGTAAGATGGAAAATCAAAAACCACAGACACCATTTAGTGGGAAAATACTGCACAGCATGGCCAGAACTGAGTGTGATGGCAAGAAGTAAGATTACAGAAGCTGGAATATTTAAAAGGCAGAGGCCTTAGTGTTACACTTCTGCAGGCCTGTCAGCATTAGCAAGGCAGGAGAACTCACTAAACCAGTCTGATGGCATGCCTGCTGAGGGTTATGCAGTTTCCATCCATGAAACTGTTACTTAGTATTGCACTACAGTTGGTATTTGTTTTAGATTTGATATAGGATAGAAATTACTGATCTTTTGGTGGAACCAAATGTCTAGAGAACAATCTTATTTTTACCCTATTAAATATATTTATATATCTAAAAATAAAAATTCTAGTTTACAGGCATGGATTGGAGCTTTTATTGGGACACACAATGCACTTCGCAGCATCTGAAAAGAAGATTAATATTTAATTAAGTTGATATATTCATGTCATTTCCTTCTGTCCAGAGGATCTACTACTGTAATCTTATAGCTGTGCAGGTTTTTCTCTTTTTTGTCCCCTGTGTAAGCCATGGCCTGCCACTCCCATGTATAAGTCACATTCAGTTCAGCAGAGTCTTATGGTCAATCACAAGAACTTTTGCAAGCAAATCTGAAGGCAGTGCCCTCAAAACTTGCAGTTTCTGTTGCTCCTCAGAAGTGTAATTTTGACAACTGTACTTGGGGATGGTTGATGGCAATGCAAAGCAAAATCTGTAGGTCGGTCTAGCTTCTTATGCACCAAGAATTCCTTCAGATTGCTGTAGTGCAATACTAGAAAATATCCTTGAAATCCTAATTATTATGGTACATCTCAGAATTAAGTTCACTTGTTTATCTTTGTAATGCTGACAAAACCATTTTGTAATTGCAGGAGTTCTAAGCTACTTAAAGGAGACCTTTACTCACACACCAAGTTATGACATGAGCCCAGCTATGCTGAATGTACTGGTAAAAATGATGCTTGCACAAGCTCAGGAATGTGTTTTTGAGCAGATTGGCCTTTCTGGAATACGTAATGAGTTTTTCACACTAGTAAAAATGACACAGGAAGTTGCCAAGGTAAAATATGGGACTTTAAATCTAGTCTTTAAAATATGTGTTTACAGTGCTGTGTTATTGCCTACAACTTTTAGTAATATTAACTATTATTATTTAATATTATATAATATATATTATTGTGTGTACTATTATTATTATATGTGTGTTGTTATATATAATATTATGTAATATTAATATTTATTAAATTTAAATGTTAACAACTATTTCTGGAAAGCAAAAATAACGTGGGGCAGCTCACAAACTACAGTTGAAAGCACAACCTTTCAGAAGAGTAAAATGTGAACAAAATTTAAATATTATTCTAGAGTCGTTACAATTTATTTAATTAATAGTTCATGGAGATTAACAGAAATAGGCAGTGAACTTGCTGAAGGTGTTTTACAAGCTATTTATGTTTCAAACAGTACAGATTTCATCCACAGAACTACATACAAAAGATCACAGGGTGTTTGTGTGGTTCCGTGTTAAGTATTGAACACAACTGTCTCGTTTCCCAGCTGCTGAAGGGTATGCAAACCTAGAAATCTTTTGGATGAGTCCAAAAGAATAAATTGTAACTGAGGGAAGGACCCTGACACACAGAGTCAGATTGGTACCTGCAGAGCTGTCTTGGGGCTTGGCAGAAAATGTGAGATAGGCTTGGCCAGAAGGTAGTGTTCATACTTGACTGAGGTATGTACCAAAACTAAATGTGCCACGAGGATATTCCTGTGCTTTCTCAGTTGGTTCAGAGTAGCAGATACAAAAGTGGTTTCATACAGGAAAAACAGGCAAAGCCTTTCATCCCAACCCTGTAAAGCCCCCATGACTTATCTGTAGGATTGATCAGCTGCAGGGGAAGGATTTTTGATTCTGTCAGTTGGAGAAGTTTGATCCATTAAAGCAGCAATCACTGCTTGAGAAACTATTTTATTTGCTCTGTGTACAGGATTATATCCCAGTTTTAACTAGACCACACAAACTTCAGGCTATGTATGACTCCACAGTTTCAAAGTGGAGCACAAACCTACTGTTTGAATGTGATTCACTCTTTTTTTCAACTGAATAATGAGATATATTTGTAAATTAAGACCTGTTTATTAGATGGTGTTTTTATTTAACTACGAAGCCATATTAGTATGACTGACTTAGTCCATCTGTTCTTGTACAAAACTGGTAACCTTTCTTGTGAGGGAGAAATCAGAGCATTCAGATTTTTCTCCAAACTTAATTCCAACCCATCCTAACCATATTTTCCATTTCTTTGATGTGATTGTATATGAAATTATCTTAAGCCTTACTTGAGTTCCTAATACCTCATATTATTAAGTTCTAATACTTGAATTATTTGGTTTTTTTTAGGTGGGAGAGGTTTACATGCTGGTCAACACTGCCATGAATCAGGAACCAGTGAAAGAGAATATTCCCTATTCCTGGTCTAAGCTGGCACAAATAAAGTCAGACCATTACAAAGCTCTGGCACATTACTTCACTGCCACCATTCTGTGTGACCATGAATGTATGAATCATACTTCTTTATAGTCTTATAAATAAAAATAATAAACACACCAACTGTTATAATTTGGTCTGTGAATAAGTCTGGGAGCCAAGAACTTTTGGTGCTTTAATATATGTTAAATTGTGATCATTTTCCCCACTCAAATATGAGGCCATGCTCTTTTTGTCTTTTGAGAGAAATGTGAAAATTCAGTAAACTAACTTTCACAGAACCAAAAGTAAAGTTATATATCCATTATATGCTGCTAAATAGTTTGGATGTTATCAATATGTTTTGGCATGCAAGTATTACATATTATAGATGATAAAAACTTGAAAATCTTATTTATATATTTATATACACGTATTTTACTGCACTGGGAGAGAATGTAGTAATAATTCTCAATAATAATTCACACTAATACACCTAGTGGAACTGGGGACCAAGAGATGTATATGGTTAATAATTTTTTTTCATTTTTACAGTGCAGCCTGGGGATGATGAAGATCAGCAGGAGAAAGCCTTTTCCCAGCTGTATGACCATGTGCCTGAAGGGCTGATGGTTCTTGCTGTTTTAAAGGACAAAGTTCAGAGAAAACAATTAGGTAACAGCCACTTTCACACAGCTAGTGGCTACAATTTGAAAATTACCTGGTATTTATTGTCTGTGGATGACCAGCAGTGGTTTCTAATGTTTGCAGGGAAAGCACATTTACGCAAAGCCGTTGTTTACCATGAGGAAGCTCTCAGAGTCTGTGGGCTGTGCAAAAAGCTTCGCAACATTGAGGTTCTCCAGGAGGTTCTGACAGCTGCACATAAACGGTCCCTTCTCAAATACGCTCAGCAAGAGACAGAAGATGATTTCCTCAGTCTGATTCAGGCTCCAGATATACTGTGTAAGTGTGCACAGCCAGAAAGAAAGGATACCTAAGCATGGGCAAATATGCTTGCATGGGGATAGGCCTCTAATTTATATATATATGTATTCCATACAGAACATAAATAATGCAGAATATATACTGTACATTTGTAGAGTTCCTGTCGTAGTTGAGATGGAGACAATACAAAGCAACATTCCATTTTCAGAAGGCCTCAAGCCTGTTTTTATTATAGCATGGATGCTTTGTATACATTCTTACAAACTCATAAGTTTACACTTTACTTATTGGTCAGAAGAGGCAAACAAAGTGCTCACTGGAATAGGCTGTTGCAGGTTTCTCTTATTTATCCTTCTTCTTTCTTGGTTTTTATGTCAATGACCTTGGTAGGAAATTCTTTCAGGGGTAAACATGGATCCTCTCATCAAGCTTCTCTGCTTCTCTCTGGCTCTCAGAAGTCACTGTAAAACCTCTTCCATAAGTTCTGATTCCTTACATGTTTCCTCAGTCACAGATCAATATATTTTGATCAGTATATGATGTTTTAAAAACTGTGTTACAGTATTTCTGTCTCTAGCAACACTGTTTTTTGGGGTAGATCACAATGGTGGTTAGTTAGAATCCAGCTTTTTTTGGTGACTATCTTGTGAGCTAGAAAAAATGGGGAAACTTGAAAAGTTAAAATTACTTGGGGGGGAAAACTACAGTAACTGTTTCTTGAGCCCAGCTCTTGTACTAGGCTGGGTTTGTTAACTCAATTTGACTGATATTTTTTTTTTTCTACTTTAGTCCAGCTCATACAGCTCTTTCCTCTTTGGATGCAGTAGGAAACTGCAGTGCTGGTTTTAAAAACTTCTCAAAGAAAAATAAAGATGGGAATAGCATAATTTTCTTCTAAGGGATTTTTTTAAGTTTTCCATATTGATACTGTGAGCTCTGAAGATATTTTTAAAGCAGTTCTGATATCTAACAAACTTCCACGAAAATGAATTTTTCCACAGCCCAGTAAGAATTTGGGATAAATTCCTATCTAGCTTGGAATGCAAGAAAAATACATTTTGATGTCTTTTAATTAATACTTAAAATTAATTTTGTTTTCTTTTTATTTCAGCTAAAACAGAACATAAAATAGAAGCAATTGCTCCTCAGTTTTCCAAAGTGAAAGTGAAAGACTTTTTTCACAAGCTGGTATGTAACACTGATGCTGAGCAGCCTCTGCCATTTTGATAGCAACTATAAATTCACTCCAGTGTGAGGGAAGGGAAACAAGTATTTGAGCCTGAAAAAATTATCCTATAGTAGAGATTTTTCAGAAGCTATTGGAGAAATCCCTCCTAGCTTCAGAGGTAAGTCAGCTTGAGAAGCAAAGAATAGGAGTGCCAGTTCTGTACGGCTTGCACAACATTCAGTCTTGAAAACCTTCATAAAAGTCCCATGAAGTCTCAACAGATAATTGCACTCAGCTTAAGGGGAGGGAGAGATACCCAGTATGTGGAGACAGGCATGCAAAATGTGTGACTTGCATGTGACACAGCCAGTCTTTCAGGTGGCTCTATATGTGTCAGTGAGCAAAAGGAACTGGGAATAGGGTTAGGATCAGAAAATGCAAGGTTTCAAGAATCAGTTTATCTCCTCTGAAATGGAGTAATACAGGACCTTACAGCCTGTGCAGCCAGAAGATTGTGCACACATTAATAGAGATCCTGAAAAACTTGGCAGTTGCCTTTATCCCACTCTATTTGAAGTACCAACTGAACAGTCAAGAACTAGGACTTGGCATTTCCAGGGAATTAGCTGGGATTTAACCTGAGTAAAATCTGCAATAGATGAGCTTAAACCATTATAACTTACAAAACCAGGAATTCTGACTTACAAGTGACAGTAAAGCACAGTGTGCCTGCTGTTGTGTTCCTGCAGGGCCCACTGACAGTGTTCTCAGCCAAGCAGAGATGGACAGCCCCACGGACCATTTGCCTTCACCAAGAAGCAGGAGAGCTTGGATTCAGTCTCAAAGGAGGTTCACCAGTACAAGTTTATTGTCTTGATCCAGTTTGTTCTGCAGCAGTAAGTATATTGGTGTGATATGAACAATTTCTTTGCAGACTAGCATTAAAATGTTCCTTTAGCTAGTTCATACTCTTGGATGGAGTATTTATTGAGTTCTATACATTAGGATAGTCAATTCATACAATCTGAATGCATTTTAATTGCTATATATGCTGCAGATTGTTAAAGTACCCATGTCCCCAACATCACATGAAACTAGGGGTTGATTTCTTTCTCTGTTCATTCTTAAAAAGTCACAAATAATAAAAGCAAATGTTATTTCCTGTCTTACTCAGGAAGTTAGAAGGGATAAATACTTTAAAAGGTAGCAACAAGAATAAGGATCAGGAAGGGAAAGCAAGGTATAGTGTTTGCCTAAGGAAAGAAGGGCAAGAATATTATATTGAATTGTAATGTTGTTCTTCCAGGGAAAGTCCAAAGGGATAAAGCAGCATGCAGTGAAAAGCAGTTTACTTACAGAAAAGGCAGAAGTAACCACAGAAATACAAATTAAAATAATGAAGAAAAAATTAAACATTGCAGAAAATGTCTTCTGGGGGACAATAGCATAGGAATATCCAGGGTTCATTTACTTAAGGAGAAAAGTGAAAAGAACATAAAAACAGCCAACATTTGAGAATAGCAGTCACATCAATGGTAACTCCAGAGGTAATTGTGTACTTGAGAAAGTTGCACATATGTGGCTAGAGAATGCGTTTGTAGCATCTAAGAGTGAAATGCATTTGGGGCAGATACTCCATGATGACAAAAACATTTTACATGTCTTTATAATTCAGGATAATAACCTGTGCCCAATTTTTTGCCAGTCAGCAGGCCTAAAAGAAGGTGACTACATTGTTTCAGTTGGTGGCGTGGATTGCAAGTGGCTTGGTGTCAATGAAGTGCTGGAAAAATTGAAAAGTGTGGGAAAGCAGCCTGTGGAGATGGAGGTTATCAGCTGCCAGGATACAGCAGCATCTTTGGTATGTAAGGAGGCAAATATGTTTGGCACATTTGATATGCTAGAGTTTTGTCACTTGCCTGCCTTCAGTTCCTGGTTAATGTTTATTTTCCTGTAGTCAGATATCCCACTCAGCCTGTGAATATATAAAGCCTTCAGATGTCAGTTCAGTTTCAAACCATCTGTTTAAACCATTGTGACCTAGCAATCTAAAGCAGTCTGTCTGCATAAGAATGGTTGGGTGGTGAGATTTTTTGTAGTGCAGCTACTTAGATTAATTGCATGAAAAATTTGAAGACCTAGTTTATTTCCCCTAACTTGTCCCAGAGGATGAAGGCATTGCCCTCTTCAGCAGTGGAAAAAACCACAATGAAACAATAATGGAGTGAAATAGAACATTCAAGACCATGTGTTTATTTTCTATGCACTGTTATTCTAAATGATCTGTGTCTTTTAGATCATGGATTATTGTATGCAATTTTTTTTATTTTGGTGAACTTTTAACTGTCTAGTCAGTTATAAAGCTACTATAAAAGCTTTAGACTAAGGGAAAGATCACAAGAATAAAAAGTATTAAGCTCTAAGTAACTTATTAGTTGTGTGAAAGAACCTGTAGTTCAGCTAAATCCACTGCTTCATGCTTTTAACATTCCCTGGCTTGCTTAGACACTCAAGTAATGTTGCCTGAGAAGCTATTAAGGTGGCCCTGCTGCTGTTAGGTTTTCTTGTTTTGTTAAAATTGGTTTTCCTTATTGAAAATTAGGAATTATGCATCTGCCATTCCAAGTTGCAACTCAAAGGCTAGAATATAATCAGTTTGTTTCAGGGCAAAGCTAAGAGGAGACAGAGCAGGCTGTGCCTTTCAGGTATCCCAGGAGAATGTCACACAGGAGCTCCTGTAGTTGTGGTCATTAACCTGTCCAAAGACAGCAAAAGTACTGCCCTTCACATCTGTGCAGGAATTGCACACTTGAGCTTTGTAGGGAGGCTAGTGTGTATATTAAATAGTTATTCTAGAAGCCAGTAAACGTTTAACCACCCAAGAAAATATTCACAAGTTCCTTTATGCTTTGCAGAGTATACCTTTGAGTCTGCATGTGCAGAATCCCAGGGTGACAGCACTGTGAAGGGCCTCGTGCTCAGTTAGCAATGTCATTAGCACAGAAAGCTTGCTGCAGTCTGCCCTGGAAAACTGCACAGTAACCTTTTGTTATTCTCAAAATTTTGACCCATTTTGGATGACTGATTCTTATAATGCTTCTCTTTTTCCCACAGCATAGCAAGAGTGCAACTTACTCTATGGGAATGCAGAAGACATACTCCTTAATCTGTTTAGCCATGGACGAGGATAAAATTGATCAGACCAAGAAAGCCCCACTAAAACTCCCTTTTCTAAGTTGGGGAACTAAAAACAGACAGAAAGCTGCAAGTACACTCTGCCTTCCTTCAGCTGTGGCTGGAAGTTCTCAGATTAAGAAGAAGCTTTCTCCCTTCACACTTTTCAATACAGAGAGTTCATTGTACTGAATCTTTCAGAAGTATCTGTTAATGTGACTTGTTTAAAATGTAGATAAAATATTGATCAATTTTATCTTCACATACGTATGTATAAACTCAGACAAATGCTGGTGACTTCATTTGTTGGGCATTGAGCCACTTGTGTTCAGAAGCTGGCAGAAACTGTAAAACTGAAGTATTTGAAGGTTAGAATGAAGTCCTTTGGGAGGTATGCAATAACAAGATGTATATTCTAGAATTGCTTACATGAGGACCTGACTCCTTTGGGGTTTCAAAATACAGTTATGACTGATTTTTCATAAAAATAGTCATAACTCTGCTAGATGTGAGTTATTTATTACAAACTTGATGCTGAATGCAAAATAATAGGGGACAAATTAAAGAATGATTTTGCTCCTAAAGTTTAGAATCAGTAATAAATAATTTAACACTACTTTGAAAAATTATCTTAAAGCACAGGTGAGAGGGAATATATTATTATCCTGAGAAACAAGTCTTGTGTCAAGGAGCAGTGTCATGGAGTTGTGTTTTTATGCAGAGGTGCTTCCTCACAGTACTAGGTGTAGCCTACTGAACAGGTCATTTAATTCTGGAAGAGAATTACAAGGCTGAAAATTTAAAAGGTCTTTTGAACTCCAAAAGGCTTTTATTCTCTTCTTTTTCTGATTTAGGTAACATTTTAAATACCTGTTGATTCAATTGTTAAAAACAGGCTTTATTCCAAATGTTACTTAACCTACTTACCTTAAGACTTGTATCTCACTTGATAAAATGGATAGCTGTGAAACAAATCTCAAAATGGACATAATATATTGATTCAAGGGCACATAAATTGCAGTGATGCTTTAAAGTATGATAAAAGAAGTACTTGTGCTAAATGGCAGGATATTTATTTACTATCACATCAAGCAAAAACCAAATCTTCTGCCCTTTTAAAAATTAATGAACAAGCTGTATCTATAGTAAGGAGGGGGACAAAAAATAACTGGTGAGCATTTCTTTGAGATTCTTCTGTTTCCTTAAATTAATTGAAAATTGCTAACACTGTAGTGTTAGTTAACTTTGCCATCTACAGAGTAGATAGATACTTAAAATTTACACAAAAATCTGCATCTTGGTGTAAACCTTAAAGTTGTCATTTATTTTTAACTTCTTATGTAGTAGGTGTAAATATCTTAATGACCCTTATTTAAGAATAAAAATCAGATGCTGCCATTTACTAGTAGCTTTTTAATTCTGCTGCAGCTTGGATGATGAAGCATAATTTACAGATTTTTGCTATTTGCTGTTGCCATACCTCTTGTGTGTTTCTCTAATGTTGCTTACAGAGACCTAAGAAACTTTTAAGAAAAGTTCCTGTATTGCACAATATCAACTAAGAGTTTAAAACCAACTTCTTACCAAGAGTTCCCTGTAAAGGTTACATAAAAAATAAGTTGTTAATTCCTTGTGACTTGCCTATCCTCAGCAATTACTTTTTAGGTGTATTGGGAGTAGTGCTTCTTTTAGACACACAAGCAGCAGCAGGCAGACTCTGATCTGCACAGCCCTGCCTCACAGTATTCCATACAGATGAGATTTACTTTGCCTGGGTGCTGGAATTGCTATCCAAGTACCCAAAGCTTTAGCAAAGTCACAGCAATCACCCTTCCAGCTCTTCATTTCTCCTAAACCACTATGATAGTCTTCCTGGAAATCCTTTCCCTCTTAGCTCCTGAATAATTGTCTTTCCCTTCCCATCATCACACTCACTTTTCCTTGAGGAGAGCTTGGCTTTTTAAATTTAAAACACACCCCTCAATTCAAGTAAAAATGTGGACCTCTCAGGTGCCAGACTAATACTCTTAGTTTTCTGTTCTACACTGAGTAGCAGCCAACAGCTAACTCAACTAGCAGTGACAGGAGTGTGTGCCTTATGTTCTTGCTCAGGCCACAGGAATTTTTGTACCAGGTGTGAAATCCATTCTTCATAGCAAAGTGACAAAACCTTAGAGGGATAAAATCTGAGCAAACCCATGTATAAAGAAGCTCTTCTAATTGCCTGAAAAAAAAAAGTAGTATCTTTTCCTCTACTTTTGGAAATTCTGATTTTTAGTATTCACTAAATGAAATAATTATGTCTAAGTTACAGACAAATTTTCATCCTAAGTACAGAATCAATATAAAGAGCAGGTCCACCTGCTGTCCGTGCTAACCAGTGTAGGAGGGGACTGTCAGAGGCTCCCACAACAGGGAATGGAAAATCCTTCTCTGCTGTCTTCCTGCTGTGGTCCAAACTCCCAAATGGTAAGAGAGATGCTTTTCACACACCTCCTCAAGGAAAAAGGCAATTTTACGCTTAGAAAATTCCTATTTTTTCCTATTCCTATTCCTAAAAATATAACTAAAAATAAAATGTAAGATATCAGGAAAACCAGTCCTTATTAGAAACAGATTTTCAAAATATTAATACTGGAAGAGTAGTATGAATGAGGAATTTTGTTTAAAGCTTCCCATAATATTGATATATAATAGTATGATTGACAGTATAATTACTATATTAGACGTTGTGATTTATCAAAATATTTTGCAATTAATTATTAGTATGCCAACCTATATTCAGAAGGACAACATGAATTACCAGTATTTTGGATATCAGACACATGGGTACTGTGTACTGGAGGGGTGACCAGAGAAATAAGTTAGTGTGAAATCAAATGTGTTTCCAGTAGGACTTTCCAAAGGAACTCCAAAAAGTTGTAAGTCAAAGCTGTTACTAAAAAGCAATCTATGCTAACTTTTTAAACACATGTAACATGTTTCCATTTACTGAAAAGTTACTATGCACATACTCATATGGTGGTTTTCTTCTGGAAGACCAAAGTAAGCAAGCAGATTGTTCTTCCATTTTTTAAGACTGATGCTGAAAAATACTTTCAAGCTTTCTTGGTTTTTATTTGTTCCAGACAGATGCAAAATACAGAGTCCAGTTGCTGCTAGGTATAATTACAGAAATCAGCATAATAGGTGATCATTAAAACCAAACCTTTATCATTTAGAAGAAAAATCCCAAGTTTTTGTTCTGCAAAATACCACTGCACATGCACATCAGGAATGTAAAAAAGTATAAATTTGTTGTGCTACTGTTTGTCCAACTGCTTGCTCAAGCTCACGGATGTCTGCGTTGCAAAGGCGATGGATGCTCCCAAAGCGCTGCAGTAAGAGCAGAGCTTTTGTTTTGCCGACGCCGGGGATGTGCTGCAGCGCCTGGAGCAGCGCGGGCTCCGCCGGCCGAGCGCGCTGCTTGCCGAGGAAGGGGTTGGAGCCGCGATCCCGGCTCTGCTCCCGCACCTGCAGCCAAAGAGAGCTGTCAGCGACACCCAGCGCTTCTCCCAGAGCCCTGCGGCCAGGGCTTGCTCGGCTCCATCTCAACACTTCAGTGCAATCGCAGGAAGTTGTAAATACGAGCTCCCTCCTTAGGTGTGCTCCCTTACTGGATGCAGTTCGACAAAACCTTACTAAGAAACCAACAGTTCCTTAATAGCAACAACAATTGTTTCTCTCACCTTTTGGATGCCTCAGAGAAAAGGTAAAAAGAAACAATTTTAAAACAGTTTCCCTGGCCTTAGAGAAAGCAAAGTCTCAAGTTGATTTTGACACTGACATTTGCCTAATGCTACCTAGTGGCACCTCATACAAGATTACATTTAAAAAATCCAGGATCATACTCTTCAGCCTTTTTTCCACTGAACTCTACTACTGAATCACTGTTGCAGAGGATTTATTCCTCACATTCAAATGATGTTGTACTCCTTTAGGATCCTGTGTATTTTACTGGGAAGATCTACCTGCTTTGCTGTACATCTCATATTTAAATAGAGAAACTTACTAGTTGAATAATAAGCTGAGAAGCTTCTCCTTGATTTGCCACGGGAAGCAACACCATGCCAAGTTCCAGTACAACAAGTTTTTGTACTCCTGGGTAGTACTGATCGCTGATTGGGGTTTTCTCTACTATTACAATTCCCCTCAGACTGCTGGCCTGTATTGAAAGGAAAAAGGTATTAGGAAAAAGCTTGTTAATGACAAGTTAATGCAATGTAACAGAGAGAAATTCTTTCAAGTATGAGCTGCCTAATAGCAAATCAGAGGAAGAATATAGGTTGGAGCAACAGGACAGAGGTTTAATACAGCTGCAGAATTGTTCAGTTCCCAGGTGAAAATTATCCCAAAAGGTCATCTCCAATGGAATTTAAAAAAACACAAGAAGAATGTCTTCAGAAGCATGGAATAAACAAGTATCAAGTGAAAACTTTTCTCTTTATGTAGCACTTACATTTCTAAACCTAACCAATCTTCGTTTGAATTCATCCCCTGCAACCAAATCTGCTTCAGAAATAAGTAAAATGCAGGTTCTGTTTGAAAGATGAAAGTCCACCAGTCCCAAGGCATCTTCAAAGATGAGTCTAACTTTCCCTTAGGGTGAGATTGTTAGAGGAAAAAATACAGTAGTTAAAAATATACTAACAATTATTTCACAGCACAGCCTTCGTAAAGTGTCAGTAATTCTAGTGACTTCATAATGAACTTTATAAAAAGCCCGTTTTCCCTTTAAGTACATCTATTACAAGCAGTCTGAACTACTATGTGATGTCTTTAGTAATGGAAATTAATAGCAGTTCCAATCTATAGATTTAACAGTACTAAAGCTGCTCAGTAAACTGGACTTGAACAAAAATATCACATGCTTTTCTGGAGGGAGCATCATAATTTAGTTTGTTGTGCCAGCAGGATGGCAGCAGAGTATAGATGTAAATTCAAGGGAGCTCAGTGGAGATGCAGATCTGCAAAGCCCCACAACAGCAGATTCTGCTGCTTCCCTGCAGTGCTCTGAAAACTGAGCTGATCACACAGCTCAGATGTAACACAAACAAACGGGATCTTTCAGCCTGCTTACATAGTCCATACCACAGATACGGGACCAGTCAGGCACAGAGTAAAGCACATTCCAGCTGTTCTCAACCTTACTGGGCAACAGAGGGGAATGTTTTGCCTGACTTGCTTTTCCTCTTCCAGTCTGTGCTTACCTTGTAGCCTTTGGGCTAGCTCTGACCCTCTCCACTTCTCATTTCCAATCACATGCCCGTAAGGCACAACGATAGATCCTGCTGTCACAGGAGCGTTTGCTTTTGTTGTCATCAGACCTCCTTTAAAATCCTCCTTCAGTAGCAGTTACACCCTAGGAAGAAATGTGCAAAAGTAGCAACACATTTTACAAACCTGTTCCAAGCTTATAAATTTTAATAATAAATTTAGGATTCTGGAAGAGAAATGATCTCCTTCCTCAAGCTTCCTTACAGGTAAGGTGAACATATCAAAATCGGCCAGCAACTCTGGTCACTTAATACAGGCTGTTGTGTTGGCTTGCAAACTCCACTTTCAGCTTTACTGCTCAGTCTCAAAACCGCCTGAATTAAAGCACACAGATAGTGAAAAAACCCACATTGCCTTTTGCATACCTTCATCCAACTTGCTGGGATGAAATCTTCCTGAATTACAGAGCCGACTCCAGTGGCCTCTCCATCCCTCAGCTGGTGGAAGTCTCCACACCAATTATGAAAAGGTGGGAGAGATTCTTTTCAAGGTTGCCAGTTTTACGCGGTGTTCTGACTTTAAGGGGAATTGCGAGCCCTGGAGGCTAAGGCGTGATCTAAAGGACAAGCACCACAGGCGAGCCGGTACCACCGCAAACACGCACACCGAAACACACCGCACGGCGGAGCCGCTCAGGGGAGCGGGGAGAGCCCGCAGCAGCCAAGGGCCCGCCGGCAGCGGGGCCAGGAGGCGGCAGCGGGAGCTCGGCAGGCCGCGGGCGAAGGAGGAGAGGAGGGGCGGAGGAGCGGAGGGCGGGCCGCTCCCGGAGCTGTTGCTACGGCCGAGCGAGGGTGAGTAAGGCCCGTGCTGACTGGAGGAGCGCGGGCCCGCAGCAAATCCGCCGTGGCCTTGTTTCCAGGCGGATCGCGAAGGCGAAGCGTCCGACGCGGCGAGGAGGCGGCCGTGAGGCGGTGGCTGGAGCCGTCCCGTCCTGATGGCGTTCCTGTTCAGGAGAGGCCGCAGGGGCCCCTTCGTGAGTATCGCATCTCTTGGGGTGGGGCTCCGTTACCGTGAGCGGGGACATCCGGACACGGGGTTCTGTGCGCGGCTGGGGCGAGGGCTGCCTTCTGCGGCCGATGCCGGTGATCGCTGAGCACTTTAAAGTGAAAATCGGGGAGAAAAATCAAGCCCAAGCCAGAAAAAATGGTGTCCGGGGGCTGGTGCCTTCCTTTCCCTCAGTTCCGGGCCTGCCTGGCTTTGCAGGAACGCCGAGCTTCCCTTTTCCCCTTTTCCCCTTTTCCCCTTTCCCCTTTCTCCTTCCCCTTCTCCTTCCCCTTCCCTTTCTCCTTCTTCCCCTTCCTTTCCCCTTCCTTTCCCCTTTCCCCTTCCCCTTCCTTTCCCCTTTCCCCTTCCCCTTCCTTTCCCCTTTTCCCCTTTTTCCCTTCCCTTCCCTTCCCTGGCTCCGGGTAGCCCTGCTCGCTGACCGGGCTGGCAGCGCAGCTCGCTCGCTCCCAGCCCTTGCTGGGGCCACCCTCCAGGCTCCGTTCGGTGCTGTAAAGTCAAGTGCTAAACGTTCTGATCGGCGGCCCCAAGCAGACAAAGGCTGTGCGGTTGTCAGCATTGTGCGGGTGTTCTCTTCCAACGTACTTGAACTAACTGAATTTTTGTTTATTACTACAGTGGAAGTATTGATCTTCTGTTGTTGTCATATTTTTACCATGGGATGACTTTTACTTCAGCTGTGTTCCCTGGTACTCTTAGTAGGGTCAGTCATAGTCGTGTATACAGTCAACAGCCTGCAGTACACGAAATGATGCATGCCAGACAGACATGCAGAATTAGAGAGCAGTGTGTTTGCATGACTGAGTAAAAAGGCAGTCTTTTAATGCACCATTTAATTATTTGATGTGACTTCATATAAAACCACAAATATTTCCCAGTCTGCATTTCATTCTCCTGTTGGAGAAGTGAATTAAAGAATAATTGGGGGAAAAAGATCTGTAGGAGAAATAGCAGGAACTTAGTCTGTTTCACTCCATAGAAAAGTAACATCTGCCCAAAGGTGATGGACTTTGTTATGGCATAGTATTTTCTGATGCCTGGAGAGAGAGCAAGAGGTCATGAGCTCAAACTCAAACACAGACAATTCATCTTAAACATAATAATAAAATACTGTGAGGTGGCTCAGCACTGGTCCAGGCTGGAGATAGACAAGACATGACTGGACAGGACACCAAGCAACCCTCTCGTGGGTGACCCAGCTTTGAGCAGGAACTTGAGCTGGACAGTATCCAGAGTTCCCTTCAACTTCTACCAGTATCCAGTTCTGTTCACAGTACTTTTGTAGGAGCTCTGGTCCCAGTTTTTCTGAGCTGGTATTTAATGTTATACCATAAATAAAAAAAATTACTGTGCTTGCTGATGAAAAAAATGTATTTTTTGTTTGGTTTTTTTATAGTTTAGGTTGAACCTTTGCAAGACTTAGTGGTAGGGGTTTTTCCCCTCCATCTCATACTGCTGTGACTGAGAATTGACAAATTGTAGCAGAAAGGGACTAATATTGTTAGTTTGAAGCAGCATTCCAATATTTTGAAAAAAGTTATTCTCTAGTCCAGTTTTTCTTGTGTATCTATAGGAAAAAGATGAGTAAGTTAAAATTCTTGTTTTGCAAATTGTGATGTAGTGGATAGAAAACACATTCATGGGTCTCATGTAAATTACATTTCTAACCTTCTAGAGCAGCTGTTCATAAAAGTTACACCAGCTTTACATGGTGTTCTTACTTTAAGGGGAATGAAATGCCATTTCAAGTCTTCTGTTTACATTAATTGCATGTAATTGTTCTTCCTTTTTATATTATTTTGCATTGTTAGTTTCTGTGCACATTCAGTTCTGTGTTTTTTCTCATTGTAATTCTTAAAATCATTGTCAACTAATTTTATTTTAAATCATTTAGAAACATATAGCTCATGGCCTGGTCCCTGCTGCTACCATAGCTCCTAAACCTGCAGTTCCCCGCACCCCTCCCCCTCGTAGTCCAAACCCTTCTCCAGAAAGGCCCAGGTATGTGTTGGTTTTGGGGGTTTTTTAAAATTATTTTTTCTTTTTTTTTAAATATTTTTGTTGTTTCATCAGGTATTGTAGCATACTAGAAAAATCTGATTAGAATTGCATGTCTTTACAATATTTACAAAACTTTTCATTAAAAGAGTGTATTTTTAAGGGGGGAAGTTTCTCACTCTGAACTTTTTTCCCCACTCCCAAGCATGGTGAATATTCAGGACAGTAACTGTTATGAACATGTGACTTGTGTGAGTCAATTAAAGACAAATAGACATTTAAAGTTAGTGGAATTTTAAATTTGGCTGCTACACTAGAGTGTAGGACTGCAGCAGCATGAGTGCTGTGAGTCAGGAAATGTTAGCTCATTAGAAGAACATAAAGTAAACCTTGCTACCATACCAGGGACTTAAAAATCTGGCATGTAACACCATGCTGGATTGGAAAAATGCAAATTATTTTTCTTTTAAGATGTAGTTTCTTACAGTTTTTTGTCTTATGTTTTTTCTGCATTCTGGTTGTTTTTCATGGCCTTTTTGTGTCTGTAACATTCCTACTTAATTCTAATTAATTTCTTCTTCCTTTTTGGCCTCAAGTTCTTGTCATTCATTTTGGAATTCTCAGCATTTCACTGCTTTAATCTTAGTTACTACTTATTTTTCCTTTTCATCATACCCTTCTCTGTACTCCACAGCATCACACAAATAGGCACTTGTGTTTGCTTGTCCTGGTTTGCAGTGTGCCAACATTTATTAACAACTTGAGAGTCATCAGTAAAAGGTTTAGAGTAGGGAATAATGGAGACAAAATAGCAGGACATGGAAGACCTTTCCAACACAGCACAAGGCGGTATTGTTATGGCTAAAGCGAGTGCTAAATACTGTAAATGATTGATGTGAATTTTGGGAAAGTAAGTCGGTATTTTCCATGATTTTCATGGAAAAATGTCATTTGGGAAAACCAAGAGATATTGTACCTTACTCTTGGATAGCTGCAGTACTGTTTTGTGCTTTACTTTGGGAGGTTATAGTTTATAACCAGTCCCACAGCATTCACTGTGTTTATGCCTGTTAACTGTGAACATTTTGCTTTGATTAAATAGAGAAGACATTTTGCAAAGGCTAAGTTATAAAGTGGAGCACAGAGAAAGCATCAGTATTGCTTCATTGCTTTATTCTGTTTCCTTCCAGGTCTGCTCTAGCAGCAGCAATCCTTTCAACAACACTAACAGGACGCACTGTTGCTATTCCTCAGCCTCGGCAGAGATCCCTTTCTGAAAGTGATTCCACCTACTTGGAACAAGAATGTCTCGAGCCATATGCAACAGTCACAGAGCTCGGAATAGGGTAGTGTATGCTTTCTGGTTTGACACCTTGAATTGTGATGAGAAATGATACCTTGGAATCTCTCAGTGATCAATTTTACCAGAGTGTCAGCAAACTCCTGCTGTTACTGCTACTTGCTTTTTTTCTTACCACATCATAAATTCAGTCTGAATTGTCCAGCAATCCTTATTCCATTTCTTGTAAAGTGGTGTCACACATACAATCTTCAGAGAGGCACACTTTGATTGTACAGCAGTCATAACTAAAATCACATACTATTTCTGTCAAATGATGATCAATTTTACAGAATGTGATGAACTGAGGAATCACTTGAATTACGTGTAAGACATTTCCTTTGTGCTGAAATGATTATTTCAGACTGTCTTTTCGGTGGAATTAGGAACTGTCTCTAATCAGTGTTAATTATCTATTTTAGAGTATACTCATAGACGCTGTCTTGGAGATGGTTTATTATCCCATACCCTTTGGGGGTTTTGGTCTCTTTGGTTTGGTTTCTGCCCAGGGTGGCTGCTGTCCCTGCTTCAGCCCTCACCCACCCTGGCTCTGGGGCTGTCGTGAAGACTGGAGCTGAGCCGGGGTGTCTGGAGAGAGTTTGGGGCAGGGTGAGGGCTTGTTCCACTGGACACAATGACCAGGGATCCTGCTGTTTCTCTGGGTTTTGCCTGCTTGGTTTTGGTGGGTTTTTTTGTTTGTTTTCTTGGTTAGTTGGTTGTCAGGTTAGTTTGTTTTTTTTGTTTTGGTTTGGTTTTTGGTTTGACTTTTTTATTTGGTTGTTTGGTTTGGGTTTTTTGTTTGGTTTTTTTTTGGTTGTTGGGTTTTTTATTTATATTATTATTTTTGCTTTGGCACTGTGACTGAGCTTTCCAGCCTGGCCTCTTTTGCTGCTGTGCTATTGGGAAGGCCAGAGCCAGTGTGTGCCCACCAGGACTGGGAACAACCTGCTTCCCACTGGCACTGCCCATAGCCTCTGCACAGCCCAGGCCCAGGGACCAGCCAGTGACAGTGAGCAGTCCTGGGCAGTCTCTCTGCCATGTTTGGGAGCCAGGGCTGCTGCCCAGCGCCCTCCGTGGTGCCCCAGCTGCTGCTCCAGGGTTTTTCCCTGCACTGGAGCTGTTTTGCCCCTCCCTTCCAGGAGGTAAAAAGTTCAGCTACAGCTGCAGAGTTTCTGCTGTCTTGCTTGCTGTCCCAGGGAGGCTGCCCTGCCGTTCGGGCTTGCTGCTCTGAGGTGTCCTGCTAGAGCCCCTTTTCCTATCCAGAGGGGCACAGGGACCAGCTGCTGCTGTGAGTTTGTAATGGAGGCGCCTTCTCCATCGCTGTGTGCCAGCTGTGCTCACCATTGTCTGTGTGACATGGCCAGTGCCTTCTCCATCGCTGTGTGCCGGCTGTGCCCGCCATTGTCTGTGTGACATGGCCAGTGCCTTCTCCATCGCTGTGTGCCAGCTGTGCCCCTCATTGTCTGTGTGACATGGCCAGTGCCTTCTCCATCCCTGTGTGCCAGCTGTGCCCGCCATTGTCTGTGTGACATGGCCAGTGCCTTCTCCATCGCTGTGTGCTGGCTGTGCCTGCCATTGTCTGTGTGACATGGCCAGTGCCTTCTCCATCTCTGTGTGCCAGCTGTGCTCGCCATTGTCTGTGTGACATGGCCAGTGCCTTCTCCATCTCTGTGTGCTGGCTGTGCTCACCATTGTCTGTGTGACATGGCCAGTGCCTTCCCCATCGCTGTGTGCCGGCTGTGCCCACCATTGTCTGTGTGACATGGCCAGTGCCTTCTCCATCTCTGTGTGCCAGCTGTGCTCACCATTGTCTGTGTGACACGGCCAGTGCCTTCTCCATCCCTGTGTGCCAGCTGTGCCCCTCATTGTCTGTGTGACATGGCCAGTGCCTTCTCCATCGCTGTGTGCTGGCTGTGCCCCTCATTGTCTGTGTGACATGGCCAGTGCCTTCTCCGTCTCTGTGTGCCAGCTGTGCTCACCATTGTCTGTGTGACATGGCCAGCGCCTTCTCCATCCCTGTGTGCCAGCTGTGCCCGCCATTGTCTGTGTGACATGGCCAGTGCCTTCTCCATCGCTGTGTGCCAGCTGTGCTCGCCATTGTCTGTGTGACATGGCCAGTGCCTTCTCCATCGCTGTGTGCTGGCTGTGCTCGCCATTGTCTGTGTGACATGGCCAGTGCCTTCTCCATCTCTGTGTGCCAGCTGTGCTCGCCACTGTCTGTGTGACATGGCCAGTGCCTTCTCCATCCCTGTGTGCCAGCTGTGCCCATCATTGTCTGTGTGACATGGCCAGCACCTCCATCGCTGTGTGCCAGCTGTGCCCGCCATTGTCTGTGTGACATGGCCAGTGCCTTCTCCATCTCTGTGTGCCAGCTGTGCTCACCATTGTCTGTGTGACATGGCCAGTGCCTTCTCCATCTCTGTGTGCCAGCTGTGCCCGCCATTGTCTGTGTGACATGGCCAGTGCCTTCTCCATCTCTGTGTGCCGGCTGTGCTCGCCATTGTCTGTGTGACATGGCCAGCGCCTCTCCATCGCTGTGTGCTGGCTGTGCCCGCCATTGTCTGTGTGACATGGCCAGTGCCTTCTCCATCGCTGTGTGCCAGCTGTGCTCACCATTGTCTGTGTGACATGGCCAGTGCCTTCTCCATCGCTGTGTGCTGGCTGTGCCCGCCATTGTCTGTGTGACATGGCCAGTGCCTTCTCCATCGCTGTGTGCCAGCTGTGCTCACCATTGTCTGTGTGACATGGCCAGTGCCTTCTCCATCTCTGTGTGCCAGCTGTGCTCACCATTGTCTGTGTGACATGGCCAGTGCCTTCTCCATCGCTGTGTGCCAGCTGTGCCCGCCATTGTCTGTGTGACATGGCCAGTGCCTTCTCCATCGCTGTGTGCCAGCTGTGCTCACCATTGTCTGTGTGACATGGCCAGCACCTCCGTCGCTGTGTGCCGGCTGTGCCCGCCAGTGTCCGGGTCAGAGACAGGGCCAGCCGGTTCCCGCAGCGCCCCCTTCAGCCGTAGAGGAATCATCCCACCCACGCTGCCTGCTGGGAGCCAGCATCGCCCCCCGCTGGCTGCAGCCATAACTGCACCAAGGGGGAAGTGCAGCCAAGGCTGCTCCGGGGGTTTCTGGGCAGGGTGGAGTTTTACAGTTTCCATATTTAGCATTTCTTCTTTTTTTCTGGTTTTCTGCCTTGCAGGCACCCTTTTTTAAAATTAATAACCAAGGGTTTTTTCTCTTTTACCCCTTGGTCTCCATTTTTCTCACTGGCAGAAGGAAAGGGAGTTGTTGAAGCTCTTTCTCTTTAGAGGAAACACCCATTCCAGGGTGTTTTCTCCTGAAATTTGTCTTGAAAGCAAGACAACTACATTCCTTGTTTGCAGCTAACAGAAGCTTAGATGTCTCTGTGTCTCTTTGGACTTGTGTACATTGTAAGACTGATGGTTCTACTTTACTAGTGTTGGGTTATTTTGAAGAGGCATTAAATTGCTTTTTGCAGATCTAACTGGAAACTTGATGGTTGTGACAGATCTCCTCTGCAGTCCCTGGAAATATCAGGCAATTATGGTGAAGATGAGGACATGGATACATATCTTTCTGATGCTGATAAAGAGGCAGAGTCCAGCTGTCAGAGTAATGAGAAAAGGGAAGGAAGCTTTAGCACCAATGCTATTTATGCTGTTCCCTGCAAAACTAAAAAGGTAAGATTTTTAAGTGCATTAGTTCCTTTACTATGTTTTAATATATTAATGCATGTTAATATTTCAGATGCTTTGTATTCTCTTCTTACTCTTCAGACATATATTCAATATTTATTTCACATGCTAGTTTTTGGGATTCATTTACTCTCACATTAATTAGGTAGGTTTGTTGTTGTCACGGAGTCTCTCTCTGGTTATTAGGAACACACTGGTATTGTATATAATTATCATGCATAATTATATTGTATATAATAATCATGCATAGTCTTGTAAAATGTCCAATAATTAATATTGAGCATGGTACTTACGCAGTAGATGATTTGTTAAAAGCAGTAGTAACTTTACTGTTAAATGGTGAAAGCTTAGTTAATGGTTCAGTATTGTATATGTATAATGAGTACAGGCCTATATAAAAATGGGGAGATTCAGAATCAAACAAAATAAATCAACCTTTTCTTGAAGACCAGGGAATTTTTGTATGATATAATTTTGGATTGTCTTAACAAGCAATGAACTTAATACTCCAAAGGCACATTTAAAGTTAAATCAAAAATGAGACAAAAATTTAACAAACAGGAAGAAACTCCTACCTGAGTAGGAAAAAAGGCAATAAAAGATCTCCTAAAAAATGTCTCTTCAAAAGAACCCAGCACCAGTAAAGTAGAACCATCAGTCTTAGAATGTACACCACAGATCCCAAAACATGAAAGAATCCATAAAACACCCCAAGATGCAGAGACAGTAGCTGGTAGGAGGAGGGAAGTGTGTCAGTCTCACATTTTCTGAAAAATCCCTTTGCCATGATTTCTTCTCCTGGGAAGCTGAAAGCCTGAGAGAGAAATGACAACAATAATTATCTGATTGCTTCTCCTTTGTTTTGCTGCTTTAGAATGTAGTTTAGACATTGTTTACCAGCTGGTCATTGTTTGATTGGTTTCATGTGAATTGTTTTGACTTAATGACCAATCACAGCCAGCTGTGTTGGAGCTCTGGAGAGAGTCAGGAGTTTTTCATTAGTATCTTTTTAAGCCCTCTGTCTGTATCCTTTCTCTATTCTCTAGTATAACTTTAGTATAGTATTCTTTAATATAATATAGTATCAAAAATAATAAATTAGCCTTCTAAAAACATGGAGTCAAATTCATCATTTCCCTGAGATGAGAAACCCCAAAAATAACTCAGAAGGGAAAGGGGAAAAAAAGGGGGGTGGTGTGTGATTGGTGGGCAAACCAGCACAGATAGTATTAATTGTGGTTCATTAATGGTTCATTCATCCCTCACAGCACTGGTACAGTAGATAAATGATAATCAAGATCAGGTATGCCACAGCAAACAGGGAAACAGAGAATTATTTCATGGACTCTTGTAACCTAATAAGGTGACAGAGGGTACTTGAACTAATCACCTCATGCTTGCTAACCTCCTTTTGATTATTGGAAGGTTTAGATTTTATTTGCATAGAGCCCTAAACAACAGCAACACAAAAAAAAACCCACAAAAAAACCCCAAGAAAGCAAGAGAAGAAACAAATGTTTAAAATGTTAGTGAACAATTCTGAATGTGACTGGGATGTTAATACACTAAATGTGTCATGCAGTACATGGGCTGTTGTAACAGTGATCTCATGATTTAGAGAGCTTTGTCTTATTTTTACATAGGAGGAGTTTCTACCATCTCCTGTTCCTAATGCTGACAAGAAGGAGGTTTCTTCCCATGAAACTGAGTGTCAGGTGGTGGTGGATAAGTCAAGTGTACAAATAGAAGGTAAGTAAACTTACTTTAAGTCAAAATGCCTTGACTTTTAATATAATTGGGGAAAAAATAAAATAAATGTAATACTATATTGTAATATTATATCCCTTTTTTAAAACGGCAGTTAAAGAAATGCTACAAATACTTAGCAGCTTTTAATAGTTACAGAAAATAAAAAACCTGCATGAAGAGGAAAGATTGGTCTATACTCAGTGTGGAATGAGCTGTCAGCCACTGTAAATGAAGAAATGGGGAGAAAGGTTTCGTGAACTCCTGGCTTGTAAAGTGCAGTCATTCTCTACTATGAGAATGTTTTTGTTGATATAGCTGCCAGAAGCAGTCAGGTTTGTAAGCTGGAACTTTTTGGAGTGCTACTGTGTTCAAAAAAAGAAGAAAAGTAGAAGCTGTAGAAACTAGCAATGTAAAAAAAAAAAAAAAGCTAGAGATAGAGGTAAACATTTTTAGTCAGTTATTTTACTTATATGAAAAAATGCCTTGTCTGAAAAACAGTAGTAAAAACTTCTTGAGTTTTTTAATAATCAAATGGCATGATAGTAGTGTTGTTTATACCCTCTACAAAAGTTGTATAATTATTGGTGTCAGGATGTTTATTTTCAGAATAGAGAAATAAACCTGATATTCAGTCTCAGGCTATCAACCTAAGCAATGAATTGTTAAGATTCACAAATCATTTTTTTCTAATAAGTAATTTCATTAGATTAGGGACATTTGGGTTGTTACTGGATCTGTCCTTAGGCTATTTTCTTATAACAATAGAATATTATGGAGAGAAAAATTATAACAATAGAGCAACACCAATCTACTGCTATAGCAGTTTTCTTGCATAATTATCTTGTCTGTTATTTTCAAATCAGGAAAAGGGAAATGGGAATTAGTTTTGGAGCTGGAAAATAAAGTTTTTTCAGAGGATGGTTGTAGCAGTGATGAATGAAAAACACAGATCCCCATAACAGCTGCAAAGGAAGATGGTTTATTGCAAAAAACCTTTTAATGCTGTATTCAGAGAATAAACTCTTAGCTGTTTCCATTCCCATGAAACAGAACAAACACGCAGTGGCTGCCTGCCCCTGCAGTGCTGCTGTTCACATGTTCCTTTAGCCCATCCCCTGTTTGATCTCACAGTGTCCGCGTGTGCCCTGACCAGTCAGAATCCCAAACACCAGCTGAGCACACACTGCTTATATATGACTTGTTTTCTGTTTACAAAACTTTGGTTTTTAGGTTATGTAACTTGGTTTTTGCTGTCCCCTTAGCTGAGGCTTTCCCATGAGCTGAAGTGACAGAAATGATCAGAAGTGAGCAGCGGCCTGTCAGGCCCTTACTCTATAAGATTTTTGGTATCTCCCACAGATGGTAGCACTCTGTAGCTTGTGGATAGGAAAGAGGAAGCAAAACTGAGTCAATTTGCAAAAAATTATGTCTTTCTAAACTTTATTAATGTTGGATCCCAGCATTATTTTCAGTATTATTTCAGTGGACTCAGTTTATTTTTCTTTTATAGAGAACAATATTCAGGAAGAATGGTTGCTTTGATAAAACCATTTGGGAACAGAAGGCATTAACTGGAAATGTAGGATATATACACTGTTTCTAATCCCTCTTCTACATAGTAACTGCTGCAGGCCTTGAAAGCTGTCAGAATTACACTTGTTTTGTTCCAAGATGCAGTAGGATTCAAGTGGGGTAAAATCAGTGACAATATTTCATTTGTTCTTCAGTCAAATTCTAAACCTACAACAGAAGCCAACTTCATTTCTTCCACACTTCACCTACCCACTGTGAGGTACAGTGAGGTCTCACATCAGTGTCCTGATACACCATGAAACAGTTAATGGGAAATTAGTGATCTAATCTGTTGTTTGGGAAGGACTTTCTACATTTATTTGCATTTATTATGTCTGCATACATATCCTTATGAACCCTTATAGCTTATGGACTTAAAATGATTTTTGTTCTAATTGACTGAAAGATCTGTTTTTCTTTAACAGAAGACCAAAATCTGGGCTTGAATTTAAAGGTAAGACTTTTATAAAGGTTGATTTATGATGCATTTTGGAAAATAAGGGGTCCTAAAAAGCTCGTAGGTTTGCAGTCACTTAAAATAAAACTAATTTATTGCCACTATGGAATATTGTTCTTTTGGAATACAAGAATAGCTAATCATTCATTTTGAAAAAATGCTACTATATAGGAAAATGAGCCATACAAAAGTTGTTGTGGTTTTTTTATAATATATTGTCTGTTACTTCTCATATGAAAGAAAGAAACTGAGGCAGAGAGCCAACATGCTATAGCAAGAGATAGCTCATACTGTTAATTTTCAAATTCTGAGCCTGACTTTACTGCATTTTGGTATAGTTTTCTATTTGAGCTGAGCTGACTGCTTTCTTAAGCTTGAAAAAGAATACCCAAAAATGTAGTTTCTCAGATTAACTTGCCAGAAGATTGTTTATGAAAATGGTCAGCTCTTCCATTGTTATCATAACTTTTTTCTACAAGTTCTTACCACATATCTTTTTCTTTGAAATTGTTCATGAGTTTTGTCTCATTTAGTCATTGTATCACTCAGTGTCATCAATGTGTTAAATTACATGACAGCATATCCTTACAGAACTTCACTGCTGTTTCATAAAAACATGGAGAAAGTCTCTACCTCACCTTCACCTCAAGTAAACAGCATTAGCATAAATGACACTGTAGTTCTTTCCTGGTGAAAGAACCTCCTGAAAATGTACCAATATTTTCAATTTTTTTCCAGCAAAGCAAGAGCAAAGTTCTTCAATTATGAAAAACATTTTACATTTTGATTTATTTGCTGATACCCAGTTAGGGACTGACATAATTGACTGCTCTGAAGTCTTACTCTGTACAAACTAACAAGTGGGAAGAATACCCTTCCTGTTTCATCCGGCTTTGTGTTTGTGACTTTTATGTCAGCTGTAAAAAAAATTGGTTTGGAAACTGTACATTTCTGACTACTAAAGAAAAGAGTGAGTTTTAGGTGTCCACAAGTGACTGATGGCAGTGATAATTGATAAAATGATATCTAGATGAGTAGATGATAAGTTTTGTATTATCAGCAGTGAATCCAGCATTCAGTTTTGTTAATATAAAAGAAACTCCTTCAAAAATTTTATTTAAGTTCTTCAGCAGTGATGCTGTTAAAGCAGATTGTCTCATTTTTTATTTCTCTGCTAGGAGGAAAAAATAGTAGCTGAAAATCTGATACATGGCAAACCTCCACCATCCCCAGGTACTTTGGATTTTTTCAATGACTTTGCTAGACACTTTCACTTTTTTAATATGCATGTATAAATGAAAATCAGTTTTATTGATGCAACAATATATCCAGAGTTTTGCAGATAATCTAAAAGTTTACTTTTGTAAGAATTGGTCAGTAACTCCTGTTCAGTAAACCTGCAGGTGTTCAATGGGAAGAAATGTAAAGCTTTCATTGTAAGGGTGATTAAAATCTGCAGAGATTGAGAATACTGACTAGTCCCTGCAGGGCACAAACACTTTGCCTATTGCAGTGGGCATTTCAGTTTCACCTCTCCAGTCACTGATGTTTGGGAGAGAGAGATCTGCTGACACTGTCTTTTCCATTAAAAGAAGGAATGTTTTTAGTGTCTGAGAGAAAAGATGGGAACTTGCAGCTACTTCACAGCTTTTTCCAAATCCATTTTTTTTTGTTCTTCCTGGTCTTTTCTTTTGGAAGCCATGAACTGACTTAGATCTTATAAAATATCACTCATATAAAATGTTAATATTAGAAGAAATAGATTTTAATTTGCTGACACTCCTTTTCCAGTCAGGATACTGATTTAGATCTCATGAAGTATCACTCATATATAATGTTAATATTAGAAAAAAATGGATTGTAATTTGCTGAAACTCCTGTTCCAGTCTGGCTAGTATTGAAATACCTTGTTCTGTGGCATTACAGATGTGTCTGTTCGGGCAAGGCAAGTATGGGAAAATATAAGCAAGGAAAAGTTCAGAGAGCTAAAACAAGAAAATTGGTCTCTGAACAAAGCATACCAAGCTGTGGTCCAGCAATTTGAGGGAACAAAGCAGATCATAAAAGAACAGGAATTAAAGCTGAAGACACTAGAAGAAGAAAACAAAAGACTTAAAGATGCTGTAGAGAACTCACATACAGAAGGTGGGAGAAACATACAAGCTGTTATAACTATATATGACTATATTCTCTAGTTATCTTGTTTCAATTTTTCTGATTTCTTATAACCTTTTCCTCTAGCAGCAGCTTTCAAATAATTGATTCAGGCAAGTATGCATGCAGAAGTAGTTTCCAAACAGTATTTTCTACATTTGTAGAAATTTTGGCAAGGAATAAGTACACGATAATTAAATAAACTTATTTGTTGTTTGAAATATAATGGATTTTTTGCTAGTAGTTTTTCATGGGATTTTTCTTTCTCTTTGAGTGAAGTTATTGGTTATTATTCTAGCTTATTTAAATTTCTTTTTCAGTACAATTAACAAATTTTTGTGAACATTTCTTGAATTGTAATGGAACTTTCTTGTTGGATATTTGTTTTAATAGGGGAAGCAACAGAATTACTTTCTCTCAGACAACAAGCACAAGAGCTGGTAGATGAAAACGATGCTTTGAAAACAGTGGTCCATCGTTTAAATGTAGAATTAAGTCGCTATCAAACTAAATTCAGATCATTGTCCCAAGAAGAGGTGAGAATCTTGGCTATCAAGATTGAAATGTCTGAAATGTCCCATTGTCTGTTATTTAATCTTTTGAGTTTTTATGACTGTTTTCTCCAGATTTGCCATAAAGTCTACAAATTGCACAGGCTTTTTTTGAAATTGAAAAGAAGCCTTTATCATTAAGTCTAATATTAAGAATTCAGTATTATTTTGTATCAGTAACATACTGGACTTTCAGTTTTATTTAGTGTGTGTTACTTATGCAACACATGTAATGAAAACAGAAGCTTGTTTGGGGTGACAATTGTGACTGCAGTGGACAGTTGCTGGTGCTTCAAAAAGCAGGAAGTAATGTCAATATCTTTTTAAATATCTATTCTAGAATGCAAAGCTGAAAAGCTTACCCATGGAAGGACCACAGCCACCATGGCTGGTAAGTCAAATAATATTTTCACCTGACTGTTCATTCCTCTCTAAGTAAAGTAGAATTTCTTTACTGGAATCAAAGTGTTCGGATATTACTCTGCTGGACTACCACATACTATAGAATATTATAAACAGTTATTTTGTGGCAGAAAAATAGGTATGGCAGAACTTTGTAATGAATGTGTGCAGTTCCAGCTGAATGTACAGTGAGCTACGAACTGCACATAGTCACCAGCTTTGAACTATTGAAAAGTATTGTTCTGCTGAGAAGCATAAATGTCATCTTCACTTGGAATTATCCAGCATGTAGTTTGCTTCAAGGTCTTTCAAGGTCTATTGCTTAATTGGTGATCTTAATTGGTAATCCTAATTATTACTCTTAATTGGTGATCTTAATTGGTAATCCTAATTATTACTCTTAATTGGTGATCTTAATTGGTAATCCTAATTATTACTCTTAATTGGTAATCTTACCTGGTAATCTTTTGCTGTTGATTTTTTTTTGTGATTATACTAAAAGAAAACAGAATATTTCTGATTGTAGGAATGGTCATGGATCCAGTGGTAGCCTATGAATTTCTGACAAGGAGGAGGAAATAGTCTGTGAAAGGGAATGCATTTGTAATATGTAAAAACAATTTCTCCTTGAAATACTAAACAGATCTTATATTTTGCTTCCTCACTGTTACTGAGACCTATACAGAGTAGGAAAGTTCTCCTGCTGTCTTTTTGGCCAAAATAGCCAAGAATCACATAAGAATGTAATTAAAGATGCAGATTTGAGAGTGTAAAAATTCCCTTCCCATGTACTAATGAATCTGAGATAATATTTTTGCTGTAGTATTCACTGTAGTGTTTGAGTCTTGTTTTGTATTCATTTGCATCCATATTCTTCTGTGTTACATACAGTGATAAGTTCAAGCTGCTTTTTAGAAGAAAGCTGCAAGTAAAGCATGAGGTCTTTTCCTTTCCAAAGCTTGCTCCTAGCACAGTACTGTGAAGTGTTTCTGCAGCATCATTCTGCAGATGGTGGTCTGTGTGCTTGTAGAAGTTCTCACTTTAACCTGCAAGTGATATATAAAACCCCTTTAACAGCTTTCAAAACTAATAATCTATAGCCAAAGTAAAAAATACAGATGACAGGATGGCTTGTAATTAATCTACATGTATTTATTTTTAAATTTTCTTTTAAGTTGGATATGAAGTATTTGTCACCTCTTCTGCTGGCATATGAAGATAGAATAAGAGAAAAGGAAGATTTTATTCTTGAACATCAGGCAAGTTGCCATTTAGAAAAAAATATCCACTAAAGCAGAAATAAATTACTGAATTTTTAAAAGGGATTTGCCCATGCTGTTGTCTGCCTAAAATGTAAAGTGACTTTGTTTTACTTTTCCATGCATAGTTACTGTGCTGTCTCATCCTACTTGGCTTGCTTGTTTTTGTCAGCCTGTTCACTTTTAGGAGCATGAGATATATGGGATGTGCTCTAAAAATGGAGCAAACCATAAACGAGTCAGTGCTGGAAAGAATTTACCACTGGATTCATGATGGGAACTCAGTGCTCTTGCAGCTGCTTGTGGGTTTTGTGGTAGAATACTTCTAGGTATTAAAAGACTGGGTACTCTTTTTGCTTTTTAGAAGTATTTTCTGTCACTGAATCTTTGAAAAATAGCAATTTGCTTCAGAGTACAACTTTCCTAGATTTTGAAAGTAAGTGTATTTCATTCAAAAAATTCAGCCATAAAATAAGCAGAAAGCAGCAAGGGATTTTTATATTACCGTAAATTCACTGTGTTGTCTTACAATGTTCAATTCCATATCAGTCCTACTGAAAATGGATACTATCATTGAGTAATTTCCAGAATTCAGCTTTTTAAACCTATCTTCTGAGGGCCTACAACTTGCAAAAATGTGGCACAATATCAGTATTATTTTTAATCAAATATTACTAGATTAATGAAACAATTTAGAAATTAAATATGCACACCTGAATTAGAGATGAGTGAGTAGTGAGATAATGTTCTATTATGACAAGAACTAGAAGGCACCTAAGCATGTGTACTTATAAAAATTTTTCTTGATGTAAAAACTAAAGCAAAATAATGATAAAGAATTTTATATGAAATCCTGTGTCTTCCAGGAGGATATGAAGAATTTTAAAGCACGAGTTGAAGAGTTGGTGAAGGAGAATGAAGATTTGCATGGGCAATTAAATAACTTCATTACCCCTACAGAATGGCAAGTTATATTCCTAGAAATTAATTTCAAAGTTTAAAATTATTTTGCTTATTGCATGCAAACTTTTAAAATTACAGATCTTAAGGAAAATTTTTTTTGTCTTCAAACACTGTTTTTCTGAAGAATTAATAGACTCACTACTGTCATGTTGGAAGAATGCTGGTTGCAATGCCTTTGGAGTAAAAATTAAATATGAATGTGGGGTTTTGCACTGGAAGCCCATGTAATTCTGTCCTAGGTATTGCAGGTTACATACCTTTACAGGGTGCCAATGACATCAGTTTTCCACTAATAGAAAATAATTGGAATGTGGCACTAGAAGAATTTGATGTTTTTGAGAAGTGAGACTATGCACTGTCTCAACTTCATTTGCATTATGAAGTTAAGTAGTTGTTGGAGGTTGGGATTTTTCCTTTTTTAATAATTTTTTTTCTCCCATTTGTTGCCTAAGAGATGGGAATGACTGATACTTAAAAGATGTGGCTGGGAGGAGGAGGAGGAGGAAGAGTGCAGCTGACTGCAGTCTCTTAGCTCTGGGGCTTTCCCTTGGGAAGTGCAGATACACCTGGAGATTTTGGCTGGATTCAGGGGCTAGGCTCAGCTCCTCACTCTCTGGGACTGGGATGGGAGTGCACAGGGGTGGCTTTGGTGCCAGAGCTGCTGCCCAGAGGATTTGCTGCCACTGCAGAGTTTTCATCCTGCTCTGATTGTACTCTGGGTGAGCTTCTGCTCACCAGGAGGTTGGAACAGGTTTGGGAACAGCATCCACTATGAGTGAACATAAAAATTCTTCCTGCACCCATGGCACAGGTAGTAGTTGCTTGCAGGGGCTCAGATGACACCGTGTCTACACGAGGAGGACTTTGGAAGAGACAGCATGCAGCATAATCTTAGATCTTTCTGCAGATTCACCCAGTGGCATAGACCTACTTTCAGTGGGGCAGAATTACAGGTGTTAGTATCTGTAGAGATTTGGTTACCTCAGGTCCTGCTATTGCATTCAATAAGGATTTTTAATATGTTTTTTAAAGAAGTTCAAATATGATTTTGTAAGTTTACACTGTTGATAATCAATTGTGTTTGTTTTTTGGACATAACACCTGAGTTATATTTTATTTATATTTATCATTGCAGGCAGCTGCTGCAAACTCAGGCCAAGCTGGTCTTGGAAGAAAATGGAGTGTTGATGGAGCAACTCAAAATTCAACAAGCTAAAGCAAAAGATAGTGACAGACAGCATGTTCAAGAAGGTAAGAGTGCTTGAGTTGCTATTCATCTGAACTACACTAAAAATGGTACTGCAGGTTTTGATTTTTGTAGGGTTTTTGTTTGTTTTCTGTTGTCATTTTTTGTTTTGGCAAGCTTGGCAGTGTTTTGGTTTTGGTTGGCTGGGGTTTTTTTTTTGCAACTTTATATATGTCTAAAAAGCGTCCTTGAATGTAGGTAACATTAATAGGAGATCAAGCTCTGCATGTCAACTGATACTTAAAAAAATGTCATTTTCACCTATTGACACTATAAAAAATGCTCCATTTTGACTTCTGAAAAATTGAGAACTGTTAAACAGTAATACAGTCATTTGCATAATTGAAGAGTACTTCAAACTGAAACAGAATTTTTCAGGGTAAAATGACATTTCAGTGAGCTTATAGCCTTGAAAGGAAGTACTCTTGAGGTTTCTGCACTATTCCAAAACAAGTTGCTTGAGACAGCAAAAAGTCAAGTCCAGGCTGTTGAAACACAAACTGACAAATGCTGTTACATAATGTTGTCAACAACTAGGAATGACTGTAGTAATGGTTCTGTTGAAGTTTCATTCAGTGGTTGAATTAATTCTGCTATACACAGTTGACTTTTTCTTTCCTCCTTCCAAAAGCTTCAAAGCTAACCAAACAAATAGTAATCTTGGAAGATAAGAAAAAGAGTCAAGAGGAAGAAATAGCAGAGTACCAGAAGCAGCTGGAAGCTTTGTGTTCTACATGTGAAGAGCTGAAAGCCAAACTGGATAGCAGAATTACAGCAGAGGAGCACCTGGCTGTGGTGAATGATTTTAAAAGGTATGAGTTTACATATGGAGAAACATTGGTGCAAAGCATGCACATGACACATGGCACTCTGTAGGGAGGAGGCCCCTGGAAACTTATGCTGGTAATCCAGGAAGGTAACTGCCAAAACACAGAGAAAGGGAAAGAAGTATTTAAAAAATACTGTCTTAGTTTTTAGAGACATTTAAAATGACAAAATCCCAATTCTAGAAATATTGGCAGAAGTGTTTTTACCATAGAGTACCTGCTGCTAATTGGTATTTTTCATGCCTCCTCTTCTACATTTTTGTCAAATCTATTTGCTTCTATCATTACTATACATAAAATGTTCTCATTCTTGTGTTCCCATTCTTGGACCATGGCTACAGAATCCTGAAATTCTGACCTAGAAGTTTTAAGTTTCTTCAGTTGTTACAATATGGAAATTAGATGAAACACCACAACTCAGAAGTGCTGCTGTGCAGCATGATCTGCAGAGTAATGTTTCTGTGAAGACATTCCATAAATTTGTATGCTCTCAAGCCTTTGGATAGTTCAGGTTACTGTTTCATGGTACAGTGCCATCCTGAGAAGTCCTCAGACTTTGTATTTTGATGTTGATAGTAATTTATTTGAAAAAAAAGAAACACAAAGGGATTACATCTGGGATTACATTTTTATAATTTAAATAAAGTGCAGTCAGAAGGAATTACTTGAATAATTTGATATGAGTTGTCATACCTCCCTGATGTCACCGGGGAACATTGAGCATTCTCAGTGTATCTTATTTCATAACTTCAGCAAGGGTATCTCCCTGTAACTTAGCATTTTAGTGATGTAGATCTGTACATGATACCTGTTCTACACTGTTGGTTTTTGCAGCTGTTTACAGCAGGAGCAGGAGAAAAAGCTCTCTGAGGTGGAAGCTGTCATGGCAAAGATGGCATCACTGCAAACTGAGAACAAGAAACTGCTCTTAGAGAAAAATAACTTCATGGCTGACAAGAAGATCCTGGAAACTGAGATGCAGATGACTCAAAAGACAAACAGGTTTTTCTCACAGTCTCATTTTCTTGTACAGAAATACATTTATTTCTAAAACCAGAAAAATATCTGTAAAAATACTGTCTAACTTCCCATAATGTGTATTTTCTACCTACTGCAAAAAAAACCCCTATGTTACCTAAACATGTTTGTCATGTCTAGAGGCCTGGTTGTCAGGTTTTGCTAATTTTTGTATGTTTTCATGCTCATTTTTCTGTGTCTATGTGCAAATTAAGAATATATCTTTAATTTAGTTATTTAAATTATCTGAAAATAAGATGAGTAGACAAACCCTCTTTGCAGTTAAGTAAGGATAAGGCTTACAGTATTTGCAGATCTTCTCATGCACCTGGTTGCTTGGAGAGGAGTTCACAATATTTTAAAAATACAGTATTATTGTTCTGTATCTTGAGAAATATGAGCTTGTAGCCATTGCACAACCTGTTCTTTTGAATCATTGTCACTGGTGTTATTCAGATAACATATTGTAAAGAAAAAACAGCCCCAAAAATTGGAACATGGTGCTATTGGCACTGCAAATATTCTGAGCCAGTGCATTTCTAACAGTATGTATGATTGTTTGAGACTTGTACATGGTGATTTGCATCTATGATACAAGTTTTTTAAGGCCATTACTGATTCCCAATCCAAAGATTTTCCCTTTTACAGACGATTAAAGAAGAAAATTGGTCTTTTGCAACTGCAGCTGGAGGAAGCAATGGAAAAAGAAGTTGCAGCCCATCACTATCTAGCAAACCTTATTGGGCTGGTGGAGAAGATAGCTAAGGAGCGTGATCATCTTGTGTTTTTGGTAATTACCTTTAAATAATTAATGTGATAATTCATATCTCACACAGTTATCTTGCTACTGGCACAAGTTGTTAGTAATCTGAATTATCAAAGAATAAAGCTGTAATTCCAGTTTAAGGATTTAGCTCTATTTCAGTAGATTTTAGCAAATAGGATAGGAGCAGTGAAAGATTTTTTTTTTCCTAGAGGAGCAATTAAAAACAACTACCCTTATTTCTGGAGGTGATATAATTAAGCCTTAATTCTCATGACTATTAGGGTCTGAAATGGCACTTGCCAAGTTTAAAAGATTTTTTTAACCTAGTTTTAGAAGTTGATGTTGAGCTACATGTATTTAAAAGTAGCACACAATCATAAATTTTTAATATTTGAGTCTTAAGGGCAGACTGTTATCCTTGAAGTGCTCTGTATGGACTGTCTGCTGTGTATGCACATGCAGATTATTGCTCCTTGTTGGTCAGCAGTCATTTTGACAGGCTGATTAAGAGTTCTGGAACAACTTCTGTTTAGTGGAAGTGCCTGGCATGGAGGTTTCTGGGCTTTTTGTAAGCCCATTTTGTTTCTTTTTCAGGATACTGGGCACAATTTCAAGTTTTCATATTCATACTCTTGTCTTCAAATTGAATCTGAAATAATTTCACAAAAAATAAAGCTTCTTTTACTTGTTCAGTAGTAGACAAAGGTTGTCATCAGCACTGGATGAAAAGATCCAGCAGTTAATTCCTAATTCTAGGAGAGGAACTATGGTGACACAGCTCAAATCCTTGTCCACTGCAACCTGGACTTCAGGATTGAAACTGGGCACAATAAATGTATCCTAGAAACTGGGGGAACTGATTCTGAGATCTCAATCTCTGGGATATCTGCTTTTAAATATTAATCATACCATATTAGAAATATCCTTGCCTGAACCCCTGCCAATTTCAAGGGCTTGTTTGAGAGCAGATTGCCAGATGTGACCTAAAGGAGGAGTCTTATGCATAGAAATGGGATCCCTACAGCTGCATACTTAGATCTGTAGGGAAAACCCCCAGAGTTGGTTGGCTTTACAGTATGTTTCATTTCAGAATAATACTGCTTCCTAGTATTCAGTCATATTGACAAATTATTAATGAGCTGTTCTGAGAATAATTTCCAGGACTCTTTATCCATGTTGGTTCTTTAGACAGTTGGAGTTCAAAATGGAATTGCTGTCCCCCTCAGTGTTGTATGCATTTTGTCTGCCCTGACAAACAAACAGAGAGTGGTTTCATGTAGCTTTGTTTACTGCATGGTTGCAGGCCAGATGTTTGGAAAATGAGAATCATGGTGTTCTCAAGAAAATTATAGAAGGCAGCCTGCGCTTGGGAAGATTGGAAGAAAAAGTGAAGGTAAGCAGTGTTTCTAAGCTAAATATCTATTGTGAAATGCTTGGGGTTTTTTAATGAGAAAAGTAGTTAATCTATGTCAATGTTTTTATGAAAGACTTACGGATTATCTTTAAAAGTTTTGAAAAAACAAAACAGATCATCATTGTAGTTTTCACTAGTGTCTTCTTCCATTGTATTTGTGCATTGCATGTCTGCCAGATACTGTGTTCACATCATTACTTGGAGAATTATGACTAGTTGTAATAATATTTAAAGATTATTTGTATTTTATTTTTTGCTCTATATTGTAACCCAAGTGTTCTTTCTTCTACTTCTTTGAGGCTGTACCACTCCTTCAACCTGAAGTCCATTACAATTAGATTTGGAAGAATGAAAATGTTATCTCAGGTGTACAGTTACCATCAACTACTTTCTTGTGACCTAGGGCAGAGGGTTGAGAAATTCAGAGGATGTTCAAACATCCAGCCTAGTTAGTGAATACATTTTAAGTTATCTTTACAACTCTCTAAACAAAAAGCACAGTGTGTAACTGCAGTATAACAATGAAATAAAAGTGAAACATTTCTGTTTCAGCATCTTTGCTGAACCATGATTATTTTTACTGTAATCTTAAAAACAAGAAAGGAGGAAGATACCTGGTATATTGGTTTCTGTATCTAGAAAGTAATGTATATATTACTTTCAAAAACTGTTTTGTATTAAGTCAAGTTTGTTCAGTTTATCCTGAAGCAAAGAGTCTCCATGTTATACTTTGCCAGTCAAGACCTCCACTGCTATTCCTGCATCAAACGACTCAAATGTGCACTACCACCTTGTTAATGGAAACCATCTCCATCTGCACTTTATTGTAAGGATTGACAGAGCATAGAAATAATCAACAAAGAAAATAAATGAAATTTTAAGTGTAAAGAGAGAGCAGTAAGCTGAAAAATATCTTGAATTTGTAAGGAACCCTTCATAAAATGCATGAAACAGTATGGTAGCAGATTTCCCTAATTATATTAAGACAGCCATAAAATATTTTTAGCTTTTTTCACCATCATTTATGCCTGGCTCCCCTACTAAGACAGTGGCTTGTATTCTTGTTAAATGTGCATCTTCTGCAATGTAATAGATCTGTGACTACTGTATGGATAGAGAAGAGGCTGGCATAAAATTAAGAACATTTACATGTGGTGAATTTTAAGTGCAGAACCAATACTGGCAAAAGGACAGGCAAGGGCAACCTCCATGCTTCATTGGATGGAGGGGGAAGAATCTCTGATAACAGAATTTGTACTCCAGTTCATTATTACACACCTTTTCCTTTCCTTCATTGCAAGTGTAGTTAATCTTTAAATTATGCACACACTGTTGAAAAAAAGACTTTAGATTACAACAAGTTCATTCATTCTGAATCTCTATTTGATAGTAATTTTGTTAGTCATGAGGTTTTAGTAAAAACAGAAACAACCTTTGAATTGAAGACATCTACCATCTAGCATCTCCTACTGTAACTGCCCTCATTTTCATGCAAGTTCACTAATTTGGCCTTAATTTTTTTCCTGCCATCTTGCTCCCTATTGCGTTTAGAGTACACAATTGTCATTGATGAAGAGAAAGCAATAAAGATTAGTTCCTAGCACTCCCTGATCACTGAGGAGCTGTGTGTTTCAGAACTGCATGGACTCATTGCAGAACTTCCTGATTTGTATAAGCAGTTACTCATGCCAGCACATTTGAAGGAGACAGTGTTCCTATCACCAGTGTTCCTTTGCCATGTTCCCATCAACATTAATGTGTGCTTTGTGTCTGAAATCAGGATACCATGGGTTGATTCCAGTCTTGCTGCATACATGGCTTTTCTGTCCAGAGTATTCATTCTGCTTTGTTAGATTCTAGATTTTTCCAGTATGAGACCCTTGAAAATTCATGGAGCATTGCTGGTTTTTTAAATGCAGACACTTAAGAAACTGCTTCCATTGTTTTGTCAGTCCAAAGGATGACTGACAAATATTTTCCCCAAATCTTTTAATTATCTGGGCAGGAATTCACCTCTATTTTTGTCCGAAGTTACCAATCAGGAAATACAAGGGCTCAGGTACTACAGCATATAATATTGCAACACCTGTTTTCCCTTTATTCATTCCTTTCCAATTCATTCCCTTCATTCATATGTACAAAATCTTTCACCCTTTGTGATGCTAGTTGATGTATGCAAAGAATCTCTAAATTATTCTGGTGTATGTCACTGTTTTGTACACTATGTAGCTTATTTCCCAGAGTTAGCCATGTTTGCATAGAAAACAGAAAGTATAACCAAAATTGAAAGGAAATGCATTCATCTTACTGGTAAGGAAACACTGGATTCTCTTTCACACTCATAAGTTGATCTGTATGCAGAGGAGAGAGAAATGTACCCAAATTTGTGCTGGCTTTTGTCTGAAGCTGTTTCAGTTTTCTCACCCTTCTCCACTCAGCTGTGAGCTGAGAAGAAGACTTGCACACCCTGCCACTCAAACAAAAGTGCTGCCAAAAATCAGGGAAGAGATTAATATCCCCAGGAAGGTTGGTTATGTGCCTCAGGCATTCTGAGCCTGCTGAATAGAACCTCTCTTTCCATGACTGCAACAAAACCATCTATTTCCAAGATTTCTGTGACAAACCCAGGAGCCAAGGGCCTCCTAGGAGACCCAGAATGACAGTATAGTGTATACCCTGACCCAAAAATACCATGTTTGCACATTTCCTCTGCATCATCAGCAGTCTGTTTTACTGTCTCTTTACCACTGGGATTAAGTTATGTCCTCTTCAGTACCAGCACCTGCATCCATGATCATTCCTCATCCTGCTTACTCTGTACATGGGGTGCCATGACCATCTCTAGAGGAAAATATTCTGACTTCCAGCTATGTGTTAACATCCTCTTCCTGAAAACTGTCATCTCTACCAGTCTTTTTGCTGCTACAGAGAACAGTAATAGGTTATCTTGAACAATTCAAAGGTGTGAAGGATCTGTAAGTGCCAGCAGCTGCATGTGTCAGTGTACCCAACCTGCCCATGCTGCATTTTACAGACTTATAATCCATCCATGGAGGCAAGATCAGAGCAATGTATCACTCATACCTACTTTCAGACTATATTCATATGGCCATAAGAAAAAGGTGCACTTTTTCCCTCTGATTTTGCAACCATTCTGCACACAGGACTCAGCTTCAGTTGGCAAAGGTAGAGCAGAAGTGCAGAGGCAGCTGTGGGCTGTGGAGGAGCAGAGTGCAGCTTAAAACACAAAGCTCAGCTTAAAGCACAGGCCACCCTGTAGCTGGGTGGTTGGTGAGCACGTGATGGAAAGCAGGGTTTCACCAGTGCTACAATTCACCAGCTTCCTTCCCTGTCATAAAGCAGAGAGAGGAAGTTGGCTCTTGTTCTTTGATATGATTATGGGTATCTAATCTACAGAGGGCATTTTAATCACACCTGGCAAGTGCTGGGCTTTTACTGACAGAGGGGAAGGTTCATACCTGTTTCCCTATACTCTGCACTTCCTCTAGGCTGCCTCTGAGCAGCCTTCTGTTCAGAAGGAACTTGTTTACTTGTAGCCTTCCATAACATTACTCTGCATTTTGGAGACTTCTCTGGGAATCTAAAAAGTTGAGAGGTGTTACTGGTTAATTTGCAGGCTTCTTATTCTTCTATTAGAACTGTCAGGGAAAAGTTAGGATAAAAATCCTATGTAAGTCAGCCTTAAATACTGAATTACTAATATTCTACATAAATATTATCTATTGTTATCCTATTTCCTCTAGAAAATTAAACTTCACAATGACACATTTTGCAAGTGCTAAAAGGAAACAGTTTGTATAAAGGATTAGTTATATAGCCTGAGATACAGTATGTCTAAAAATGCCTTTTTTTAATTCCTCCAAAAGGCAAACTCAGATCTTTCTCCCCTGATTCAGATGAAGGTAAAACCTTAGTGATTAGCACCTGAAATAAAACTTTATATTAGCAGTATTTTCAAAGCTTCACTCAATTAGTTTACAGTTTTAATAAAGGAGGTGTTTCCATCCCAAAACTCTGTTCTATAGCATGTAGGAAACATCACAGTATGCAGAGAAAATAACAGTTATAGCATTCTATTTGTAATCGTGAGAAAATAAGTTAATATTGGATTTTGGTATTGTCAAGAGCAGCAGCATCTAGAAGTATGTAACAGTGCACAAACCAGTTTTCAGTTTCTTGTGTGCTTATGCAGTTTATTGGGGATGTTATTTCAGAAAGCAAAGTTACTAATTTCTTATTTTTGAGATGAGACCAGTCTTTAGTTATCATTTAGTTATTGTAGCCATTAATCAAAAAATCACTTGGCTTCACTGAACAAGAGGACTATGACATGAAGCAGCCAGCAAAGGTATTCTTTTCTTCCTCTTAGTATTAAGATAAAACAACTAACGAAACAGAAACACTTTTTCATGGTGTGTACTGATAAGTGTGACTGTTCAGCAAGTGATAAGCAACCTGTGCTCTAAAGTGTGGCTTTGTATCTTGGAAAACAAACCTTTCTTGCAAGTAACTGTGTTTACTGTAAAACAAACATACAGTGTGGTATTCATTGTACAAGTAGTTTTATATGCAGAACAAAATTATGTGGAATACCTTCAAATTAAGTAGGTTAAAAAAAATCCCATAATGCAACCTACCTGGCATAATTATGCAAGGCAGCATTGATGTAGAGATTCAACTGAAAATCAGTATCTCTAACTCTTTTTGTTGGTAATGACTTGTTTTTATTTCTCCTATAATCCCACTTTTTCTATTAAATGTAACCCTTACAGGTATATAAAAAGAAAGCAGCTGGGAAGCTTGGAGATATCAACCTCAAGATGACTGAGCAGGAGAAGGAATTTGAAAGGAAGACTGCTCAGTATGAGCAAGAAAAGCAGCACCTGCAGCGTCTGCTGCAAGACAAACAGGAAACCCTCAATGAGGTCCTGCAGCAAAACAGGTGAGTGGGCACAGGCAGGAGCCATCCAGGCAGGTCAGACAGGTGAAGGGGCAAGGGAAAGCACCTGCACACAGCCACCAGCAGAGAAAATGAGAAGGCTGAAACCCTGCTCATGATTTCCAGCTCTCAGAAAGGTTTTGGAAGGAAAACCTTATTTATTCCATATGGCTACTGCTGTTCTTAAGACTTAAGAAGGATATCAATCAGTGTGAGTCTTTGGTAATTTGAAAGGATTCTGTAATATAAGATATATGTTGATTTTTTTAATAGCACCTTTTGCTAAAGGCTGAACACTTTCCCATTCATGCCCCTCAACAGTTTTCAGAATAGAAGGAAATGAAGGGAATCTAATGAGTACACCAAAGATCTGTTTTCTTTTGAATCTGTCCTACTGATCTGTTAACAAGTGACTTGGATTGGCTATGTGCAAAATAAAGAGAAGAAAAGGGAACAGATTTATAGAAGATTATGACTTGTGTTGAGATATCCTTTAAAGGTATTTTTTCACTCTGATAGGGGAAATCTTCATAGCACATTTACATTATCAGCATAAAAGAAAAACAGTTTCAGTTTACAACTGAAGAAAAGTAATAAGCAGTCATTTCTCAAGTCATCACTGCCATTGTGAAATAATAGATTTAAATAGATTTTAACAGACAACAGAAAAACAGGGCTTGGTATCATCTACCTTCCATCAGTGCAGTCCCTCTCAGTTACTTTATACAGAGCAATTAAACAGGTGTAAGTAGCAGAGTTGTACAATGAACATTCTATTAGTCTCTGAAATTTGCATTAAAAGCCAGATTGAACTGATTCACATTACTCTGGAAATAGCTATATAGGATTTGAAACTAATTAAATGGCTTTCACATCTCTGGGCTCATGTTACAATTTTTTACTGTAGAGAACAACAATTAAATAAAGAGGGGGTTTTTTTTCGAAGGAGGATAGAGCATAATTTGAAGTCCCACAATATGGATAATTCAAAATTTACCCTTCTAGCCCCAAAGTAGGCAAATTAGATGATGTAACACAGATGTGTAAAATAATTACACTTTCCATGCAGTATACTAAATCACTTATACCTTTTCAGTCAAAATGAATTCATTTTTTCTTCAGTAAACACACACAATTAATACTTGCAACTTCCTTTTAAGAAACAAAACCCTGAAACAGCACCACTGTAGTCTATTTAACTGTGTGATGATGAAGAAAAGTGATTTATGGAAACAAGCCCAAGATGATCCCCATCAAGATGTGTCTTTCATTTCTGTAGTCTCCAACATTACTGAATGGTGTGATGAGTGACTGCTTTTTTCTGGTGGTAGTTAAATCTCAACAGTAATTATTAGAATTAATTATACTGAACACAACTCTAAAAGTAAAAAAGAATTTTTACTGTCATCTTCCAAGTAGTGTTTTGGTTAACCTCATGATTTGCTATTTTCCTTTGATTACTATATAAAAAAATGTAGATAAAAAAATTTAAGTGTTACTGAGAAGTCAGCTGAATTCTACAACTCTATAAGAAAGAATAAGTTTTTATGCTTATGAAACAAAATTAATAAAACTAACACCATGGCTGATACAATTCATATGATCTAATTTCTTCACATTCCATTATTCTTCTCGAGTTCTGCAGTATAAAGTAGTTTCCCAAGGTAATCCAAATGGTATTGACTCTTTTGTGCCTATCAGCCAGAAATGAAACATGTATTTTGGTCTGCTTTTTCTATGCATGATTTTACAAGGTTTAATATTTTCTTTCTTAGTCACAGGACTAAGGAAGGGAAATATTTTTGCAGTTCAGATGCTGCTCATCATCTGGAATTTGACAACTAAAGTCCCTTAGTGCAAGGACAGTACCAAACATTTTGATTTATTGTGACCGGCTATGTTTGCAGAGTAGATTTTTAGTCCAGAACACTAAAAATCTGATAATGTTTCTGTGCAAAATGCCTACATAGACCTTAAGATAAGTGCATACAATCAAATATTTATTCTCTAATTTCTAATTTATTCTCCAATTTCACTGTTAGGTAATGAAAATCAGAGTAGCATGCCGCATTTTAAGCAGAAAAGCCAGTTTCCTTTAAGATGTAGCTGGAGGTATGATGAATCACTGTAAGCAGGTGAAGACAGAAAACTATTTCAAATCATTTATTTTGTTCTTGCATTTAGTTTACCCCAATTTCCTAACTCCTTATTATTAATCTGACTTGGCTACCACCATGAAATTGTTTATCATAAAAGCATACTGTACCTGTGGCTGGTAAGTTCTCTTGAAAAGCAAAGTGAAATCCCACTTCAGACCTGGAAACAGCCCCGTGCCTTCAGTGAGAGCCTGCACAGGGATGAGCAGAGCCTGAAGAGGAGCACAGCACACCTGGGTGGTGGCAGGTCCCTGCCCAGCCCCTGTGTGCCCAGAGGCAGAGTAGCTGCAGTGTTGGGGAAGATGAAACAGAAAAGCCTTATAAATATGATTGCCTGGCAAAAGATTTTGAGACTATGGAAACTATAAATGAGGTTGAAATGAAAGCAAGCTTTGAGATCCCTTAGTTACTGAACACCTGGAAAACAATGGTGTGGCCAGCTGAAGGTAATTCCCTTTGGATGAAACAACACCCTCAGCCTGCAGACAGGTCCAGGGTCAGAGCAGACCCTGCTGGCTTGGCAGAAGGGGCCCAAAGAGGAGTTTTTAGGGTTTAAAATGGAACACAGTGTGGTATGTAATGGTTCTTATAGGCTGTATGTAAATGCTGTATGATTTGTATCTTGTACTAGATTGGTTAGTGAGAACTACAATGTTCAGCACAGAAGAGATTTATTGTATGGTAACAGGAACCTCGCTCTCTTACTCTCTTTTACTCTCTAATCCTCTTTTACCCTTTACCTCTTTTACTCTCTCATCCCCTTTACCTCTCTCTTGCCTTCTCTCTCTTTCCCACTCTCTGTACTCCTCTGTGGCTGGCAGCTCCCAGCAGGGCCCTTGGCAATAAACCCCAAGTTCCACGACCTGGCTGCAGGGATCTCTCCTCTGTCTGTCCCACCCCAATCACTCCTACCCTGCAGTCACAGCATGCTCACAAGTAATGCATGTGGAGACAAAGAGATGTATTCATGTGCTGCTTCTCTCCTTCTGTTTTTAACAAGTGCACTCCAAACTAGCATGGGCTTTCATCAAATATAACAGAGATGACTTGCCTGTGGAATTTTCTCCCCTCCTGCATTCTTTAAGCTCATAACAAAAATCAGGAGTTTCACTACTTACCCATTGCATCCCAGGGATGAGAATTTTTCTTCTTGGTTTTCAGAAGAAACATATGTAGATATAGTTGTACTTTTGATAAATAAAATCTTTTAAAGATAAGCAGATTTCCCTTTCTGGAAGTTGCTCTTTAGAGCCTTATCAGTAATTACAGCCTTTGCTAGACAATATTGCAAATTCCCAGCAACCATTAATGAGAAAGCAATAGCATTTTGTTTTTCAGGCAGCTGATAATAAAATCTTTATTAGTCACTGAGTAACTTTACGAGATATCACTATCACAACCTCTCCTTAAATAAGAGGTTTGAGATATAAACAAAGTTCATTATGTGATCCTAGGGTCAAAAACAAGTTCCTAGATGTTTCCAGTCTTATTTGACAGGTCATTGACCTTTTTGAGTTTTCTAGGTCGGAGTTTATTTCATAAAACAGAGAAACAGTACCCTAAAGTAGTCACAGCTGCTGTGCTTTGGGTGCAGAATGTAAGTTTGAAAGTGCATTGAGCTGTCCTTGGAAGAGGGTCAGCAGCAGAAAAGCTTTGCACTTGTGCATAGGCAAGGGGAGGAGCTGTCTTATCTGTGAGGATACATAGGAAATTATTACCATGATAAAATCCTTTGTGATAAGGAATATATAAATGAACTGTTACAGGATAGATGACAATTCTTGAGCCAGCCCAAATAAGATTCTGAGATTTAAGGCTGAATGGATTTAGTTCAATGAGGTCATGTCTTTTTTAAAGAAGAATCTTTCAGAACCTACATCTAGTAATTTTTTCATCCTCAGACACCAGTGGATCACTGGAATTTTGCTTACTCTCAATACATTATAAAATAGGACATTTTGACTAGGTTAGGGGTTGAATTAAATTTTTATTTTTACTTATTTAATTAATAATAATTAAATAAGTATTAAATAATTAATAATAGCCTACATTAATAAGAAATAAATTTAATGCCTTTTGTCTGAAGGCATCTGGAAACAGCACACGTATCTAAACTGAGCATGTATCTAGTTTTAAATGGCAAGTGGCAAAGACTTGTGTTTCAAGAGGCAAACCAGCTGTAGAGGCAAGGAAATGTTGGTGTTGAGAAAGATGTAGAGAGCATCAGCAGCTGTAGTAACCAAGCTGCTCTGTAATCCTAATTCCTTAAGGGAGGGGAGGTTGTGACTAGCAAGAAGACATCCTGTCCCCAACCAGTTCTCCTGATTGCATTGTTAAATTTCAGTTAGGTCAAGTTTTTCAAACAAACTCCCCTTGTGTGACTACACTTGGGATGCTACTGCTTCTCAGATGCTGACCTGGGAAACAGCTGAACTGTGGAGCAGCACCACACTGCAGGTTGTGTAGCTGTGGCACTGTAGTGGTGCCACTCTGCAGAGCCTTACCTGGGACTGCAGCGTGCTCTGACTGCTCATTCCAAAGCCAGGTCAGTTAGCACTCTCTGCCTCTGCATCTCTCTGCCTAAAAATTAGTCCTCCAAGAAGAGTTCAGATTACTGAGTCACAGAATGACCAGGTTGGAAAAGACCTTCAGGATCATTGAGTCCATCCCAGCCCCAACACCTCAACTGAACCCTGGCACCCAGTGCCACATCCAGGCTTTGTTAAACACACCCAGGGATGGGGACTGCACCACCTCCCTGGGCAGCCATTCCACAACTTTAGCACCCTGTCTGTTATAAACTTTTTCATATTATCCAACCTGTATTTCCCTTGGTGCAGCTCGAGGCTGTGTGCTCTGGTTCTGTATTAAAATATGTGTGCTCATTTTCCATGCATCAGCTCTGCTTTCCACTGAAGCTATGCTTCATTTCCTTGTTTGTATTTTGACATACACTAGGAGTCCAAGGAAACCCAAGCTCTTGGGCTTTCTAAGTTGATTCCACTTTTGTTTGGCTCCCACAAAGAGCATTAGCTGAGCTGATCTGACACTGATCAGAGCCTAGGGGCTCACAGTGCTCGGGGCAGTGCTGTGTGGGGAGCAGAGCTGTGCTCACCAGGGAGCTGAGGCAGTGCAGAGGGGCAGTCACAGTACTTGGGTCTCTCGTGCACTGCTTTGTGTGCAGGCTTCATCCAACTCATTACATAATGGGTAGTTTTACATGGGTAGTTTTCTGGTCATATCCTATTTAGCATTGCATTTAATGAGCTTTTTCAAAAGCAAAAAAGGAATTAATTTCAATCAGGCAATTTCAAGCACCTAAATACAGGCTATTTCTAATTTGTTTATCCACAAGTATGTGTACTTCTGCACTGCAGAAACATTGTTAAAGTTAGGATTTCTCTTCCATTTGTTTTCCTAGGAAGACAGAAGGGGAACTTGAAATCATGTGGGAATCCACAGCCAAAGAAAACAAAAGAATGAGAGAGCTCTTACAGAAATCCCTGAGGAAGAACAACCTGTGGAGTGCTGTCACAGTTCATGAGCCACACTCTCAGAAGGACCTATTTTATGGACGTGATTTTAGGTATTGTGATGTGAAACCTTCATCCCCTACTGAAAATGAAATTCAGCAAGAATGTCAATGATAAGAATCTTATCTCATCCGAGAAAGAAAACTTGGTGCCTGAATTTGACTTTTCAGCAGCAGCACAAGGTGTAATGGAATGTTTGCTGTCTTCAATATTAGTGTATTTTTAAAGCCATAAAAATGAAAACAGCATATTTTCTACTTGTACTGTGAATAATGTAAATCTAGCCTAAAATATTCCTTTGCTATTTGAAGAAAAGGCTATTCACTCCTAAGACAAAATGTGGTACAACCTTAAGTTAACATGTACAGACAAGTAACTGGTTAACAGGATAAGCAGCTGGTAAGCTTGGTGTTCAGCACAGACACACACCATGCCACAAAACAAGTGAGCAGCAAGACAGTGCTAGTTAAAATTAGAAGGACAAGTTTCAGTGAATTCTCCCTAAAATGTCAGATGGAGTATGATCCAAGCTGAAAAGAAAGTGTGGCTTGTACTTTTTCTCATGAGGAAGCATCTTGACTTCCTAAGATGCAAGGATGTCCTTATACCAGGTGGTGTGCCAAAAATCTTGTCAAGGACAGAGAAACATTTGACTGTGGAGCAGACAAGACTGAAACATCCTCATGACAGCTGCTGGTGCCTGAATGCACAAGTGTCCAGTGTGTGAATTTACAGGATCCCTGTAGGTGTTGGGAAGCTCCTGCCGTGGGTTTGCCAAGGGGACAAGGATGCAGCTCTCCTCCACGTTGTTTCCTTCATCCTGCTTCAGACTCAGAGGCTTCAAAAGCCACCCAGAGTATTTTCTGAAGCAGTGCTTATTGTGTATGCCTTTAGATTATTGACCTGTATTTGTCTTAGCTTTCAGATGTGTTGATTTTTCACAATATTGCACATCAACTTTGTAGTAGTATGTATTACTGTGATAAGACTTTATTTTGGATTTACATATAAGTTGCTGGATCAGCTTTTTGCTTTTGCTTCATTTTCATAACAAGACAGAAAACTGTAACAATACAAAAATCTTGTACTTATCATAGTTGTGTAGTATTAGAAATAATGAAGAATTTCATTGGCTTTGATCAAAGTTAACAAAAAGAGCAGAAACCCAAGGTAAAATACTAAAAGAAATGCATAATGTTTGTGTCTAGAAAGGTTTCTGCAGTGCTTTCCTGCAGGGTAAGTCCATGACTCAGCATGGCTTTATGTCAGGGACAGACAGATGTACAGCTTTCAAAGCCAGGTCCTGCAGTACAGTGCAAAGCTAAAAAATCTACAGACTGTCAAGCACTGCCAGAACCTCAGTGCACTCAGACAACATTTCCTGGTTATAGGAAACCACCAAAGAAGCTGAGTAATATATATGCAAGCAGGATATTAGGATGTACTTGAATTACTTCCCTTTAACGGGAATAACACAAGTGCAACACCTTATCAGTTCACCAAGATACACCTTCAGCATGCCAGAGTCTTTAAGACACTGATTAACAGAACTATTCTCTAACAGCACACTATCTTTTGGTCTCTGCTCAGAGATTTAAAAAGAGCTACACCTTAGAATCCTTTCACTCTCCTGGCTTTTTCAACTTGATTATTTAGGACTCTGTGCCTCAACATGACAACCAGAAGCTATTTTTAAGCACAGTCTTAAATAACTTCATTAAAATATGAAATTGTCATGGGGGTGGTCTATCACTAAACCAGTCCTGTCCCCTATGTTCCTTGAATTTAAAAAAAACCAACTGATTTGAAATGTCTGAAAGGTCTGAAATAGCTCTTCAGGGAAGTTAGACAGGCATACACACTCCTCTGGTTTCCACACAAGCTCCAGTCTGCAGGTGTGCAGACCCTGGAAGAGCAGGGAATGTGGCCACACCCTCAGCTTTTCACCTTTTTAAAGGCAGGTTTGGGAAATGAAGCCTTTCATGTCATATTTTTTAATATAAGCACCTCTTAATATGCAAATACAATCTCAGAACTGGTTTAATATCTACAATATCATCCTCATCTGGTTTTAATTGCACTTTTGAGTATGTTTAAAGAGTTTGTAAAAATAAGCAGGTTCACAGGGAAAAGCTATTGTGTTGGTGATTCCTTAGAAACAGAATCAAGATTTCCAAAACTCTCAATATTGGCCTGTTTTCCACTGAAGTGGCCTGGGAATGTCTTGGAAATGTACTTTTGCCACACCTGCTGCTCGTTTTCACAGCTCTTGTTCTAGAGGTTTTTTAGGTTTTAATGCATGGTTCAAAGGGCAGCACCTTGACAGTGACACTCCTAAGGCCTTGATCAGAATTGCTACACTCACTTTGCCATGTGCATATCATTAAAATATGACTTTTAAACGAGCTAACATTGTTAAACTTTAAATGAGCTAACATTTAATCAAATCCCTGGGTGATTCTCCATACTCAGCTTCCACAGGAAGAAAACTGAGTAGAAGTTATTTCCCAGGATGAAAAAGTCCTGTGGCTCAGGAACACTTTTTTGGCATAACAAAAATCCTGTTATGGGCTATTTCAAACACATATGAACATATTTTAAATACATATGAACTCACTTGACATACTTGGAGAGTAAAACACTGGAATTGTTTCAGATCAGCAAAAGTAAACCCATTTGCAAATGTGCCAAGTGTTGTACAAACAGAATTGATGATTAGACAGGTGCTTCCCTCCAGTTCCTTCCAAGCTGATTCTTTCTTTTATTAACAGCTGAAGGAAATTATTTGACTGTTTCAGTCTAGTACAGTAACTCTGCCCATGCCAATTTATCCTTTTTCTGTTCCCCACCTGACAACAGAAAGTTGCTATTTTCCCTTGACCACAGCTGACAGAGCATCCTGACTCTGCTCCATTGCTCCTGCCTTCCAGTTACAGAATCTTCCAGATCTTCCAGGCAGTAAATTAAAACCATGAAGTAGTTTCAGCTTCCTTTCACATTCTTCCATTCCTACCAAGAAAAGGAGGAAATTCAGGATTTGTGAACTGTAGTCACATTCGAGTTTCATTGATGAATTTACAGAGCATTCTGTCCATAATAACTGCACATAATTTTGCCATATTTTGGAATAAATAATGTCATTATATATTCAAAAAGCAAACATTGTTATCACCTTTTAGAACCAAAACCACAGGAGAATTCGGAGTGAAAGGAATGAGGAACTTTACAAACAAACCGTGGATCGGCTGGTAAATAGAGCCAGCTACTGAGAGATAAAAGAAACAATAGGAAGGATTCCACTGACTGGTGAATGGAATGAAAGAGATTTCTCTTTACAAACAAACTGCAGGTCTGCTGATGAGTAAATTCAATACTGAGAGAGGAAAGAAAATACGGAAAGAACCATAAATTCCATAAGGAATCCCACTAATTGACAAAGGGAAAGAGAAAGGTGGGAGTTATACATTAGAAGGGCGTCTTAGGTATCAGGTGTTTGGGAAAGTCTGTGCCTCCCAAGTAGCTCAGCCAATGGGGAAAGAGGGAAATGTGGCCGGGAAATTGGGATAAAAAGGAGGCTGTGTCTCCTAAAATGTGAGAGACCCCAGGGGAAATGCCTCATGGCCTCTCCCTTTATATTTAATAAAGTAAAAAGGACTCCTCTGTCTTCTTTTTGGACATGAACCTCGGGTGTTTGTGGAGTAATTTTCCTGCCAGGAGTAAATCTCAGTAGTTCCAATGCATTTGCCAGCTCCAGCTGAAATAGTGGCGTCACTTTTTACTCCAGAGGCAGAACAGAGCCCCTCTCACTCTGTGTTTTGGGTGTGTCCATAGCAGGGACAGACCGACACTCAGCAGTACATTAAGGTAAGTCTGTACCAGTGTCATGTGAGCTGACAGAGCTTTGATGTGCACTCACCTTATCTTTATTTCCACTTTCTAGAAACATTCCCCTGACCATTATAAGTCATTTAAACCCAGGTGTTTTCCCCTCCCTGTATTTCCAGGCAGGAAAGATGCTGGTTTTCAGGCCAGGAGATTGCCTTTCACCAGCTCAGAAGAGAGAACCTCTTTTCACCATGAAAAATTCATGTCACTGTCCTGGCACATGGCATCAGGAGCTCTGAGAGCTCCCTTGGGACTACAAGTCCTTCCTTGGGCAGGCATGGAAGGAGAATTTAGGAGAATTCTGAGCACTGATCCTTCTCTGCAAATCTAGTGCAAGTAAGTGTGGTAAAAACTCCATGGTGTCAATCAGCTTGGATCTAGAAAAGCAGAAGCTCTTTGAAGGCTTCTTTATGTTTAAAAATGTGGTTTCTCAGGGAGTGAGCTCTCCAGACTTATTTAATCCTGAACTATTTTCCTCTGTACTAAATTTATTTCAGCATACATATATGACCACATACTCAGATATGAAATATAGAAAGAAATGCATTTTAGCTATTTGGATTGTTTTATATCTGAAATATTTGGTTTCAGTAAATATAAAATTAAAAGGAGAGTTCAAAAGCAGCACAGAAGATCATAACCTCAGGGGAGTGCTTCAGTACTCGGTGTTTCTTTCCTCAGCTGGAGATGGGCACAGGGCAGGTCTGTCTTCCAAGGCCAGTGGAATGCAACCCGAGTTTTGGACTCAAAAAGGAGATCAAAGTCAGGCTTTGTTTTTAAAACAAAAAACCACGAGAAGCTGGATGTTTATCAGAAAAATCATTGATCCTGATCAGAGTTTGAAGTTAAAAACTTAAAAACTGGTGTGACATACTAAAGCTGATTTTCTCCAGAGGCCATCAAAAATTCCTTTAGAACATCTTTAGGAAGAGATTTGATTTTTTGGTGACATTTTGGATAGAATTTACCCAGCATTTATGAGTTTGTTGAGAGTCTCTAAACAGCTCTGCTTAAAAAATGCAAAATAAATCTCTCATTGGACTAAAGACTGCCCTATTCAGGCAGTTCTAGTACAAAACCTTTAGCAGAACTGAATATCTTTTCAAAAGCCTTATTTGTCCCAGATGATAAACCAATTACCCAGGAACTAAGTAGGGAAAAAATACAGGTATTTAAACCCTAAATATTCTGTTAAGAGCTCTATTCTATTAGGGAATATTCTATTATTCTATTCTGTATTCTGTTATTAAGAACTCCAGTCACCTAATATTTCCTGCTGACCTCCACAAGCTGCAAAGTTCCTGCAAACCAGTTGCATGACCCAGCATCACCACAGCTATTAAATCATAGAATTTCTTTATATTCCACTTACAGCATACCTGCAGTTAGGAAAATAAAGTTATTTAAAGAATGACAGTACTGAGATCAAATCTTAGAACCCATCAGACCATTCATATGGTCAGATAAATGCAGGGAAACACTCTGGTCCTCTCATTAAAATTGAAAAACCTGGAAGCAGGAAGGTTGGAATGGAAAGTATTCACCCTGAGATTCTGCTCAGCTACAATTAAAATCTGCAAGTTAGGATGATCCTTATCATTTGCTTTAGTATTGATCAAAGCAGAGCATGCAAGCAATAAATTCCAACCCTAACAAACATTAACCTTCATTTTTAGTAAGTAATGATAATAAAAGGTGCATTTATATACTGTACCCTTGCTCTTTCCTGAATTAAAGTTGAAAATTACTTTTTACGATCTAATTGGTAAATGGCATTTTGAAAAGGTCCAAACTACAGTGGTTAAATAGGACCAGCCCTCACAGTGTTTGCCTCAAAATGCCTTGGAATTTGAACTCATTCCTGTCTTCATCTATTTGTGTAGCTATTTGAGAGGGAAGGATTCTTTTCCCACGGCTGTAAAATGTCATTTCTCTTGTCTATGAGGAAAATTATATTGGAATCCTTGAAATCAATGTTTACTATTTTCCTTTGGTGGCTGAGGAAAAGGAGGATTGCTGGTAAAATTAAAAATCTTTAATGGGTTTACAGCATCCCAAGGAGAGCAACCCTTAAAACAAAACTAGACAATAAATGAAGATACTTTTCTATTTTTATAAAGAAGCACAGACTAGTTTAAGTCAAATTAAAGTCATAAAAAAAAAAAAAAAGTCACTGCAGAGACTGAAGACACCTTTTGAGCAGGTGGGAGCTCCCTGGACAGACATTCCAGGTGGACTAAAGAAACCAATTGCTCAGGCAAAAACTCAAACTACACATTTCCAATGCTCCTTTTATGGGATCTGAAGAAACAAATGGAAAACAGATCTGAAGGAGAAAGAAAAGACAACTGGCACATACATCGACACAAATTCATCAAAGATTAAACTTAAGAAAAATTCCTCAGCAAAACTTCACTTAACAGAACACTAAAGATGACATACCCCATTATCTTTTTATCAAAATTGTGTGGTTTTGGGGGTTTTTTGTTTGTCTGTAAGTTCCAGGGTGGAGATGATGAGAAAGGTGTGCCTGCTTCATTTCAAGGGACAATGTTAGCCCCATAATATCCCCTCCCCTTCTGTTTTTTACTTTCACATTGGCTATTTCAATGGTCTCTGTGGCCACAGGTACAATTAGTTATAAACCTTCATTTCAAAATGATCATGGAGGTACATTACATAATATCTGATCCCAAATGAAATTGGGAAATGTGAAATTGTGAAATTGAAGAATATGAAAACACTGGTTAATTTTGCCATATATCACAATTACCATGAAAAATATTTAAAAAGTCCTTGCAAAACTTTAATTAAAAGGAATAAATTGTTCATACCTGCCTTTTCAGATGGTTGTAGCGTGACTGTAATTTTAACATGTTTTATTCTCTTTATCTGTAGGCAAAGAAAAAAACCCCAAAGTTTTGTCTGGCCATTCTTACTGTGGTGATTTTTCAATAAGAAGTTATTTAAAATGAAAGAGCTTCTCTTGTATCTTAACCCCATTTCTGTGAGAATTAAACAAGAAAAACAGAGAGAAGAAAAAGCCAGTGACTAAAAGAATTCAGTTTTGATTTTGTTTTCTGTACATTACTTTGAAACATTTCTCTGAAACTTCAGTCTTGGAGAAAAACATTCCCAGGGCAGTCTGGCTCAGCCCCAGAAGTCATGGCAAATATCAACTACCCAGTGTTTCATTAATCACAGATTTACATCACCATTGCAGAGGGAATTCCTGCTGATCAATCCTGCATGCTCAAGAAGTCGTCAAGTTGTCAATTGTCCAAATTAACAATGGAGCTGTCAAGTTGTCAATGACCAAAACCTGCTTAGGGTGGGGTGATGTATTTGATCCTCAGTCCCGACAATTTGGGCCTTAATTTCCAGCCCTGCAGTGTTGATGAGGCATCATTTCAGCAAGGCAAGGAATGTTAAATGTTAATATCAGGTGCCGGTACCGAGCAGCTTTTAGCTTTTCCCAGGAGGAATTTATTGACAAACTCACTTAGAGGGGGTGCTCAGAACTTACTGATTGCAGTGTCACACCGCAGAGGAGTTGTACAACTGCCCTGAAAAGACATTTAAGTGATTAACGTGATTAAGGGTCTTTTTGCAAGTGTTTTAGGGATGACTTGCTCAAATGAAAGCAGTTACCTTATTACAGAATTCAGGATAATAACACTTTTTTTTCCTGGATACACAACTGCATAGAAACAGAGAATGGCATTTTTCACTGAAGGAAGATCTTTTAATATTTACAAAAATGGAAAATATTTGTAGCTGCGAGCAAAAGGAACACCAGCTGCCCACTCAGCTCCCTCGAGTTAATGAAAAACAAAGGAAATATTTTTACTTATGCTTCTCTACCTTCTCAAGACAGAAACATCAACTATTTTTAATAACATCTGGGCACATGGTTTAATGCACCTATAATGTGACAATTACTGCAAGGTTATCTTGCCAAAGCATTTCTAAATTAGCTACTGCTTGCTATAAAGATCATCAAAGCAGACTCCAAATGATGGCTCACTCTCACTCTGTGTTACACCACTTAGCACTGGACAAACATTCTCACAAACGAACAAAGCTGGATTTTCTTCTTTTTAAAGATAAACCAACTGGCCTGGCAGTTTACCTGTGGTTCCTAACTCAAAACCTCTTGGCAGAGAATGGGTTTAATGATTACCTTTTATAACCTCTGTACTGGGCCGCTGCTCCTTCCCCACATTCTGGTGTCAGACATGGACATGCCTTGCTTGTAACAGGCTGGGAATCCAACAGGAGAAATACACTTGGCAAGGATTCCTGCGCCTGATTAGCTGCAAACAGATTTAAATAAAGAAGGTAAGTGAAAGCAAGAATTGCTAAAGGTAATGATTGAAGCAGTCTAAATCCGTGACTTTAAAAGAGAGATGTTGGGCACAAAGCTCCAATGAAGTTCAGCCACCCAAGCTCTGCATTCCTCCCGTGTGCAGTTTTCCTTCACAGCTTTAAAGTTAGATTTCATTATGAGTGGTTTTAAAATCTATAATTCAGAAGATGAACTTGAAGTCTTTACGTGTTCTAAATGTTTCTGAAGACCAACAATTCTGAGAGAGGTGTTCGGTCAATTTCAAATGCTGCCATTTTTGTAGCCAGTTACTGCTTAATTTACAAAAAATCCCAAATTATGTTTCCTAAACATGATGCCTCTCAGAGTTACCATCTGTATGAAAGCATAAGGATTTTCAGCATTCAAATTCTACTTGTAGAGTCTCAGGAGAGAAGACTTTTGACGGGATCTCCTTTAGAGATTCGGGATCTAACCCCATCAATTTCTTTCACTGTCACAGGTTGTATTTTAGACCAATACTAGGGGAAACAAGAAAAAAAAAAATCGTAAGTCTAGATTTAAATTTGAAAACAAACTCTTTACATTCCAGTTCTAAGAAGGACAAAACATTGAGTGGAAGACATTCACCCTGAATCCACCCAGAGAAGATTGGTGACTCTTTCTGAGGCAAAGAGCTGCTAAAGAGATAATTCTGGCAGCCCCCAGAGGGTTTAGCAGATGCTTCCATCTCCGAGGAGCTGAGGCAAGGCCTGATTGAATGAAGAATGGGAAGAAGGTCTCCTAGATAAGCAGAAAACCAGGTTTTGGGAGGAAGATAAAATCTGTCCGGACCTTTGGAGTAGTTCAAAGGAAGGACTGGCTATAAAAGCTTGGTGGTTCCAGCGAGGACATCCTGCAAAGTGAATGTGAGAAGCCACAGACATCCCCTGCCGGGTGGGTGTGAGGGAAATCCACGGCAGGGCAGGCAGGGGGTGAAGCTGCCATCCCTTCTGTCCCTGGGCAGGTGGCACTCCTTGTCCTGGGGGTGGCTTTGGTGGGCATGGCTTTGTTCTTGTTCTCTGGGCATATTTACCTGCGGGCATTTGTACCCACGCACATCAGCTCAAGTCAAGCGACATCAATACGTGCTAGACTGAGATTTTGTTGTTATTTCCTTAGAAATTTCAGCGAGGAAAACAAATGGGTGAAGAAAGCTTGAAGAGAAGAAAAGGAAGAGAGGACAGACAATCCGTTCAGAGTCATGAGCCCCCAACCATGAACCTACAGAAGCAGGCAAAGCTTTTTCTTTTCCCCTCGGGTCCGTGTGTCAGGGGCTGGCAGAGGGAGGCACAAGGGGATATTTGTGCATTTTTGTGCTCATGAATCAGCAAACAAACCCCAGCACCGTGTCCCAACTTAGCGAAACGACCCCAAAATCTCAGCTGTGAGGTTGGCTTGCATTTTCAGAAAGAGCCAGGTACTGCAGTGAAATAGCTCTGCTAGAAACAGACCAAACCCCCAAGAATATGTTGTTCAAGTTATCAGATGGAAAAATAATTCAAAGACTCACTCTAAATTGATCAACTGAGGCATGTCATAATTTTTTTTCTGCGTGTCCTTTTCAGAAGTGATAGTGTCCAGCTCATTGTTTCAGAAAGTTTGTTTGTGTTTATAGCCAGAAAATAGCGCTGGTGCTTGGAGACAAGTGAAAATCTGTCTCCAGAAAATCACAAATGCTTAGAAAACAGCTGTGTCACTTCCTCTCGGGAGGGAGTGGCTTTTATCTTAAATTAAGTAGCCTGGAGCAAGATTATCTATGTGCTTTTAGTTAGGTGTCAAGACTGGAAAAATACTGATGTGATTAGAGAAGCCAAAGCTATCAGAAAATATGAAGCAGCCCATGCCTCAGTTTCATGTAATATTGTAGGTCACTACAGATTTGGGAGAACATGATCTTATCACCCAGTGGTATCAGCATCATTCCTAGGTACAAATATTTAAAGCAAGGACAGGAAAACAGCTGCTCAACAACCACAAAAACAACCTGGACTCCATCCATGAAAGACAATTTCTGGATCTTAGAAAATTCAGAATTCATCAAGTGCTTGCAAAAGAATGTCATGGCTTAATCAGAGAGGAAAGGGCAAGTTCACCCATTCGAGGTTATATTTGAGACTTACATAGTCCAAAATAGAGTTTAATAAAGGAAATAGGCAGGCAAAGCACAACAAAGCAGATGCACTTTTGAAAACAGCAGGAGTACAGCAGAGGGTACATGCAGAGTGAAACTTTGCAGAATTGTTTATTATATTTCTTTATAGAACTTACATATTGAAAGCCAATAAAAATCAGTCAGTAAGGACAATTACTGTAGTTCTGTGATCTTGAGCAGGAATTGGTGAATTACAAGGAGTTGCTTACAAACCCATCTCATTTTTCTTCAAGATGGGCCTCATGAGTGGAATCTGCATGATTGTTGGGACAATTATTGGCTCAGGGATCTTCGTCTCTCCAAAATCAGTTCTTGCCAATGTTGAAGCTGTGGGTCCTTGTTTAACCATCTGGGCAGCCTGTGGAGTTCTGGCAACATTAGGTAAAAAACTCAACCAAGAATCTCAACCTTTGCCTCAAATCTTGTTCTCTGCTGTTTCTGCATGCTGCTCTCATTTCACAAATTAGCTTACAGCACCTAGACCAAAATCCACTAAATCCTGCTCTACATGTGCATATGTGCAGTACTCAACCATAAATTAAAAATGGGGGGTTTATAGAAGACAAATTTAGTTTCAAAATTGTAAATCACACTCTATTTTGAAAGGAAGTTTTAGTTTTTCCTGCTGTAATAAAGAGAATATTCTTCTCCTCAAACAGCTGCCAAGATGTGAAATGTTCTGGTAGTGAGTGAGCTGGGTACTTTCTGCCAGCTTTCTACTGCTGTAATTCTAATTCTATTACCTGAAAATTTAGCACTAAGCAGCTCAAAATATTTCAAGAAGTAAAACAAAGAAATTTTTTGAGCACTGTATCAAGTGGGGCAGCATACAAGAAAAACCTTGATTCAAGATGCCACATACAGCAATAGAACAGGAAGAATTGTTCTTTTGTAATATATTTACTTATAAAAAAGTACTTTAATGTTGAGCTTAGCAGACAGTTTATTTCACAATTGTGCAGAAAGTCTGTTTTTTCAAGCTTCCAATAGGTATGTCAGTTCTCACTAAAGTGCTTCTTATAGTGTTCATTTCTTAAACAGAAATCAAATTAAATCAGAATGTTTGTTTGAACTGTTTTGGTGAAGTCTTACATATCAATGGCAGTAATATTTAGACTGCATCTGAATAATTTCAGGGTGTTTTTTTCAGTTGCTCACAAGTAATTAAAATATTATTTTGCATATACAGAAACATGAAGAGAGTAGTGGTGCACTGATCAATTTCCTTCACTTTTCTACCCATGAAAAAGTGATCATCAGTTGGAGCAGTCCCAGGTTCAAAAGTGCATGAACTAAACCTGCTCTTCTTGTTCTTCAGGTGCCCTTTGTTTTGCTGAGCTTGGTACAATGATCACAAAGTCTGGGGGAGAATACCCTTACCTCATGGAGGCATTTGGCCCAATCCCAGCCTTTTTGTTTTCTTGGACGAGCTTGCTGGTCACAAAACCCAGCTCCTTTGCAATCATCTGCCTCAGCTTTGCAGAATATGCATCAGCTCCGTTCTACCCAGGCTGTGACCCCCCCCAGGCTGTCATCAAGTGTCTGGCAGCAGCTGCCATCGGTAAGAGCCACACTTTGGACAGCCCAGATCCAAAACTGTGACACTGTGACATTGTGACATTGTGACACTGTGACACTGTGACACTGTGACCTGTGTCTGGCCCCATCCACCAGTGCATTCAGTGCCCTGAAACTTCCTTGTGACAGTGATCACAGGGGTCCCAGGGGGAGGGAAGAGAGGAGAAAGTTGACTCCATGTTTCAGAGGGGTGATTTATTATTTTATGATATAGATTATGTTAAAACTATACTAAAAGAACAGAAGAAAGGATTTCATCAGAAGGTTGGCTGAGAATAGAAAAGGAATGAATAACAAAGGTTTGTCTCTGACCCAGACAGTCTGGACAGCTGGACTGGGATTGGCCATTAATTAGAAATAACCAGATGAGACCAATCCCAGACCCACCTGGTGCATTCCACAGCAGCAGATAAGAATTGTTTGCATTTTGTTCCTGAGGCCTCTCAGCTTCTCAGGAGGGAAAAATCCTAAGGAAAGGATTTTTCATAGAACGTGTTGGTGACATTTCCTCTTCACAAAGACCCCAGAAATCTTTAAGGCACAGTCCAGTGAGCCCATCCCACAAAAACTAATTAAACAGCATAAAAAGGATGGGGTTAAAAATGGCTTTTTTCCTAGTCTGAGGGTTTGTTTATTCTTCCTTAAGACAAATTCATCTGTGTAATGAATGCTTATCTTTAGCAGAAAAGGAAGAAAAATAACTGTGGAAATACTATTTCTTTATTTATCAGAATGCTGTGCCACTTCAGAATGTTTTTTATTAAAGGTACTATAAAGTCTAATTCATAAATCTGTTTTTCCTCACTGTTTTAAAAGGTATCCAAACACAGTAAGTAAAAACTGTGTAAAACAGAGACAAAAAGTGTGACAGAAAAGCAGCACAGTAAATAAGGGGAGTAATAACTTTCCTTTAGATTCTGCAAAAAATTATAATTTGTTTTCTTTTAGCGGTAATTACAATTGTGAATTCACTGAGTGTGAAGCTGGGAAGTTACCTCCAGAATTTTCTCACAGCTGCTAAAATGATCATTGTCACAGTCATTATTGTAAGTGGAATTGTTCTCCTTGCACAAGGTAATGAAATACATGTTATTTGACAAAATTATTTTAGCTTTTGCTATGATGATTATGAGAGAAGTGACACAGAAATCAGGCACAGCCCTGAATCTCTTAATTCAGGGGTTTTAGCTCTGCATCTCTTGGGAACTATTGGCATTTCTTTCACAGGAGGGGGTGGGTGCAAAATGCAACTCCACAGATCAATTAAAGGGTATTACAAAAGGTATTCAATAATTTTATAAGTGAAAAGTTTCAAAACATGAGGCATATGTTGGAATGCTTTTTTCATCTGGTGGGGGATTACAAGAATTAATTCCAGCACTGATCAGTAATCTTCCTCTTACTTGCAGGAAAAACAGATAACTTCAAAGATTCTTTCAAGGGCAGTAAAATTTCTGTTAGCTCTCTCAGTTTGGCATTTTATAATGGACTCTGGGCATATGATGGATGGTAAGAAATCTTTATTAACCTTCACAGTTACTTTTTAACAGCCTTGAACTGGTTTACTCTCTCCCTGTAGAACCCTCTGAAGACATTAACAGCTGGCTTGTTATTAAGAATGTCTTGATGAATTCTGGAAAAAAAGAACACTAGTTTGGGTAAAAAAACCCCAGAACTCCACCCAGTTTTAGTGCCTGTTTATTAGGGAAAGAAAATACCTTAGATCCCAAAAGGACTGCTGCTGCTGTGGTGCTGAAGGTGTGTGGATACTGCAGTAGTGAGGGGAACAAAACACAGTTTAATTCCATTGTGTGACACAAAAGAGCTTTCCCTGCAGGCTGCCCCATCAAATTCCATTTCTTGTGAAATATGCAGAGGTGTTTGGTTAGTCCAGGAGAACAGAAAAAGGAACTTTGTGTCAGAAATTAAAGGTTCAGCTTGCAGATATTTTCTCGGGGAATGTCAGTTGGCACAGAGCTCTGCTGGCACAAATCCACTGCCATTCTCAAATGTTCAAACTGCAAAAGTCTGTATATAGGTCACCACTTTGGGAGCAAATAAGAACAATCTTGGTCCACCACACAGCAATTCCCATGCAAAAGCTTTTGAACCTGAATTTATTTGAAATAGATTATTTTTTTAGGTTCTGTTTCCAAGCTTGAGTGCCCCAACTCAGGCATGAGTCTGCTAATTCAGGCATCCATATGGGCAAAGAAGCTGATCCCTAAATATTTATTGCTGCATGTAAGCACCGGGCACTAACATTGGAAAATCTGCCTTTGAACTGTAAATGCCAACTCTTCAGGTTTTCAGATGAATATAAAAACCTTGTTTCAATTGGTCTGCACAAAAATGGGCAATTGGAAATTACAATTCAGACAGGTGTAATCCCTAAGAAGGTTTTCATGGCTGTTTCCCAAGGCAGTGTGACTTGCAGAACCCCTCTGAAACAGCTGCAGACTTGCTTTTCTCTTTGCCCCCAGCACACTTGTGCTTTTATTTGAAAAGGCTCAGATACTGCAGAGCTTGAAGCTGAAAGGCGACTTTGGAAATCAAAGATCTCTGCCAAATTTTGTTTAATTATTCTGGGATATTTTAACCAGGATTTAGTCTCAGAGGTACTAGAGAGAATGCAGAAAGAATCAAGAGGCTGACTTTTGAGTAAGAAGCTCACATTGGTTTTGTCCTGCAGTTTTCCCACTTAAAAGATTGATTTTACATTTTTTTTTTCTTTTTAAAACTGAAAAGATTAAAAACAATAACACAAGAAATAACCTCACCTCATATTATAGTATTTAAACCCCTGACTGCTGAAATACTCTATGAATGTTTTTCCTTCCAGGAATCAACTCAATTACATCACAGAAGAACTTAAAAATCCTTACAGGTAAAACTGTGTAGGAAAGCAGTGTTTTTACTGGCAAGAAATCAAACCCTATGTATTTTTCTATAAGCAAGCATATCTTTTGGATTGTTTTGTAAAAAAACTAATATTCTGTTATTCAAGGTTTGAGCACTAACAGACAAAGCTAATTAGCTAATTATTATTGCAGGTTTTGTATAGTTGCATAATTTGTATTTTTCCTTTTTTACAATCCTGATTTCCATTAAAAAAAAAAAAAGTAAATAGGAAAAGTAGTTTACTGTGCCAGCTGTACCAGTGAAGCAGCAATGCTGATGAGGTTTTACTTTTCCATCCTTTAGAAATCTGCCACTGTCCATAATTATTGGAATCCCCTTGGTCACAGTTTGTTACGTTCTGATAAACATTTCCTACTTCACTGTGATGACTTCAACAGAGCTCCTGCAGTCCCAGGCTGTTGCTGTGGTAAGCCACTGAATTTTGTACTAGAACATCTGCATGGAAGTCATGTGAGCCAGGAAATTCCACCAGTTTTTGGGGAGATGAACACAGTTTTGGTCTGAGCTGTTAGTGCCACCTTTCCCCCATCATCTACTGTCATTCCTTAACCTCAAATCCCAGCCATGCCAAACTGACAGAGTAGAGCTGGCAGCTCCAGAGGGGAATAAAAGAAGGCAGGAAAAGTAAAGCAAACATTTGGTGAACATGGCAGGTCAGAGGGGGACTGCTTTCCATAGACACCAAACAGATGGAAAGGGAAATAACACCTGGCAGTGCTTTGCCATTTCCAGTGACCCCAGCAGCTCTGAGAAAGGAGCACAGGCCAAAGGACAGGAGAGCAAAGTTTGTCATGGACACAGCAGCAAACAGGCCAGCAGTCACCTCCACCTCCTTCTTCTTGGGTTTTTTCCTTGGCAAATTTGAAAGATAGGATTTTTACATTTTTGCAACACATATTCTTGCAGGTAAAAGTAGAAGTTACAGAAGTTTCTGAAGCCATAAAAAAATACATCTGCCCCTTCAGTTCGACTCAGTAAATTTTCTGTGTCTCTGAAACAACTGTTGAGGTCAACAACCATTTTCCTAATGCTAGTTTTTGGGGAAAAAAAACAGTGTGTGACAAGCATATTTATATTTATATTTATATTTATATTTATATTTATATTTATATTTATATTTATATTTATATTTATATTTATATTTATATTTATATTTTATTTATAGTTATAGTTTAGTTATAGTTGTAGTTATAGTTATAGCTGTAGTTATATTTGTATGATCTATATAAACCACATATATTAAAATATATCTATTTATATATTAATCGACATTCCATATATAAATATAAAATAATAATAAGTTAAAAATCAATAAAAACAATATTAATATATTATTACATTATTATATTATTATAGTGATTACAATGTCATTATTATAATATAATATTATTATGAATAATAAAGATTAACAAGATATTATTATGTTATTATATAATTATAAAAATTACAATATTATTAATACAATATATTACAATATTATTATGATAATTACAATATTATTATAGTAATAATATAATAATATACTTATATAATTATAATAATTACAAATATTATTATATAATGTAGAAATATTATATATTAATAAAACAATATAATAATAAAACAATATAATAATAAAACAATATAATAATAAATAAAGATAATAAAAATTAAAAAGATATTAAAAATAGTATAGCCCAGTGAAGAAAACAGTAATGTTGAAATGCTTAAAATTTTTTTAAAATAAAAATAAAAATTAAATAAAAAACAAAATCAAAATTTATTTAAAAAAATTAAAATCTCTAAAAATTTAGCTCTCCTGTGCATTTCAGCAGCTTGTGTGCACCAAAAGGTACAGCAAAAATGTATGAAGTGAAATCTTGCACAAGAACCAGTCCCCTTCAATATTCCTTCAAAGTTAGACTCTGAGCAGCACACAGCACTAGCCCTGAACTGATCAGTTCACAAATGAATGAACAAATGAATGAATGAAGCTCAGCCCCGGCTCTGAGCAGGGGCAGCACAGCAAGAGCAGAGCCCTGTGCAGAGAGCAGCAGCCTGTGAGTGCCCCTCTTCTGCACCAAGAAACATCACTGAGGGCAGACTTGGGCAACACCAAAGCTCTTCATGCTTGATTTACTAAAAAAAACCCAAAACCAGCCCCACTGAAAGCTAAACCTACCTGTCAAAGCCATTTAAATCACATTCATCTGGACAATGTTCCTGCCTGAGATCTGCAGCAAGAACTGACAAAGCACAGGTGGAACTCAGATGTGGTGAAGGACCAGGGGCAGTTTGTCCTTGTTTGCCCCCAGGCTCAGGCTGCCACTGCTGCTGTTGGCCCTCCTCAGAGGCTGGGAGCAGCTCTGGATGGACAGAGCCCTGCAGCAAAGCCATCCTCCCTCTCCTGCCTCTGCAGGCACACCCTGGGAGCAGCTCTGGATGGACAGAGCCCTGCAGCAAAGCCATCCTCCCTCTCCTGCCTCTGCAGGCACGCCCCAAAGCAGGTGTCTGCCACAGAATTGAACTTCTGTGTAGCTTTCACATCTGCCTTCCAGTGTCTCCCACAGATGTTGCATCCTAAACATCATGACAATAATTCTCCATCCATTTTATAGTGGTCAGTGAATAAATCCAGGTCTTTTTTTGGCAGAGCATTCTTTAATAGCAACACAAAATACACAGCATGGTTTGGTTGGTAACACAGCTCAGATATCCATTTATTTTACTTACAAAGAGGCTCTAACATCACTGAGTGTACTAAATGGTAATTAAAATGACAAAAGTGATTAATTTTAATCCCATTTCCCAGACATTTGGAGATAGAGTCCTTTACCCAGCCTCTTGGATAGTTCCTCTCTTTGTGGTGTTTTCTACCCTTGGATCTGCCAATGGCACCTGTTTCACTTCAGGCAGGTGAGTCCCCATTCCAAATATCTTCACATCAAAGGTTTTGAAGGGTGGAAAAATTTATATACCTGTATCTGCAGACATAAGGACATCCTTCTGATCCACATTACACAAAATGGAATTTGAAATTGCCTGTAAATCTAGCTATATTGTTTAATTTTCAAAAATTAACAGCAGCTATTCAGGTTTGAAAAATTAGAGAACGTGGTCTCTTGTTGATTCAGGGAAGGTACCACTGTAGCACAAAAGGTTTTTCTATTTCTCATCAATTTTAAAGCTGAGAATGAAACAGTTAAAAATGACCAGTCAAGACATGCCTACAGCAGCAAAGGTAGCTGAGAAGCTATTCCTTTCTATCAGCTGTTCAGCACTTCCATTTGCTATTTAAAATATTTTAAGCATCTGAATACAATGTGGCTTTAAAGACCATTTCTTGACAAAAGGTTGTCAATACACCTTTATGCTATGAAACACATGAAAAAATAAATATTTAATTAAAAGAGACACAGTCAGTGACATTTCCCAAAATAATTCTCAATTATATGAGCAAAATAATAATTCTGACATTAGTTATTGTAATATTGGTTCAGAGTTTGTTTTAGCTCACTGCTTTAATGCTGGTTATTTCATTTCCCCTATTTTGAACTGCCACAATCCTTAAATCCCAATGCATATCAAAGGAAACTGGTGGAATTAGCTGGGTGTCTGCTTTTAGTAAGAGCTGTTGGAGTCCAGGTGCCACACTAACTGCAGTGCCCTGTTTTTGTTTTGTCAGACTTGTTTATGTTGCAGGTCGGGAGGGGCACGTGCTGAAGCTCCTGTCTTACATCAGTGTCAAGCACTTAACTCCAGCACCTGCCATCATATTTTATGTGAGTCCGTATTTAAATGCAGAAAAAAAAAATGTATCACCTGTCACCCAAAACTCTCCAGTAATTCACATTTTCACAGCTCCTTACAAGCAGATTTGACACTTATCATTAACTACCTAGACAAGAAAATTGGTAGATGCATTTTGGAAAAAAGACAACATAAAACCCCCAGCTTCTCTAATTTGAACATATTCGTTCCAGAACTGGACTTTAAAACTCAAAATGGTAAAGAATCAATGGCATGAGAACAAAAACTTAAATGAGTGGTTAATATTAGGGAATTCTTTCACAGGATGCAAGCAGGCTGTCACTACCCTGCTTCCTCCATGCAGGAATATTTCCTCCATGTAGAAAATGTAATTCTCACTAAAAAAGTCCAATCAGTAAATACATTTAAGAATAAATCCAGAACATCTTGTTATTTTTATTTTACTCATTTATCTTCAAGGCAAAACAAGATCTATTCAATCCTGTCAGGAAAATGAATCCACAAAAACCAGAGGTTTATGGCCAAAAAGGAGACAGAGGAGTCCTGCAGCTTTATTTGAATAAAGGGAGAGGCCATGGGGCATCCCCTGGGGTCTCTCAAATTATTGGAGGACACAGCCTCCTTTTTATCCCAATTTCCTGGCCACATTTCCCTCTCTTTTCCCATTGGATGGGGGGTACAGAATTCCCAAATCCCCTAACACAGACCTCCTTTCTAATGTGTGACCCCACCCCTGCTTTTTCTTTCTCCTCATGTCTCTGTTCTTTTTCTCTGAGCCCAGAGATGCAGCACAGTCCTGAGTGAGGAACACTCTGTGTCAATCAGTGGAATTCCTATGGAATTTATGGTTCTGCCCATTGCTTCTTTCACCTCTCCCATCTGGCCTTATCCACCCTCAGGCCCACAGTTTGTTTGTTTGTAGAGACACCTCTTCCTCATTCCTCCCAATCCCACTAATATTCAAACCCTAAAAATATATTTTGTGCCTTCAAGAGAGTCAGTCAACAATAGAACAGAACAATGCATAGAAATGATAAGCATTTTGACTTAAAATGGAATTAAGATTGCACCAAAAAAATTAACCACATGTTGGCAGGAAGCAGTCACAATCTTTAAAGGTGCTGCAACACTTAAACCCAAATATTTAAGCAAAAGCATTCACAGTTCATACTCTGGAACACTACACATGAGAAGTTAAATTCAGCCTTCTTCTGTAACAGACTACACTAATTTTTGTTTTCATTTCCAGGGGACCATTGCTATTATTTATATTATTCCTGGTGACATTGATTCACTCATAAATTACTTCAGCTTTGCAGTCTGGATATTTTATGGTTTAACTGTGCTTGGACTAATTGTTATGAGGTTTACAAGGAAGGAACTCAAGAGACCCATCAGGGTAAGTTCTGTATGGCTTTTCCTCCATCCCACAGATGCTCTAGCAGGAATTCACACTCAGTAGCTGCACTTTTAAACAGCTCCCTTGGGCAGTATCCTTGTTTTTTACTGCCCTTACCTGAAGTCCAAGCATTTAACAGCAGATCTGCATCAGGACTAAGCTCATAAGGACTGGGGAAAGATTCCAGAATGTTGATTTTCACTTGCACAGATGGGTAATTGCAGTTTACCATTGAGAGAATATCCAAAATAAGTGCCCAGGTCATTGCATGTAAGTCAGTTCCACATTTATTAAAATGCAAACTTGTACACTGCAATTTGAAATGAGAGATCTTAGTGGATAATTTGGCAGAAGAGTTTTCCCTGCCCATATTTCTGCTACTCCTTCAGTTACCCCATCTGATTCCAGAATATTTTAAAGTAAAAAAAAAATGCAGAAGGCAATAAAAATATCCTTTCATACAGCTAAAGAATGAGGAAGTGATTTATTCTTTGTATCTTGCAGGTACCCATCATCATTCCTGCCATAGTGACCCTGGTCTCAGTTGTGCTGGTGCTGGCACCAATCATCAGTGCACCTGAACTGCCCTATCTGTACTGTACTTTATTTATTCTTAGTGGACTTGTGGCTTATGCACTTTTTGTTCATTGCAAATTCAGCTGGGCACAAAAAATATCAAGTAAGTATGCCTCAGGTAGGCAGCTCTAAACCCAATATTTGCTAAATTTGAGATTAATTAGAATAAAAAAGTTCACTGTCTGGTCAATCCCTACTAAAGTGTGGAAAATACCATTCCCTTTTGTTAAAATATTAGAAGTTTAACAGTAATGAAAATAGTAATGAAAATTAGGACAATGAGAGACAATGAAAAGCAAAGAATTATGGACATCTGGGTGCTTTGCAGTCTGCCAAAAGGCACAGCTTGCTAACAAGGATTATCTCTTCAAAGCAACAGCCTATTGCATATTCATGGTCTGATCCATGATTCAAACATTCCTTTCAAACCAGGGTGGTTCTGCTTAATTTCAGCTTCCCCCCCCCATCCTGTAAATCGACCTTCTTGCTTCCTCAGAGTCTGAGGACTCCTTCCAAGGAGGCAATAATTCTTCTCTTGGGATCTTGGGGTCTGCTGCTGTTATCTCTATCCAGAGAGGAAAATGTGAAGAGTTTCTTGATTATCTTTTCCATTCTTTGGACTAGTTACAAAAAGTATCTTACCTCACATAGTTTCCATTTTAACATTATGCTGTAGCCTAAAAGCCATGTGTACCACACTACTTTAAAGAGATTAATGCAGCATAACTTTCTAACACAACACATATGGTGTTCATGTCAATATTTGTGAACAATAAGCATTTTTCACACAGAGCATGTGAGCAGAAGGTGGAGGGAAGCAATCTCCCTAGCAGGCAGTGGGCTTGACTGAAGCATTTCACTCCTTCCTGTTGAAAAGAAGCAATGTCTGACTTGAGGAAAAATTACACTTAATTCACAGAAAACAACACATCACTGTGGTGGCACAAAGAAACAGAGCTAATTAATCTGTCAAGTTAGTTTTTCAGTTATCTGTATCTCAAAACATTGCTTTAGCCATTAGTGAAGATTAGCAGACAGAAATCCTTATGGCACCAACCACTGGGCTTTTACCTCTGATTATTAAATTTACTATCCTTACTAAAGAAAATGTTAACAAAATCGAGATTAAAAAATAATCCCAGGGCTGAGTACAATGAAAGCTGGAAGAACCCAGCAGGACCATTTATGAACTGATTGCATAATTCCTGGAGAAACTGATATTATCTCAGGTAAAACAGGCATACACAGGTATTTCCAAGAGACTAATTGGAATTAGCTGACTACAAGAGCATTAGTAGTTCTACACGCATTAAAGAGCCCATCATCTGTCTCTCTTGTCCCCAGGATGATTAATTATAATGCAATAATTATAATTAATTATAATTTAAATGATGTAATTGGAAGCATTGTACTCTAATGTACGTTTGTAAATGTGGAATGCTGTAGTTTGGATTTTAAGACTCTTTATTCCCCACCCTTTATTTTTCATTTTGAAATAGGAATACAGATAAAAAACCCAACTACACAGAAGGATAGTTTTCCCACTTTGAGTTGGAAGTTCTCTTGTAAAGCCTCTAACAATGAATCTTTTCCTCAGAGCCCATCACCATGCACCTCCAGATGCTTATGGAAGTTGTTCCAGAAGAGGACATTACTGAATGAAGTATTTTATACCCACAGGTTCTTTTTAAGTGCTGGACTGGTTGAGATCTATTCAGTTTAGTTTGGCACACATAAATACACTTGCTAAATTGTTATGGTGGTACTGGTGTATCAGTTTTGCAACACTTCAAAGCATCAAATACATAAAATAAAAGATTTCTAAGCCAGACTGCAGTGTCCAGCAAAGCTGATTTCTTTGTTTGTTAGTAAGTTGTGGTGTCTTGTTTTCTGACTTAAAATTTTTAGTAAAGGTGTGTTTTATGTCTTTACAAGCAATTCCATGGGTGTTAATGTGATAGGTGAGTAATGTGATGATTGACTCTCCCAATAAACAGACAAATAGCATGGATATAGGTTAAGAGAAGTTTTATAGGTTTATAATGATGTTTCACCCCCCCATGTGGTTATCAAGGGACACCTGGGAGGGCTGGCTGTCACTGTGGGGACATCTGAGCTCCAGTCAGGATGTGAGGAAGAGATCTCCACCCCTGGACAGTGAAGAAGGGGTCAGTGGGCAGAACTTTGGAGGGGTTAAAGGGTTAAAAGGTGAAATCTCCATTGTGTGGGTGAGCACAGGGTGGGGAAATCCTCTGCTCCCGGGCGCTGTGACCTTTTCTCTGTTCAGTCTTCTGCTGTGTTTTTGGTAAGGTTTAATAAACCTTTCTGAACTATGAAAAGTGAGCAACCTTTCTCACATGAAGATCTTTGGAGTGGGTGTCAAAGTCTCTGCCAGCTTCAAGCCCTGGTTTGTTACAGAGCCCAGACAGTGGCTCCTGAACCAGAGAGGGGTCAGCAAAGGCTGAGATTCTGCACTCTGGGGGAAATGCCAGGTTCAAGGGGGATATGGGGTAGGTGGCTCAGGAAGGCTGCATCTTGCTGGTACCTCAGCCAAAGGGGGAAGGAAGAAGGAAACATCCAGCCGGGAATTTGGGATAAAAGGAGGCTGCACCCTCTGAAACCCTTCTGGAGAGAGAAACCCCCAGGGCTGTGTGCCCCAGGGGACTCTCCCATTATCCCAATAGTTGCAGGACTCCTCTGTCTCCTCTATTGTGAGAATCAACTGCTCACTTTGAAAATTTAAAAAGGTTTATTAAACCTTGACAAAAATACAGCAAAGGACTAAATAAGGAACAATTCGCAGTGCTGAGAGCTGCCCTCGTGGATGGCACATGCCTGGTTCCTCTTCAAGATGGAGCTCAGGCTTTTATACCCCTGGGGTTGCATCAGCCAGCCCTGGCCCCTGCAGTCTGCCAGGCAGCTCTTCTTTGCCATTGATCAGTGCAGATTTGCTCTCTTGCACCTGGATTGGAGGTCAGGGCTTGCCATGCTGTGCCCCAGTTACAAGCTCTTCCATCCCAGCTGCCCCATGCCAGGGGCACCTGAGCAGCTTCTTTGTACCTGTCCTGGACAGCCCAGGCTGTCTGATGGCAACAACACAGAGAGGGGGGAAAGGGAACTGTGGGGGGAGCAGAGGGCATCTAAACTGCAATAACAGAGCTGTACAGCAATAGAGCTTCTCTAAATAGTCACACAATATTCATCCCTTAATTGTGAGAGCCAAACATCTCATTATCTACCTATGGACAGTGGCTTTTCACAGCATGATTTTTCATGCAAAATTACTCAAAAAACCATTCCAGCTATGAAACTTAGCAGCAGCAGTGTCAAGATGCTTCTGAGGACACCATGGAAAGAATAATACAGCTCTCACAGCATCACAGAAAGGACAAAAATCCCATTAACACCAGACTAGCTCTATCCTCAGGTTCTTAGCTATCAAGTATTAGCTATCAAAACTATTAGCTCTATCAAGTATTAGCTATCAAAACTATTAGCTATCAGTCTTTGAAGTTGGACATTGCATTCTATAGTGTCAGTCTCACAGAGAGACATTCTGGGTCTGCTGCCTTAAAAAAAGGTCCTAGAACCAAAAAAAAACCAAAATAGGCAGTGCTGAGCATCACTTTTCCTGCGCAGCTTTAAGCTGTACAACACACATTGGTGTTATGTTTTTTGGTTTCAGCTGCATGGACCTTGACATCTTTGTTCTCTCACTGAGCCCAGAACCAGGATTTAATCTGGGAACAAAAGAGGAGTAAAGGGCTGCTGAGTTTCACATTCACTTCAAAGGACATCAACACCACCATGCAAACTGGGGCTGTGAGCTCCTTTCACACTCTCTGCTATCACATTCTCTAAATCATGCAGAGCTCCTGAACACAAACTCACTGAACAAAGTATAAATATTGGTCCAAAAAGGTGCCTGCTCAGCAAATGGCTGCTGTCTCCACATTTTCCTGGCATCATGTGAAAGGCAGCACACCCCGTGGAGTGATGCATTTACCATCTGCTGCAGGTATCATCACATCCTTACATCCTGGCCAAGCCCAGCTCAAGAGCTGCTCTGTCCAGCAATTGCTCCCTGTCCAAGGTCCAAGAACAAAAGGGAAGTGCTGGCCTTCACCTTCCCTCTGCAGCTTATGAAGTGCAGCACACACAGGTCTGTGCCCTCTCTCATGTCAGTCTTACAGAGTCCAGTAACCAAACCAAACACCCAGCAGCTGGTCCATCAGAAGAAGCTCTAGGAGAAAGAGGCTGCACTAAGATCCACTTTTGTTCATAACACCTCTAAACTGCACAGCCAACAAGGGAACGATTCCTCTCCCTTCCCCAAGATGTGAGCACTTGTTTCTCACATCTTCTTTGCACCACACTCAAAGGCAACACAAACTCCTTTCCTCTAACAGAGCTTTTCACTCTTGCAGAGTCCTTCTACAAACCTGAAAACATCTGGCAAAAACAGAGCTCCCAGAAGCGCCTGCAATGGCAGCTGAACCCATGAAACCCCCAGCACACACCCTGCCATCTGCACTTTCCTTCTCAGCTCTGGCTACCATCCTAAGCCTTCAGTCCCACAGTCAGGATCCAAATGGAATGTCACCAGGGACTGCTGGGAGAGAGTTTTGGCAATTGTCACGTGCACAAGGTTCACTGGCTGGCTCTCTGATGTATGGAAACATTCACTGCTGGCTCACTTGGTACATCAGAAGTTTGTTCAGCTCCTGCATGCCTGCTGCCAGCTTTCTTAACCTACCAGCAGGGCACTGCTCTCACCTGCTGCACCCAAAGGCTGCTGCTGGCCAGCCCAGTGTATCAGCACCAGCTCTAGGAATAACTTCCAACAGGGTGCCTCATTTTCTAAAAAAAAACACACTTCCTAAAGTTTTTGTTAGGGGCAACTTTAATCTCCAAAGAGGCAACGGGGAAACATTCTGTACATGTTATTCTTTCACTGCAGAGCCATAGCAGGAAACCTTTCAGTTTAGACTCAGGTGTGCCCAAAGGGCTCAGGCCATAGAGCTGGGAAGGAGAGTGCACAGCACCAGGCTCTTCCAGGACATGGGCTGCCAGCTGAAAATGGTCTGCCCTGCTCAAGTCCAGCTCACACTGATGCCTTTCCCTTGGCCCTACAAGTTGAGAGCCAGACATGGTTAAGGTTTTAGTATTTTAATAAGGCTTAATTCAAATCAACTCTGTCAGTGTGAATCCATTTCCCCTTGTCCTGTCCTTCCATCCCTTGTAAATAGTGTCTCTCCCTCTTTCCTGTCAGCTCCTTCAGGCACTGCAAGGAAAGAAGGATTACCAGCTCTATTCTTTCACTTAGTTACTAAATTTGATAAAGAATTTTTATTGGAGAGCATTTCTTTAAAAAAAGGAAAAAAATCTAAATATACATGCCTCCCTTTTTTTATTTAATGTTTGTCTGTGGAGATTTAAAAAAAAATTATTTTGCTTTTGACACAATTGAAAAGCTTCAAAATGTAGCAGCATACAGGAATAAGCTCTCAGAAATATATTTTTAAAGGTGAGAGGTATTAAATACATTGTCCAAATTCCTTTAAGTGCTTAACTTAAAAGAATAACTTAACTGAAATTCTACAATTAGAATAACATAAATTTATTATTAGAAGAACTTAAATTCTTTCAAGAGCTTAACTTCAATTTATGCAGACCTGTGAGAAATATGCAGCTTGGACTCTTCATGGACTTACAGAACTTGGCTAGAGGGAAAGAAGAGAAATGTAATGCACAGCATTTAATGTAACAGAAATTCTACTGTATCAATGGCCAGCTGAAAAAATTAAATGTTTTAAATAAGGTCAGCAAGGTTTGAATGCAAATTTATGCTTTATATTCTATAATCCTATTATATTTCTGTGAACAAGAGGATGGCAAAGCAACCAACTTCTGTCCCAGCCCTGCTCTGAGCTAAATTAAATTTCTAAATAAGCACCAGACGCGAAGAGCACAGTTTCTTAAAGGCCTGAACCTCCAGGAACTCATTCTGCTATTGCCATCTTGTGGAGGACCTGCAGCATCATGCTGCTCATTTGGCATCTCTCCCATCCTGCTTTGGTGAGGAATTTTTCCTGATATTCCACATTGCCTTGGCAATCTATTACCTGAGAGTTACAAAGTTCTTGATGTCAAAATAATTTGATTTATTAATTTCAATTAGCCCATTCAAGAAAATTAAACTTGTCTCCATAAATTTTCAGTTACTTTGTCCAAGTAAGATGTTGAACAGCATGTGAACTGAACTTTAAAAAATATCAGCTGTGTCATAAAAATGGTTTTAATTACCTTTGTATGGTTCCCTTTTTGCTGGAGGACTGCATTGTGCTGAAGAAGAACGAGCCATTGTTTAAGGCACAAGGCTCATGTGAATCACAAGAGTATTCAAAGTCACAAAGCCTTGAAGATAAAAGTTTTAAATATGAAGTTATAACAGATTGTGCAAAACTCAGAGATCCTGGTGCTCAGTGGGAGGAGGAGCTATATTATATATAAAAAAACTTCCCAGCAATATTGTGGACTTGTTATTTTTGTTCTCACATTTTACATGTGAGAACTGCCCCCAAAAACAAGAGTTCCAAAGGCAATGGAATATTGGCATAATGACAGAATTCCCAGGTTTAAAATGATTTGTGTGCCTAAAGTGTTAAAGGCTTTGCTTTCAGGTTTACCCCAAGTCTAGAGCTAAACAGGAGTTTAACTGATGGCTAAATCAGAGCAGAGCTTTTCACTCCCCCACTGGGACAAGAACTGCAATGGAAATATCACAGTTGCCTTTTAGCATCTTTAGAAAGTCTTTTCTAGCTACAAGCAGCACCCAATGCTCCCTGCCTGCCCAATTCTAACTGCTGGGCAAGTTGCTTCCAACCTGGAAGCCCAAATGCCTGGTGATGATAAATCCAGTCTTCTTGGCCATTTGTTATGTTTGACACATGGAATTTTACCTCCCTCCTTTGACCCTTGGACAGCTTTTTATCTTGTACCTCTGTATTTCTTGAACTCTTTTCTCCTATTTAAAATCTATTTTCTGTATCACTTCCATGTAAGAAAAGCTTAAGGATTTTTGAAGAGAGTTTAGCTGGATTCAGTTAAACTTTTCTGCTTGTTTAGAAAGCAAGTCTCAGATTTCATAACTGGAAAAAAAAAGTCATGTTCCATTGAAAAGTATTCCTTCAGTAAGTCTTGCCTAGGTTTTGGTTTCATTATAGTCCATACAATTGCTGTGATTATAACTATGATAGAAGTCTGTTGTGGTTTGACAGTGGCCAAATGCCAGGCACCCACCAGAGTCATTCTCTTACCCACTTTTGCTACAGCTGGGCAAAGGGGAGGGAAAAAATTTACCTAAGGGCTCATGAGTTGAGATAAGGACTAGGAGAAAAACACTCAAAGGGTAAAACAGGTTTGAATTTAAAGGTATAAAGTAAATTTTAGAGTCAGAGGAGGATAATGAGAAATGAAATAAGCCTTTAAAACACCTTTTTTCCTGCAGCCCCTCCCTCCTTGCCTCTGACAGTGCAGGGAGACAGGGTGTGGGGTTTTGGTCAGTTCAGCACCCGAGACCTTCTGCTGTTCACTCAGGGAGAGAAGTTGTTTTTTGCTATGCCATGGATCTCTCCCAAGGCCAAACACTCATCCCAAAACTGCTGTGGCATGGGTTGCCCATCAACAGGGTGTAGTCTTTTAAGGACAGGCTGCTCTAGTTTGGGGGCAAGGGCTCTCTCTCTTGTTATAAACGACCCACACCCTGAGTGAGAATGAAGTTTTATTGAGAATAATAAAAAACTGGCAAAGCAAAAGGGGCAGTGCTGGGAGCATGGCCAAACACCAGAGGCTCGTGCACAAAATGGCAGCTCTGTCTTTTATACCCCTGGCATTGCATCAGCTTTGTGCATATTGATTTTGATTTTACATAGTCTTGCCCCATGTCACTCTTTTCAAGGTCAAAAGAGTTTTGTCACTGTGGTCACCAGGGTTACCACTGGATGAAGTTCTGCTCCTTTTAAGGTCATGTCTCCAAGGTTTGGTTAGCAACAGCCTGTCCAATGTCAACTCATAAACCCACATTACAACATACCAAACTATCCTCACGAAAGCCAACCTCACAAATAACAACATCAACCACTTTTATAACACATATTATTTTAATACTAATGACATGATAACATTTAATATTAATTCATGTAATACCCTGTGAAAGCCAACTCCCATTAACTTGTTTCCCACACTCTCTGTCTCTGGCAGCAGGGCCCTCTCTCTCTGTTCTGGGCTCCCACTGGATCACAGCTCTCTGTGCCATCCCCCTGCTCCAGCGGGAGCGCTTTTCCCCGGGCTCCAGTGGATCTCTGCATCCCCTGAGCACTTCACGCATTACAGGAGACAGTTTGTTTCACCATGGTCCTCACCATGGCTGGCAGAGGATCCCAGCTCTGACACTTCAAACTCTCCCTCCTCTCCCTCTTTCTCAAGCTGCACCAAGGGAAATACAGGTTGGATATCAGGAAGAAGTTTTTTACAGAAAGGGGGATAAAGTTCTGGAATGGCTGCCGGGGGAGGTGGTGGAGTCCCCATCCCTGGATGTGTTCAAGAAAAGACTGGATGAAGCACTCAGTGCCAAGGTCTAGCTGAGGTGTTAGGGCATGGCTTGGACTCAATGATCTTTAAGGTCTCTTCCAACCTGGTCATTGTGTGAAGATGAGCTTTCCCCCTGCCCTTGGTGCCACCATGCTGTTTTCCCTCACATGCCCTCACTTCCTCCTCTGACTAGAAGACAAACTGCTGCTCGTAGGTGCCATTGCCAACAAGTTCCACCAAGTCAGAGATTCCTGGCAGCACTGAGAGGTTGATCCCATCTGGGTTCCACACTGGGAATCACTCATCATGCTTCTGCTGCTGGCCGGGCAGCCCCGCTGCCATCACAGGCAGTGGTGGTGGTGCTGGCACTGTTTAACACCTCTCCTCATGCAGTGTGCTGGGGAGGGGAAGCCACCTCCCTGCCTTTTTCCTGCAGTGTGGTTGGGAAGGGGTGGCCAGGCAGGCAGGGCTCCCCATGGGCCATGGTGGCAGTCACAGCACGTTGGCACGGGGTGCGCTGGCGCACTGTCCGGGGAAGAGAACAGCGTGTGCCCTGCTTTGGTTTTCTTCTTAAATGTGTCATCACAGGGGCACTGCCAACCTCTCTGACAGCCAGCAGCGTGTCCATCTTCAGAGCCATCAGAGATTGGCTCTCTTGGACAGCGTGGAAGCTTCTAGCAGCTTCCCACAGAAACCACCCCTGCGGCCCCCATTGCTGCCAAAACCAGGCTGTGCCAAACCAGCACAAAGCCTGAGAGTTTTGCACCTCAGCAGGACTTTGAAGGACGTGTGCTTTGTCAAGGTGGACCCCACTGGTACAAAAGTAAAGGGGATATTAAAAGAGAGCAGCTTTTATAAATGTTAAAGCCATGACCTGGGCAGAAATATTCCCATAAAAAGATTCAAAAAACAACCTGTCATTAGAAAAAATGCAAGGAGTAAAGTAATAAAAAATACATAAAGACAAGACATAAAATAGAAAAGCCATAAAGTAGAAAAGACAGCCTCTTTTCAGGCATCATGCTATATATTTTGTCAGCCATTTTCTGATTAGAGGAAAAGACTCTGTCATTAAAAATAAATTACAAAAGTAGTTTTTTCCTAACCAGTTTTTCCCCTACACAGTAATTTCTGAATTTCCCACTGTGAGTACATGATTAGTCAGTGCCTATTTACACAAACTCTGTGAGCTTGCAGAACACTGTTCAGGGAAAGGAGGGCTGAGAGAAAATCCTTTTAAATCAACACACATTGTGGAGTACCTCAACACTGCTGCCAGAATTAGAATACTCAGAATTTTGCTAAGTGGCAGGAGCCTCCCAAAAGTTCTTCTGTACTTGGACAGAGGGGCAAACCTGACAGCATCACTTCCATAATGATGGCCAGATAAAGGTCCATGTTATTTAGAATACTCTGTACCTCTGTCTCAATCTAGTTTTATACCTCACACCCACAGATTTGAAAGATTCCTGATGGAGAGATGCCCTGGAGAGGAACAGCAGATCTGAAGGTGGACACTGACAGTTCTAAGCTTCACACAGGGAAGATCCTGGAGCTCAAGGTTTAGGAATTCAGGTGTGATCCACACTGCAACCTGCCAGCTTCAGTGGTCAATTCATGTGGCCATCTCCAGGGTCACCACATTTTGTCACCTGGCACCAAGTAACATCTCCCTTGGAGCCTGGGGCTCTTGCCAGCCCCCTGACATTATAATTCACATTCACAAAGCTTCACTTGCCCTTCAGACCTGCTGTTACCTCTCCCTGACTCAGTGCAACATGCCTAGACACAAGTTAGGGAATGTAAAACAGTTCTGGGAGAGAAGATTTTTCTTTTCTAAACTGGTACCAGGGGTTAAAACAAATATTTAAATTTTGTCTGAAAATATAAATTTGGTATTCTTCACATAAAGATATTTAGAGGCTTCTGAGGTAACACAAGCTGTCTGGTGCTTAAAACTCACATGAATGTTCAAGTTCACAATATTTTGCATGATGTATTTTATTCATGTCAAAAATCATCTTCTGGAAAGAAATTATTAAAGGGGGTGGTTGAGGACACTTTAAAAGTTGTTTTGCACCTCCATCTGCCAAAAGTTGTTACAGTTCATTAGGATTATGGTTTACTAGGAGGAAGGAACAAAGATTCATCCCTGGCAGTGTCCCAGGCCAGGCTGGGCACTGGGGCTTGGAGCAGCCTGGGACAGAGGAAGGTGTCCCTGCCATGGGGGACAGGACTGGATGAGCTTTAAGGTCCCTTCCAACCCAAACCATTCTGGGATTCTGGGATCTCTCTTTGCAACAGATCTTGAAATATGACAAGCAACATTTTGGTGCCTTTTTGTGATATATATTTTTAATTGCACTCTGGTAAAGCTGAGCCTGGGCTGTTTCCCTCCCTTTGGGGTGATGGCTTTTCTGCCTGAGGCCCCACTGTCCAGTTAAGCCTGTGCAGGGAGATGGGCAGAAACCCCTCACAAAGGACAACCCTTCTGGACTTACTACAGCTGGTTAATGCCCAGGGAGGGCAACAGAAAAAATGCTTGTGCAAGCATATGTACAATTTATTGTCCAGCTCACCATTCCAAAATTAAGATGTAAAAATTATAAAAGCATATTTATTTTCTTCAGTGTATTTCTCTGGCTGTATGATTTATTGCCCAGATATGAATTACTTGTTTGAATCCAATTTTCCACTCCCTGTCTCATCACCCCCAGTATGTCTAGTGCACTATTTCTGTATTTCTTTAGGGATTTAGGTCCTATCAAGTGACAGCCATGTGCATTTAACAGGAACACCAATGATTTCAGCTGCAGGACTCTTTGCATGAATGAACTGCAAACTGAGTTTTAGAACCCTGAACAAGATGACTAAAGTAATTTTAAATAGCTCCCACTCAGAAGATCTGAGGAGCTGTTTATTTTCTGAGGGCATTTTGAAGGTCTGATATTCCAGGAATTCAGAATACAAACAGTTTCCATATAAACCCTGAATTTCATTAGAGATTATTAGAAAAATTGAAAGGCCTTGCAAGAGAGAAGTAATTGACCTGTTCTGTTCAAATGCAGAACACTTCTGTACAGCTTAATAAAAAGCATCTGTCATAAAGATTATGTCCTACACATTGTGGGAATTCTGTCACCACAGACACCCTAGATTAATTGTAATAAACAGAAATTGTCACTAAAGCTCTCAGTTTATGCCATCTAATATTGTGTAAATAAATTTTATTTTCTAATATTATGAAACAGTAAGAGTATAATAAATCAACTACCTAAGCCTTTTGAGAATTTTTGCATAATTTACCAAAACAAATTGATTTTAGCAGTAAAGCTACTAATTTACATGGGGAAGAATGGTTTTCCTGGTGTGATGAATTTAATTTCTATTTCCCTGTTTGCATGAATTCACTCAGGCAATTCATCAGTGCTAGAATTAAACTACAGTCATGTTTTAGTTGAGCAGGCACATAACCTACACCTGGATGACAATAAAGTCTTTCAAAGGTGGGATGTGAAATTTAGTGAAAATCATTGGAAAGGCCACACTACCTGTCAAAAGTATAAACAATAAGATGCTGCACAGAAATATAAAGTATTTGGAGAATTTTATTCATAGACTGGTTGTCAGCTTTTAATTTCTGAGGTCTAATCTTTCTAATAATTGATAAGCTTTTGTTCTACAATGGGATATTTTTTAATAAGGAATAAAGGTGTAAAAGAGAGTTTGTAAAATGAGTAGGTTTAAATTAGGACAGAATGAACTCTTCTGATTTTTGGAATGAGTCATCCACCCGAACACTTACAACATGCACAATATGGGAATAAATTATATTTTGCAGTCAGTTCAAGTTGGTTCATCTTGGGACTGAGAAGTGAGATGATACTACTGGCAAGCCAAGTGTGAAAGGAATGAATCTGCAGCTTTATGTCAATAGTCCAGCATAAAATAATCTGGTGGCTGCTAGAAACCCAGAGTGGGTAAGTTTACAGGTCTGGAAAGCAGAGCAAGGATGTGTTTTCCATGCCTGCTCCCTTTGGAAAGTGCAGGAGGCTCCTTCCCTGAAGTCCCATTAGTTGGGATTCAGTCAGCATTGTGCAAGGATTCCATCCTTCCAACAGGGCAGGGCAGGGCAGGGGAAAAACTATCCAGAGTTGTTTCTTGCTCACTCAAGAAAGCCTTGAAATACTCCCATGCCTTTTTTTTCAGGTATCAAACCAAACTGAAAGCTGCAGGAATCCAGGACAGAAAGCACAGTAGTTAAAAATGGACCCTTTCCCCCCACCATGGGCAGCATCAGATCCAGTGTTCACTAACAAACACAGCCATAGGAAACTAAACTGTAAAGGAAGTTCCCCTTTTTGCCTGCTGAGCCAAAGACAGTTGGCTCTATTTTAAGGCATAGCAGTAGAGATTGGATTGTGCCTGTAGATATTCCAGGAATAACATAATACAAAAGAAAAAGATCTGGATTCTTACAGGAATGGGCACAGTGATCAGACTGGGTACTTTCCAGCTTTTCACCTCCTTCCATCCTTAGGTTAAGAAGCAGAACACTTCATTGTCATGATCCAGAAGTGGTTTATCAGGCCACTGACCTCTCTATTTATGAACTGATGCCCATGTTAAATTACAATGATGTACAGCTTGCTCTCTAGGCAGTGACACAAGGTGTTTGAAAAGCTGTCACTTGCTCTGTTTAGCACACACAATATGGAAATTAATTTCACAGAAAGTAACTTGCTCCTCTGAGGGAGAAGGCCACTGAAGGTATTTATAGACTATTTGATTAGTTCCTTTCAGCAGCATCAAATAGGATGATGCTGGAGCAGTCTGTATTTACTTAATTCTGAACCTATAAAGAATCCATCATTTCCATATTCTCCTCAAAAGCACCAGCTGTACATTCTTAAATAAAGTCATAAATGGCACTGACAAGATTTCATAATTTTAATGAAAAAAAAGACACTCTGTGGTACAGACTGTGCCTGTACTTCACTCTCCAGACTTTATATGCTCAAAACTCTATAAATGTTCTCAACTGGATTAAGAAGGAGGCAAGTTGAAACTTCACTTGAAAATGAATTTGTTTGCTTGTGGAGTCTATGTACATTCAACAGTATTTTCTTTACATATGTTATGGATAATTACTCTAAATATAAGAGTTAATATGGAAAAGAAAACATTAAAGACAGCAGAGTAATTTTTACCCCCAACCATCAGTTCTTGCAAGACTCACACCTGTGCACTGCAGGCATTGCTTGGGATCTAATGCTTAATGGGAAATTGTCTTTTGTATAAGTTTCAGTAGTGCCAACAACAAGCTGGAGGGGTTCCCTTGTCTTTTTGGAAGAGTGTGTCCCTATTTCCCATGTAACTGGATGGAAATTCTTTCTGGGGTCAGCATTTTGTTCTTTGCTTGTGGCAATAGAGTCCTGGAACTTCTGGATGCTTTTATAGCACACAAAAAATTATTCTTATTTAGACACATTGTTAAGTCTCCTGAGAATGTTTGTCATATTTCTCAAACAACTCATTCCAGCTCCTTTCCTTCTTTATATTTTTATTTCTTTGGTTTTCCTGATAACCACTCAGAGATGTTACTGTGTCATTGTCAGATTTCCCCCCCACTTTTTCTTTCCCCCTCTTTTCTTTTTATTTTTTCTTTTTCTTTTCATTCTGACTTGTAAGATCACACCTTGCTTCCTCTATGGAAGTTTCCAACATACAGAATGTTTCTGCTACACTTCCATGGCTATTTCAAATATCCCAGGCCCTTCTGCAAAAGGAGGCAATAATGTCCTGAGCACAGTGTAATGCTTCCATTGTATGTTGGACTATTTCCTGTATTTTCTTAAAAAAAATATAAAAATAAAAAAAGAGAGGCAGAGGGAATGGACAGGAGCAAGAATGGAGAAATTATTTTATTAAGGAAGCTCAACAAAACTTCAAGAGCTTTCTAGAAGGAATCCTTTTAAACCCAGCCTTTTACATCCTTGATAATGCAGGGTGCATCTTCCCTTTAATAATTCCTCCTTTGTGGTGAGTTGGAATGAAATCATCTGTGGCATGCAGCTGTATAGCAAGTAAGACACCAAAAGCAGAAGTTCTTTTTCAAAAAACTGATCTTTCCTTTGATTAGAAAAGCAAGTCTGTAGCCATTAGTCTAACACATTAAGTCTTGCAAAGACCCAGCAAAACAGGGCCAAATGGCCACAAAAACTCTGAACTTTCTGTACAATGTCTTGTTTTGACAGGTCCATAAACTTATAAAAAAGTCAGAGCAATACAACAACTGAGGCTTTGGGGATGTGGGTCGTATTTTTCTTTTTTAATTTAATTTTAGTTCATTGCAGAAGAAAGCTGGACCTGTGAGAATAAATAATTTCCTGCCCTCTGCACAGTAGTTTCCACCCCATCATGGTATATTAAGCACGCATTACCAATAAAGACTGCTTGAGTCATACACAAAAATGCTCAAGACTGAAGTAAAATTTTCTAAATCATGAACTGTTAACACTCATGTTCTCTGCTACAACTTGAATGCCTGCTAAATGGGTGCTTTATTGCCACAGCTTTCATCACCAGCTCCTGCAGTAATCCTTCTGTTTAATGACCCTGGTTTAAAAATCGTTACTGTTAACAACTCCTGATATTTTACCTTCAGCGTTTTGGCATTTAGAACTGCTTAAATGAAACAGTTCAATCTTCTAAGTGACAATAATAGTTCTCATTATACCAACCTGCAGGATTTCCATTCTGCTACATTTTGATATATTATGGCCCTGCTTGTCTATGATCATTAGCATTGTATTAAAAATAACCTTAATCTTTGTCATAAAGCTCATCAAATATTGAATTTTTTGTTTGGAAATATAACTTTCTTCCTGGGAATTACTTGTTTCTCTACCCATGCTGGACATGGGCTAGAGTTTAGCTTCAGTCTAAGGATCTGACTGGATCATGGTGCTATTGCAAGTGTGTACAACAATGCATTAAAACTGCCAGTTGTTAGACTAATTCATTGACACTACTCATTAATCTCTGCATTATTAGATAAAAAATAATTAAAGAAGAAAAGACTTGGGTAGAGTGTTGGTCTTGAAGCCTGTCAAAGCATCTACAATTTCGTGTTTTCATGATTTTATAGTGAAAAGGGGAGGAGAGGAAAAATTCAAAACAATTTTCTACTCAGTCACCAGGAAAGGAGACAACATTCTGTTTTCTGCATAATTGCAGCATCTGTTTGTCTGTCCAGCAGTTCAGCTGAATTTGACAAACGGGCAAGGGTCTCACAGAAAATAAACGACCACGAATGCTGTGAAAACATGGAGCTACACTGCTCCAAACAGATAGAGTTCCATTTGTTCTTTTCTACCTCTTGCTGATTACTAGATAGGGAACAGAAATCAATGAGAGTACTAAGAAGCAGTTGTGTGTGATGGAGAAGAAAATAAAGAGCATAATTCAGAAGGTGAAAATTAACAGGGGGATGGAAGAAGAGAGAAAGAATCAACAGCTTTGACTTTTTTTTTAAATTGGTGACTATTTGAATCACAGACTCACTAGGCTGGAGGAGACCTTCAAGATCATCAAGTCTATCAAACCATGGTGAGGAAATTTTCCAAGCGCAGGAATAGGATAAATGATAACAGAAGTACAGAATGTCTTTAATA